>NC_089849.1:58530983-59130983 GCF_035609145.1 Eleutherodactylus coqui
AAGCTGGTTTTAAATAAATGCTGAGCAAAATCCCTCATTTAGGCAGAAAGGGCTATTACTCCTAAGGCAGAAGATCCAGCGTGCCCTTATCACACATCAATTTTTTTTGTCCAGATCCCCTTTACGGGGACCCAATTCCATCTGACAAATGCGCCAGAATATTAGTTGAGCACCATCACTTCCATGAAATTCATTAACATGCCTGGCATTGGGGGTGTCCATTTTCATGTGTATAGAGCTCAGTTGTTTGTTCAGGAGCTTAAGCAGCACATTTCCAGTCCCGCTGCCTGTGTAATGACATTTTTTCTTGTGTCATTTGATAAATTTTGATGTCCACCAGACTGACAAATGTAGAGGAGTTAATAAGTGGACAGAAAGAGCATCTCCCACAGCGATGAGAGACAGTACATTTGGACTGGTGTAGTTGTCCATTTAAAGCAAGAGGACTGACACACAGGCTATGCACTAGATGATCGTGTAAATTCTGACCTCTGTACATAGTGCTCGAGTAGTGGGTAATGACTCCTTCATTAGTCTCCAGCCTACCATCAAGGCTGAAGGCTCTGCCAGGTGCTTTGGTCATTTTTTGTTTTATTTTGGTTTTAGCTATCAAATCAGTATGCTGAGATACTATCTCCAGATACAGAACACTAGATTAGCCTGGGTTATTCAACCAGACCAAGTTAAGATCTAGTTAAAGAGATTGGTCTCTATGGGGATTATTGATAAGGCACTCTTTAGGACTCCTTTATATAGATAGATCTATTTCAGGCTATTTATCTACATTAATAGATCTTTAATAAACTTCTAACCTAGAAAGGCAGTGAACACTATACACTAATTGGGTAGACACTAGCCGGGTTCATTTATGCAATAAGGCAGTGTACACCTTTCGTACCCAGGTAGACACCAGCCAGGTTCAGTCAAGTTGTGGTTCCTGATAAGTTAAGCAATCAACAGAAACGTGATTAACCAAGAATAAGAACCTAGAACAAGGACCGAAGAGGGAAGGAAGCTCTGCGGCCACTGCGGAGCTACAAGCTCACAGCGTCAGGGATTTGAGAGCGGGTGTGGGCAATGATAGGGCCAACACCAGCAGGGGAGAAGGTCTCCGGGAAGTGCAGAGCTACGAGCTCACAGCGGTGTTGCCTTCGGGGGTTTGTCGCCCTGGGGAGCTTGACAGCGAGGGAATGTAGTGGAGGGCAAAACAGACACTGACGAAACTGGAAGAGCTGATTATCCATCCAAGCCAATCAAGTTGTGGGCGTGTATCCTGTCTCCACCCATTCTTCTGGTGGAGACAAGATACAACAGTACTGGAATTAGGACAGTTGAACTAGCAGGTCAGAACAGTAGGGATACTCTTAATATTTTAAAAAATTGCCAAAGACCTCTAAAAAAAAAAAAATGTTGGTGACTAATGCTAGAAGTCTGACCAATAAGGTTGACAAACTGAAAGTAATAATCTTTGAAAAAAATTTCGACATAGTCAGATTAACAGAGACCTGGTTGGACAAAAGCCATGACTGGCCGGTTAACTTACAAGGGTACAGTCTGTTCAGAAAGGATCATAGAAACTGGAGAGGGGGAGGAGTTCGTCTTTATGTAAAATCCTTTTTAAAGGCCATACTACAGGAAGATATATATATGAGTGAGATAAACATGTGGAGTCTATGGGTAGAGATACATGGAGGGAAAACCATTAAAGGAGATGTCCCGCGCCGAAACGGGGGTTTTTTTTTTTAAACACCCCCCCCCCCCCCCCCCCCCGTTCGGCGCGAGACAATCCCGATGCAGGGGTTAAAAAAACCACCCGCACAGCGCTTACCTGAATCCCGGCGGTCCGGCGTCTTCATACTCACCTGCTGAAGATGGCCGCCGGGATCCTCTGTCTTCATGGACCGCAGGGCTTCTGTGCGGTCCATTGCCGATTCCAGCCTCCTGATTGGCTGGAATCGGCACGTGACGGGGCGGAGCTACACGGAGCTACACGGAGCCCCATAGAGAAGAGGAGAAGACCCGGACTGCGCAAGCGCGGCTAATTTGGCCATCGGAGGGCGAAAATTAGTCGGCACCATGGAGACGAGGACGCCAGCAACGGAGCAGGTAAGTATAAAACTTTTTATAACTTCTGTATGGCTCATAATTAATGCACAATGTACATTACAAAGTGCATTATTATGGCCATGCAGAAGTGTATAGACCCACTTGCTGCCGCGGGACAACCCCTTTAATAGAATTCTTGATAGGGGTTTTCTATAGGCCACCAAAAACAACAGAAGCCATTGAAAATCTATTACTGAGGCAAATAGATAAAGCGGCAAATCACAGAGGTAATTATGGGAGACTATTCGGACAAAAACTGGGGAGCTGAAACCTGTAAATGTCGAAAAGGTAACAAGTTTCTGTCTATAACTAAGGACAGTTACCTTACCCAACTTGCACCAGGACCCAACTAGAAGGATGGCCATTTTGAACGTATTAATCAAGAGACCTGACAGAACAACAAAGGAGCAGATTGGAGACATCTGGAAGATACCAGTAGTGACTAACATAATAAATTTTCACTTGGCTTCCAGTAGGGAGTTTTTTTGGGGAGCTTCAAAAATACTTAACTTTAGGAAGGCAAGGTACAAACTGCTTAGAGATGCCCTTAACCTTATTGACTGGAAAAATATACTCAAATAGTATAGACAATAAAATGGAAATGGTAAAAACATCTTGAATACTGTGAGCGGTTCATACCTCACAGCAGGGGTACACAACTCCAGTCCTAAAGGGACACAACACATCATGTTTTTCAGGATATCCTATACCATCTATAGTGATGTCTGAGGCACTGACAATTAAATCCCCTGTGCAATACTGAGGAAACCCAGAAAACATAACTTGTTCTTCCTTGAGGACTGGAGTTGTACAACCCTGTATACAGGAATAAAAGGGGAAAAGGGCGCTGAAGGGTAAGGAAATTATCCGATTCTTCACAAATAAGACAGTATCTTATATTAATTTTTGCTCCAAAATATTTACCTTTTTTACATTATTGTCTGTACACTATTTAAATTGACTTTTTAAATTGGCCGCAACTGAGGCTTATTTTTGGAGTAGGGCTTATATTTAAAGACTCCTAAAAAAACATGAAAAGTCAAGCTATATCCTTAAAAATCCTGAAAAATCTTGGTAGGTCTTATTTTCAGCGAAACAGTGTATTACGGTAAATAGTTTTAATCTGGAGTGTGTTCACTCAGGGAAATGAAAGGTCAGGTGGAATGCAGAGTTATAAAGTAAACTCTCCCATTAAATATTACCAGACTAAAGGCCCTTTTACACACAACGGTTATCGCTAAAATGGCCAAAGGACTGAACGAATTAACCTTTTTTTTGTATAAAATATAATTCTTTAAATCATCTGCTTCCTTCATTAGCTAAAGTAAACTCAGTATTAGTTGTTTGCTAAGGTGGGCGTGTGTTTATCTGGCCTGGAAGATTTTAATCCGTGTGAAGAAATCCATTGTCTTCAGCAGGCATGAGTAAACAATATACTCATTGTGTTGGGTAAACACTCACCCCTCCCCTCATGTCCAACATCTCAAAAGACTGCACAATTCCCATTCAAATGGAACAAGTTTTTGAACTGCCTGAGGACTATTTTTTATGGTGGCTAAAAAAACAGCCACAAACAAGTGAAGGAACAGTGCAGGACAGCCTACATTTACATGTAACTATTATCACGCAAATTCCTTTGAATGAATTTTGAGCGCTAATCGGTGCATGTAAATGGGCCTTAAAGAGGCTAAAATAGACAAATCACTGGGTACCAATGGCATACACCCCATGATCTAAGGAAATGAAGTAATGTGACAGGCAGATCATCGTTTCTTATATAGTGACTGGATCTGTGCCACTGGATTGATGCATAGCAAATGTGGTGCCAATATTCAAAAAGGGAACCTAGAAACTATAGGCCGTTAAGTCTAAAGGCTCTCACACGAGTATGCTACCACGTGTTATGCGTGTGGGTTATGCGCATAATACGCAGTTCTGATCTTTACATTGACTTTCAACTGTGCCTCTCACACAGCGCATGAATACGCACGCAAAAGATTGCGGCATGCACCATCTTGGAACGCATTACGCACACATACACGCCAATATAGCGTATGGGAATTGTCAGCATGCAAGTAAAAATGTCATGTAAGAAGCCTAACTTCTATTGAGGGTAAAATGTTTGAAGGGTTTTAAAGAGAGGCTATTCTGGAGAACCTCAAGTAAAACGGCTGTCTAACTTCATATCAACATGGGTTTATGAGAGATCACTCTTGTCAAACCAACCTGATCAGCTTCTGCAAGAGGCAAGTTCTAGACTGGACAGGGAAGAGTCACTGGATCTTATTTATGTACCTGAACTTTTCCAAGCGTTTGATACATTAAAGGAAAATGCTTGGTCTGGGTGAGAATGTGTGTATGCGGGTAAGTGACTCAGTGCTAGAAAGCAGAGGATGATTATGAATTGTACATAGTCTGATTGGATCACCATTAATGGGGAGATACCACTGGGTGCACTATTGGGTCCTGTTCTTTTACTATATTAATGACCTGGTAAAAGGATTTTCAGATCATACAAAACTGTAAAGTAGTTAACACAAGAGGACAATATACAATTGGAAGTGGATCTGAATAAGTTGGGGATTTGGGCAGAAAAGTAGCAAATAAGGTTTAACACTGATGAATCTAAGGCTATGAACATGGGCAGGGAAATACATGTCACGATAGCCTGAGAAAGGATCGAAAAAACAATTCAAAAGCTTGCTTTAACATCATGTATTTTTGTTAGCCATTAAAAGGTATATCTACAATATTACTTGGTTTCTCTTACTGAGAACAATCACACCCTTACACACTAAATGGGAAACCACTGGGCAGAACCGACATTGAAAAGGACTTGGGGATTTTAGTTAACTAAGTTAAACTGGAGCAACCAATGTCAGGTAGCTGCTGGCAAAGCAAATAGGATCATGGGGTGCATCAAGAGGTCTCGGGGCACATGACAAGAACATTGTTCTTCCTCTTTACAAGTAATCTGTTGGACCACAACTGGAGTCTTGTGGACAGTTTTGGGCAACAGTACTCCCAAGGACAGAGCATGAGCGGGTAGAAAGGTCAGCAGCTAAAGTAATAAATGGAACGAACGGACTACAATCCCCCAAAGCAGTTCTCAAATGTGTGGTCATTTAGTTTAAAAAAAAAAAAAAAAGGACCACTGAAGTAAGACTTAATAACTACCGTGTTTCCCCGAAAATAAGACACTGCCTTATAATAAATTTTGCCCCAAAACAGGCAGTCTTATTTTTGGGGGTGTGGGAGAGAGCCCTCTTGTCACAGTCCTGGGAATAAATAGATGATGGAAGAGATCTCTGTATTGTCCCCTGACGCATTTATAGTGTTCCCCAAAAATAAGGCCTACCCTGATAATAAGCCCTATCCTGACTTTCAGGGGGGCCTGAAATATAAGCCTTCCCCCGATAAAAAGCCCTAGCTACAATAGGTGGAAAAATAAAAAATAAAAGACACAATCACCTTGCAACTGGCGTCTCTGTCCCCCGCAATGACCTCCTAGGTGCTGCGGCAGCATGCTGTATAATCCTCTCCGCTATCAGAGGATTCTCTCTCTGGCAAACGGGGCTTTGAACTTCCCCGACTTGAGCAAGTGAGCTCTGTGATTGGATCGAGCGCCAGCCAATCATAGCCGGCGCTTGATCATTCACAGCCAGTGAATGACATCACCGAATGACTGTGATTGGTTCATCGAGCGCTGATTGTGATTGGCTGGCGCTCGATCTAATCACGGCGCTCACTTGCTTGATAGCGGAGAGTATTATACAGCATCCTGCCGCAGCGCCTAGTAGATCATTATGGGGGACACAGACGCTGGCTGCGAGGAGAGTATCGCGCTTTGGTTTTTTTTTTTGGCTTGTGGAGCTAGTGCTTATTATCGGGGGTGGGGGGGAGGCTTATTAGGGGGAAAACACTATGTATAAATACATCAGGGGACAATACAGAAATCTCTCCCATCATCTATTTATAACTAGGACTGTGACAAGGGGCCGCCCTCTACATCTAGAGGAAAGAAGATTTCTACACTGACATAGGTTTGTTTTGTTTTTTTTACTCTAACAAAACTCTCTTAAAAAGAATTCAAGAGGGGCCTGGATGCCTTTCTTGAGTGCAACAATATTACATGTCATAATTACCACAGAAGGGTCAGTGATCCGGGGATTATTCGGATTGCTAGATTGGAGTTGAGAAGGAATTTGTTTCCCCTAAAAATGAGGAAGACTGGCTTCTACCTAATTGGGTTTTTTACTGCCTTCTGGATCAACATTGGTGTGGTCGGAAGAGGGGTGTAATAGGCTGAAATGGATGGATAGAAGTCTTTTGTTCAGCCTAAAACACTACATTGCTATGTAAAAGAGGAATGGCAATGTGAACGACACCTTAAGTGCCTTTTACACGAAGCGAGAAAATGTTCGCACGAGCGAATGACAGCAGTAGTAACGTAGCACAGTCAGCGGGCTATCTGTTCCATTTAAAAAATAGAAATTTCCATTCTAAGAAAAATCAATGGGGAACAAAATAGAGCCATTGAATTCACTTTGCATTTCCGTTTATCTGCGCCTTAAACATTACAGAGAAAAGGAAATGCATAACAGACTAACATCAGTGTAAAAGAGCCCTTATTCTGTCAAAAATCCTGACCAAATTACACCTGTAAAAATCAGCCTTAGGGTTCCCTTCTACTGGCGATAGCGCTGCGAGAAAATCGCAAGTTTTTGCGATGCGAGTAATCTGTTTTCGATTGCACTGTATGGGGACATAAACAAGCAAAACGCTGAAACAAACCTGCTGCTGTGATTTTTACTCCTCGCATCGCAGCTTGCCCTAAAACATCGCAAGTGGAAAGGCTGTCAATGAACAACGTGTGGCACTTTGAGCGCGCTCGCACTGCACTAAACACGTTTGATTTCTTCGCTAGTGGAAAGGGGCCCTTAGGGCTCCTACCCACTTGAGTTTTTTCAACGCAAATGTCAATGGGACTTTCTAATGTTAAAAACGCAGAGCACAAAAATCGCAAAACACAAACTTGCGATGCGTTTTTAACATTAGAAAGTCCCATTGACAATCGCGTTAACAAAACGCAATTGAGTAGGAGCCCTTCAAGTGGTTTTCAAGGGAAATACTATTGATGACCTATCATCAGGATAGTTGATCGGCTGGAGTCCATCACTTGGGACCCCGATCAGCTGAGTGGGCGCATGCTGTCAGCATCACAACACAGAGGTCGGAGCAGAAGCAGCATAAGGATGCCTGTCCATTGCAGAGGCGGAATATCACTAGTGATATTCCGCCGCAAGGGGGAGAACTAACAGGTCTCCACGGTGAGCCTATCAGATAGGCTGACCGCAGCAAATTGCAGCACGTCACGATTTGAATCCCGCTAGTGGAGAATCGCTATGATTCTCCGCTCGTGGACGTCGGGCTGCGCTTTCCATAGTTAAGTCTATGGAAAGCATTTGATGCGATACCTGCGGACGGATTGTCGCTGCAGATAACAGCGACATATCGCCCGTGGAGAGAAGGTCCAAGTCTCTGCACTGACCTCTGTGTAGTGGTCGGCGCTTGTAACTGCAGGCACAGCTATCATAGAAATCAATAGGAGCCGTGCTTGCAGTTGCAAGCACCGACCACTACACAGAGGTCAGCGCAGAGACTCATGCTGCTTCCACTCCGACCTCCGTGTTAGGCTGCCTGTCCACGGGCGTTGCGGTATCCCGCGGCAGATCTTCACCGCCCGGGAGCAGGAGCCGGCAGACAGATCTCCGCCGTCAGCCTATCTGACAGATAGGCCCACCGCAGAGAATAGCTGTAATTCGCAGCATGCTGCGAATTGCCGCCAGGAAGCAGAGAATCTTTATGATTCTCTGCTCGTGGACATCCAGCCTTATTGCAGCACTGACAGCATGCACCAACCCTGGCCGAGCCCAAGAGACGGACTCCGGCCAATCAACTATTGATGACCCAGCCCGATAGGTCATCAATAGTATTTATACGAAACACCCCTTTAATCATTTTCCCAGCGGGCAGGCCAAGTCGTCCCTGCAGGCTGAAGTACGCCGCCTAACGCCACCCCTCTACCAATATACTATGGAAGCTATGGAAAAGCCGCCGCATGCACCAGGGGTTCATCTAGTCCTTTGCGGTTAGATTCACTACACAGCGGCTCAGCCAAGATCTCAGAGCATGCACACAGTTTCCTAAAGGCGGGGCAAGTACTTCAACCTGCAAAAACAGCCTGGACCACCCACCAGAAAAGGGAACCAACATGTGAGAAACAATTAACCTCACTGCCTTTTGTATCATATAGGATACAGTACATATTTCCATATACTGTTCTACCTCTCTACTGCATGGAGTAACAGATACGAGACACCCCCTGGTATTACTACGGTTCTCGCAGCAACCACTAGATGGCATAACTGCAGATTACATAGACTATAATGTCAGGTTCTTGGAAATTCATGCAGTGAAGGGTTAAACCTTATTTTTTACAGGTATGACAATCAAAATGCTTTGTAACAAAATAAGTTGGAAAGTGCGCACATTCACTGTTATCGGCGCAGGTGGCTTTAGAGCTGCCAAACCGATTCGGGTTTTTTTGTACCAGAATCAGGTCCCTCTCGGACGCTGTAGGTGATATCCACATTCGCCCAGTGCAAGCGCAAAAGTGCAACACCACCGCGTCAGAGAGGCAGAATTAGGTGACGGACGCAGGTATCCCGTCCCAGATCGCCCGGCATGGTTTAGAGAACTTTGGACCCAAACTAATCAAGCATGCTTATCAGTCCGAGCAAAATGACTGTACAGCGCAATCTGCGTACTGCAGCACGGGATTAGGTTACAAACATGGTGCTGACAAGATCCCTCTAAAGGGTTTGCAACATTTCAAGAAGTTGCGTCACACTAGTTACAATACAACTGTTGCGCAAGTCTTTGTCTGCAGGTTAGGGGAAAAGAAAAAAAAAACCCATTAGTAATAACGTTCAATAGCCAGCAAATAAACGCTAAATGTATGCGGCCGAACATCCGCAGAGGAGCACGCACACGTGCTGAGGAGCTGCTCGGGGGGCGACATATGGGGGCGCGAGGTCAGTCACAGATGGCGAAAAATCAAGACATGCAAGCCGCCGAGCGAGGCCGTACGGGCGCGTCATCCCGGCTAGACGACGGCCGCCATCGGCTGCGCACGACACAGACATGAGGTAACAAATGTCCCCCCGCCACAAGACAGCCGTTACACGACGACGGCAGACAATGTCCGTGCCAGCCCGAGGAGGGCAGACTTACCTGAGGGGAGCCCCGGCGGGTCTCTCGGGCTGTCGGTTACTAGGCCTCAGGCCTTGTTTGTGCTGAAAGAAATGGCGTTGAATCTACAAAGAGAACAGGGCGTCGTTACTGGCGAACAACGCGAGGACACAAGATGGAGAGGAGAGATAGGAGGAAAAAGGACAAGAAAGGGAGGCCACAGCCGGGAGGACGCGGCTGTAACGGGGGCTTCAGAGCGGGAAGATGACGAGGTCGTGTAATGGCAAACTTGCGACACCCCGAAATGGCGGCCGCCAGTCTCCTTACACCAACCACGGGGTTTCCAACAAGAAGGAGCAGGGGCGGCGTGACGACACCAGCGGGGCGGGGCCGGGCGAGTGGTGATACTGCGCGTCAGCAGAGGCTCCAGATTTCCCGCCTCTTTGCATCTGAGGAGAAAATAGGCGAGTTGTGTGTTAGCAACGGTGTAATGGCGGACGCACCGTGCCTTTAGGCTTTCTGAGGAAATTATGTGGTTAAAGCTATATGAAAAATACACTTTTGTGTTATAGAAGGCCTCATATAATGAATTGTGGCCCCAGCACACGAGTATGGCGCAAACAGCTGGGTAGAAAATGAAGCGGTTTACCTCCTTGTGGAGTCGTGATTGTCACGGCTGCGTGTGACAACGTATCTCGCGCACACCGTCCTGCACGAGCTGCCTGGTTTCTTCGTTGGTTTTAACTTTCCTTGTTTTGTTTCCTCGTAACATGCCTAGAAGATAGGCTGCACGCGACCGAGTCTGAGCCTGCCGCTGGCGCGCCTGCCATTTTGTATCTTCTGTACTGTGGGTGGACCCGGCGGCTCGCCGTCAGACATGCGCAGTATAGATCTTTTTCTAAACCTCTGCTTTTCCCGCGTCAACGCCTAGCTGCGGGTCGGACGGCTTCCATTGACTTCAATAAGTGCATCAATGAAAATCAAATGTACTTTCTTTGACTCCATTCACTGCATATTATGCGTGCGTAATACGCAATGGAATGACGCTCGTGTGAGCCCGCCCTAAGGCCCGTCTGACCGGGCGGGTTTTCATTGCGTACTATGCACACCATGTACGGCCGCATGAAACACGGTGACTGAAAGTAAATTGATCCATTCACATGAGTGTGTTAATACACGTGAGAAATAGATTGCCGCATGGTCTATTTTCTTGGGGTACCGTGCAGCAAGAGTCCTATACTGTTGTATGGGCAGCATATGCAGCGTTAGCCATACACAATAAATTGCGCATGGGCCGCAATTCATACGCAATACCACTATGAAACAGTGGGGAATTTAAAAAAAAGACAGTCACACTGCGCATGACTCTATGTGTGAGCTACGCGGTCATCCGCAGTGCACTCGCTGCCCATATGTGGTCTTTGCCGGCATCATAAACACCGGTAAAATGGGGGGTCTTGAAACATGCCTAATTTATGCGCAACGTAGAAAATAGAACATATCTATGGGATGCGCAAGATATCAGTGATTCCCCGCTCACAACTATGAAGTCAGTTATTCTGCCCATTAGGGCTTATTCAGATGATTGTATATCGGTCGGGTATTCACGCCGGCCAATATACGGCATCCCTCTCTGCAGGGGGAGGAGGCTGAAAGAGTCGGGAGCAGTGCTCTGAGCTCCCGCCCCCTCTCCACCCCTCGGCACTATTTGCAATGAGGAGGTGGGGCGGGGGCAAAGCTAAGTTTCGGGCATTAGCCCCGTCCCGCCCCTCCCATTGCAAATAGTGCCGAGGGGTGGGAGCTCAGAGCACTGCTCCCGGCTCTTCCAGCCTCCTCCCTCTGCAGAGAGGGACGCCGTATATTGGCTGGCGTGAATACCCGGCCGATATACGGTCGTCTGAATAACCCCTTAATGAGCACAGATTGACGATGTAGCATGTCAATTGGTGTCTTATTACTGCCGCCAACCCGACTGCCTATGAAGCCATCCTTGTGGTGTGGCTTGATAGGTTCCAGTATCATATAATGTTGTGGCATTACATTATACTGCAGGAGCAATCAAACCATTGCAAGTTCTTTTGCCCTATTTAGACTAAAAATATTTTTAAAAAGTTTTATTAATTATTTAAAAAAATAAAAGGTAATAAAAGTAAAAAAAATAAAATTTTTGCCATACTGTATTTATAATGATCTAAATAATAAAACAAAAAATATTTAGTATCGCTGCGTCCGTAAAAGTCCAATCTATTAAAGTAATGCATTATTTACCTCGCACTGTGAACGTCATTAGAAGAAAAAAAACAATGACAGATTTGTGCTGTTTTTGGTCACCCTGTCTGCAAGAAAAAATGTAATAGAAAGCGATCGAAAAATCGTATTGACTTCAAAATGGTACCAGTAGAAACTACAGGATGTCCTGCAAAAAAAGCAGCCTCGCACAACTATGTCGCCAAAATCATAAAAAAAGTTATGGCTGTCAGAAAATGGCGGCAGAAAATAAAAAAATAAAATGTCTTTGCAAAAAAATAAAAGTAGTACAGCACTAAAAAACTATATAATTTTGATATCGTAGTAATCGTACTGACCCACAGGATAAAGCTATCAGGTCCTTTTTGTTGCAATGTGTACGCCATAGAAACAAGACAAATCCAAGGATGTATTTTTTTTGCATTTCTCTCTACTTAGAATTATTTTAAAGTTTTTCATGCGTTATATGTTACATTGTATACTACCGTTGAAAAATACAACTCTACACGCAAAAAACAAGCCTTCAGAGTCATGATTTTTTTAAAAGGGGGAGGAAAAGCTGAAAATGGGGAAAAAAAAGGTCCACGTCCTTAAACACTTAGTAACCACCCATACGTGTTTTCATATCCTGGATGTCTGGGTTTTAATCCACAGGGCCGTAAAAACACGCTGGCCCTGTAAAGCCCTGGGGTCTGTGAGTGATCTGATTCATGAGGAGACATGAAACTACTCACCTTTAGCAGCGCAATGTCCTGCGATGATCTATGCCACTGGCAAAATGTCGGGCGCATCAGCAGAAGCTGAAAGGGCCAAGGAAGTTTAAAAAATCTCTGCTCAAAGGTAGCTGATAGCAAGGAGATGTCACTGGGGCTGTCATCCCTGGTCACATGATTGCGATTGCCGTTATCTAAGGGATAACAGTGATCACGTAAAAGTAAAAAAAGTTGAGTTTCATCTCCTGTCACGGATCTGATCCGTGAGAGGAGATGAAATTACTTTTAAGGCCCCCAGATTTGTTCCCCGACGGAATCTTCATCCACAGACCTGCTCCTGGCCTCTGCACATGTGCCTATCGACATAATGGCGAACGTATGCGCAGAAGCCGGGGATTGCCCGTGAAATTTAACCTCTCCAACGGTAGCCAACAGCTTGGAGATTTCACGGGTAGGCCGTAATCCCTGGTCACGTGATCGCCGTTTTCCAATGGTTATGGGCAATCATATAAAAGGAAAAAAAAAAATTTTACATTTCACCTCCCCTCGCGGATCCAATCAGTGAGGGGAGGTAAAAAATTACTTAAGGCCCCGCATTTGTCCCCCAAGGGGATCTTTATCCATGGACCTTTCCCTGCCTTCTGCGCATGTGCCCGTCGGCAAAATGGCGGACGCAAGCGCAGAAGCTGGGGAGTCCCCAGGAAATTTAAAATCTCCTTGCTCCTGGCTACCAAAGGTAGCTGACTGCCTGAAGCAGCGACCGAGGGCTGTGGTGAGCAGTCCCCTCGATCACATAAAAGTTTAAAAAAAAGTTTAACGTTTCATCTCCCCTCACCCATGCGATTGGTGAGGGGAGATGAAACTTCTTATCGGAGGCCTCTGTATTTGAACCCTGACGCAATCATCCTCCACAGACTGTCCCCGGCTTCTGCGCGTGTGCCTGCCCACAAAAGAGGGGGGGGGACATCTCTAAAAAAAATCAAAAATAAGTGCCAAAATTAAGTTTTGAACTTTAATGAGGCCAAACAATACGGTATCTTTAATCTTTCCCATCATTTGCTATTAAGGAAAGAAAAACTTTTATCTAAAGGTTTATCCTTTTGTCCTCCTTATAAGTTGAATTTATTTAATTTATTTGTCGATTTTAAATAATTTTGTGAAAAAACTTACACTTGAAAGACACTTCTCTATTAAAGAAAGTAATGTAGGTTGGGGTAAAACCAATACTGACCCTAATGCCAGTTTTCACATAGAGGATTGTTACAGCTGGCCGGGACAGGTGGACAGGGGGTCCCTACGCCAGCCCTCTCCCGTGTCTCTAGCTACTTGCCCCCCTGGGCTATGCCCCAGGGCAACAACTGGGCGACGGTCCCTGCACTGCACTAGGGACAGGAACCCCAAGGAAAAAGGGACAGGGAGACTGGCATGTGGGTACCGCGTAGCAGACAAGACGTAAACGACAAGCAAACAGAGAGAAGTCGGGAAACAGGCCAGGTCAAACCAGAAAGGCACGTGCACAGTACAGGAGGACAAACTAAAGAGAGTCAGAATAGAAGTCACAACACAAGTAGTCAGGTCAAACAATGCAGGTGTAGGCAGACGGAGTCAGAAACAAACACTGGCAACCAGTGTCTGGCGCAGCCAGGTATATAAGCAGAACTCCCCGCCCAGAGGAGCGGGGAGAAGTCACGTGACACTAGGGTGAATCACAAGGTCGCCTCCACCCGGAGGCGCACACTGACAAGAGCACCGCGTGGCCGACCAGCGGACAGGCGCGCCCGCGCACGACGCTGACAGCCCGGACCAACCACCAGAGCTGGGGAACCCCAAGCATGGCCGCCAGGCCAGCCCTCGCATCTCCAGGACGAGCGTTCCGCCTCACCTAGATATCGGTGCCCCTAGTGGAAACCCCATCTCTAAAAAAGATCCTATTCCCACTGATCTCGGGTTGAAAAGTAGGTGTTATCCCATTGAGAATAAGGGTAACAATATAACCACTTTTTATGATAATGTGTTACAAGACTTCAGTGTGTTATGTAACAAGAATAGAATAGGGTTTGGATTTTCAAACCTTACACAAGACCAACAGATAATAGTTAAAAAAAACTTGCCAAGGATGAGGAGTTATAAGAAAGGCTGACAAGGGAGAGGGAATAGTGTTCTTGGACAAGCATTATTATGTTGAGGAGGCTTTGAATATTTTGGGAGATTCTAGCTCTTACATGAAATTGCAAGATGATCCTACAAAGGAAATTATGATAAAACTATATGCAGTGTTAAATAATGCACTTGAAAGAAACTGTCTCACTAAAACTGAAAGAGACTATGTTTGTGTTAATAATCCGGAGGTACTGTTCTTTTACCACCTACCCAAAATACATAAAGATTTATTTACTCCACCTGGGCGACCCATTGTTTCAGGGGTAGGTGGTATCGCAAGTTCTTTATCCGAATATGTAGATAAGATCTTGCAGAAATACGTAGTCGCACTACCTTCACATTTAAATGATACGAGCCATTTGTTGTCCTTATTGGAAGGATTTGAGTGGGAGGATGACTTTATATGGTGCACACTGGATGTTACGTCATTGTATTTTAGTATTCCACACAAAAAGGGTATAGAAGCTGTGGGACAATATTTGAGAAATGACCCATCGATGCCTATTCAACAGAAGGGTTTTGTATTAGAAGCAATTGATTTTATCTTGAACAATACTTATTTCTGTTTTGAAGGACAGTTTTATGTTCAAACGCAAAGAACTGCAATGGGGCCAAAATTTGCCCCATGTTATGCAAATTTGTATGTTGGAGCGTTTGAAGCAAATTATTTTAATGACCCACATATTGTATTCTTTATGCGGTTTATTGACGATATACTTTTAATCTGGAAAGGCAAAGAGATAGAACTATCCCGATTTTTTGCAGATATCAATAAGAATCAATATAACTTGAAGTTCACAGGGGACATAAGCTCAACCCAAGTTATATTTTTAGACTTAGAATTATACTGTAACAAGGGGAAAATATGCACTAGGACTCACTTTAAAAAATTTGTAATCTTTTTGCTTCCGGCAACCAAAGGTAGCAGAGAGCCTGGAGCAGTGACCGGAGGCCTTGGTGAGTGGTCCCCGGTCACGTGATCACCATTATCCAATGGTATAAAAAGGTGGCGATCTACCTTAGGCCGGTCTCACACAACCGGATAAGAATTGCAGATTCCACAAGCGCTTGATTTGCGGTAATACGCAAAACAATCAAATGCATTGAATTATACAATTCTGCTCTCACATTAGTGGATTTGTACTGTGTAATCCACTCGCAGAAACTTGAACACAACATGTTCTATTTTACCATGTATATCCGCAACATAGAGCTAATTGTGCGTGGGAAATATAAACAGTTATGCGCAGTACATTGCTTGGCCGTACGCAGGGCCATGGTCGGGCTCACAGCTGGAATCCCCTGCAGCTCTCCACAAGCGGATTCCACATACAGTTGCATGAGCCTGGCATTCAGATCGCTGCATGTAATGCTTACGTAATTTTGCAAAAAGTCCCATGGAACGCTCACTTTCCTGCAGTTCCAGGAGCAGCTTGTTTTGCGCCTTCTGTTTGAGACCGTCGCACCTCAGCAAGCTTACAAGTCTGAGGAGGTATGAAGGCTCTCAGAGCGCCACTTTCTATACCTTATCCTTGCAACTGAGGTCAAGAAATACCCCCAAAAAAGTGTTGTGTCCGCAGCAAGCATTGGAGAAGGAGGGATACCTGGTTTTATTGCCCCATGTGGCCATCCCAACCAGACTTCCGTAATTACCCCTGTTTTGAGACCTACCACACAGTTTTATATTATTACTTTTAACTAAGAATTAGGGAATACCAAAAAGGATGGTGGTTTATTATTAGGGGTGGTAGTATTATTATTGCATTAGTCATGGTGATAATCCGTCCGCGAGTAACGAGGTGCGCGCTTTACATAGAAATGCTATGGAAAGCGCAGCCCCCTGTCCACGAGCGAAGAAACATAGCGATTCTCTGATTGCGAGACTCAAATCGCGGCATGCCGTGGTGAGCCTAACTGTCAAATAGGCTCACCGCAGAGAACTGTCAGTTTTTACCCCTGCTCCCCGACGGCGAAATATCGCTAGTGATGTTCCGCCTCGTCCGTGGACAGGGGGCCATAAGTAGATTGGGCCTACAGTGGGGGTATTGCTAAACACAGAACGACTAGCGCTACCGGTATAAAATTTTAGGTGCATCTTCCCAGTTTTCCCTGCTCGAAACAAAGAAATGGTCATGAAAGTGACAGTTATGAAAAATAACAAGTTTTATTAATTTTTCACAAGTTTTATAAGTTTTGCAAAAAACTGTGGGGTCAGAATGCTCAGTACACACCTAGATAAATGGGCTAAGGGGTCTAGATTTCAAAATGGGGTCATTTATGGGGGGCATTCGATTTCTTTGGATGACTCTATAAGTGAACAATGGGGTCTGAAATTTATTCAGTTGTGCCCTGAAAGCCAGAAGGTGTTCCCTCCATTACAAGACTAGCCGTGTATCCAGTAAGCAGATTGGGGCTACAATGGGTTTGTTTCTGAAAACAGGACAAACAGGGATATCTATTTTGGAGTGCAAATCTTCATTCATTTGTGGACTGTACAAAAAAAACTTTTTAAAATGACACAATTCTGGGGGCATGGCTTACCGTTTAATGGAGTAAGGTGTTCCCGCCGGAGCTCCTGCCCGAGCCTTCGCTTCAGTAAGCTGTTCCGCCGCCGTTGCCGAGAGAAACAGCTTTCATGGGGAAGAAGAGGACACCGGAAGCCCCCAGGCAGCCGCTGAAGCCCCCGGCTCCGAGTATGAAGCGTTTTCTCCGCTCCCCAGGAGCCCCGCTACTGAGCTGCAAAAAAAAGATGGCGCCGCACCGGCCGGCGCGGGAAGCCGCCGGAGAAGAAGAAGCGCAGCCGAGGACACAGGAAGAAGAGGAGCCTCGGGCCGGACCACCGCAGCTAGCAGAAGTGGAAGCCCGATCGGAGGGGGCAGCAGGAGACAGCAGTGAGGAGGAGGTATGGCCCCGGGCAGAAGACAGAGGAGCGGAGGGTCCGGCTGCAGAGGGAGGAGGGGGAGTCAGCGCTCCCAGCACACAAGAGGAGAACACTGCAGGGATAAACCCCCCAGACATGCTGAAAGCCAGCTCTCCCCAGAAAATGAGCCCTGCAGGGCAGCCTACAACCACACAAGTACCCCCTAGAGAACCACAACAGGGAAGCCCAAAAGATCAAGGGCCCCAAACAAAGGAAAGGGAAAGGGGGAGTCAGGAAGCCGCCAAGAACCAGGCCCTGTCGCTGTCCCCCTCCCGTAAAGACCCACACAAGGAGTGAAGGGAGCATTGACACACATCAAACCCGGGGATACAGAGGGGAAAAGAGCAAACAAAAACAAAACACCTGAAAGCCCCCCTGCACAGCCCAACAAAAGATCTACAATCACACAAGCCCCAGGCAACCCTGAAGCCCAACACGCAAGCCACAAAGGACCCCAGGCCCCACAAACAAATGATGAGGAATGGGACTGGAGAGCCCACCTGAAGGCAATTCCCACAAAAGGGGAGATGAATGAACTTCTACAGAAACTGGATGCAGCCCACAAGCCAGACATAGCAGTTCTACAGAAAGACATCAGAGAAGTGGGGCAGAGAGTGGCGGAAGTTGAAGAAGTACAAGAAGAGTTCCAAACCACTATAGTGGAACACGCGCATATTCTGGAAGCACAAGCGCATCAAATAGAATTGACCAATCATATCGACGACTTGGAAAATCGTCATAGGCGCAACAACCTTAGGGTTAGAGGCCTGTCTGAAGAGATAAACAACGACCAACTGGAGGACTGGATCACTGAATTTTTCAATCACTTGCTGCAGAGACCTACAGATTCCGCCTTAGAACTGGACAGAGTCCACCGAGCCCTGGGCCCGAAACCAGCAGATCCCGCCAGACCCAGGGACGTTCTCTGCAGAGTGCATTTTTATAGAGAAAAGGAGCAAATCCTACAGCGAACACGCATGCTGGACACTCTGCAGTTCAAGGGCTGCTCGGTTAGTGTGTACCCGGACCTATCTAAGCGCACACTACAGCTACACAGGGCCCTGAAGCCCCTCCTAAATGCTCTGAGAGAAAGAGACATTCCATATAGATGGGGGTTCCCCCTACAGCTTCACGCGAGAAAAGGAGGGAGATCGGCTGTATTTAGGCACCTGGGAGACCTACCCAAATTTCTTAGGACCCTAGAGTTGCCACAGATTGCAATACCGGACTGGCCCAAAATTGGCGAGATGCCGGTCCCCCTACCCAGAATGGAGTGGCAGAAAGCGGGGAGACCGCGAAGAGAACCGGGGAATAAACCCCTAAGAAATCAAGACAAAGGCTGAAAGAGGAGGCACAGAAGTCCTGAGGACTTATACACAGGAAGACTGGTGTAACGAACTGACCAGACCAGCCTAATCAGGCCCCTTCATGTGTCCAGACCAACAGATAACGAAAATCTGATACTATCCACCTTCTTGCATACCTGTTCTTCTCTTTCATTTCTCCCTTTATGTGATGTGGCGATAGACCCGGCGGCGGGCGAGATCAGTGCCATCAGCTACTCAATTTAATCTTTATATCTGTCATATTTCTACTTTTCTTCTCTTTTCTTCACCAAGCGAGGGCGAGGGCAGGGGCAGGCCTCCATTGGTGGTCTCCTCTCCCCCACCTAGAGTAGGCAGCTCTTAAGCTGCGCTTGAAGCTAGTTAAAAGCGACTAATAGTGATTAGTGTTGAATAGTGAGGCCTTGCGAGAGGCCTGTAGATGTTTTATGTTTCTTCCCCCCCCTTCCCCCTAGCCCCGTGCTCTATCCTTCCCCCACTATCCCCAACCCCGTCCACCCTAAACCTCGCCTGAAGAACGTGACAAGCGACCTAACCAGTGTAGTCCATGGCTAACCTGACGATTGCCTCGTATAACGCCAAGGGGTTGAATATCCCCTCCAAGAGGGGTCAGATTCTATACCACATGCAAAAAAAGGTAGGAAGGTGCTTCTCATCCAGGAGACCCACTTCAAAACAGACGAGATTCCTTCCTGCTCCACAAAAGCATTCCCTACCTGGTTTCATAACCCGAACCGGAAGGCGGGAGGAGTATCTATTGCATCCATAACTCGATACAGATGCAACCCCTTGGCGTTCTACAGGACCCAGAAGGTAGATACCTATTTGTTAAAACAGAAGTTTTTGGAAAGGTGATAACTTTTTCAAATTTATACTTCCCGAACCAGGGACAGATATCCTTTGGCGTGGCCACCCTGAGGGAGCTGGCGAAGTTTGCGGACGGCTCTACCATTGCTTTGGGAGGCGACTTTAACCTGGCCGTGGATCCGGAACAAGACACATCGTCAGGTAGGTCCTCTGTCTCACGGGCAGCAACAAGAACCCTAATGGGAGAACTAGGAGACATGCACCTAGTGGACATATGGCGCTTGCTACACCCGGGCGTCAGGGACTATACATTCCACTCAATCCCTCATAATAGCTACGGCAGGCTTGATTACTTATGGGTCTCACACGCCCTCCTAGACTACAGGCCTGTATGCGAATTCGGACCATCTATCTGGTCCGATCACGCTCCGGTATACGCTGACTTCAACGGATTTCAAAAAGACCTACGAGTTAGAACATGGAAACTCAATGACAACATACTAAAAGACCCCCAATGTGTCCAAGAGATTAAAACAACCATAGGCAATTTTGTAAAAGACCACCAAAACGATAGCACGCGGGCCCCAGTCAAATGGGAAGCATTAAAATGTGTCCTGAGAGGAACCATGATCTCCCAAGGGGCAAGACTAAAAAAAGAGCGAGCAAGGGAGTTGGGAGCCCTGCTAACGGCCCTACAGGAGAAAGAGACAGCCAACAAAAAAACCCTAAACGACGTAGTCCGGGCAGAATTATCGACACTACGCCAGAAGATCCTGTCAATATTAGACCAGAGGACGCTGGCTCTGAGAGACAAGATCCGTAGGGAAGCGTACGAGGCAGGGGATAAATGTGGAAGAAAGTTAGCTCGAGCGTTACACCCCAGAACACCGGTGACATTCGTACCCAAAATACAGAGAGCAGGGAAGACACCAGCGATTTCCACAAGGGACATCCTGGAAGAATTCCGCCTATACTATGAAAGACTTTATAACATAGAACAACCCCCACGGACAGGAGATAGAGAAGGGGAGGAGGAAAGGACATATCTAGAAAAACACGGCCCGGGCCCGCTAAAGATAGAGGATGCAGCAGCCTTGGAGGAGGACTTCACATGTGAAGAGGTAGAGGAGATAGTCAAAAATCTAAAGATAGGCAAAGCGCCAGGCCTGGATGGGTTTTCGGCCAGATTCTACAGAATCTTTGGAAAAGAATTATCCCCCATGCTAACACAGATGTTTAATGAGGTTTCTCAAGGGAGCCCCATTCCACCTCAGGCCCTCCAGGCGCATATAGTAGTAATCCCGAAACCGGGGAAGGACACCTCCTCCTGCGCAAACTACAGACCTATATCCCTGATAAACTTAGATGTCAAAATGTTAGCCAAACTCATAGCAAATAGACTCAGCAAGCACATCCCTGACTTGATACATAGAGAGCAGGTGGGATTTGTCCCTGGGAGGACAATACTATTAAAACGATCTCACTAATATCCAGGGCGAGAGCAGCAAATAAACCACTGTGCTTACTGACAGTAGACGCAGAAAAGGCGTTCGACAGGGTCAGGTGGAGGTTCTTGGAGGGGACCCTCCGTCAGATAGGCCTTGGCCAGAGAATGAGGGAATGGATTATGGCCTTATACAAGGGACCATCAGCCAGAGTTCGGGTGAATGGGACCCTTTCAGATTCCATCTCGATTAACAATGGAACTCGACAGGGGTGTCCCCTGTCACCCCTGTTGTACATCCTGTCCATGGAATCCCTGGCCAACGCCATCAGAGAAAACGGGTCAGTCAGAGGACAGACGGAGGGCCCCTCCGAACATAAGTTAGCGCTTTTTGCGGACGACCTTCTCCTGTTCCTGTCGAACCCAAGAGTAGGGCTGCCAGTGGTAATGAAGGAATTTGAGAGATATGGGAGAGTAAGTAATGTTAAAGTTAACCTACAGAAATCGGAGATCCTAAATGTAACACTGGCCCAGACGGAGGTGGAGGCCCTCTCAGATTCTTTCCCCTTTAAGTGGAAGCCTTCGGCCATTAAGTATCTGGGGGTACTGATCCCAGCTGACCCTGCACAGATATATGAACTAAACTTCCTCCCATACCTGGAGGGCCTGAGGGCGGAATTGAGCAAATGGAGCCCGCTTTACATATCGTGGACAGGGCGGATAAATGCAGTCAAGATGGACTCCCTCCCAAGGTTTCTGTATCTGTGCCAGACCGTCCCGGTAGCCCTGAACCGGCAATACCTTTTGAGTATCCGGTCATAAATCATTAAATTTGTATGGATGAACCGTAAATCTAGACTTAGCCACAGGCTACTGACAAGGTCCAAAGAAGAAGGGGGACTGGGGCTCCCGGACTTTTCACTTTATTACAAGGCCTGTATGGCAAACTTCATCCTCTCGCTGTTACAAGCGAAAGCAACTAAATTATGGGTGGAAATGGAACATGCAGCCGATTCTAGGATAGCCCAGGGGGCTCCCTGGATACCTAGACAGTACCTTGAGGAGGTGGAGAGCCTCTCACCTCACCTTTTAAAGGTCCTCAAGAAATGGGGGATATGGGCCAAAAGAGCGAGATTGATATCAATACCAGGCCCACTTACTCCACTGGTAGCCAATCCACAGTTCCCACCAGCGATAAGAATACAATCCTGTCCATCCCAGACTCTCCGATTCCTAGAGTCGTAAACGTAGTAAATCAGGACGGGATGAAACCCCTGAGAGAGTTTTATGGTAACTCCAGTCCCCCCTCAGGAGCTTGGTTGAGCTACCTCCAAGTAAGGGGCTTTGTGGGGTCCCTGACGCCCGGGGAGTGTATTAAAAGACAGCTGACGCCATTTGAGGAGATGAGCATGTCGCCGGGGCCTACGGAGCACGGCATTTCGGTAATATACAAGTTGTTGCTGAACGTTGAGACGGGGGACTCCCTCCCAAACTACACGGGTCAGTGGGAGAATGAGTTAGGGGTCAACTGCACTGCATCAGAATGGCAGAGGGCCTTCCTCATGTGCCACAAAAGCACCAGATACGGTAGACTACAGGAGCAGAATTTTAAGATCCTATCACGCTGGTATCGGATACCGTCAAGACTACACCAAATTGATAATAGAATTCCGCCGATATGTTGGAGGTGCCAGAACGGTCCTGGTGTGAGGGTATATATATATATTGCCATATGTTCTTTATACTTTTATACCTATATGCAAGTTTTATTCAATTCCAAATGAGAAAAAACTTATATGTCGCCTTACATCAGATATTCCAAGGCTTTGCAAGGCTGAGAGAGATGTTCTAGAAATTCAGAGATGATACCGAACCAGACATGAAGGACGCGTGTACTTGGCCGTTTTCCCAGAAGCAAGATATCAAGATGTTCCACTATGTACATAATTTTCACTGTCTTAGGCCGGAAATCCGGACTTCCCATATATGGAGAATGCATGCTTGGCCGTTTTCTTAGAATTGAGTGGGTGATTCTTTGTACTGGAGTTAATTGAATACGTGATTTTCTGTACATAAGCCAGAGGCGCCGTAGCAAGATAATGGCTGTTTTCACTGTCTCAGGCCGGAAATCCGGACTGCCCATATATGGTTATGAGCCCATCACCCCTTGTTGGTGATGGGACAAAGGGTATAAGATCTCATGTAATCTGTAATAAAGCACGACGGCAGAGAGCCATGTCCCGTGTGAGGAATTATACCAGACCTCCGTGTGTGGTGTCTCTTCTTTACGGCCGGCAGCGGGGCAAGTGGGGTGGGCCTGATTGGTGCTGTACTTAGAATTTTATTACTTTGACAAATGGCGCTCGAACGTGGGGCGGTAAAACCAGGAGCTTACAGCGCAATTCACCCGGATCCACGCCACGGGGAAGCCGTCCTGCTGCAAACCGAGCCTGATCAACTCACAGAACTCCAGGTAAGGCCAGCATATATTTATGTTGTGTTTTACACTGCGAGTCTTGCAGCGGGACTGACTATCTGTGGTTTGTGACCGGACGGGTTGGGTTAAGAGTTCTACACGGTAACTCGTGTGGGCTTCGGGTTTGCCGTCATGGACCACTGACCATGATATGCGCACCAATCGGTCACCCAGAAACTAGTCTGTAGTCTATTTGTTGTTGAAGTCCGTATTGTTTTAACAATAGTGGAGATTGTTGTATCTGCAGAATTTTTTTTTTTTTTTTTTCTCTTACTTTTCATTTGGTCTCACAGACGAAGGAACCCTCCGTTTGAGTTTATTTAGTCGTTAATGGTTTAGCTGAGAGGGATGCACTCTGTGAGATAGGTCCCATAGACGAAGGAACCCTCCGTTTTAGTTTAGTTTAGTTGTTGATGGTTTAGCTGAGAGGGATGCACTCTTTAGGACTGGTTCCATGGAAGAAGATGCCTTTGGTTGTTTTGCCATATATAAGGGGCTGACAATTCGGGTCAGAAGGATGCACTCTATGGAGCGTGTTATTATTATTATTGTTGTTGTTGTAATATGCGTAAGATCTTATTAAAGAAGACAGAGCCCCTCAAGGGCTGCCGCCGTGCGGATGAATTTGTAGAATGTAAGAAAACTCTAATGAAAATGTGTGACACCGACCCGCACGGCAGATTACAAAATGGTGTCTGGGAGGGAGGTCTTTAGGACCGAGAGGTGCCTTGGAAGATCAAGGTTTGCTAGACAGTGCTGGAGGAGGAGGAGAGAGAGAGACAGTCAGAGAAAGTATGTACACATTATTTGTTTAAGAAAGTATCCGTAAGTGAAATGTTGAAAAGTACAGTAAGTGATCAAGAGGGCGTCAGGAGAGTGTCTATTGAAGGTTATATTGGCAGCTAGGTAAGGGAGAGAAGTATGAGAAACAAGCAAGTCGAGAAGAAAGTTACAATGCATGTGATTTGTTGGCAAAGAAAGAAGAAAAGGTGTATAATACAAGATAGATAATAGAGATATATATGTGTGTATATATATATACTGTATGTGCAAATAGTTAACTGAGCTTGCTTTTAGGGGAGAAGAGTTTTGTTGACATGTAGCTGCGAGCTTGTGTTTAGTCTTCAAGGTCAAGAGATAACAAAGCGAGAGAAAATGCAATAATAACCCTGGATAATATCTCTGCTTGCTTAAAATGAATTGAAATGAATTTAATTAGTTATACTGTCTTAGTAGGCAAGAAATATAGCAATTTCTAAGTTATATTCTTACTTATACAGGGGTTGAAAATGAATGTTGCAAGGTCCCAGCATATGTGTTAATTATGAGTTCAAATGCAGGCAATAGTTTAAGCTAAAACAATTCAGTCTGTGTTTCATATTCGTAGAGAGATAACAGTTTGTTTTAAAAAGGTGGGGGCTTTCAGACTTGACTCTCAGCTCAGGGTCAAATACAGAGAAAGAGAGACAAGGGGGGTTGAAAAATATCCACGCATTCTAAAACACTTCAGCGTTTAATACAGCATATAATAGCTTCAGTAAATAAGAAATATAGAATGTCTCAGTCACTCAGCAAATTTTTTCACATAATTTGTCATAAATAGCGCTCATTCACAATCTCATCTCAATAGAATCATGTACTTTATAACATTATAGCACTCACCTCGGTGTTTTTCAGCTGATGTATGTATGTTTGTCAAACTTTTTTTTTTGTCCGTGCATCTGTGTGTACTGGTACACCTTCAATAGGGGGTGACGGAGCAGACTTGAGAGCATGGATGGATGAGAGTTAGTGATCCGTGTTCGGGCTGTGTGGAATGTGTGATGCAGGTAATGACTGGAGATAAAAGTCCTCCCCATGCATGGGACTTTGCTTGGTTGAGATGTGGACGTGTGGACTGTTAAGCTGAAATGAGCTCTGAAAAAAGACACACAGTGCCAATATCGAAGGGGTGGAGCTAGATGATGTAATAGTACGTAATGTTTCATCCCTCTTGTCCACAAGGGAGGGGGTGAGGAGCTTGAGCAGCTAGTAAAAGTTTTTCTTTTGGTTTTTTTTTTTTTCTCCTGTCTCAGATTTTATAAGACATTGCAGGCAGGAACAGACTAATAATGAATTCACTTAAAGGGATCTCACATTTCCAATATTAATAGATGTTTTGTAGGTTATTCTTCCCCGGTGTAACTCATGTTTCTGTTATTGGTGCTAACATTTTACAGGCCTTATCTGCATCCATCAAATCTTTTTACAATGTTGTACTACCTTAAACCAGGTACTATTGTTCCAATTGAGTACCCTGGTTTAAAGGGGGGGGAGGAGAAGGCATAGGTGATCTAGGTATTGCAAATCAGCCATTTTTACATTTTTTGCAAGCCATTTTTAAATTTTTAAAATTTTTTGCAACAAGGTTCTAATCTTTTTGAAATATAATATCAGCCTGATTGTCTAGCAGTGATGCAACAAGAAAATTTAAGTTTAAAAAAAGTTACTGAAAGCCCTTGTTAATAATGCATATTTTGAGTTGTTTTTTATAGATGGTACCCAGGGTGATTGACGACTCCACACTGGATATGCAGTGGTTACACAACAAGATGTCCTAAAAGCAGAATGTCTCCGCATGTCGCAGTACAAGAAGCGGAACTAAAGGCACTCACTGAGGCGAGTAGAGTGACAGAAGGTAAGACGGCAACCATTTACACTGACTCCCGGTATGCATTTGGCATAGCTCATGATTAAGGCCCAACATGGAAGGCCAGACAGCTTTTTACCTCAGCAGGACAGCCAATTAAGAATGTTGCAGCGGTGCAGAGTCTCATGGAGGCTCTACTTCTACCTGACAAAGTGGAAAGCTCACACCAATTCCTACACCGGAGAAACGAGAGGCAACGCCATCACAGGCCACACAGCAAAGGCAGCGGCCCTCAAGCCGTGGAAGAAAAGAAGAATTTAACAATAAAAACTTGGACTTTGACAAAACTTGGACTTTGATAAGGACTTTGATATGCTAAAGACTTTACAGTTACAAGCCAGCAAGGAAGAAAAGGAAAAATGGACTAAAAAGGGATGGTGTATGGTGAACAGTCAACAGCACTTGCCTACCACAGTCCCTGTGCCCCATGATGGCCCAGCTGACGCACGGAAAGACGCACCTCTCAAAGCAGCAATGATGTCGATGCTTGAACGAGGACGGGTGGCTCCTGGGTTTTCTGTAGCTGCTGCATCATTTGTCCAATTTTGCATGATCTTTGCCGTAAGCAACAGGGCAGAAGTAAAATTTGCCACATAACGCTTGCCTAGACCACTCTACCCATTTCAGGGATTGCAAATTGGCTACACTCAGCTCCTACTTGTTGGGAAGCATGATTATGTGCTTGTTGTTGTTGATTTCTTTTCAGGTTGGAGACCTACCCTGTTACCAAGGTAAATAAGCAGGTAACCGCACAGAAGCTCATGAATGAGGTAATCTGCAGATATGGGGTACCGGAAGTGATTGAGTCAAACAAAGGTACACACTTCACAGGTGAAATAATGCAACACGTCATGTCTGCTTTGGGTATATTCCAGACTTTTCACACACCCTACCATCCGCGGAGTAGGGGGAAAGTAGATACAAAAGGCAATGAAGAAAATGAGCAAATCTTGAATTGAGTGTCTTCTATTAGTTTTTCTTTTTCTCCAGGAGGGTACATGCCACAGTGGCCGAGTTTGGGAAATGATTCTCTTGTTAATTTTGTCATAGGCCTCTCCAAGGAATTGTCAATAATGTATTCTGCAGTCTCTGCTTTTCTCCCACGTCCTACAGATGAGTGTCACAATCTAAAACCAGGTGACAGGGTCTATGTGGAAACGTTTGAGAGACAAACCCTGTTTGAATGTCCCTACCAGATGTTGCTTACCACCCCAACTGCAGTCAAGCTCGAAGGAAAGCCCACTTGGATCCACACTTCGCACTGAAAAAACTAATGATCCTGCATATCCTTTACATGCTATAATGTGGTACAATTCCTCTAACACACACCTTTGACTACTGTACACTAGCCCCCTGTTTCAGAACAAATTAATACAATCAAATGTGCAATATGAAGACTACACTGAGGGTGAGAATCCAACACCGCATCGTGCTAAGAGAGAAGTTAACGTTCAAGGTGGTAATTTTGATCCACATGTACACATAGATACAATAGGAGTGCCAAGGGGGGTGCGAGATCAATTTAATTCTAGAGATCAGGTTAAAGCAGGTTTTGAGTCCTTATTTGCCATTATCACTGTTAATAATAATGTAGATTGGATGAATTATATCTATTACAATCAGCAGAGGTTTGTAAACTACACCAGAGATGCTTTACAAGGGTTAGCTGACCAGTTAGGGCCCACTGCATCCATGGCGTTCCAAAATAGAGTGGCCCTGGATATGATTTTAGCAGAAAGAGGTGGGGTATGTAATTTCCTGTATGTATATTATCCCTTTGATCAAAGAGAGTATGAGTAAGGGACTGGATAATGTGACGCCAAAATTTCCCTTGTTTGAAAAAAAGATGAAGAGCCAGTTCCGATAATGCCAACCAGATACGTTACCAGAAGAATGGAGAAATGGACTAGTACTGTGTCTGCCCCGGTCTCATAAGATGGATTGTCAGTGGACTTCCCATTTGCCTAGGGAAAGTGCAGAAGACCTTAGGTTCCGGCGAGGGCACACCCTGCGGGGTGTTAACTCGTACAGATAGAGGGTATGGATGCCCGGAAATAAGCCCAGGGAATCCATGGCCTCCTTCTGAGGTGAGGTAGGGATCCCTCCCCTTTAGGAGTAGGGACTTATGGGCAGTGGAGAAACCCTGACGCAAGGGAGAGACGACCGAGGAAGAGTGCAAAGTCTAATGCTTGATCTCCATATTAAGTTTTTTAGGGGGGTTTGTGAGGGTATATATATATATTGCCATATGTTCTTTATACTTTTATACCTATATGCAAGTTTTATTCAATTCCAAATGAGAAAAAACTTATATGTCGCCTTACATCAGATATTCCAAGGCTTTGCAAGGCTGAGAGAGATGTTCTAGAAATTCAGAGATGATACCGAACCAGACATGAAGGACGCGTGTACTTGGCCGTTTTCCCAGAAGCAAGATATCAAGATGTTCCACTATGTACATAATTTTCACTGTCTTAGGCCGGAAATCCGGACTTCCCATATATGGAGAATGCATGCTTGGCCGTTTTCTTAGAATTGAGTGGGTGATTCTTTGTACTGGAGTTAATTGAATACGTGATTTTCTGTACATAAGCCAGAGGCGCCGTAGCAAGATAACGGCTGTTTTCACTGTCTCAGGCCGGAAATCCGGACTGCCCATATATGGTTATGAGCCCATCACCCCTTGTTGGTGATGGGACAAAGGGTATAAGATCTCATGTAATCTGTAATAAAGCACGACGGCAGAGAGCCATGTCCCGTGTGAGGAATTATACCAGACCTCCGTGTGTGGTGTCTCTTCTTTACGGCCGGCAGCGGGGCAAGTGGGGTAGGCCTGATTGGTGCTGTACTTAGAATTTTATTACTTTGACACTGGGACAATGACCCACATTTGGTGGGATTGCCCCCCAGTCAGGACCCTCTGGAGTAACGTGGAATTACTATACAATGACATGACCAGGTCTAGGGTGTCCATAACAGCGGAGATGGCCCTGCTCCTGATACTACCCGGTTCTATGGCTAGAGTGAAAGCTGACCTGTTGCGGCTGGTTATTCTAGCAGTGAGGATGTCGGTACCTGAATTGTGGAAATCAGGATCTCCACCCACACGAATAATGTGGTCAGAGAAACTTAATATGTTAATGAGGTATGAGGAGGAAGGAGCTGAAAGCGAAAAGGAATGAACTGGGATGCATAACCTATGGAGCCCGTGGATATCGATGAGAGCCTCAGACACGTTCAAAACCTGGCTGGAATCAGGTCAACTCGAAGAGTGAGAACACCAATACAAACAGGCGAGGAGGTTTACTACCCCCTAAAACCCACCTTTCCCTACCCCCTCTCTCCTAACCTTACCCGTTCTCTATACCCCCCCTGTTAGTTAGTTATAGTTTGTATAACATTTATGAGTCAAGTATTACTTAACATTGATATATGATGCAGATGAAGACGATCTAATTATTCTAATTATTTTCATTGTGCAAGAGGACGTGAAGCAACGACAAAAGTTAAGATAGACCAATGTTTATTGTAATGCATCATATTGGTTTAACATGTAAAATCAATAAATTCAATTGAATCTAAAATGACACAATTCTCAAAAAAATGAAAATCTTAATTTTTTTTCTGCTTTGCTTAGATTATTCACAGAATAGATTTCTCAAATAACTTTTATTAAATGATTTTAAAAAATTGGGCCTTCAAAAACAAACATACACTAAGGATACCGCAAAAAAACTAACACAGGCACACACCAACATCATACCAATCGTGGGGGTAAATTAAGACCAACAACTAGGACTGTGAATTGGAGGTGTGCCCATATGTTGAAAGCAGCAACCAGTGTATTGGAGAGGTGGTATCCCGTGTACTCTGGTCCTGCACTCATGGACAGAAGTGTGTTGCACTAAATATTCCTCACACTACCAATGCGGAACCTGAGTTTTGAATGATTTCATTCAATACCTAAATACAAAGGTGTTATATACTGGGATATATTCAATGAAAGCCTCCTCAGATTTGAGCCCCACCGACTTCCCAAAAAACTTAGTGTCAGTGTATGCTTACTGTTGGAGCAAAGGGCTATTCCACAAAATCTAGAGCTGCAAAAGTGTACGCCCAGTTTATACAATTGAAAGCCTTTTAGACCTCTAAAGCGAGAAAAAACGCGGGAACCTTTGTGGATTCAATGTAAAGCATAAGGTTTAGGACCCTTCTGGTATTATTCGAAGCTTGTCAGCCTTTCAAAAATCCAACTTGATCTTACCTTATCAGACAAGGTAGGATAGACACCAATCTAGAGGCTAGGATTTTTGCGTATATCGATGTTAAGTAGTGATATAGCCTGAAAGTTCTGGGGAGGGGTGGGGGTACTGGTTGCTTCCCTGGTGTGACTATTAAGGCTTGTTGGTTTTCTTTAGGAAAAGAGCCCTCCATAACCGCCAATTGAAAGGTCCTGCACAGGTGTGGAGATAACAAATTTGGAAAAGTCTTATAATAGGCATTCGTGAGGCCATCTGAACCAGCTAGTTTACCAACTGACAGCAAGTTTAGATATTTGAGCACTTCCGTTGGTGTGATTGCTGAACCTAGAGTTTCCGTTTGGATTTCAGCAAAAGTAGGCAGGTTAATATTTTGCAAGAATTTTTTAATTTGATCTGTAGCACTTGGAAATGTAAAAAGTTCATCTTTTAGATTATATAAGGCCAAATAATAATCTTGAAATCTATTTGCTATATCTGTAGGGTTTCTGAGTTTACTTTTGTTGTGGTTGATTAGGTATGGGATTCACAATTTTAGATTTGGGCTTTAGGCTGCTTCCACATGGGCAACTTTATCAGGCGATTTTGGCGCAATGCGACAGAGCTACAAATCGCATGTATGTAGAGCCCATGCTTTCCTATGGGTTCTTTCACATGAGCGATGTTTTGAAGCCTGTGACATTGCGAGACTACAAAATGCCCTATACAGCCAAGATTTGCTATATATAATATATATATACCGGTAATATATATTTATTGTAGCCCATGTTTCCCTATGAAGCCTTCCTTCCTGTTCCATCGCACAAAAACGCAGTTTTTGTGTGGTGCGATGCAAATTTTACAGTAGGAAATCCTACTATAAAAGCTCTAAACTAAACACTATCTGCATTAAAAAAAATCACCTAAAAGGCGCTGTCCTTCCCAGCGCGCATTTCCTCTTCACCTCTGGCACTCGTCTTTAGTCTTCTGCCAGCCCTTCCTGGATTGCAAGATCAAAATCCCCGCCTCCAGGAAGGGCTGGCTGTGATTGGTTCTCGAACATTGTGGTTCAGCCAAAGTTACTGCAAAATATGAGAGAAAATTAATATTAAAGCCCAATATTATTAGCATTAATAAATCTGGAAAGCTACTAGCGTCTCGGCTTTTGGCCTTCTTCCCACTTAAGTTTTTTAACACTGCGATATCGCTGCGTTTTTGTTTTTTTTAAACGTGAATGTCAATGGGAATTTCTAATACTAAAAACGCATCGCACAAAAATCGCAAAGCACAAACTTGCGATGCATTTTTAACATTAGAAAGTCCCATTGACAATCGCGTTAAAAAAACACAGCGATATTGCAGCGTTAAAAAAACGCAAGTGGGTAGGAGCCCTTAGTCCGCTTCCACATGGGTGACAACGATATTACGTAAGAGCCAAGCAGCATATATTGGTGCAAAGCAGAAGAGCTTTTTATTTTCCCATAACGTGCAGAAAGCTACGTTTCGACCTCCACTGTCTTTTTCAAACTGCCTGGCTCTCTCCTTTAACAACTTTCATACTTCAATACTTCTGAGGACTTGGCTTTGGATCCTCTTGCTTGGCTCTGCATAGCTGACTGCCCGACCCGGAGTGGGTGATATATGCTGCAGGTGCTCTCTTCATTATACTAAAGGATATTAGGGGATGTATTATTTTTTTTTTTGTTTTTTTTACTGCAGCTATAGCTTTTTTTCAGGTTAGGGCTTATATTTCAAGCCCCCCCTAAAATCCTTGCACGTGGTGGTACAAAGTCGCACAGATGCGATATAGCTGCGATTTTCTAGCGGCAATATCGTTGTCACCCATGTGGAAGCTGACTGAAGGCGAGACGCTAGTAGCTTTCCAGACTTATTATTTTGTTAATAATATTGGTCTTTTATATTAATTTTTCTCTCATATTTTGTAGTAAGTAACTTTGGAGTTACTGTATATTGGAAGAGCTCTTCAGCCTGTTGGGGTGTCTGTTTTTGTTTACTTTGAAAAAGTTGTTTAGAGTTTTTTTAGTCCGTTTTTGTTTTTTTACATGGTGGCTTATACTAATAAAGGAGCCTCGTATATATTCTTTATGGGTGTTCCATAAGATATGTGGGCTTACATCAGGGGATGCATTGTGTTTGTTCTAAATTGGGTATATGTTCTACTTGCAATTGCAAAGAGTCATTACTACGCCAGATATATGTTGGTGGTTGGTTCTATTGTTCATCTAAGGTCAATTAGATTGCAGAGTGATCAGAACAGGTGATCGTTTCAATTCTCAATTCTTGACAAAGCAATAGTAAATTTCTGTCTGCTATGAACATGTGGATCCTCGATTAGCCATTATGGACATTCGAGTGGAAGGAGTAATGGCTCCTGTCCATGGACGGATATATCCGCAGCAAATGGCGCCAATATCATGCTATGGGAAATCAAATCTTCCTCGACACTCGTGGAAACCAATTGCGGTTTCCGCAAGCAGAGGAAAACTTGCAGCACGCTCCATTTCTCTGTGTACTGCTTTTATTTGCAAAGGACTCCACATAACTATGCTTCTTTTACATACTGTTAAGCATGGTTATTAACCCCTTAGTGACCACCCTATCGAGTTTTTACGTCCTGCTGTTGCAGGACGTGTATAGAGGGAGATCACGCTGCTATATCCTTCCATATATTGTGGGTGTCAGCTGTTTCTTACAGCCGACAACCGCAGGCAATAGCCACGACAAGCCGTGCAGCCGATTGGGGGCTGCTAACCCTTTAAATGCCGCTGTCAAATCTGACAGCGGCATTTAAATCCCCCGTACGTATTTGAATTCCCCCGCCATCATCGCTGTGTGTGGAAGCAGTATGATTGGATCGAGGCCAGCCAATCACAGTCGGCGCTCGATCATTCACAGCCATTCAGTGAATGACATCACTGAATGGCTGTTATTGGTTTATCGAGCGCCGGTACTACACTGAAATCACCGCAAATCAATAAATTGCCTTGTTTACATTTTGAAAGAATATGTAGGATTTTATGTGTAAAGCTTCTTCGTTTTTTTATTGGGGGCGTATATTGAAGCTAATATGTTGTGTGATTTATAGAGCAGACCATTATAAGGCATCTGCCTTGGGGGTCCACCTTCTCTTGAATAAGCTGAAATGCTACAGAGGTTTTAATCGCAACTAGAACACCTCTCGACTTGAGCCCCATTTAGACCCAATGATTCTTGCTTAAAGACGTCTTTTGAGCAAAAATCGTTGGGTCTAACTGCATAGACATCATGCAGTTTTCGTTAACGAGTCGTTCATTGTTGTTGAATGATGAGCCTTATCAGGACCGCGCGCTGAGTTTCAGCTGGATACCGCTGATAGTATTGTTTCAGCTGTAGAGATGAGCGAGCATACTCGCTAAGGACAATTACTCGATCGAGCATTGTCCTTAGCGAGTATCTCCCCGCTCGGAAGAAAAGGTTCGGCTGCCGGCGCGGCTGAGAGGTGAGTTGCGGCAGTGAGCAGGGGGTAGCGGGAGAAAGGGAGAGAGAGATCCACCACCGGCAGCTGAATCTTTTCTTCCGAGTGGGCAGGTACTCACTAAGGGCAATGCTCGATCGAGTAATTGCCCTTAGCGAGTATGCTCGCTCATCTCTATTCAGCTGGTATCCCGCTCGGAGAACATAGCCGGAGTATCAAGACGACAGCGCTCCAGCTGTGTTCTGCATACCCCAGCTGAGAAGACAACAGCAGCTGTATGCAGAAGATAGCGGTCCCACTTGTCTTCTACATACAGCGTGAGCCTTCAGTTACACACTTCTGCAAAGTGAATGAGCGATAATCTTTGTGTCTAAATTGGCCTTTAGTAGTAAAGATTATGGGATGTCTAGGATGTTTTATGTGAAAGGCATCTTTTGTTATTATGTGTGTTTCTTGTACACAAACATCCTGGAATAATTTAACATTTTTTTCACGTAAATGCACATTTCTGTGGGCTATTAAGCCTCTTAACATTTAATAAAACTATCTTAATAACTGTGTTTAACCCTTTGCAATCTAATTTTGGATTCAGGGTTTCCTAGGGGGCTTTCTCTTTCTGCCATTATTCAATGTCGCCATCTTCTGGGTAAAGCTAGTACTGTTGTATGGGACATGCTGGAGAGTCCCCCGACAACAGAGCGGCCAGTAATATACAGTAAGAATACCCTGCTGTACGTCTTCCGACATCGGAGCTGCACAGCCATTAATCAGAATGTCTTCAGACGCCAGACAGTGGATTGGACAGGGTTAACAGTATGTAAAAGAAGCACAGTTATGTGGAGTCCTTTGCTAATACAAGCAGTACAAGGAGTACAGGAATTACATTATTGGTGCCATTGTTGGTAACTGGTAAGAGAGAAAAACAAAAAGCTGCAAACAGTCCTTCATCACTTTGCAAGTGGGAAGGAAAATGTTGCAGCTCACCTGAAGTTGATTATCGTTTGTCGGGGTTAAAGTTCTCTTGTGTATCCAAGTGTGGGGAGTTTCATAAAGTCTCCCCAGCAGGGCAGATTTGAAGTCAAGGATGAACTTGTTTGAGAGACCTCACAGCATGCTAGTCCTCCAGGAGGTGATGACTGGTTTGTCTAGGATCCCTAATAGATAAGGACAGATTCCTTTGTTACATGAGGGCGATTCCTTCATCCAGTTAATTAATGGTGAAGAGGTGTTGTGAGTTATCAGTAGGCACACAAGGAATCCCCATTTATATGCAATTTTATTGTCTTTGAGTGTTGTGGTGATGGGAAGCTGTTGACATTTTTGCATCAGGGTTGCTTCGCATAAGTCCGTAAACAGAGACAAAGTTTGGTAGGGCGCAGATAATGGACCTATTTCCTGCCCGCTTATAAGACATTTTCTTTAACGCACAAAAAGTGAATGCGAGCCAAGACCTCTCTGGGTATATGGTCTGCTAGATGTTTAGGGTGGGAAAGGGGGGGGGGGGTCTGTGTGCCATGTCCACTATGAGATCCTGTAACGCAGTGGTCCCCAGCCTTTTTGGCACCAGGGACCGGCTTCAAGCAAGAACATTTTTACAAGGACCGGCAGGGTTGGGCGGGACATGGGCGGGGCTTTGGTTATATGGGGCGGGGTTATGAAGGGGGTTGGAGTTTAGTGCATACTTATTTAATTATGACATTTAGAATGTCCTGGCAGTACACACATAGGGCAGTATAATATATCCCCCCCCCACCTGGCAGCACACACATAGGGCAGTATATAAAGTATATAATTTATCTCCCACCCCCCCCCCCCCCCCGAGCACACACATAGGGCAGCATATAATTTATCTCCCCCCCCTGAAATAAGCAGCCCCCACCCCCAGTAATAAGAAGCCCCCCCACCAGTAATAAGCAGCCCCCCCACCGGTAATAAGCAGCCCCCCCCACCGGTAATTAGCAGCTCCCCCCAGTAATTAGCAGCTCCCCCTAGTAATTAGAAGCTCCCCCTAGTAATTAGCAGCCCCCCTAGTAATTAGCAGCCCCCCTAGTAATTAGCAGCCCCCCAGTAATAAGCAGCGCCCCCCCAGTAATAAGCAGCGCCCTGCCAGTTGTAAGCAGCCCCGCCCAGTAATAAGTAGCCCCCCCAGTTGTAAGCAGCCCCCCCAGTAATAAGCAGCCCCGCCAGTTGTAAGCAGCCCCCCCCCAGTAACAGGCAGCCCCCCCAGTAGTAAGCAGCCCCTCCCAGTAACCGGCAGCCCCCACCCCTCAGTAATAGGCAGTCCCCCCCAGTAATTAGTAGCCCCCCCCCCGTAGTAAGCAGTCCCCCCCCCCAGAAATAAACAGCCCCCCTCTAGTAATAAGCACCACCCCCAACCCATATACTTACCTCCTCCCTGCTGTCAGCATCGCTCTCTCTCTCTGCTTGCCCTGACATCAGTGTGCAGCCCGGCACGCTTCCTCCCCGAGTCGTCTCCTGCGGAACTAATGAGCAGGGGACACGGGGAGGAGGATCCTGGCTGCACACTGACATCAGTGTGCGCCGGGATCAGCGCGATTACCAGCGGGGAGCTGCGGCGCCCCCGCTGGTAATCGCTTCAGTGGTGAGCGGCGTCGGCACGCCGCGGGCCACATAACAGGAGGCAGCGGGCCGGATTCGGCCCGTGGGCCTTATGTTTAGAAGAAAAGTTCCCGGCGGTACCGCGGACCGGCGCTAAGCACCTAACGGCCCGGTCTGCGGACTGGTGGTTGGGGACCCCTGCTGTAAAGCACAGTCCAGTAGAAGCGATATGCATATAAATTTTGCAAATAGTGCATCAATTCAGAAGCAGGAATTGTCTCTGGGATCCCTCTGAACTACTTGATATTATTGCACTGTGACCTGTCCTCCAGGTACACCACTTTATTTCGGATTTCCTCCAGTTCATATTCCAGATCATAGACTGAGTTTATGAGATTATTGTCCGATGGAGCGAGTTCTGCCATTTTTGTTTCCATATAGGCAATTCTGAGTTGGAGGGTTGAATAAGTTGAGCAAAATTTGGTTGCGGGGAGATTTGTAGGGATTTCAGCATCGCTTTCATAGCAGTGATTGTCACCAATATGTTATTAACAGGAATATTGTCAAAAACATTTATGAAAGCCGGTATAGTTTTAGGAGAGGTCTGTCTGATCACCCCTGCATCAGGATATCCCCCCTGGAGAGTTCATCCTCTGCATTTGTTTCGCTGGCTGACCGAAGGAGAAGAGGCCACATTTGCCATGTGGTCAGAGAGTTGATGATGATGATGACTATGATGACGACGAACCCTGAGATCTTTTGGGAACTCCCAAACCGTGTTTGCAAGGTTTTGCTTCGAGATTGCGATCAGGTTTGCGAGGTGTAGCAGAACGTTCTCGCTAGTCAATGGTTCGGAGCTGAATCTTCATCTCGTCTTCTCAGATTTCGCACTTTCAGATGAGCACTCAGCAGGTGCAAACACAGGGAAGCTTCTGCGTGAGCTTCCAGCCCACACCATCTTGGTCCCATGCCAGGGACTGAGAGAAGTAGTAGTTGATCAGCTTCTCCGGTATTGCTGATTGTCGCTTCCCCCTCCATCCTGGACAGCTGGGCAACAGGTGACGTCCGTTTAGCTGTGGATTTGATCAGAGATTGATGCTTAGAAGTCGCTTCAGAGCACTAGTGATTCAGGAGCTCGGCAGTCGAGCCATGCCCCCAGGAAGGTATTTTAAATTAATGGAAGTAAAATTGTAACAAAAAACTTTTCCCGTATTAAAAAAAAAAAGAAAAATATTTTTGGTTTCACTGCGTCTGTAAAAGTCTGATCTATTAAAGTAACACATTGTTTCTGAACGTTGTCAGAAAATTGAATTGCGTCCATTACCTGCTTACAGCTAGTGATCAGTCGCACGGACCTGCATCACTGGCGAGGGTTGTAAGCTGTATCACAGCCATGTGTCAACCGCTTTGTGGGACCGTAACGTCACACAGGGAAATGTCCTGCTGCAACCATTTTAATGCCCACATAAAAGATGGGTTTGTTTGTCTGTCAGCTGGTCACATGCATAGGCTAGGGCTATGTGGCGACTTTGTGTGACATGAAGATTGCAATGTGACATTGCGACATCGTGTCTAATTGTCAGTAGGGTCATGTTGTGACCTAAAGTGACCGTGACTGTATAGTTGCAAAAGAATCCAGAACTGTTGAATATGCGGTCACAGCTCACAAGTCGCACATGACTTTATCATCATAGACTGCAGTGCAAGTCAAATGCAGTTGTAACCTGTCTTCGATGCGGCTCTTTTTTAACAACCAAGTCACACCTCTAAATCAGTAGTGTCATAACAAATATTTTTGGTTGCACAACTTGTCTAATGGGTCAATCATATGCCGAAAAATGTCTGTTTCAATACAATGTGGTCCTGCAATATATAGTGTATTCACACAGCGCAGTCATGTTAAAGGGGTTGTCCCGCGGCAGCAAGTGGGTCTATACACTTCTATATGGCCATATTAATGCACTTTGTAATGTACATTGTGCATTAATTATGAGCCATACAGAAGTTATCAAAAGTTTTATACTTACCTGCTCCGTTGCTGGCGTCCTCGTCTCCATGGTGCCGACTAATTTTCGGCCTCCGATGGCCAAATTAGCCGCGCTTGCGCAGTCCGGGTCTTCTGCTCTCTTCAATGCAGCCGCTCGTGCAGAATGCCGGCTCCGTGTAGCTCCGCCCCGTCACGTGCCGATTCCAGCCAATCAGGAGGCTGGAATCGGCAATGGACCGCACAGAAGAGCTGCGGTCCACGGAGGGAGCAGACCCCGGCGGCCATCTTCAGCAGGTGAGTATGAAGACGCCGGACCGCCGAGATTCAGGTAAGCACTCTCCGGTTTGTTTTTTTAACCCCTGCATCGGGGTTGTCTCGCGCCGAACGGGGGGGGGGGGGGGGGTTAAAAAAAAAAAAAAAACGTTTCGGCGCGGGACAACCCCTTTAAGGCTTTTTTTTTTACACAATTTTTCCAATATGCTGTGGCTGTGTTTTGTCACAGTTTCAGAAAATTGTTGTCAAAAGGTGATAAGACAGCTACGTGTGAATAAACCATAATAGTGTTGTTTCTAGAGATAAGCGAGCACCAAAAAGCTCGGATGCTCGTTATTCAAGTCGAGCATTTCATAATATTTGAGAGTTCTATTCGAGTAATGAACCCCATTGAAGTCAATGGGAGACCCAAGCATTTTTGCAATTGACCCGCCGGGTGCCAATACAACATATCCAAAGCTCGTTTCATGACTCCTCATTGATGTTTGGCTAAAAACTGGCTGCAGCTTTTTTTTTTTTTTGTCAAAAAAAATGGCTGTAAAATACGCGGCGAATAGAATCCATTGGTTTCTATAGATCTATTCTCCCAGTTCTTACAGGTGCATTTCTCTCATGAAAGAAAGAAAAAAAATCCATGACATGCTCTACTTTAGGAGTTTATGGGGGTGCACAAATGCGCACTTATGGACACACAGGTATGTGCCAAACACTGTACTTACCCGCGAAAACAAACACCTCATAAGGCTAATTAGCCTTTTAAATTAGGATGGAGATGATTCCCCTGCCTATGTAAACAAGCGGTGCCTGAGCAAATGCTCTCAGTATTTGCATAGGCACAGGCGCTAAAAAACACTCCACTGTGTATATACATTGCGCAGGTGCAGGCGTTTTTCCGCTTACACCCATTTTCAGCCACCCTCAAAGTCCATTTATTTCTATTGGGCCTCTTACAACTACATTTTTTTTTCAACCTCGTGAAAAAAAACGCAGCATGTCCTATTTTGCTGTGTATTAGATATGCACCAATATCGCCTATGAGGATTTAACATATGCAGCAAATATGCATATTACATGCGTATCTGCTGTGCCCTGCTTACTACGTATGTAAACAATATGCGCCTAATATGCGGGCCACATATGCCCAGTGAGTGAGCCCTGTTTGTATTTTATCATAAATTTTCTATGTATATGGATTTTCTAGGAGTTACCCACTAGATGGCAGTGTTGACATAATTTAAATTAAGCTTCAAGACTTCCTGCAAGAAAAGAGTATCCATTTAGTTATGGCTTGTTCTACATTAACCTCCGTGCTCATGCTCACAGTAAAGCTGTGAGTCCCACACTATGTACAACCACACATGAAGTCCCTATGGGTCTGTATTGCATACCCATAGATACTCTTAATATATGGTGCCATGAGGAAATACTAAAACTAGAAGCTGCTAGTTATTTTTTTAAATCAGTGTTTATTAATTTTTGCAATAAAAAATATAGTACATTAAACAAACCAACCCCAGAACAAGGAGATCCCACAAAGCAGGACCAAACCCTCCCCCCTGTACAGCCAGCACACATCATAATATATACACTCTGCATTTAATGAAAGTATTGCACTGCGAGGAGACCACCCAGTACTATGACGTCCTAAATGAAGTAAGATAATAGAGAGAATTCTAATAAATATATGTATAGAGCCAAATGAAGAATAAACTAGCAAGAAAGCAAGAGTACCATTTAAGTCATGGTGAGATGTTCTTTTTATACTGTCAAGGAATCTACTACTATTTACATCAACACAAGAAACATTGGTAGTAAATTTATTTGACCGTTAACACGTTGTGATAATGGCAATTTGTAAGAAATTCTGCGACTCTGAGCGAAAGTAGAAATTCCAGACATCTTCTCCTGGGCCATCAATAAGGACTCAAAACTATCTTATTTTTTTTGTTCATTTGAACCGGCTTCTCACTCTATCTGGAGTTTTTGCAGTGGTGTATATTATCCTGAAACACCGCGATGAGAAATAAAATATGTAGCAACCAGCAAAGTATGGCAATAGTTAAAAAGTTAGGTTGACACATAACGAACTTAGACCTTTGGGTGAGTGATAAAGAGGATTCTGCGCTTCCCACCTCAAGTGTTCAGTCATTGAACAACTACTGAACAACAATTGCTCTCTGTAAAAGCACACAAGCAACTGTCGTTCAAACTCCTAACAACTCGGTTAAGCAACTATTTTTTAAACCACTATTTGTATAATAGTTGATCAGTGTAAAGCCCCCAAGACTAAAGGCCCTTTTACACGCAACAATTATAGCTAAAAATTCGTCCAAACCGCCAATAATGAGCAATAATTGTTAAATGTAAACGCGGGGATCGTGCACTTTTTGTTTGAATTAGGGATTTTCGTTCACTTAAAACCCATCGTTCAGCCGCTGAAAGACTGAGCAAACACTTTCCACTTGATTCATCTTTCATTAGACTGCGTGATCTCCTCGCAGCATGCAGTCCTTTTACATACAAATGAAGATGATAAAGTGTTAATGGCCATTAACACTATGCAAATAAATCGCTAAATCTTTCATTTGTTTGAAAGATTATCTTTGCATGTAAAAGGGCCTTAAGTGCAAAATATGTAAAGTAATGTGTTTTGCAATGTTCAACAGTTTGTATTGTTTCATATACTTTTTATATAGTTCTCAAAGGTGGACACAGATTAAATATCCAGTATCCCAATTGAAGGGGTTAAACATGAAAACTAGGAAACTATGCTACCTAAGTCCAGTGAGGGAGGCTGCCCTTGGTTACACTAAGTCCTCTCCAAAGTTTCTGCTACCTGCATCTCTGAGCTGCGGTGGTTCCCAGTTCTTTACAAAGGAATACCTGGATTCTGCTGTTTGATAGTCTAGCACTGGATACCTACGCTACCCTTGAAGAAGCCTATTTCTGTCACTTCTGTTGATTGGGAGCTCCTGTCTGATGTCATCAGGTGTGTTACTTTTCCACTAGATCTGCAAATTGGAATTCTGCACAGAGAGAAAATTTCTTTACTGGTTCTGCCCAGAGCCATAAACTCTGTGGTGTTGGGACTTGCTTAGCTTCGCCTGCATTCTTCATTCATCAACGGACATACTGGGCAATTGTCACATGTAGCTTGATGGATGTCAAACTTGATATCTCTTCTGCATATAACCCTAAGTCCAGTGGCCAAGAAGAACGAACTAATCAGTCGCTGGAATTTTATGTTCGTCACTTTGTGTCCTGCCAGAAGGGTGACTGGGCATATCTTCTCCCATGGGTTGAGTTCTCCTATGGTAATTACACTAATCTGTCCCCTGGGTCCACACCATTCTTAGTATATGCTGAACATCCTCAAGTGCCATTACTTGTTTCTTCCTCCACAGATGTGCCAGCAGCCAGTCACTGTCACTGGGATATTTGGGATCAGACTAAGTGCTCGTTGTCGCACGCTGCCAACCTTATGAAAAAGGCTGTTGATAGGAAAATGAGATGTCCTACAAAATGCCCCCAAGTGATTGAGTATGGTTATCCTCGATGAACATATATGCCCTAAGATGCCTTTGTTTAAATTTGCACCTGTTTCGTAAGTCCTTTCCAAATCTCAAAGGGAATTAAGCCTGTCGTGTATGAGCTTCACCTGCCCTCTTCCTTCCATGTATCTCTTCTCAATCAATATACTCATTCTTCCACTCTTCCCACATCTTCCACTCTCACTAAGGTTAAGGAAATTCTTGGCACAAAGAAAATAAGAGGCAAGTTCTTTTTCCTAGTGGAATGGAAAGGCTACATGCCTGAGGAGAGATCATTGCAGTATCAGGAGAATATTAATGCCCCTAAATGAATCAGAAACTTGTATTCCAAAAATAGAAGACAAAAGGGGGGGTACCGTCATGGTGCATCACTCCCACTACACTGCCTCACTGGGCACCGCCATCCAGCATGCAGTGTTTTGTCCTCTGCATCCCTGCTGTCTGCCCGTGGGGCTTATGCATGCTCCCGTCCCTTTCTTAAAGGGCCAGCTCGCACTTCCTAAATCTTTCCTCCTACAATCCCATTCCTGCACCTGCTAAATTAGGCATCCACTCCATAGGGTGGATGCCCAAGTAATTTGGTCTCATCCTGCCATTTGTGATAAAGCTCCTGTTCATGTGTTCTGGTTTTGAACCTTGCCAGTGTACAGACTAACCTGATTTCTTTGCCCCTGGACCTTGGCTCTGTATTCTGGACTCTGTCTGCTGCCTGCCCTGACCAACAGCCTCTTTCTCGTTTATGCACCTGTGCCACTAGCGCTGACTCAAGCCTATCTTTTTACTACACCGTTGTTCAGACCTTCAGGTACCGTGCCTTGGCCCAGTGCAGTGTCAGCAGCCACACAACCAGGACCATCTGTGTGTAATGACTTGGAGGGATTAATCGTGAAAACCAGGGTTCCCCAAGTGCCACCTGCTCAGTTAGCCCAAAGCCAAGCGAGTGTGTGCAAAGATGGATCCATATCCATCTGTTTGACATTGATATCATTTCCAACATAATCAAACATAACATTCTTAACATTGGTAGGGAAATACTGGAAGAAATGTGTAGTAAGTGGTAATATGCATATGTATATTTAGTAATTTTATTAACATAAGGTGAAGCCTACAATTAATATCCAATAAAATTAATGGGCATCATTCCTAAGATAACATAACTATATGGTAAGTCAGATGTATCTATGAGCTGGGAATGATTTTTAGATGACGGTGCAACAAGTAGAAGACAAATTTAAATGATGATTTGTCAAGTCATCATAGAGATAAGTGAGAAGAATCATGCAGAGTTGTTATATCTAAGAATAGGCAAATTGGTGTTATTTCCGATGGGATACGCTACCATTGTCTGTTGGGTGTCCAGCCAAGTTTGCCTTTGCTATCACCAGGATGATGGTGTCAGGTTCTTCTTTTCCTGTCAGCACCATTTACGCTATTCCAATATTAAAGTAGTATTCCTATCTCAGGAATCCTATTTCAATGTGTTTGAAATCGCAAAACAATACACTCACTCATAAGAAGTATATTACCAAATTGCTCCATTTTCCAGATATTGCAGGTATTTATTCCTCTGCCCTCCTTTTTTTTTTTTACTGCTCGATGCCAAGGGGAGGCCAGCGCTTGCGACTTCTTTCATCTAAATTTGGTGGCCAGGATCTCAGGAGCGCATGCTCACCAGCTTTCGGTCCATCTACTGGCTATTTTTTCCATAGAAGAGGTCATCTGTTTTACTGGCAACAAGCCGAAAACAACCAGAGAGTAGAGGAATCAATCTCTGGAGAATGGAGCATTTTGGAAATGCGTATTTTATGGGTAAGTACATTGTTTTGTGTTTTCAAACACATTAAAATAGAATTCAAAGGTGGGAATACCCCCTTAAAGGGGTTGTCCCGCGAAAGAAAGTGGGGTTATACACTTCTGTATGGCCATATTATTGCACTTTGTAATGTACATCGTGCATTAATTATGAGCCATACAGAAGTTATTCACTTACCTGTTCCGTTGCTAGCGTCCTCGTCTCCATGGTGCCGTCTAATTTCAGCCCGATTAGACGCGCTTGCGCAGTCCGGTCTTCTCCCTGGTGAATGGGGCCGCTCGTGCCGGAGAGCTGGTCCTCGTAGCTCCGCCCCGTCACGTGTGCCGATTCCAGCCAATCAGGAGGCTGGAATCGGCAATGGACCGCACAGAGCCCACGGTGCACCATGGGAGAAGACCCGCGGTGCATCGTGGGTGAAGATCCCGGTGGCCATCTTGCTAAGGTAAGGAAGAAGTCGCCGCAGCGCGGGGATTCTGGTAAGTACTAAACGTTTTGTTTTTTTTAACACATGCATTGGGTTTGTCTCGCGCCGAATGGGGGGCCTATTGAAAAAAAACAAACCCGTTTCGGCGCGGGACAACCCCTTTAAGTTTGCATTCATCTGAATATGACCCAAGTCTCAGAAGAACTAAAAAGTATCTTGCAGTACTGTTATGTACACACAGAGTGGCCACTTTATTAGAGACGCTAGCCCTTTCATGATCGGAGCTTCCTCGTATGGAAATTAGTTCCAGTATGAATCGGTGAATTAGTTTCAGTATGAATCCACATTAGAATGGAAAAATTGTTGAGACCTGAGTGACTTCAAACAAAGCATGGCCATCAGTGCTAGACTAGTCAGGGACAGTATTTCAAAAATTACCAACTTTGTGGGGTTTCTCGTGCAATGCTGTTGAGGGTATACCCAGAATTGTGTGGATATAAAGAATTCACTGAAAGGGGTCAGAGGAGAATGTCAAGAAGCTTTTTAACAAACAAGCAGTGCACATTCAGGAAAATTGCAGCCTATTAAAATGCCTGGCGCTCAGTTTACTGTGTCTCAATACACAATTCATTGTTTCATAGCACAGATTGCCTATAACAGCAAACGCTCTATGTGAGTACCATTGCTTTTTGAGGCTGTTCTCATATCTGCATCACAAGCTTCATTTATCATAGAAGACCCATCATAAAATTCCAGATGACCTAGAACCGCATGCTGCGCTATTTAATTCGGGAAAATGCCAGGTGGCATGTGGTCAATGGGGTCCAGCCAGTGTAGTTCATGTCCAGTATATGCTGGATGAAGCACCTCTGGTATTTTGAATTTTAGGCTCCAAGGACGATGCAAAAGGGGCTAAAACCGCTGATGTGAAAGGCATCTAAAACAAACCAACAAGACTCCAGGGGGGGCAAAAGAGTGCAAAAATTGTATCACTGAGCAGTGGAAAAGCATTGCCTGGTAGGATGAGTACAGATTTCTTATACACCATGATGATGGGAAGGTCAGAATTTGGCACAACCAGCATGAATCCATGACCCCTTCCTGGTAGTTGCGCAGAACATGTCAGTACCTCCATCTTATTTGCAGCAACTACAAGAAGCTTCCTGTTCACATGGACCAAGATTCCTGTAGAATGATTTCAACAAAATCTATGCGGCCAAAAGTGATGTCAGAAGCCGGGAGCAGAGCAGAAGGGGACACCGGAGCAGCTCAGGAGCCTGCACCAGGAGGCCGAGGGAGGCGCTGGAGGATTGCCCGCTGAAGGATCAGCGGGCAGGAGCAGGTCCCGGAGGACAGAGCGCAGCCGCCGGGAGTGAGGTCCTGACGGTGATACTGCAGGTGATGTCAGCTTCTGAGTTGCAGAGGAGCGGCTGACAGGAGCCCAAGAAATGGGAATAGGGGTCGAGCAGGGGGTAGGATTAGTACAGTTAGAACTGACAGAACAGCCAATAGTACCATTAGTAACAAAATGAATTTAAAAAACAAAATAAATTGTATGGCAACGAATGCAAGAAGTCTGATCGGTAAAGTGGGTGAGCTTGAAGCGAGAATGACTGATAAAAAGCATGATATAATTGGAATAATGGAAACATGGCTTGAGAAGTGCGATTGGGCGGGGAATTTACAGGGTTATAATCTCTTTAGTAGAAACGGTGGAAACCAGAAAGGGGGGAGGGGTATGTCTGTACGTTGAATCGTATTTAATGCCGAGGCTACGGGAAGATATAGGTGCAGGGGATTAACACGTCGAATCCCTGTGGGTAGAAATACAGTTAGAAAAAAAATAACGAAATACTGATAGGGGTTTTCTATAGACCACCAAAAGCAACAGAAGAAATTGAACCTTACTATTAGGGCAGATAGAAAAATTGTCAAACCGCAACAAAGTAATTATTACTGGGGACTTTATCCGGATATAATATGGGATAACGAGACATGCAAATCTCACAAGGGTGATAAGTTCTTGAGAACAATTACAGATAACTACCTTATCCAACTCGTGGGGGAGCCAACTAGAGGGAGAGCCACCCTGAACTTAGTATTAACTAACAAACCGGACCGAATAATGGGGGTGCAGGTTGAGGGGCACTTGGGGAACAGTGACTACAATATAATTAATTTCCAGCTGTCATTTAATAATAAACCTTATCAGGGAGCAACAAATAAACTAAACTTTAGTAAATCAAAGTTTGATCAGCTCAGAACTATCGTTAACATTAACTGGGACAACATGCTCAAAAATAACAGTACAGATGACAAATGGGAAAAGTTTAAAAGGATCCTAATCACCTCATGTGAGCAGTTCATACCCTTTAAAAATAAAAGTACAAGTAGAAGGAAACCAATGTGGCTCGACAAGACTGTAAGGGGGCAATAAACTAAAAAAAGCCTTTAAACTAATAAAACAAAAAGGCAGTGAAGAAGCGCTAAAATCATACAGGGTAAAAAACAAAATATGTAAAGAAAAGATCAAAATTGCTAAGGAGGAGGCAGAAAGACTGATCGCCAAAGAGAGCAAAAACAACCCTAAACTATTCTTCAATTATATTAACAGCAAAAGCATTTGCACTGAGAAGGAGATGTCACATAAGATGCAGGGGAATAAAATGTATTATAAACAACATGATAGAGGAACTGCACAGTAAAATATCAATATTCGCAGATGACACAAAATTATGCAAGATAATTAATACAATGGAGGACAATGTACGGCTACAAACGGACCTAGATAAGCTGGGGGCTTGGGCAGAAAAATGGCAAATGGGGGGGCATGGCCTGGACCATGAGGAGCTAAGTCGCATACAGCAGGAGCTCCGTCTTCCCCACGCCAATAACGACTTAAAAAAAGGCATCCAGACCCTCCAAAAGCTAGCCCAAAAGCAGGAATGGGCAAGAAGAAGAGAGGGGAAAGCTTACCCAGAGGCAGAAAAGATGATTCGGGACCGCTGGACCGCTTCATCATGGCCGCCGGTGAACGCCGCAAGCAGCAGGAGGGCAGAGGCGGGAAGCGACCCCTGGCGGAGCAGGTGGAGGAGAGAAGAGGGAGAAGACGCCAGCCAGCAGACGAAGAAGACTCCGGTCGGAGCGACAACTCCCCGACCGGGACACCAGGGGGAACACCGCGCACAAGCCCATCACCATCCACAGCCCGGCTGAACAGAATGGCGCCGGAAGAAAGCGCGCGAACACGCAGACATTCCGAACCGCCGGAGAACATTACAGCGGACCGACAGTAAGCCCCAGCTACCCCCCGACACCAGACAGAAGGAACTCCCCATCTCCAGCAGCTGCAGAAAGAACGATGCCGGAGCCACAACGCGGGGAGGTCCCGCCGGAAGTCCGAGCCCGGCCGCCATCTTCCCCAACCTTGGGACCGGAAGTGGGGAGAGACGGGGACGCGGCAGCAGAAGAAACAGCGGAGAGAAGCGCTGACACCCGGGAGACATCAGGAGACCCCACAGGTACAGGGGAGGGGAGCAATATTAACCCCCTACCCCCCACTGAGAACGGGCTGACACCCATATGGGGCAGGGGCTCCGATGGACATAAGAAGGGGTATGCAGAGGCCCTAAAGCAGGCACATAAGCCCCTGGATCTCCCTCATGAAAGTGAGGAGGAATGGGCAGCCTCCCCAGGACCCTTTACCAAGGCCCCAAGGAAACAAGGGGAAAGAACTCCCCAGAGACCCCGATTGGTGGGTCCCCCCACTGAAAGAACATGAGGGGGTAGCACACATAAGACAAGGGGCAAGAAAAAAAGAGCCACCACACACACCTGCACCCCAGATAAGGGGCAACAACAGGTATACAGAGCAACATACCCCCGCAACTGCAAGCTCAGCCCAGCAAGACACACTGAGGTCAGAAAAACATCGCATGAACACAAACTCGCACCAACCCCAGGGCGACGCCAGCAACCAGATACAATCATCCGAATCAGACTCGGACGACTGGAATTGGAAGGAACACCTCAGATCCATTCCCACTAAAAGAGATTTAGACAACCTCTTTGCTCAATTTGCCTCATCTCAAAAATCCGCGCTAGAGTCCCTACAAAAAGAAATCCACCAGATGGGACAACAACTCATGGAAACAGAAGAGACACAAGAACAAGTGTTCCACCGAATAGACGAGCATCATGACATCTTATGTGAACACGCGAGCCAAATCGCGGAGCTAGCAACCCATTTAGACGACATAGAAAATCGCCACAGGCGAAACAACTTGAGGATACGGGGATTAGGTGAGGAAGTCGAGAACAAACATTTAGAGGCCTGGGCGCATAAATGCTTCGGCAATCTCCTGAACAGAACCCCGAACAACCTAATCGAAATAGACAGGATTCACAGAGCGCTGGGCCCCAGGTCAACAGATCCTGAAAGACCGAGAGATGGGGTGTGTAGGATCCACTTCTACAAGGAAAAAGAAGAGATCCTACGTCTGATCAGATACAAAGGCCCGATAAAATTCCGCGACAGGAATCTCCTAATACTACCAGACCTATCCAAAAGAACGCTTCAGCAACGTCGAGCATTGAGACCCCTACTGACAATTCTCAAAGAAAAAGAAATGCCATACAGATGGGGATATCCATTCCAGCTGATAGCAGGCATAGGAAAAGAGACAGTTATATTCAGATCATTAGGAGACCTACCCAAATTTCTCAAAACATTGAAACTTCCGATGGTCTCACTGCCAGAATGGCAGAAAACAAGCGCCCCGACTCCCCCACCTCCCCGGGACCAGTGGCAAGTAGCTACCTCTAAGCGTAAACAGCCACACAAGGACGATAGGGTTCGCCCACCAAGAGAACACCACAAATGAGACTGGCTCGGCTACGCACCTGCAAGATACCCCACCGAACCCCGAACGACACCATTGGAGGGGAGGACCCGACGAACCCATCACACACAGACATTGCCCTTATTGATGAGCCCGAAAACCAGCACATAAGCCTCGGCCTGAAACAACACACAAAGACCGTGGAAAGAATTATCAAAATTACCATATAAAGGCCGGCTAACTACACTCCCGGAAAGGACATATCTCACCGGACCTCCAATCAAGACCTCAGACATCCAACTGCTCTTCCACCTGCTGAACCTTTCCACTATAATCTATCTGTTCTCCCCTCACTTCAACAATGCGCCCCCCTTAGGCGCAACGGAGAAGGGGACCTCCCTGTCCACTCCCCAATAATAACAAACTCCTTCTTCTCCCATCTGTTCTAATACTCAAACATGTACTTAATCACCTCCCTTCGCTTACTACACCTACCTGTCCCTCTCATTCTTATCTCATAAAGGTCTGGATGCCCACCATAACGTCTCATAACAGATATGGGGTGGGGAGGCGTGGCTCGCGGACTCGACTCACCCAGCCTCCCTCCCACTAGGGACCGCAGCATCACATTGCTGCATAGATGTCAGCCGTCTATTAGTTTTAGAATGTTGACCACATTGGAAAATAATATTAATAATTGTTTCTTTATCAATGTTCATATGTGGATCTATGTTTTCCCTCCTCTCCGCCCCCGATCTACCCTCATGTCCTGCCCCCATCCCCCCCCCCCCCCCCAGCTCCAGAAGACACCCTTGGGTAAGACAAAGGGCCAAGACGCCCACCAAACACCATGGTTAATCCCTAGCATATCCTAATGGCCAATCTAACGACATGTTCCTTCAACGCAAAGGGCCTTAATTGCCCCAACAAACGCAACCAAGTGCTGTACAGGCTCCACAGGAAAAGGGTGTTGATAGCAATGCTCCAAGAAACACACTTCCCGCGTACCGGTACACCGGACTGCAGCAGGAACAAGTACTATACCAAATGGTTTCATTCCACTCACCCTGAAAACAAAACCTGTGGGGTCTCTATAGCCCTTCACAAGTCATTGGCCCCAGAGGTGTTTGCACAGAAGTCAGATGAAGAAGGGCGGTACATATTTATAAAAATACTTATTGCTAACAAAATTTTCACAATTGCCAATATGTACTTTCCCAATCAAAGACAGGTCTGGTTCGCTTCCAGAGCTCTCCAGGGACTCTCAGATTTTGCAGAAGGGACTCCGATCGTGCTAGGCGGCGACTTCAACATGTGTATGGAGCCCCGACTAGACTCCTCCATGGGACGCTCGGCACTAACCAAAGCAGCCATCCGCAAAGTGCAAAAGACACTCGTGAGTATGGATCTGATCGACCTATGGCGCATCCTCCACCCGGGTAAGCGTGACTACAGCTTTCACTCCACGGCGCACAACTCATATAGTAGAATTGACTACATATTCATTTCACATGGTTTGCTCGACGGGGCCCCTAAGTGCTCCATGGACATATTTCTATGGTCCGACCACTCTCCGATATATGCATCCCTGGGCTCGGGGGACACCACGGTGGGGACACGTACATGGCGTCTCAACGAGAACTTACTTAAAGACACCGCATGCTTGCACGACATCAGGAAGACCATAGAAAATTTTAAAAAAGATCATGAGTCAGACCCCACGAGCGCCCCAATAAAATGGGAAACCCTCAAGTGTGTGTTGAGAGGAGTCTTCATCTCACATAGTGCAATGATCAAAAAAGACCACACCGCGCGCCTCACCCAATTAATACAAGAACTTAACATAAAAGAAACCTCCAATAAAGCAGCCTCCTCCACTATCCTCCAAGCGGAGATATCGGAACTCCGGCATAAAATACTAGACATCTTGGATCAAAAAGCTCTCTGTAGAAGAGACAAACTGAAAGCCGGCTACTACGAATATGGCGATAAGAGCGGCAGCTGGCTTGCCAGAGCACTAGACCCAAGAGCGACCCATCCACACATACACTCCATTAACTCCTCAGGGGGCGGGCGGGTCCATTCCCCACAGGAAATATTGGAGGGATTTAGATTATTTACTCTAAACTATATAACATACGCGAGATCGGGGCCGAGACAGAAACCCAACACACGCAAACAATGTCGGAATATCTGGACCTTTACGCCCCCGGGTCCCACTGGAGGAATCTGAGGGACTAGAAAGAGATTTTGAACCAGAGGAATTCAGACAGCTACTCTCAGAAATCAAAACAGGGAAAAGCCCGGGCCCAGACGGGATCTCCCCGAGATTTTATAAGATATGCGGAGACCTGATTATAGACATGATGCTCCAAGCATTTAATGAGGTTTCCGGAGGCTGCCCTTTCCCACCCCAGGCCCTTCAGGCACATATAGTTCTGATACCCAAACCAGGAAAAGACCCCCTGTCGTGTAGCAGTTACCGACCAATCTCACTCATTAACTGCGATCTCAAAATTTTCTCAAAAATGATAGAAAATAGATTGAATCCCGCAGTTCCCCGAATTATTCATGGGGACCAGGTGGGCTTCGTTCTTGGGAGAGAAGCAAGAGATAATTCCATAAAGACCCTGGCCCTGATAGATCGGGCTAGAAAGAAAAGGACCCCATTATGTCTGTTATCTGTCGACGCCGAAAAAGCGTTCGACAAAATCAGTTGGAAATTCCTAGAAGCAACCTTCCGGAAAGTGGGACTTGGCCCCAGAGCAATAGCCTGGATAATGGCCCTTTATCATCGCCCCTCGGCACAGGTCAGGGTCAATGGCAAGCTGTCAACCCCATTCGAGGTCGGGAATGGCACGCGACAGGGGTGTCCCCTATCCCCCATGTTATATATCCTAGTCATGGAAGCACTTGCGAACGCCATTAGGAATAATCCATCAATACGTGGAATACAGAGCGGAAAGGAGGAACATAAACTATCACTTTACGCGGATGACCTCCTGCTGTATGTCACCGAACCACGCATAGGCTTCCCCAATATCATGCAAGAGTTTGCCACTTTCGGTAAGCTCAGCAACTATAAAGTAAATGTCCAAAAGTCGGTAGTTCTGAACATTACGATCCCACGACAACAAGCCAGGAACATAGCCACAGCTCTCCCATTTCAATGGGGAAGTGACTCAATTAAATATCTAGGGATTCAGATTCCATCCGACCCAACCCAACTATATGAATTGAATTACAAGCCCCTGTTATCAACCTTGAAAAAAGATCTGGAGGGATGGGCAAGAGGGTCACTGTCATGGTTCGGTAGAATGAACGCAGTCAAAATGGATGTCCTTCCACGGCTTTTGTATATTTTCCAAACTGCACCATGCAACCCCCCGAAAACCTTTTTTGACAGACTGAGAAGTCTTATACTTCGCTTTATATGGAGGGGAGTCTCTAAAAGGCTCAGCTACAAAAGCCTAACCAAACCAAAGTCCAAAGCGGGGGTAGGCCTCCCTGACATATATCTTTACCACAAAGCCACAATCGGAACCCTAATACTAGACTTATACCACCACAGGTCAGATAAATTATGGGTGCAAATAGAAGAGGAGAGCAACACCTCACCAAAAGGGGCATTCTGGATCCCGAAAGGGGTCAAATTGGAGAAAGTGGAGACCTCGGCCCTGATGGTTACCCTCCTGGGGGCATGGAAGGGGGGATGCCGGACATCCGTCCCAGGTCCCCTCACCCCATTAGCAGGAAACCCACAGATCCCGGCAACCCTGGACACTCGTAGTCTGGGATTCTTGCCCCCTGGAACTGAAGCAAGGGTGGGGGAGGTGTTGGACGCCCAGGGCCTCCGTGACCTGGCGAGCCTACAGGGGACTAGGGGGACTCCCCCGGGCTCATGGATGCAATATTTGCAGGTTCGCAACTACTTGGGAAAGATAAGACCCGAACGGGGGTGGAACCTAACCCTTACATCATTCGAGAGACTGTGTAACATGGAAGAGGCGCCTAGACATACCGTGTCATTACTATATAGTCAACTACTAGAAGAACAATTAGATAGCCACATCTCCAGGTGGATTACCGCGTAGGAGGAGGCGCTGGGTCGATCCTTCCCCTGAGAGCTCTGGAACAGGGCATTCCAATACACACACAAGATGTTGGTGTCCAGTAGGTTACAAGAACTGAACTTTAAGATCTTATCAAGATGGTACATGACACCGGAAAGGCTTCATTCTCTCTTTCCATCGACGCCAGATACCTGCTGGCGATGCCATGGGGAGGTGGGCTCGATGCTACACATATGGTGGGAGTGTCCCATGATTACACCCATTTGGCAGGACGTGGAAAAGCTATACGAGAAGGTGAGCGGGGAACCACTGTCCCTGACGCCTGAGGTGGCACTCTTGTCCATCCCCCCCCCAGCATCCACTCACTTAAAAAAGGCCTGCTGAAATTTTTCATCATGGCCACGAGACAAGTAATTCCCAGATTCTGGAAACAGGACATCGAAATTCCCAGAGGTGCGTGGGTGGGGGCGATGGACGAAATTGAACGATTAGAGAAACTGAGGACACAGGACGATACAACCAGATACGAGAGCTTCTATCGTACCTGGGCGGTTTGGATAAACGCACGCAATTCACACTCATTCACTAGGTGGCTGCAGAATGGCAACTACGACTGACCTGTCCACACCACAAGTGGTAAAGTTAACCAGAGGGCCCAATCTGAAGCATCCCCCCCTCCCCCTCTTCCCCTCTATTCCTACCTTCCACATTCCACCCTCCCCTTTCCCCCTGTTTGTTAAGTAACAGAATGTAACACACATAATCTTATTGGTTTTCATAAGTTCTCCTTTAATGGTTACAACAATAAGATAGAGAAGTGAATTTCACGACTCTATCGCCTCTTGACATAGTAAAGTTATATACTTAAAATCAATAAAATATATTGAAAGAAAAATGGCAAATGAAGTTCAATATTGATAAATGTAAGGTTATGCACATGGGCAGAAGAAACGGATGTCACCAATATACACTGAATGTGATACTGCTAGGGAAAAGTGAGATGGAAAAAGACCTGGTGGTACTAGTGGACTGTAGATTTAACTGGAGTAACCAAGGCCAGTCAGCTGCTAAAAAAGCAAATAATGTCTTGGTGTGCATTAAAAGAGGTATAGGGGGCGAAGGATGAGAACACTATTCTTCCACTATATAAGGCACTTACAATACATAAAGGTTCGAGAGCAGTATCACTATAAATATCTAGTCATAGGTGGGCTTGTATGCAACAGCTGGTATAGGAGACCAGATCCAGAACTCCCAGTATATCCAACAGAAAGAGAAAGAATTCCAGCAGCATCAATGGTGCTAATTCAGTGTGCTTTTTATTCTCCCATCACAAACGTAAGCGATGTTTCAGCTTGTTGCCTTGTCAGGCCCCACGTGGAATAAGGTGTACAGCTCTGGGCACTGCTGTTCAGGAAATATGTTGCAGTACTTGAGGGGGTTCAAAGAAGGGCAACTAAATTAATACATGGAATGAAGGTACTAGAATACCCAGAGAGGCTATCAAAATTGGGATTATTTACCCTAGAAAAAAGACGGCTAAGAGGCGATCAAATAACTATGTATAAATACATTAGGGGACAATACAAGGAAATCTCTCCCATGATCTGTTTATACCTCCAGACTGTGTCAGTAGCAAGAGGGCATCCGCTACATTTAGAATAAAGCAGGTTTTATCACCAACACATAAGGGGGTTCTTTACTGTAAGATCAGTGAGACTGTGGGACTCTCTGCCTGAGGACATGGTGATGGCTAAATCTATAGAGGAGTTTAAGAGGGGACTAGACGTCTTTCTATTCTGACTGCCGTCATAATGGAGTCGGGAAGGAATTTTTCCCCCGAAAGGGCTAATTGGCTTCTGCCTCTTGGGGTTTTTTGCCTTCTTCTGGATCAACAGGGAGGTTGAAACAGGCTGAACTAGATGGACATTGTCTTCATTCAGCCTAACTTACTATATTACTATGTCCTGATGAATTGCTGCAGTTCTGAACTAGATGGACATTGTCTTCATTCAGCCTAACTTACTATATTACTATGTCCTGATGAATTGCTGCAGTTCTGAAGGCCAAAGGAGATTCAACACACTACTAGATGGGTGTATGTATTAAAGTGGCCATGCAGTATAATTAATATTACTGTGTTATGCTACGTAAAAATAGGCCAGACTTCTGTGCAGGAAAGCATAGCAAGTTTTTACATTTCAATTATTCCTGTGAATGTATTTTAGGAATGTGCTTGTTACATTCTGCAGAATTTACAATACCTGTGAGTAATGTTACAAGGCGGCGGTTGGATCCACATGCTGAATATTTCACGTGTTCAACCAGCTATTATGCTTCTCATTTATGCGCCAATAACTTACCAGAAAAACCAGCTTGCCTTCAGTTTTGCTTACATATGATAATGTAATGGATAAGTGTGGGAGTAACAAGTCTATACAGCTTTCTTCCTTACTAAACAATCTACAGATTAGAAAGGTATTTCTATATAAACCTAGATCCTGTATATGACCGACCGGACTTTACACATTACTATTTAACAAGAGACAAGTTTTTGGGGTTTTTTTGTAGTCCGTTTAAAAACATTAACATTCCAGAAACTTCAGAGAATGTGAAGTACATGGGTCTCAGAACTAGAAAGTTTGATTGAACAAAAAATCTTAGGCCACATCTACACAGCCAAGAGTGAGCTGTGCCAAACAATTATAAGTCCTATTCTCGTGCGAGGTTCTCATGAAAATAGGGCATGCAGCAACTCTTAAAATTAGACCATCTGTCCGAGTGAAGAAATCACTCGTGTGGAAGAACCCTGAATATTTTTGGTTTTTTTTCCCATTCGTGTTCTGTCCATTTCAAAAACAGACTGACCACGCATTTTAATACCGGCCTTGAGAATACAGCCTTAGAGCTTATTCCTACGAGCAATATTCTTGTGCACAGAAAACTCGTGTGAATATGAAATCCATTCTCTGAAATGGATTTATTCACATGAGCGATTTTAATTTCGTTTTCTTCGCAGCATGCTTTACCTTTGGGCGTTCCCGTGGAACGCCTCGCCTATTTGTTTTAAATGGGACCTTAAAAGACACGTGCCTGCGAGTGCAATGTGATGTTTCCCATTTAAAACAATGGAAACATTTGAAATCCCTTGACGCCTGATGACCGCAATTTCACGGTAGTGATGACAGCTGTTTTTGAATAAAACCCGCTCATATCTCCACATGAAGTCTCCCATCCTAGGACATGTTTTCCTAAGCTGAACAGGCAGCCTTTTTATACTACTATTCCCTAACAACCTGTTTAAGATCTCAGCTACCGTGTTTCCCCGAAAATAAGACCCTCTATTATATTACTTTTTGCCCTAAACAGGCACTAGGTCTTATTTTACTTACCTAGCAGACTCAGTCCACGTTCATCATGCTGCTCTCCAGAGGTCCGTGCTGTTCTCAAGTCCTAGTCACTCGTACATAATCATTTCCTGGTGAGCCGTGGTTCTAAAAAAACAATCAGCAGCCATCACGTTGTGCAAGCGCGATTTATGCATTGGCTAGACACAGCTCAGCCAATCACTGCAGAGCTGGGCGAACCAATGCGATGGCTGTGATTGCTTCATCAAGCGCTGCATTGATTGGCTGAGCGCGGCGCTCCAGAATCAATCACAGCCATCACTTACTGGAGGCGGGGGCGCTCGAGAATCAATTACAGCCATCGCTTACTGGAGGCGGGGGCGCTCGAGAATCAATCACAGCCATCGCTTACTGGAGGTGGGATTTTATGAATCCTGTCACCAGGAAGTGATTATGTACGAGCGGCTAGGATTGCGGGAACAGCAGTCTGATTATTTGGGTAGGTCATTCATGTCATTCCCACTCCTGAAACCACCACCAATCATACATTCATTGCCTATCCTAAGGATATATTTTTCTAACCCTTTTATAAAACAAAATTTAAAAGTCGATGAAAATGTAGCAAATCTGCTCTGTGTGAATGACTCCTAAAGCTATAATTACTTTCGCAAGTCTTTTACAGCTACATGTGTGAGAACTGAACCTCGACCTTGAATGTTAGGAAATATAAGTAAGCTTTTCCCAATCACATTATTGGCACTGTAATATGTCCATGTGTATAAGGTCTTACAGTGTAGCTCTAGTAAAAAATAAACAAAAAAACCCAGTTCCATGAGGAGTTCAAAACTCCTCCCAGGTCTGCGTAGTAGGCACAGGACGTTAAAGAATCTGCAAAATAATGCAGACAAGTGACACTTATGAGCGCCAGAAATTAGGACATAACAGGATAGTACTGTCAGAATTTAGTTATGGGAATTAATTTTGATGTTATATTGTGGTATTTTAAATTGCTTGTAATGTTTTATTACAGATGATTAAAAAAATATAGGTTAGTAGCTACAAAACATCTTTACCAGGAGAAGGGTGAGTAGAGTAGGCGTCAGCAAAGAACAATAAGAATCATGGAAAAAGCCTTAATATTTACTTGTAGAGAAAAATAAAGGCTACACCGGTTACCAACAGCATACTTCACATATACCATTGAACAACCATTCACACACGTGCAAAGCATTGATGGTAGCAGCTGCTTAAAGGGGTTATCCCAAGGGAGACTTATTACTTATCCATAGTATAGGTTATAAAAGTCTAATTGATCGCTGTTGAGACCCCCACTGATCCCGAGAACAACGGTCCTGTGTCCCACCCCTCTTCTTGTAACTGAGGGCTTGCTGCATCCATGCACAGTGAGGAAGAGACTGAACGGAGCAGTGGTCGTATATGTGCGGTGCCACTCCATTAATTTCAATAGGGCTGATGCAAATGTCCAAGTACAAGGGCTTGGCCATCCCTGTTAGCCCCATTGAAGATGAATGGAGCAGCACTATACATGTATTTAATTTCCCTCTCAATGTGGGGGGGGGGGGGAGGGGGGTTCGGCGTTCGTACCTGTCTGTCACACTCTGTTTGGGTACAGAATTATGTGATGTCCATTGCAGCAACCATTCATCATTAACATGGTGGGAGCACGTAGGTCAAGTCAAAACGACAGGCCTCACTGGGTTACCCGAATCACGTGATGTCTCATGGACTCTATAGCTCTTTAACAGAAGTCTTCTCTAGCGAAGCAGGACTTTTGTTGAAAGTCATAGAAAAAAAAAGATGCATACCAAATTCTTTTATAGCCTACATCATTTTAATCTCGGTTAAATGTCTGAGCTCACAGTTGGCGGTCCTTACCAATTGCCCCCTACTTTACAGCCAGGAACACTTTTGTACACTAAAAAGTTCATCTTGCGTGTGAGATTATCACGCCAGACTGTACAATATTTTACTATGTAGCCTTGAATAATAACAGAATGAAATACAGTCTTGGCTGATGAACAATGATTACTAAATTATTGGCAGAGCAGACAAAAGGAATATCTTGCCACCTAAAAGTAAAAAATAAGTCTAAAATCCTAGAGAAACATCAACTCTATGGACTGTGCATTAGACTAAAAAGCAGTTTAATGTTTGCATACCGCTCAGCACAGATTGATTTCAAGGTATGACCTCATTGTCTCACTATTCTGTAACTGGAGCACTTATATATTCATTTTTTTCCTGTGCCGTTTTGGGATGTTTTGTAGACGCCGTACTGCTGAATTATTACAGAACAAGTTTTTTAGCTGATATTCTCAAGGTACAAAATTCTTGGAAACAATTTTTGTAATAAAGAAGAGACACAAAATGCTGAGCTCATCACTGGAGAAAAAAAGAAACAAAATGGATTTTGGCACATCAAAAGCATAAGGTGATTGCAATTCAGATATGCAGTATTACAGTCCTGTAAAAAAAAACAAGCACCTAGAAGTAGTTGCCGTTTTGCTGCAAAACTCGGCATGCAGTTACATCTCGGGCAGATATACAAATTATTAGAGTTGTGATGTGCTTAGATGAATGGTCTTGCCGCATGACGCCCTAAAAAATGGTTCCACCTTTGGCCTATAAAAAGGCTCTCAGAGGCCACTTGTGTAGTGGACCACTTTTTCTGCTTGTGTCGAGTTTATTGACTTCCAGACGACTCTATGACGCATTCAAAGAGATTTCTCCCGGTTAACAGTTTTTCAGGGGCAGCGCATTATTGGAATGTGAGAAGCTGTAGGGTTGTTTCAACGAATTGCAACCACCTGGACTGTTCTGACCAGACTTTTAGGAGTTGTTGGGATCAGTAGATGTGTGAGGGAACGCACACAAGACGACCAGGCTCAAGACACCCTTGAGAGACCCCCAGTTGACAGGATTGTCTGATCATCCAGAGATAGATGGCACCGTCCTCAGAGCCTCTGTGTTGTTGGAAACATTTTCAAGCATTTGGCTGAAGGACATTCGACCTCACATTGCCCATTACGTGTACTGCCTTTGCACTCATTGTCACCTCCATTTGCACTGATGTCGTGAATTACCAAACTGGGTTTCTATGGTGTGGAACTGGGTTGTCTTCAGCGATTGAATCCAGGTTTAATTTGGGCACTGACTATGGCCGTGTTTGTGTCTCGAGACCTAAAGGGGAGCACCTCAATCCTGCCTCTGCTGTGAAGCGGAACGCTGTCCCTACCGCTGGTGTGATGGTCTGGGGAGGGGGGGCATCGCATTTGTCAGTCGGCCACCCCTATAGTGGTACGAGGGACAATGACAGCTCAGCGATATGTTCAGGGCATCCTGCAGCCACGTGTTCCTCTTATGGCGGCTTCCAAGAGGCATTTCCAAGCAGGAGAATGCTCGACTGCACATCCAAGGGGGTCACAGGAATGTTTCCATAATTTTGCCACACTTCCGAAGCCTACCTAGTCACCAGATTTGTCACCAATAGACATGTATGAGATCATCTGGGATGCCAACTTCAACAGCCTATGGGTCTGCACGATCTAGAGGCTGAGTTACTTTAAATGTGGAGTGATATGCTGCAGGATACTATACTGAACCTGTATACCTCCATGCCACCTATATCCCATTTTACATCCAAACTAGAGGCAGTACAGCAGAGTACTAGAGTCTCCATGCCCGACCATGAGACATCTATCCAAGCTAGAGGCAGTACAACATGGGTGGGCATGCAGACTCCCTATCACATGTTGTATCTAAGCTAGAGGCGGTACAACAGGGTACTAGAGCCTCCATGCCCGCCCGTATCACATCTTGTATCCAAGCTAGAGACGGTGCAACAGGGTACTAGAGCCTCCATGCCCGCCTGTATCACCTCTTGTATCCAACCTAAAGGTGGTCCTACAAGGTACTAGAGGCTCCATGCCCACCCGCATCACATCTTGCATTCAAGCTAGAGGCGGTGCAACAGGGTACTAGAGCCTCCATGCCCACACGTATCACATCTTGTATCCAATCTATAGGTGCTACAACAGGGTGCTAGAGCCTCCATGCCCACCCGTATCACATCTTGTATCCAAGCTATAGGTGCTACAACAGGTACTAGAGCCTCCATGCCCGCCCGTATCACATCTTGTATCCAAGCTAGAGGTGCTAAAACAAGGTACTAGAGCCTCCATGCCCGTCCGTATTGCATTTTACATCCAAGCAAGAGGCGGTACAACAGGGTACTAGATCCTCCCTTCAAGTGTTCAGTTTTCTGCAAAAAATTATCCTTTTGTTCTGTTGTTTTAATCACTTGTATCTAAGTTACAATCACACACAGTCTTATTGCGTTTCAACAAATCCTTCTAGGTGATGGATTTTTTTGACAATGAGTGTATTTTTAAGAATAGTTAACTGAAAGCCTGGTGTAATGACATTTCTTTAAATAACCAGTTTTATCTGTTTTGCTCACACTCAGTGGGGCATACAGCATTTTTTGAAGGGTTCAGAAACTGAGTTTAGACACAGATAAACACATACCTTTTAAGATATTCATTCACCTATAACAGCTGTTGGCTTGAATGATCGTTCAGCTGACAGCTATTTCCCCAGGCTTCCTCATACACGTGTTCAGCTCAGCCAAGTGCTTTTGCATTAAGGGAGGTAAGCAGCAGCCAGCTGTGGTGGCTACTTATATCCAGGGAAATAAAAGAATTGGGCACTGAAATGCAACACTCCTAATACTACTTTGCCCCGACATAATCTGTTCTGGAGAATTAAGTGGTGCCCTAATGTTATGAACCGGTTCCGATAATTAACACTAATGTGTATGTGGGCTTTAAGATGGCCACATACATTAAGCCCTTTTTTCAAGGGACAGCTGTCGGGCGCTGAAGTGCCCGATAGCTGTCCCAGCGATGATCTCTTCTGTGCTTTTACACAGGAGCGATCCTTGCTCAGTGAATGAGGCGGAGCGGGCCGGAGATCATTCCAGCTCGCCCACCTTCATTGACAGTAAACAGGAAATCGTTCATAGATGAACGACTGCCTCTATAAACTGAACGATGCAGCGGCAGACCAACAATGATTTAATGATCAGCATGAAAGATCCGATCACTGATTTATCGCTGATCAGTCTATTACTTCCTACGCTTACACTGCACGGTTATTGTGCAAACCTCCCAATCTAATGAGCGATTTGCACGATAATTGTCTCATGTCAAAGGGGCTTTACAAGTAGGTTGATGAGCAACTAATGATCAAACAGTCATTCAAACTGACCATAGATATTGAATAACACCCTCTCAAGGATGAACTATCTACTGGGGAACGGTTTATCAAAGAAAGATCTTTTGTGGATGAGCGCATTTTTATAAGAATGAAAACCTTTTTTCTAAATCTTTAGTAAAAACTGTCATCGGTCAGCTAAGATGTTGTATTCTCCCAGATAAACTATGAAGTAACCAGTTACTTTCTTCAATGAGTTCAAGAGATGACAACTAGTACATGGTGCCTAAGTTATCTCTATTGTAGAGATCACCATGACCTACAGATTTTGTCTGCATGGTTGGACTGTTTCACATTGCCACTTCTTATTACCGGTAGGATCTCCTCTCTGTTTTAGTTGAATGACTACCCACTCTACCTTAGCCACCTTGCAAGTTTTTTTTTCTATTTTAATGCCACCATTCTTGCAGTCAACTCTTAATACATGACTAATGGTACATGTACGTGGAATGACTGTTGGGCCCTAATTTGCCTTTACACAGGAGTTAGAGTTTTTCAGTGAATTGAGGCAGAGTGTGCCAGAGATCTCTTCTTGTCACTTGTTTCCATTCACTGTGAACAGGCAGTCTTTTACACTGAGTGAGCAATTTTTGTACTAAGTACCCTGTCAAGACTTGCTTTTACACGTGATGACTATCGCTGGAAATCGCTTGTTTAAGCAATTTTTTTGGCTGATAATTAATTATAAGGGTATAAAACTTCACTAGTGACCCAGCCTTTATGAACAGACCAATAAAACTAGCAACTTTATTAACCACTTAGTGACCGCCCCATTGCCTTTTTATGTCCTAACTTGCTGGGCTTTAATCCCCAGGGACGTAAAGACATAATCCGTGTGGGGATTAAAACCCTGCAAGATCTCAATGTGACAACTCTATGCTGTCAGTTACCGGAGGTGGCCGGCAACCTGGAGCTGTCATCTCGGGCCGCGGTCACGTGAATCGGTCGCATTCGGTAAATGCCGGCGATCATATGAAAGTCAATTAAAAGTAAAGGGAAAAAAAGTTAACGATTCAGCTGCCCTGATGGATCGGATCCATCAGGGTAGCTGAAAGTACTCACCCCCGTCCTCCACGATGTCCTGTGGCGTACTGGGCTCCCAGTCCAGATAGCATGCGTGCCAGGCGTCAAGCGTGTCCATAGAAGGGCGCGTGGCCTGGGAAATTCAAAAATCTTTCTGGCTCCCAGCTAACGTGTAGCCAGGAGCAGAGAGGTGTCACTGGCAGCCGCTGTATGCGGTTCCTGGTCACATGATCGCTGCTATCCAATTGATAACAGCGATCATGTAAAGTAAAAAAAAAGTTTTTTATTTCCCCTCACGGATCATATTTGTGAGGGGAGGTGAAATTATGTACCCAAGACCCCGGATTTGTCCGCAGACCTCACCATGGCTTTTGCGCATGCGCTCACCGCCAAAATGGTGGACGTATGTGCAAAAGCTGCGGATTGCCAGGGTAATTTAAAGTTTCCCTGCTCCTGGCTACCAAACATAGCCAAGAGCCTTGAGATTTCACGGGGGATCTGCGGTATGCAGTCCTTGGTCACATGATCGCGGTTTTCCAATAGAAAATGGCAATCACGTGAGAGTAAACAATTTATTAAGTTTTGCCTCCCATCACATATCCGATCCGTGAGGGGAGATATTACTTACCTAAGGCCGCTGGCGATGTCCCCCGACGGGATCCTTATCCGCGGCTTTTCCTCAATTTCGGCGCACGCACCCATCGGCAAAGTGGCAGACGTAGAAGCTGGGTAGGGCCCGGGAAAATGAAAGTCTCCTCGCTACTAAAGCTAGCCGAGAGCCTACAGCAGTGACCGAGGGCCACGTTGAGCGCTTCCTAGTCATGTCATCGCAGTTATCCAATGGATAATGGCGATTACGTAAAAGTTAAAGCACAGTTGAAGTTTAATGCTTCTTTCAGTTTGAGCCCCGTTGTGCATGCATACATAATATTCTGAGCACGGGACAAATGGGGGTATCCATTTTGGGGTGAAAGTCTTAATTTATATGTGTGCTGTACAAAAAAAACGTTTTTAAAATGACACAATTGCCAAAAAAATGAAAATCGTAATTTTTTCCTTCTACTTTGTTCAGATTCATTCAAAAACTGTGGGGTAAAAATACACAATACACCCCTAGATGAATGCGTTAAGGGGTCTAGTTTTCAAAATGGGGTCATCAGTGGGGGTTCTCCATCGTTTGGCCGCTCAAGAGCTCTACAAGTAGGCTATGGGGCCTAAAATGTCTTCAAGCAAAATATCTGTTATGAAAGCCACCGACTGCTCCTTTCAGTTTGTGGATACAGACATAATTTTTGGGCCACAATGGGTATGTTTCTAAATACAAGACAAACAGGGGTATCCATTTTGGGGTGAAAGTCCTCATTCATATGTGTACTGTAAAAAAAACAAAACTGTTTTTAAAATGACATAATTGCCAAAAAAATGAAAGTTGTAATTTTTTTTTCCTTCTGCTTTGCTTAGATTCATTCAAAAACTGTGGGGTTAAAATACGCCATACACCCCTAGATAAATTTAAGGGATCTAGTTTTTAAAAGGGGTCATTTGTGGTGGTTCTCTGTCGTTTTGGCTTTATTCCCACGAGAGGATATCGGCCGCCGTTTTCACGGCCGACCAATATATGCTATGTTGGGAGAAAAAAATCTGGTCGCATAGACCGCAGAATATAAAGGGTTAACAGCAGAGATCGGAGGTTTTCTCCATTCTCTGCTCTAAGAGCTGATGCTTGGCTATTCTCTGACAGCTAAGCACCACCTCTGCCTGCAACAGAGACCATTGGCTGGCTTCTGACAAGCCGATGGTCTCCGTGACAACCTGTAAACAAAGCAGTGCAGGAGTTTAAAAAAAGAAGCGAGAAGTTGCCTGTAGATTGGTAATATCTTCCTGCTTCTATTTTTAAAGTCCTGCACTGTTCTCTGTGCGACTGTCCAGGCAGAGCACTCTGCCACAGTTTATGGCATTGTGCTCTTCAGGTCCCATAATGAAACATAGCCAGGAAATCATCTGGGCTATATCACTATGGGCAGTGGAGCTTGTCCCAGAAAATTTCCAGGCGTGCCACTAAAGGTGTTAATTCCTGAAAAGAAACTGGGGGGTCAAAATACTCATGACACCCCTCAGTGAATATATTCAAATGTGTATTTTTTTTAATGGGGTCATTTGTGGGGCTATCTATTATTCTGACACCTATAAGCATTTGCAATCTTGGCCTGTGGTAGGAAAACAAAATGTTTCTCAAATTGTTAACCCTTTCCAATCCACTGTCTGACATCTGAAGACATTCTGATTGAAGGCTGTACAGTTCTGATGTCGGAAGACATCCGGCAGGGTATTCTTACTTTATATTAGTGGCCGTTCTGTTGTCGAGGGGCCTCTCCAGCGTGTCCCATACCGCAGTACTGGCTCTAGCCAGCAGATGGCGCCATTGTATAATGACAGAAAGAGAAAGCCCCCTAAGAAACCCTGAATTCAAAATTGGATTGCAAAGGGTTAATAATCAATGTTAAATTTGTACATCTTCTAAATGGTTAAAAAAACTGAAATAGGGGCGTGACCTAGGACATGGAGTAGTAGGTCTCACTTCTACAGAGCTCCCGCTAAACCCCGGCTACAACTGTGCCTACATCGCATCCACGGACACAGCACCGCTCCCATGGGACGCACAAAGAAGCAGGGAGACCGGGGGACGCTGGAACTGGAAGAAACAGGCCCGCTGGACGTGTACCTGGCTCATCTGCCGAGGCGGCCGGCCGGCACGGAGGTCCCCAAGATGGCGCCGCCGCTCAGGGAAGTGGGAGGAGCCTTACGTCCGCTGCCAGCCGAGCCACTCCAGACGGCTGCACGGTACTCTCCCCCGTCGCAGGGCAGCAACATAAGCCCTATAGACCCCCGTCACCAGCGGAACTTACCCCCGCAGCCCCAGAGACAGAGCAAGTTGGCCAGCAGCCTCCCGCAGCAGGCCCCGCCCACCTCGTCCGGCGCCATACCCAAGAAGGGGCCAGCAACCAGGGCTCTCAGAGGGGGCTCCCTAGACTCCCAAGCACAGACAGAAACTGGCAAGGGAGACAAGAAAAGTGCCCCTCGAACCCGGGGACCGTAGCCGCTGCCTAGAGACACTCTGAGCCAGAAGAGCAAGGGCACAGGCCCCCAAGCAAAAGAGCAGAGAAGCTGTATACCCCTGGACACGGCAGACCAAGAGACAATCCCCTCCAGCCAAACGCCAGAGATGACAAGCTGCGATAACAGGCCCCCAAGCGCACGCTCCGGCTATGATGGCCCAGACGAGCAGCTCTCTGAGACTCCCGAAAACACCTCGCCTCCCATCTCGTCACCACCATTAAAAGGGGCAGGTTCCCAGGCCCATGCCAAAGCGACCTTGTTGACAGATTCAGAAGAAGACAAAGCCGCCGATGGCGAAGAATGGGACTAGAAAGCTCATCTAAAGAGCATCCCTACAAGAAACGAAGTCGACGCACTACTGAAAAGGGCAACTAGCTCACAAATGCAAGCCATTGAAGCCCTGCAAGCAGACATAAAACACATAGGACACAGAGTCGCTGAATCGGAAGAAACACAAATCCAGATGCAGTCACAGCTCACTGAACACCACAGAATTCTACAAGACCATTCCTCGCAAATCTCCAATATCCTAACCCAGCTCAACGATATTGAAAACCGCAACAGAAGGAACAATATCCGAATAAGAGGCCTGAGCGAGGAAATAGAACCAGCCCAACTAGAGAAATGGGCTACAAAAAGTTTTGGCGACATCCTCAATAGATCCGAAAACAACCCAGTGGAGATCGACAGGATCCACAGATCCTTGGGGCCCAGGAGTACCGACCCAGCAAGACCCTGTGACGTCGTCTGTAGAATCCATTTCTACAGAGACAAAGAGGAGCTCCTCAGAAGAGTCCGGGAACGGGGCCCCTTAATCTACAAGGACACTAACCTCTTATTACTGCCCGACTTATCTAGAATAACCCTGCAGCTCCGCAAAGCGCTGAAGCCTATACTGACGGCGCTAAAAGAAAGAAACATCCCCTACCGCTGGGGATATCCCTTTCAGCTGCACGCCGGAAGAGACAGGCGTTCAGCTACATTTAGGGGTCTGGGCGACCTTCCAAAGTTCCTGGCCAAACTGGAACTTCCAATGATAGCCATACCCGACTGGCCCAAAGTCGACGCACCAGATCCACAGCCCCCAAGAGAAGAATGGCACCTGGTCAGCCCAAACGGGAAACGCTAGCCAGAGAGAGCGGAATTACTCCTCCTTAGGCCCTATGTGCCTACTGCCTGTGACAGCAGCCTTCTGACAGAGAACTTGTCGTTAAAATCCGTGGATGCCTTGAATCATACCCCTCTGTGGGTTCAGCATTAGAAGCCGGGGTACGGGGGGAGCCGAGGTCTGGTGTTCGGGTCCAGCTTCCCCCATACTAGGCCAGCAGCACGAGTTGCTGCAATCTAGTTTTTCACTTTTTGCTCTTTTTGTTTTGCTTTTTCTCTTTTTTCCGCAGCCCTATTAGCTGCCTGATGTTTGTATTCGGAGATGGGATATTCCCTGGCCTAAGATCCCGACTCAACATGAGAACAGTTCTAAATGTTACCAATCTTTGCTCTCACCTTTCCCTTTTCTGGATTCTCCCCTTCTCTAAACTTCCCTCCCCTAGGTTCCCCCACCCTACAACCACGAGGCTGTCTCCTCAACAGTGCTGGCGATGTCTCTCCAAGGGTAAGCAATGGCTCCTGTGACAATAAGCTCCTACAACACGAGAGGCCTAAACAGCCCCGGGAAAAGAAACCAGATTTTATATAATCTCCACAAAAAGAAGATCATGATTGCCTTGTTCCAAGAAACCCACTACACCACCGCAAGCACACCCGCATGCCACAACCGCTACTACCCATACTGGTTTCATGCTCCCCACCCCGACCGTAAAGTTGGAGGTGTCTCCATAGCCTTTCACAAATCCTTTAAGCCACAGATCCTAGCGTTAGAGAAGGAGGGCGAGGGGAGGTACCTATTCCTGAAAATTAAGATATTAAACAACACTTTCACCCTCGCTAACTTTTATTTCCCTAACCAGGGCCAGGTTCTCTTCAGCTCCAGAGCTCTCCGGAGATTATCAGAGTTCGCAGAAAACACGACCATCATAGCCGGAGGCGACTTCAACATGGTCCTAGATCCACACCTGGACACCTCCTCAGGGCACTCCTCAGTCTCGCTCTCGGCCATTCGCAGACTCAAACACCTGGTGAGTCTACACCTAGTCGACCTGTGGAGATCGCTCCACCTGGCCGATAGGGACTATAGCTGCCATTCGCGGGTCCACAACTCGTACAGCAGAATCGATTACATCTTTATCACACACAAATTGTTAGACGGGGCCCCTAAATGCTCCATAGGGAATTTCCTCTGGTCCGACCATGCCCCAGTACTAGCCGAACTTAACCCAATAAAACAGGACTACAGAGGATTTAATTGGAAATTAAACGACAATTTACTTAAAGATCCCATATGCATGGATGACATCACCAAAACAATCACCACCTTCTTAGAGACCCACACAGCAGATACAACTCCAGCGCCACTCAAATGGGAGGCACTAAAATGCACCCTGAGAGGAGTCTTTATCTCGCACGGCTCGAGGCTTAAAAAAAGAACGGTCATATAGACTCAAACAGCTATTTCGTGACCTAGAGTCCCGCGAAACAGCCAACAAAGCACAGAGGTCAGAAGTCCTACTAACAGACATCATAAATATCAGGCACGAGATCTTGGCCATACTCGATCAGAACACCCTGAACGCAAGGGACAGATTTCGGGCGGGGCAATACGAGTACGGCAATAAGAGTGGGAGGTGGTTGGCTAGGACATTGCGTCCCCAGACTCCCCAAACAAACATCTTGTCCATCCGTACCCCCTCAGGAACCGAGGTGTGCGCTCCTAGTGAGATTCTTGATACCTTTAGGGGTTACTACTCCAAGCTTTACAACATACCCCACCAGGGGGAAATGAATGGACAAACTCATGAGCCTACAGCGCAGTACCTGCATCTTCACACACGCACCACTATCTCAGGGGCGGACTCTGAAGCACTTGAGAGTGATTTGTCGCCCTCAGAACTCTCTCAGGTTCTGAGAGACCTGAAACTGGGGAAGAGTCCGGGCCCGGACGGATTCACACCAAGGTTTTATAAACTACTGGGAGGACAGATATCAGAACTTATGTTGTCCGCCTTTAACGCCGTCACTAAGGGTTGCCCATTCCCTCCTCAGGCCCTGCAAGCCAACATAGCTGTGATCCTGAAGCCTGGAGGGGACCCTCTCTCATGTAAAAGCTATAGACCCATCTCCCTCATTAATAGTGACCTTAAAATATTTTCCAAAATGCTGGCCAATAGGTTAAATCCTCTTATCCCATCCCTTATCCATATTGATCAAGTTGGATTTGTCCGGGGAAGGGAGGCCAGAGAGTACACGATAAAAACACTATCACTGATCAATAAAGCTCGGAGATCCCATACCCCACTGTGCCTTCTCGCAGTAGACGCAGAGAAGGCCTTTGAAAGGGTGAGATGGTCCTTCCTGGAACAGGTGTTGAGGGAGGTGGGTCTGGGCCCGAGGGCCCTTTCCTGGATCATGGCCCTATACAGCAACCCCTCTGCGCATATCAGAGTGAATGGTCTTCTGTCTGAGCCCTTTCAAATCCGGAATGGGACCAGACAGGGCTGCCCCCTTTCCCCACTCCTATACATTCTAGCGATGGAACCGCTGGCAGCAGCCCTGAGGAGTAACCCTGACATTCAGGGGATGCCAGGCGGAGGCGGAGAACAAAAAATCTCCATTTTTGCAGACGACCTGCTGATGTACGTTACGAGCCCCAATACGTCCCTGCCCGCAATTCTACAAGAATTAACAAGTTATGGGAAAATTAGTAACTTTAAGATAAACCTTCAAAAATCCGAAATACTCAACATATCTATACCATCAACGGAGGCCAATCTGTTAAACGAGACATTTCCATTTATATGGAGAAAGAACTCCTTAAAATATTTAGGCATAAACATCCCAGCAAATCCGTCGGACACCTTTTGAGCTTAACTACAAACCCCTACTCTCCATATTTGAATCAGAAATGAGGGGTTGGTCCAAATTACACCTTTCTTGGTTCGGCAGGATTAACTCACTTAAAATGAATATCTTGCCCAGAATCCTTTACGTCTTCCACACTATGCCATATGACATACCCAGGAGCTTCTTCACACTATTACAGAAAGCAACAACAAGATATGTATGGGGAAACCTCCCACCGCGAATCAGCCACAAGATCCTCACCCGACCACGGGCAGCAGGGGGGGCAGGCTTGCCAGACTTAGAACTATACCATAAGGCAGCAATAGGGAAATGTATCCTAGACATACTCCATTACCCAGACACAAAAACTTGGGCGACTTTAGAGGCGGAAGAGAACAACCTAAACCTTGGGGGCGCATTCTGGATCCCAGGAAGAGTAGACTCCCCTTGCCGTAACTCTTCTGGGGGCTTGGAACCGAATAGCTAGGAGCAGAAAGATAATGAACATACCGGGCCCACTAACCCCCCTTTCCGGCAACCCCCAAATTCCTGCCACCCTAACAGTAACCGAGCTGTCAATCTTACCAGGTGCACCGAAGCCACGAGTCAGAGAGGTCTGGGGACCAGGTGGTATGCACCCACTGGGCGAATTAGTCGGGACCCACAGACAAAAGCCAGGTGCCTGGATGCAATACTTTCAGGTGAGGGACTACATAGGATCGCTAGGGAATCCTGGGTCACTGAGCTCGGAACTCACTCTATTTGAGAAGCTATGTGTGGGTTCTGACGCACCCCCTCACGCAATATCTCTGCTGTATGGGTTGCTGGCCGAAGCGAAAATGGGAGAGACACGACCGCCATGGGAGGCGAGATGGGAGGAGACATTGAACAAACAATTCTCCGGAGAGCTCTGGAGCAAGACATATCAGATGACCCACAAGATGTCCATCTCTACCAAGGCACAGGAGCTCAATTACAAAATTGTCACACAATGGTACAGAACCCCGGACAGGCTCCACAGAATTTTCCCAGAAGTTTCAAACACATGCTGGAGATGCTGCTCCGAAGTAGGAGACATGCTACACATCTGGTGGTCCTGCCCGTTGATTGCGCCCCTCTGGGGAGACGTTGCCAGGGTCTACGAGAGGGTCAGCAGATACCCTATGGCTCAGAACCCCCGAGACTGCTCTCCTCTCCATGCTCCCCGGTTCGGTATCAAAAAAAGCCTTCTAGGCCACTTCATCATGGCCATGCGCCACATCATCTCCCGGCATTGGAGACGTGGAGGGGAGATCCCGAGGTCCACATGGGTGGAGGAGGTCGAACATATTAAATACATGGAGGACCTCCGGAACAGCGAAACTGCAAAACCAATCAGCAGCTGGGTCTCGAGATGTCTGGGTGGCCTGGATAGATTTTAAAGGCTCCCCATCGTTTCTCAAATGGTTGGCCGACGGATCTCTATAGATAGAGATGGAAATCTACCCACGTGACACCAGGGCCCCCTTCCAACTCGCCCGTCTGCTTCCATAATTTCTCCCTTCCCAGCATCTTCATACGCTCGGCGAATTTATGAGACAGCCAAATCCTTTACTTCCGTCCCCTCCTCCCCTCTGTACCTAGTTTTTCCTTCTCCTTCCCCCCCTTCCTCTCTCCTTTTCTCTTTTTGTCCCCCAGCATTGCTTGGGGTATATTAATATATCTGTTTGTCTGGTTTTGTTTTGTATATAATGTTATTTATAAAATTTGCTTGCAATGCACATTGCTCAATTCCGCAGGGTTAAAAGAAAATTTAGAAGCGACGGCCACTGGGTGGCGGGCAGTGCGGGCGACTCCCTCAGAAGTTCATCAGTTGATAGCGATAACTAAAAGTAAAGGGCATTGAGAGGAAGAGTGCTCCATAGAAATTGGGATGCTCAGACCCCGAGGCCCACACAGCGACACCATGGCCTAGGTGGGTACTCCCTTAATCAATAAATATTTTCAAGATAAAGCTCTCGATATACAAAAAGGAAGAAGTGGAGGGGCACGAACCTGCATTGGCCCGTGACCCAGACCACAAGATAAGAGAACATCACCCTGTGTGTTCAATAAGTATCCATTTTATTGAAATGTTGTATTGTTGGCATAGAAAATCAATAAACACATTTTGAAAGAAAAAAACTGAAATATATATCTCATCAAAAATGTGTACAGTATGTTTGCACATATTTGAGATATTGCAGTTAAAAATGTGAAAAAATGTAAATTTTTTCAAAATGTTCCCAGTTTTGGCCCTTTCAATAAATATGCATAAATTCTATTGGTCTGTTTTTATCACATAAATGAAGTACAATATGTGGCAAAAAAACAATGTCAGAATCACTTTGATATGCAAAACCGTTATGGAGTTATTCTATGTTAACCCCTTCCCTCCCCATGACGTAAGGGTACGTCATGGGAGCCGGGTACTTCCCGAAAAATGACGTACCCTTACATCATGGGGATAGCGTGAGATCATAGCAGATCTCGCGCTATCCCGCAGGGGGAGACGGCTGTCACTAGTAACCAGCCTCCCGCTACGACAGCGGAGGGCATCAGAGATGCGCCCACCCACCATTATCCCCTTCCCTGCCACGATCTAAGTAGATTGCGGCAGGGAAAGAGTTTACAGAGGGAGCGCGCTCCCTCTGTGACTTAAGCCGACTCTCGCGATATCGCGAGAGCTCGTCTGGTTGCTATGGCAACAGGACGCCAGATACCGGCGTCCTGTATTGCCATTGCCTAAGATCGCTATAGTAAGCAATAAGGCATGGCAGGAGAGAAGTCCTGCCATGCCTTATCATAGCGATCATTAGTGCTGCAGTGTAAGTCCCTCAGAGGGACACAGATGGTGTAAAAATAAGAGCATAAAAAATCCCACATATTTGATATCGACACGTCCATAACGACGCGTACAATAAATTGGATGCGCTTTTTATCCTGCACGGCAAAAAGCGTTTAAAAAAACGCTAAAAACCTGAGGCAAAATGCTTACTTTTAGCATTTTGCCTCCCAAATAATGCAATAAAAGTGATTAAAAAAAACGTATGTACCCCAAAATGGTACCAATAAAAACTACAGCTCGTCTCGCAAAAAAATAAGCCCTTATAGAGCTCCGTCCATGGAAAAATAAAAAAGTTATAGCACTTTGAATGCAGTGAGTTTTGAAAAAAATAATAATTTCCATAAAAAGGGTTTTTATTGTGGAAAAGTGGAAAAACCTAAAAGAAATATAAGAATTTTGGTATCGTTGTAATTGTACCGACCCGCAGAAAAAAATGCAGTGTGTCATTTATGCTGCATAACTAACGCTTTAAAAAAAAAATCTATGGCAGAATTGATGCGTTTTCTCTCCCTACGATCATAAAAATATTAAAAGTTTTACAATGTAGTCTATGTAACCAAAAATGGCACCAATAAAAACTACAGTTCGCCACGCAAAAAAACAAGCCGTTTTACGGCCGCGTCGACGGAAAAATAAAAAAGTTATGGCTGTTGAAAAATGGAGATGAAAAAATACCAAAAATCGTTTGGTCCTCAACGCCATGTCATTAAGGGGTTAAAGTGACACATGTCAGATTTCAAAAATTTGTTCTGGTCATTAAGGCGCAAACAGGCTTGGTCACTAAGGGGTTAATGCATGCAAAAATTATCGTGAGGGATTCTAATAATAAAGTGACTTTAAAACCCAAATAGTGAGCTTGTCTTTTAGATTGAATTATATCACACTATTAATGGTAAGTGCTTATTAGCAATTCATTCATAAATGTAACACTGGGAGGTAAGGTGTCGGATGCCTCCCTCCTGCTTACACTGTCTCAACACTGAACATAATAGTATTAAAAGCTAACAGCTCAGCAGATGTCCCCTTGACATTTTTCACCTCCTTTTGGAAAATGTTAGGGGGATACCTGTAGAGTTGTTAGCTTTCAATACTATTGTATCCACTGTTGAGACAGTGCAAAGAAAAGGGACACGTCCGACACCTTGCCTCCCAGTGTTACATTTTTAAATCAAGTGCTAAAAAGCACTTAATAGTATGCTATAAGGCAGGGCTCACTTGAACATGTCTAATTCCGCTTGCTGAAGACCTGCAAGTGATCATGAAAACGAATTGCGAATGGTCGTGTATGCGTGCAGTTTTCCGCACCGATGTACGCGTATGGACAACGTATTGTCTGCATGGAAGAAAGATCGCAAGCTGTGAGTAACACCAGAAAGTAAGCGAACATCGCTCAGGCAACTGTTGTGAGATATTGTCTGATGATATTCCAAAAGCTCCAAAATTCTGGCTTTTGTATCTGGTCTCCTAGCAAGTTGCGAGCAAATTAATTGCGTATGCACTGTGGATTGCTCGCATCCATAGAGATCAATGGAGCGCATGCACGTGGAAATCCACATTAAAATAGGGCATGCTGCAATTTTTCTTCCACTCGTGGAAATCACAATTCCTACTCGCACGTCTGAGCGAAACAGCGAAAGTCCATGCCTTCCAATGCCCATGTATTACGGAATCCATAATTCAAATCTAGTCGTGTGAGAACAGCCTAACATGTGTCAAACACAAGGCCCGTGGGCCGAATCCGGCCAGCTGTCTCATTTCATGTGGCCCACGGCGTGCCGACACCGCTCACCACTAAGCGATTACCAGCTCTAGGGTGCTGCAGCTCCCCACTGGGATATTAACATTTTCCACAACACTTCTGCCCTATTCAGCAATTCCAGCCACCTGATTAGTTGTTTGGTGAATCAGCCAACCCAAACAACCAATCAGGTTACTGGAACTGCTAAATAGGGCAGAAGTGCTGTGGAAAATGTTAATATGTGAGCGGAGGGGGAGCAGCACAAACAGCAAAGAGGAGGTAAGTATGTGGGTTAAGGGGGGTAATGGTGGCTGCTGGGGGGGAGTTAATGGTGGCTGCTGGGAGGGGGGTTAATGGTGGCTGCTGGGAGGGGGGTTAATGGTGACTGCTGGGAGGGGGAGGGTTAATGGGGGCTGCTGAGGGGGGTTTAATGGTGGCTGCTGAGGGGGGGGGGTTTAATGGTGGCTGCTGAGGGGGGGGGGTTAATGGTGGCTGCTGAGGGGGGGGGGTTAATGGTGGCTGCTGAGGGGGGGAGGGTTAATGGGGGCTGCTGAGGGGGGGGGGGCTGCTGAGGGGGGGAGGGTTAATGGTGCCTGCTGAGGGGGGGAGGGTTAATGGTGCCTGCTGAGGGGGGGGGGAGGGTTAATGGTGGCTGAGGGGGGAGGGTTAATGGTGGCTGAAGGGGGGGTTAATGGTGGCTGCTGAGGGGGGGTTAATGGTGGCTGCTGAGGGGGGGGTTAATGGTGGCTGCTGAGGGGGGGGGTTAATGGTGGCTGCTGAGGGGGGGTTAATGGTGGCTGCTGAGGGGGGGGTTAATGGTGGCTGCTAAGGGGGGGTTAATGGTGGCTGCTGGGGGGGTTAATGGTGGCTGCTGGGGGGGGTTAATGGTGGCTGCTGGGGGGGGGTTAATGGTGGCTGCTGGGGGGGGGTTAATGGTGGCTGCTGGGGGGGGTTAATGGTGGCTGCTGAGGGGGGGGGGTTAATGGTGGCTGCTGAGGGGGGGGTTAATGGTGGCTGCTGAGGGGGGGTTAATGGTGGCTGCTGAGGGGGGGTTAATGGTGGCTGCTGAGGGGGGGGTTAATGGTGGCTGCTGAGGGGGGGGTTAATGGTGGCTGCTGAGGGGGGGGGGTTAATGGTGGCTGCTGAGGGGGGGTTAATGGTGGCTGCTGAGGGGAGGGGGTTAATGGTGGCTGCTGAGGGGGGGGTTAATGGTGGCTGCTGAGGGGGGGGGGTTAATGGTGGCTGCTGAGGGGGGGGGTTAATGGTGGCTGCTGAGGGGGGGTTAATGGTGGCTGCTGAGGGGGGGTTAATCGTGGCTGCTGAGGGGGGGTTAATGGTGGCTGCTGAGGGGGGGGGGGTTAATAGTGGCTGCTGAGGGGGGGTTATGGTGGCTGCTGAGGGGGGGGTTAATAGTGGCTGCTGAGGGGGTGTTAATGGTGGCTGCTGAGGGGGGGGGTTAATGGTGGCTGCTGAGGGGGGGGGGTTAATGGTGGCTGCTGAGGGGGGGTTAATGGTGGTTGCTGGGGGGGGTTAATGGTGGTTGCTGGGGGGGTTAATGGTGGTTGCTGAGGGGGGGGGTTAATGGTGGTTGCTGAGGGGGGGTTAATGGTGGTTGCTGAGGGGGGGTTAATGGTGGTTGCTAAGGGGGGGTTAATGGTGGTTGCTGAGGGGGGGGGTTAATGGTGGTTGCTGATGGGGGGGTTAATGGTGGTTGCTGAGAGGGGGGGTTAATGGTGGTTGCTGAGGGGGGGGGTTAATGGTGGTTGCTGAGGGGGGGGTTAATAGTGGCTGCTGAGGGGGGGGTTAATGGTGGCTGCTGAGGGGGGGTTAATGGTGGCTGCTGAGGGGGGGGGGGTTAATGGTGGCTGCTGAGGGGGGGGTTAATGGTGGCTGCTGAGGGGGGGTTAATGGTGGCTGCTGAGGGGGGGGTTAATGGTGGCTGCTGAGGGGGGGGTTAATGGTGGCTGCTGAGGGGGGGGGGGTTAATGGTGGCTGCTGAGGGGGGGTTAATGGTGGCTGCTGAGAGGGGGTTAATGGTGGCTGCTGAGGGGGGGGTTAATGGTGGCTGCTGAGGGAGGGGGTTAATGGTGGCTGCTGAGGGGGGGTTAATTGTGGCTGCTGAGGGGGGGGTAATGGTGGCTGCTGAGGGGGGGGTTAATGGTGGCTGCTGAGGGGGGGGGGTTAATGGTGGCTGCTGAGGGGGGGTTAATGGTGGCTGCTGAGAGGGGGTTAATGGTGGCTGCTGAGGGGGGGGTTAATGGTGGCTGCTGAGGGAGGGAGTTAATGGTGGCTGCTGAGGGGGGGTTAATTGTGGCTGCTGAGGGGGGGGTAATGGTGGCTGCTGAGGGGGGGGGGGGTTAATGGTGGCTGCTGAGGGGGGGTTAATGGTGGCTGCTGAGGGGGGGGTTAATGGTGGCTGCTGAGGGGGGGTTAATGGTGGCTGCTGAGGGGGGGGGTTAATGGTGGCTGCTGAGGGGGGGGGTTAATGGTGGCTGCTGAGAGGGGCGGTTAAGGGTGGCTGCTGAGAGTAGCGGTTAACCGTTGCTGCTGAGAGTCGCGGTTAAGGGTGGCTGCTGAGAGGGGGGGTTAAGGGTGGCTGCTGAGAGGGGGGGTTAAGGGTGGCTGCTGAGAGGGGGGGTTAATGGTGGCTGCTGAGAGGGGGGGGGTTAATGGTGGCTGCTGAGAGGGGGGGTTAATGGTGGCTGCTGAGGGGGGGTTAATGGTGGCTGCTGAGGGGGGGTTAATCGTGGCTGCTGAGGGGGGGGTTAATGGTGGCTGCTGAGGGGGGGGGGTTAATGGTGGCTGCTGAGGGGGGGGTTATGGTGGCTGCTGAGGGGGGGGTTAATAGTGGCTGCTGAGGGGGTGTTAATGGTGGCTGCTGAGGGGGGGGTTAATGGTGGCTGCTGAGGGGGGGGGGGGTTAATGGTGGCTGCTGAGGGGGGGGTTAATGGTGGCTGCTGAGGGGGGTTAATGGTGGTTGCTGGGGGGGGTTAATGGTGGTTGCTGGGGGGGTTAATGGTGGTTGCTGAGGGGGGGGTTAATGGTGGTTGCTGAGGGGGGGGTTAATGGTGGTTGCTGAGGGGGGTTAATGGTGGTTGCTAAGGGGGGGGTTAATGGTGGTTGCTGAGGGGGGGGGTTAATGGTGGTTGCTGAGGGGGGGGGGGTTAATGGTGGTTGCTGATGGGGGGGTTAATGGTGGTTGCTGAGAGGGGGGGTTAATGGTGGTTGCTGAGAGGGGGGGTTAATGGTGGTTGCTGAGGGGGGGGTTAATGGTGGTTGCTGGGGGGGGGGGGGTAATAGTGGCTGCTGAGAGGGGGGGTTAATGGTGGCTGCTGAGAGGGGGGGGGGTTAATGGTGGCTGCTGAGGGGGGGGTAATGGTGGCTGCTGAGGGGGGGGGGTTAATGGTGGCTGCTGAGGGGGGGGTTAATGGTGGCTGCTGAGGGGGGGGGTTAATGGTGGCTGCTGAGGGGGGGGTTAATGGTGGCTGCTGAGGGGGGGGTTAATGGTGGCTGCTGAGGGGGGGGTTAATGGTGGCTGCTGAGGGGGGGGTTAATGGTGGCTGCTGAGGGGGGGTTAATGGTGGCTGCTGAGGGGGGGGTTAATGGTGGCTGCTGAGGGGGGGTTAATGGTGGCTGCTGAGGGGGGGGGTTAATGGTGGCTGCTGAGAGGGGGTTAATGGTGGCTGCTGAGGGGGGGGTTAATGGTATAATGGTGGCTGCTGAGGGGGGGTTAATGGTGGCTGCTGAGGGGGGGGGTTAATGGTGGCTGCTGAGGGGGGGGGTTAATGGTGGCTGCTGAGGGGGGGGTTAATGGTGGCTGCTGAGGGGGGGTTAATGGTGGCTGCTGAGGGGGGGTTAATGGTGGCTGCTGAGGGGGGGGTTAATGGTGGCTGCTGGGGGGGGTTAATGGTGGCTGCTGAGGGGGGGTTAATGGTGGCTGCTGAGAGGGGGGGTTAATGGTGGCTGCTGAGAGGGGCGGTTAAGGGTGGCTGCTGAGAGGGGCGGTTAAGGGTGGCTGCTGAGAGGGGCGGTTAAGGGTGGCTGCTGAGAGGGGGGGTTAAGGGTGGCTGCTGAGAGGGGGGGGTTAATGGTGGCTGCTGAGAGGGGGGGTTAATGGTGGCTGCTGAGAGGGGGGGGTTAATGGTGGCTGCTGAGGGGGGTAATGTTACTACTGGGGCCACTGTGGGGGTCACTATTAGGGCTTTTTTACACGGGCATAATCGTATATCGGTAGCACAAATATGCTGTGTATTTGCGCAATCAAAAATCGCTTATGCCTGCATATTTCGGCACACCAAAAAGAACGCAGATAGGCCCAGTGAAATGGTGCGCAAATATGCAGTGAATACACAGGTTTCCTACGCATTTGCCACGTATTTGCGCGGCCCATTCACTTCAATGGCCTATTGGGGTGCGTAGTACACAACAAAATAGGTCATGCTTTGTGACAATATACATCATGCGAATGAACTCAGTGACATCAAGGGCTTCTATTCACTGCATATTATGAACGCAAATACGCTTGTGTGAACGAGCCCTTACTGTACTGTCTTACAATCGGCCCTTTGAAGGTCACCATAAGCCCGATGTGGCCCTCAGTGAAAATGAGTTTGACACCCCTGGCCTAAGTCATTCAACCAACGAGGACGCAATGCATGTGCTGCATTTTTTTTTTTTACATTTACTTTATTAGACCCCCTCACAATATTTTCAGCATGCGTTAAAAAAGTTGATAGTTTTATTGGCCACTTACTGAAAGTTAAACACCGCTTTATGTAGACTATATTGGCGCTATATAAATAAACATGATTGTTGATGAGAAAATACCTATAAAGTAATTTGTTATAAAGAGGATCCTGATCAATGGCAGAACCTGGCCCCATGCTTTAAGGCCTTGTTTATTCCATTATGTCTCTCTGGTGCAGTTTTATTTTAGCCAAGAGAAAGAGTAGATCCTAAACAAAAGTAGAAAGACCATACCTCCCAATATTGGAATATTTAAAGTTTAACTCCTGTCCTGATCCACCTGGGAATGTGCATAAAATATACACCAGGAATACCAATTTTGTTATTTTGTATAATCTCTGCACCTTTTTAACCCGTTTTGTGGGACAGTCCTGAAAAAATAGGATGGTTGGGAGGTATGGAAAGACTATTTCTTCTAGATTTTTTTCTCCTTTACTGGAAATTGACCTACTAGTGTTCTGTTGAAACTGAAATGGGCCTGGACTTGTTAACATCCGATATTAACCTGAATGACCACACACAGCAGGAAGTCTGGAAGACTTTGTAATAAGTGGAATTTCCATGGTCAATTTAATGTGAAAATTATGTTTCCACATTGAATTATATGGCACTAAGATTGTGGGTTACATAAAACGACTGCTGGCTCAGGAAGGCAAATTGTTAAAATAAGTTGCGCTGCAGGTCCTTCATCATTTGACATAAGCGGTCATTGACTGGTTCAACGTTTTACCTGACATTTATTACCAACACTCCGTTTAGTGATATATACGGCCTATTCTGTCTTTAATTTGTAAGTAGCAAACTATAATAATTTGATTCAGAAACTAATTTCATGATGTTCACAGATTTGGGACCGCTTCCAGTTGCTCCTGAAGGCCCAGTTTGTCAGTTTATTTCACAATCCTTCTAACTTAATAATTATACTGGTTTCACCCCGTCACAACACATGGGCTCCCCGTGATTCTTCTGAAAACTTAAAGTACTGTAGATTTTAGTAGAACTATTAATAATGATCTTTATATAGTGCCAACATATTCCACAGTCCTTTAGAAATCTGAACTATTGGGGTGGCAACAGTTGTGGCCGTATAGTGACTCTAAACTGTGGTCAAATTATGGCTGCCTTAAAATGGAATAAGATGTGAACATTTTTCTAAATCAGATAAATATTCTGGTTTTTAATTTACTTTTGAATGTTCATCTTGTAATTTATTACTATGTACTTTATAGTGACAATATATTTTGCAGTCTCGCAGTGAAAATGCTACATCATTGTTCTCTGTTTCCTGTTAAGCTGTGTTCAAAACTCCATTCCATAGCCACAGGGGAGGAACTGAAACAAATAGAAATAGAGAGAAGCAGAAAAAAATCCAGTGAAACTCCAAAAAGTGAAATACTACTCTAGCTTTGCAACTGAGATACATCTATCTCACTTACAAGCTCTGGAGAATTGTGAAGGGTTTGCCTAGACTGAAAGGGGTTGTACCAAATCAACTTTTATCACCCTCCCCACTGAGATTTCCACTGATCCTGAAAATGGATGTCCTGTGTTCACCTTTCTTCTTCACTGTGGCCTTATTGCACCGTCCACGGCAACGAGGAGATTGAATGGAATGGCAGTCACACGTGCGGTGCAGCTCCAACTCCAAGCGCTTGGCTATCTCCGGCAGACCCATTGAAGTTGAATGGAGTGCTACTGCGCATGATCGACCGCTGTTCCATTCAGTCTCCTCTTCACTGTGGTGGGTGCACAGAACCATCAGTGAGGAGGAAAGGGCGATATGAGACCCCTGTTTTTGGTATTGGTAGGGTTCTCAGGGGTGAACCCCCTCCTCCCCATCGATCAGACTTTTATCACCTATCCTTTTGGTACAACTTCTTTTTAGGTGCCCTTACACCTTCAATAGCTACATGGTGTACTTGAGGGAATGGAGGTGAGCCGTCACCAGACAGTCTGTGTGGGGAAAGTGAATAGGCCACTATACATATTCAACAGTTGTCCAGTCTAGCCAAGATCAGTGGGTTTGAACAATTGCAGACTAATGCGTAAGTGGGTCTTCAGAAAGAAGGATCTGCCTATTCCCGTTTCCTTTGTGTTTGGTATTGCAGCGCAGCCCAGTTCACTTGATGGGGATGACATGCAATACCAAACACAAAATAGCCAAGAGTGGCGCTTTTCTGGGGGGAAAAAACTGAGCTTTTCTTTTATCTAACCCCAGACATGCCCTTTAATGAGTACAAAGTTAGAGCTTTCAGTTGATTTTCAAACATCTATCTCACTATAGTGTGTGCTATTGATACTAAGCTTCATTTACTGGAACTTGTAGAATCTTGTTAGTTGATATTTAGTAAAACTGTACGTATCCTTGAAATATCAGGCTACTTATATCTGAATATTTTCTTTCCACGTTCTCCCAGTCTTACAAGAAAAGCCGTCTCCAATACAAGGTTTATTTACTTCTAGCTTGACTCATAACCGAGTACAAAAGACTGACCTAAAATAACCCAGGAAGTTAATGAGTAAGACATATCATTCTATGTCGGTAATACAAATATTCATTGTGACTGTTCCTGCCAATATGTATAAGATAACAGGCGGACAAAATTTGATCAACCCGCAGTTATCAGCCCCAGTAGCTTCATTAGCTTACACATTTTTATTTCATATCTATTGAAATTTTATGTGATGTCACATTACTCATAGTCATTACTGGTTTATTTTGAATAATAACGAACAGCAAAACAATAGCTTGATGGTGTAAATAAGATAAAGATAGATTTAATGTTTTCAAGGCTGTGTTCAATTAGCGTAATTGCTTCTGCTCATAATGGAGCCATGACAGCTGTGATGGGTGTTGTTTTCAAATAGGTGCCAATGTATTCTAATAGACCCCATTGATTTACGGTACCTTTTATACAGGAGGATTGTTGGCCAGAATAATCGCTCAAAAGTGATAATTCAAACAATAGTCGTTCTGTGTAAACATGGCCACTGACAGGGTGATGAGTGGTAAGTTGCTAGTCATTTCATTTCAGCTTACCAAATAAATAGTCACTGGTTGATCAAAAGTCATCTGGTGTAAAGTCACGGTCATCCGTATTTGAACGATTCGTGAACAAATTTATATGGAGATCGCCTCTATAACGATATCTTGCAAACAACTAATAAACAGTTATCTCTGTGTGAACGCAAACAATCAACTGTTGATCATACACTTCAATTAGTTTTCTGAGCGATTCTGAATGATGGTATTTTTCATTTTAAAAATAACGCTGCGGACAGCTCAATTCATGTAGTCAACAGTACCGGAACAACTGATAGAAAATTTTATAATGCCAATGTCTCAGTCCATTTTAGGGATTGTTTCACAAAGAAAACACGATTTTTACAGGATAACTAAACTTTTGACATGTCATAGTGACATGCTAGTACTGAGACTTCCACTGATTACTAAAACTGAGAAGCAGAACTGCTCAGCAGAGCACTGTGTCTCATTGGCTGTGCTTAACAGATGGCATGCGGAGTGTAAGAGTGCAGTACACAGGATGGCCTGCAGAGGGCTACAGACAGGCATTCTGGTATCAGAGAGGAAACACCTATGGGTGTGGCAGGAACTAGATAAAAAGATCAGTTCCTACCACACTCAGGGTGAAGTGACAGCTTAGCAGAGCTGGAAGGGGCTGCAAGCTGGAGGTCCAGTGTGGACTAGTGGAGGCCTCAAGTTTGACAGAGAGGATGACCCTAAACTCATACCCGATATTGTAAGGCCTCGAGTTTGACAGAGAGAACGCCCCTAAACTCATACCCCATAGTGTAAGGCTTCAACTTTGAAGGAAGACGACCCTAAACTCATACCCTGGTGGAGGCTCTGATAATGGACTGTGATATGCTGTACATGTTTTCTGTGATGTGGAATAAAACTGGCAAGCGCCAGATTTAAAAGAAATCCAAGTTTATGGAGTGTTTCTACACGTGTGGTGCCCATTCCAGACAGAGAGGTCTGTGATCCTGTAGGCGAGTGACCCCAACTTTTCACAGGAGCCAGATTTTTTATTGAGCCTGTACAGCAATCCAAGAAGAGCGGAAAGCACCCAAACAATGACAGCACTCAAATCAGCGCTTCTGTCCCTTTGTTTTAGTGGTGGTCTCGGCACCCATATCACTATCAATTAAAATTTCTGATGTGACTGTAACATATAAAAAATGTTTTGAAAGTTTAGTTACCTTTTAAATTGAACCCAAACTTTTATCACCATGGAAAGCCGCATATGGCGGTGAGTGACACTAGAGCCGGGAAGGAGACAAGGGACAGCGGCGGAGGGGTAAGTGACATCAGGCGGGAGGGGAGATAATGGGCACCCATTCTCCGGCCCAGCCAATCAAATTGTGGGGGTTGCTTGTGGGTGTGCAGCTTGTCCTCCACCCATTCTTCTGGTGGAGACAACATTCAACAGTACCTCATACGCAACTCATGTCGCACAACGCACAACGCATGGACAGAAGTCCATGTGCTATCTGATTTATGCAGAGGCAGCACATTGATGTGCATTGGCATTTCCTATTTCGCATCCATGAAATGGACATTATTAGGATATGCCATGACATTTCCATTGGTCCACATGAAAAAACGTCAATATCCATGTTCTCATAGGAATATAATGAGGCTGTATGCTGTCCGTAGAATATCACGGACTGTTCATGGGCCAAAATATCCTAGTGTGCAGGAGGGCCAAAAGCTGCAAAAAAGGTTTCTTTGCTTATGTTCACATTGTGTTTTTGGCTTCTGTTTAACATAGAAGCAAGGAAAAAACCTAACCATGATATCAGTTACCCATAGGCTACAATGACAGCTGTTTTCTGATATGTCATTAACTGCTCTTAAACTTTTCATAACGTATCTGTTAAAGATATGCCCTTAAGGCTGCCTGTCCACAGGCGGGTTTGAATTGCCTTCCCCTCTGTGATAATCCAGCGTTGCTACGGAGAGCGCTTCCCCCGTCCATGAGCGGCTGGCAAATCGCAGCATGCTGCGAATTTACCGCGATTCTTCGCGGTCAGCCTATCTGTCAGATAGGCTGACAGCGGAGATCTGTCTGCCGGCTCCTGCTTCCGGGTGGCGGATCTCCGTGGGGGGTTACCGCAACGCCCATGGACAGGTAGCTTTAGCATCCTTCAGTCATAAGCTATTATGACAACCATTTAACAGAGAGTGCATAAAAAGCTCATAACATATAACTCTATGTACACCAGACAGATAAAGGCCAAAAGGACACTGCCTAAGGGACACCTTTTAGCATGTATGTTGGGAGCTTTACTAGTGTACACCCTAAATAAATAAAAAAACACAATGGAGGACATACATAAAAATCTTTATACCAGTTTGTGGTGTAAAAAAAAGTTACAAATTTTTGCACAAGTCAGGATTTACATAAAATGAAAATGGTTGGTACTGTTCCTTTTTATCCTATTCTGGTATTTTATTAAGTGCAAATTAATCACACTATGTCTGTGCCCTTTCATAAGTATATGTATATATTAAATGCCTCTTCAGATCCATTTCGTTTGGCCTGAGGAAGGACCCTGAATAGGTTTGAAAGCTCACTCTAACAGCATGTATTTTTGTTAGCCATTAAAAGGTATCATGTCTACAAGATTACTTGGTTTCTCTTGCTGAGAACAATCAGGATTTGCATAAAAATGTGCAACGTTTTGCTGTCTGTGCCACTGTTTGCCTTTTTTTTGAGGGGGCATTGCTGCCCAGGATTAACACATTTATACATAATTTAGGCCAAAAACTAGTGTCTATCATACCAGAAATGAATACCAGATTGGATCTGCACCTGTATTCAGCGTACTGTACGCCAGTGGAAACATTATTAGAACTGGTGTTGGAAAAAATTGTGGTATTGTTTTTCCTGCTTTGAATATGATTTCTGCAGTTATTCATACCTACTAGCTTCCCCTTTAGGAGAACTAGAACCTGCCCTCCCCCTTCCTCCTCGCCTTTCACTTTACATACTGCTTCGTTTTAACTCTACTAGTTGTTGTGTATTTTAATTATATTGCTCTTAAATTTGTAAAGGGTGAAGCTCATATAAATAACTATGTTAGATCCCACCCCTATGAGATCAAGAAAGCCTTTTTCAATGAAGGATGCTTCCGATTCCTTTTTTGGCATAAATATGTGGCATCCGTAAAGCGCATGGTCCTCATTTATATCCCTCTTCAGTGCATTCGGTCATGTAAGTTGGGTGTGCTGAATACTGATTGCTGTGACACAGGCTGACCATCTAATTCTTACATAGGCATGTCCCACTTCTCCCGTGATGTCAGATGTTATGCGTAAAGAAGGATGGGACAGTTTTATCTCGATATACCCGCTCCTCTTGTTAATAAGCTGCCATCAGAGGTGTCCGATAGTGACTTGTTCCTCTCGCCCCATTGAGGACCTATACACGCTTGTCTCACTTGGGGTCATAAGGAATAGTTGTCGGCCAAACCAGCGCTAAGCTGCGTGGCCACTTTTAGTGTTTCATACCATTCATTGTGGGGGTGAAAATAAAGTGTAACCAATTACCATATCTCTTAATAAAATAGGATTCACATAAATAAAGAACTTATTTGGGTTGAGACAAAAATGGCCAAACATGTGTTCCAAATCATGGTATTTTTATCTTTAGGCCTTCAGAGTAAATTATTTTTAGTTTCATGAACATCTGCATGCAGTTCATTTGCATTAATGTAGACTCTGGAAAGACAAAAAAAAACCTCACCAGAGACCTTAGTACATGTCACATTTCAATTCTTTTTTGTTTCCAAACTAGACATGGCCAATTCGATGAGATTTACATGTGGAGCAGCCATAGGAATCTGTCGCTGTGACCTATCTCTAGTGCCTTTGTTTTGCTTGAACTCTAGAATATAACAGCTGCTTTTTTCGCTGCCCTACGGAGATCCATTCCCCATTGCCTGCCTAGCAACAAACAATGCAGTCACCTTCCCCTTGCATCAGACACAATACAAGACGTGGCACTGCATTGAGGACTTTAATAGCTAACAGTACAAATGTAACATACATTTTCTAAGTAGCAGAAAATCTGGTATTTGTTGTAATCAATATAAAATGTATTAGAAATTTACAGCAAATGGCCTTATTACTCGAACACTCTTTGCTATAAAATTAAGCATGCTATTAACAACATTAGTATTGAATATGAAATAAAAAGAAACCCCTTTTATGGTTGCCATGTACTGGCAGAAAACATTTGCACTCCAGATATGGTAATGCAGTGCTTTTTTACTTTAGGCTAGTTTCAGACAAGCATACAGTATATTGGGCACATCTTTGTATCCATATTCTGGACAAGTGTCCCAGCCCAACTGTGGGTCCACTGACCCAAACTTAGAGCACCACTATGATGCTGTGAGTTTTGGTCAAAAGCCGGGCTCACAGGAACGTATTTGAATTTCGGATTATGTTCGAGATGTACACGCATATGATACACGGTAATTCATGGGCAATCAAATACATTGACTTACGCTGTTTCGCTCACACTTGCATGTTTGCATTGCGTATTACGCAAGTGCAAAAAAGAACATAGCAAGTTCTATTTTGCCACGTATTACACGTGATAGAGCCCATTATTTTCTATAGACGCGTAATCAACGCAGTGCATATGCAACAACATTGCGTATGGGTGGCGTTTATACACACCCTTGCGAAGCGACAAAGCAAGCAATTTAATTAAAGAGAAAAAAAAAACAAGAAGACTGCGCAGAGATACGCTGTTATGTGCAGTACAAAATCACTGCCATCCGCGGTGATAGGCCGGCTAATCTCAGGTTCCAAAGCGGTAAAACACTGCGTGATCTCTTTATTCCTAAACTCTTTCTATGGTTTACATAGGCTAATGAGTTTATCATACATTCTGAATTTCCAGCTCACCAGTTCCTCAAAGCGATAACTCCCAGGAAAACCAAATTTATTAAGCATGTTTTTTAAAGCTGGGTTTACAGGGGGCGAATGTCGGGCAAACTATGCCCAACACTTGCCCCCACACATACTTGCTCTCGTGCTGCCGCACAGGAGCGAGTATCGCTAGCTCGCTCACAGAGTGGCCAGCGGGGAGACTGCAGGAGATTCCTCCCCATTGACATAACACGCTATTTACACTGTACGATGAGCAATCAACCTATTGTCCATCGTTGATGCTGCATTCTGCCAACAATTTTGCCCCATTTTTATGTCCGCATTTAATAAACAAATAAGAGGGCAGTTCATCACAGTGTCCAAATCAAAGGGATATCTTTGTAGACCCCAACCCCTCTCTCCTCTACTACTTCTGAAATCTCTAATAGTATACAGTATATGGTAATGAGTTTCAGAAATTGGATGACCCCTTTAAAGGGGTTGTTATATAAAATGAAGTTATCCCTTAGCCACAGGATGCGGGATAACTATCTGATCGTTGGGACACCTGTGGATTGGAAGAAAGACTTCAGAGAGTCCCCTAATAAATATATGCCCCTTTTACAGGGGCTGAGAATCTCACAGTACTCATTTGTACGAGCAAACAAGCTAGCAGCGTGTTTACACTTCATGATTCTCATTCAGTGCTTTAACTACATGAGAAGTGCACTAGACAGAACTGATTTTTATTGGGGCTGAAACTTAATGATAACACGCACGATTCTTGCTCTTCGTTCACCTATTGGCTACGTTTAAACTGAACAATTCAGTTTTACTGGTTTGAATGATTTTCTGAACGATAGTCATTCAGTCTAAACACAGCAATACTCACCGCCACTCCTTTCACCTTAGTAGGACTGCTGGGGACAGCTGAGCGCTTAACTCATTAAGGAACAAGCACCGTAAATTTACAGTGCTTGGTCCTGGGCTTTAAACCCAGCCGATAGTAAAAAAAAAAAATAATAATAATACGGCGGGGGTTTAAAGCCTCTGCTTCTGTAATCAATCAGTCTGATTGGCCGCAGACAACACCTGACTTCCGCCGGGCCGTAAACCCGGAAGTCACCACCTATACTGGTGGCTGCTCTCAGCTGCATCCTGGAGCTCCAGGACAAGCGAGTATGCCCTCTTTTTTTTTTTTTTAACTTTAGGCCAGGCCGAGCAGGTGGACGGGGTTTTGTTGTAATGATAAAACCCCTTTAGGCCTCATGTCCACGGCTAAAATAAGATTTAAAATCCACAGTGTTTTTCCCGCAGCGTGATCCGCGCCCCATAGGGATGCATTGGACACCCGCAGGTAGTTAATTACCTGCGGATGTCATTTTTCCCTTCAGGCGGCATGCTCCATTTTAGTGCGGGTCTCCCGCAGGTTTCTATTGAAGCCTATGGAAGCCGTCCGGATCCGCGGAACACCCGTACCTGAATTTCTGCTCTCCAGCGCGGGAGAGCAGGAGTTCAAAGAAAAAAAAAGGAGTGCCCGGCGCATGCGCGTGGCACGCTACAGGTGTGCCGAGCACATCCGCCAGGCCGAAGAAAGAAGATCCGCCCGCGACGGAGGGAAGATCCGCAGCGTCCGGACAGGTGAGTTTAATCTTATTTTCAGCGTCATGTCCGCGGGAAAGGAGGGACCCGCTGCGGGATTCTGCATGGAGAATCCACGGTGGGCCTGATTTTCCCCGTGTACATGAGGCCTTAAGTTCAGCTATCTTTGACAGGCCCATTAAAGTTGAATAAGGTGGTGTGGCTCCCAGACTTCCGACTTCCAACAATCAGCTAATTATTTCCTGTCCTGTGGATAAGGGATGACTTAATTTTGTGCGTCAACACCTTTACTCCAGCACGATTGGTGGCTGAGGATCTTATTGACAGTTTCATCATCCCGATCTTTGCACCCCGGTTACTTTATTAATTTGGCTGCTAATGGCTATCATTTTTTATTTAAGCACTGTCAATGAAGTTTAACAATAGTTTTTACTTTTTAATTATAGTTACAAAAGCTCGGATAGCGGCCGGTGTAATCACACCTTTACATGCTTGCTTTTGCTGACAAAGAAAAGGCATGGTAACATTTGTAGCTGAAGGGTAGGGGGTATAAGTTAATTAAATCACCATGTTAATTGTGGACCCCATGCACACACAGCTTGAATTTACTAGAAAAGTATTCTGAAAAGCCAGATGTGATTTGTAAGACACTGAAATTAGCCTGCTAGACTTCTCATTTGTTTATGAATGGTCTTACAAGGGTGTGCTGTGAATCACTCACTAGGTGGAGCTGCAATATTCTTTCTTCTAGTGGGGGAGCATGCCACTGCCTTGTGACAGTCTTATTTTCTCCTCAAATTCAAAATAAAACAAGCAACAAAAATATAATTGTGTTATATCCTGTTCATGTGTAGAGAAAAACATCAGCAAACAGTTTATTGAAATTCACAGCAAACCTAAATTTCAATACACAGAATGACAAAAAAGAATACAAGAGACCGTTTCAAGCTAAAAGTCCAAACTCCTAAAACATTTATATCTAATCTTTATAACTGGCTTACATAAAGAATAGCTATTATTGTATTAACTCAGTCAAAGTCAGTGGGAGAAGAAATTGTGGCACCTTATATTATGGAAGTATTCTTTCCTAGAAGTATTGTTATACAGGGCTTTACAACGGGCACAGAACATTAGGCAATGTGTATACACAGTCCACTGCCTAAAACCTGCTGCAACATCCAAATGTTTTATTTTGGTGAATGTTTTGATGCTCGTTCTGCATCAGACCTATAAATGATATCCATTGAAAATAGGCAGGTTGGCATATGTACTGACTGGTGATCCTTTTGGGTTATACAGTGCCTTGAGTTGCCACAGAGTTCATAATATATACATAAAATTAAAAAAGTAACAAGCCGCACTCGTCATATAAACAGCATCCAGGTACATGAAAAAATCACTGAGCCCTGGAATCCACAGGACCACGGAACCGGTAACAAAACTGTCTGTGCAGCATTCAAGGTGCAAAATCAGTAGATCTCCTTTATACCTCTATTGCAAGTGCTTGTGTTGGAGGAATTAAGGAGAGCTACTGTTTTTGCTCCTTGAATGTTGTCAAGGACATTTTGGTTTCTGGAAATGACAGGAAATCGGGATCGTGTGATTAATAATTTCCTTGAAGCCCGCAGCCTCACACTCATATTGAAGTCAGTAGTGCGTCTCACCTGTGGCCACGATCTGCAGGTCATAAAAAAACTCCAACCACGGTTGTGGTCAATGTCATCGTGCTGACCCAGACTTGTCGGTCTAATGAGCCAAGTTACTTGAGTGTCAGATCCATACAGATTGCTTCTGCAGTGTGTCTTTATAGTACTGTGGCTCTCATCCCATATAAATTGGATTGCAATATATTTTTGTGGATTCCATGTGGAAATGCTGCAACCTCTCTACTGCATTTGCACTTTACAAGTGAGCACACTTTTCTTTTTGAAGCTGTAATATGCAATAGTGGGGGAAAAAAAGTAGAAAAACATTCATATGGAACCCAACACAAAAAATATTATGCCATGTTCCATGTTATGTTGCATTGGGGCTTCTTCACATGCACGTAATACACACTAAACAGAGCACAATACAGCTGAGCACTGCGAGCGGGGTATGCAGAAGACAGCTAGAGCGCTGTCTTCTGTATACAGCTCCTTTCTTATTCCGCGCTTTCAGCTGGTGTCCCACTGAGAACTGCCAGCGAGTTACCAGCTGAGAGAATCTTATCAGCGCTGCCAGCTGAGATATCAGCCTGCGCCGCTAATAGGAGTCATAGCTCATTTCTAGAAAACTAGAAGTGAGTGATGAACGAAAAGTGCACGATGGGCAGGCGTTAAGACACAACGGTTGTTGGTGTATTGCTCAAAAGACGGCTTTTGAGTGATAATTGTTGTCTAAATGGGCCTTAATGCGGATCAGCTGTAAATCTGCAAAAAATCCAGAGCGGTAAAAACGTCAACAAATTGGTGCATTTTTTGCTGATTTCAGTGCAGAAATGCTGCAGATTTCACCCTTTGAATTGCAAAAGGTATAAACTGTGCTTGTGTTTGGGGTAGTTGAAGGGGTGACATCCACTGCAGATCTTTCACCTGCAAAAAATCTGCAGCACATTTGCCATGTGGGAACACGTCCCTGATGATATAAAGCAGAAATTGACATGCTATGCTTTTAAAATCTGCACAGGTCAATTCCACTACAGATTTTGTGCAAATTTTTTTCCACAGCATTTGGCTGCATTCAGACGACTGTATATCAGCTGGGTTTTTACACCCAGCCAATATACGTCGTCTCTCTCTGCAGGGGAGGAAGCTGGATGAGCCGGCGGGAGTAGTGAGCTCCTGCCTCCTTTCCACCCCTCGCCACTATTTGCAATGGGGGGGGTGGAGCTAAGTTTCCAGACATAGCTCCGCCCTGTTTCACTCCTCCCATTGCAAATAGTGGTGAGGGGCGGAGAGCGGGTGGAGAGGAGGCGGGAGCTCAGTGCACTGCTCCCGACTCTTCCAGCTTCCTCCCCTGCAGAGAGGGACGGCATATATCGGCTGGGCGTGAAAACCCAGCTGATATACGGTCGTCTGAATGCGCCCTCAGGATGAGACTTGTTTAAAAGCTCCTTAAGACAAGCGTGTGCGTATTCACGTGCACCTCAGTGCTGCATTTTTGCGGAATGAACTATGAATTTTTGCGCGTGTATTGGCGTATTTCACTGTACGTTTTCTGCCCACACAGCATATCCATTTGTGTGTGTCAAACAAAATGCACCACTTAAAATGGCTAATTAGTTCCAGATAGGTTATTTTTTTCAGGGAAAGCACGCACTGTATTACATGTCTTCTTGTGTATTGCATGTGCATCTGCACTCCAACCCCCCCCCCCCCCCCCCCATTTATTTCCTTGGGGACCTTTGGTGCGCAAATGTGCAGAAAAGTAGAGCATGCTTCCTTTCTTTTTCTGCATGGACGAAATGCGTGCACAAAATACTGAAATGTGAACGAACCCGTTGAAATCAATGGCATCTATTCTTTCCTATTGCATACACAAATTTTGTGTGCGCAAATACGGCCGTGTGAAGGAGCCCTACATCGTACCCACTTCACTACTACCATAACTAACAGACGTACCCTTAAAGTTATGATTCATTGAAAATAGTTTCCAGCCTACGGCTCACTGGCGATTGTTTGCACATTATAATCGCATGGATGTCTGAGAAGATGTAATACTGCAGAAATGTATTCCTATAGGAGGACCTGACATCATGTGTGTATACAGTGTCATGCGCTCACGAAAAATCCCACAAGTCATACTTGCTTAAAAGCGCACAAATATCTTTCCCCTACTCAAAGCCACTCCATATGGAACGATTATCGTCAAAAGAAAAATTGTTTAAACGAGCGACAATGTATGATAATTGATCAGTGTAAACGCAGCCAGCGATCAAACCATTTAATGTTGGCTTTAAATACTAATCATTCAGTTATTTTCAGTAACTTATATGCCAGCAATATTCCACCGTGGGGAACAAGGGGGGGGGGACCTGTCTGATAGATGGGCTCACCGCAGAGAATCGCGGCATGCAGTGATTTGAATCCTGCGAGCGGAGAATCGCTATGATTCTCCGCTCGTGGACAGGGGGCTGCGCTTTCCATAGCAACACTATGGAAAGTGTTCACTGCGTTACCTGCGGCCGGACTATCGCTGCAGGTAACGCAATGAACAATCGCCCGTGGACAGGCAGCCTAACAGTAAAAGAACGACTGAACGATTTATTGTTTGAGCAAGCAGCAATGTATCGCTCGCTCGGTCAAACGATAAACCGTATGGTGTAAGCAGACCCTTACTACCATTGCAAGTAGTGTATCATATGCAGGATTTTATGTGCCAACATTCTCTTTATATAGGGCATTTACCAGCCTGTATAATGTTATTTACCGTAATGGCAAGCAAGCTTGTAAGATTGATGCAACATCGCAGAAAGAGAATAAAGAACCAAACAAAAAAATGTCATTGTTGCTGCAGAACTTAAACTTGTGCAGAGGAATAAGTTACATTTTCGAGGGACTTTTGAAAGAAGAATTTATCCCATTAACTCCTCAGTTGCCGAATTTGCCTCTACAAGTAAAGAAGCCTCTGGCGTGACGTGGGTTAACCCCCCCCCCTTCCCTTTCTAGCTGTGTGCAGGGTAATGCATGTCCCAGCTCTCTACAAACCATTAGATGGGGGAGGATGTACTGGGAGTGGAATCAGATTACACATCCTGCCTGGGAAGGGAGAGCCTGAGTCACACAGGGAAGGGGGGAGTTTACTATCTTGCTACTTTGTCATATCATTGCTTAGTGATCACAGCAGCACATCCTACAAGATTGGGACAATCAACAGGTCTGCTACACTTTGGATTCACTTCAGGTTGACTTTCCTACTGGACCATGTGAGCGGAGACGTAAAAAATGGCTGACAGGTAGGGCAGCAGACTGTTGTGTGACTTCTGTGAACTGGTTTCCAGTGCTTGTGCCAGCTGATAGTGTGTATGAGTGTGGGACAAAGTACTACAGAGGGTTGTGTTACCAGGATGATCACTACTGAGGCCTCAAGTGTTGGAACTGAAGTTCTTGTAGCCCCCTTTCTCGGCTGCTCAACTATTTATACACTATATATATATATATATACACATATATATATATATATATATATATATAATCTCCAAACCTAAAAACTCTTAAAAAAATCACTGGAACTTCTTGTAATGAGTCATCTTAAAAGTTGTGCAGTTTGATCATTGCTGCCACTGATAATATATTTATGTGTGAGTAAGAAACAAAGAATAGCCTTCTTAAAGTACCCATTGATTCAGATACTTTCGGTCAGTCCTGATGACACAGTCTCTTATGACAAAGGCATCAGCTATGACCAAAGATCTGTTTCATAGATGTATTGGACGCCGCTTATGTTTAGGGATTCCCTATGGAGGACTACACCACATACTAAACAAACTATTAACAATTATTATAACTTGAAACTGTTATTTTTGCTGCATTCCGAAAGTTTGTTCTTTAGTTGTGATTGTTGTAAAGTTTCTTTGTGTTGAGAGATGAAGCTTTGGCACATTGATCTGAATACACAAGCCTCTGGCCGCTGTAAATGAAGTTTATTGCAATCCTCACAGTGACATGAGTGAAGTAGAAGTTCCCCTTGAGTAGAGCCCAACATATCTGTGGTGTTGCAAGTGGCTTTCCACTCCAACTTCAGTTGTATTCATGTTTTTGGGCATGTCCTCTGTACTTGATGGGCCATGACAGACGTGCGGAGGGGGCTGATTTGTGCTTGGCAACTTTTGGGGCCGAATCCTACATGTGGGATTTGAATTTGATCTGTATAAAAACAGCAGCTGCAAAACTCTTTAAATGAAAGGAGTGTTAACTGAGGAACAGGCAGGCTTTCTGGACTGGCTATATCTTGTTGAACAGGCTTGGACTAATCTCTTTTACTCCAAAATGTAATTGTCACGCTTTCCTTTTCAGCTATAATATCCCAGTCTATTATAACTTTACAGAAGTTGTAGGTACAATTTTATGGGTTTTTTTCTGTTCTTTTTGCTTTTCCTTCTGTTCTACCTCATTCATTTTTTGTTTCCTCTTTAACATTGTCACCAGTGTGCAACAGATGGAATCCATGTGTTTCCGTGGGGTCTCTACACTTTACCATATATGACAAAAGAAGTATTTTCACATTTTGGACCATGTTTAGTCTCACACAGTAATTGTCATAAGTGTCAGTCTTACTCACACGGGCGTATGGGGGCTGCGTATTACTTGCGTATTTTGCAGCCCTAAAAGCCAATTGATTTTTAATGAGCCATTTCAGACATGCAGGGTTATTTTTCTTGTTTTAAAGGTGTGGGGGGAAAGGTTGCATGTCCTATTTTGGTGCTTATTACAAGTTTCAAATATGCATGTTACACGCATGTACGTGAAAAATATGCACATAATGCGCAGCGCACATATGCCTGTGTGAGTGAGCTCACAGGCCTCGGTCAGACGACCGTTTTTTGCCGCGATTTGCAGATCGCATGACGGATGCGCATCCGCAAATCGCGTGACCGGGCCGGCGATTCGCCGAAAAATCTGCAGCTAGCAGCGTTTTCGGCGAAACGGGCCCGATCAAAGGAGCGCTGTTGAACCCATTGAAATTCAATGGAGCCGGCAATACAGCCAGCTCCATTGAAAGCAATGGGCTGCTGGCGAGCGCGGCATGAATTTTCGTGAAGGGCTTAAAAATATAAGCCCTTCCCTGAAAAACATCCAAAAATGTGTAAAAATAAAAAATATATATATACATATACTCACCTTGTCCCTGCAGCCGGAGTTCAGCCGCGGCCGGCAGTTCTCCTGAACTGCTCTGTGTAGTATTCAGCAGGCTGGGATTTAAAATCCCCGCCTGCTGAATGGGCTGCCTCTGATTGGTCACAGCCCTCACCAATCAGAGGCAGCTCACTCACCCATTCATGAAAAGGTGAGTGAGTGCTGCCTCTGATTGGCTCAGCGCAAGGACCAATCGGGCAGCTCTCAGCTACTGAATGACAGCTGAGAGCTGCCCCTGATTGGTCCCTGCGCAGAGCCAATCAAAGGCAGCACTCACTCACCCATTCATGAATTCATGAATGGGTGAGCGCGAGCTGCCTCTGATTGGTCACAGCCCTCACCTCATCAGATTTTAAATCCCCACCTGCTGAATACTACACAGAGCAGTTCAGAAGAACTGCCGGCCGGCCGCGGCTGAACTCTGGCTGCAGGGACAAGGTGAGTATATATATTTTTACACATTTTTGGATGTTTTTCAGGGAAGGGCTTATATTTTTAAGCCCTTCCCGAAAATTCATACCGCGCTCGCCGGCAACCCATTGCTTTTAATGGAGCCGGCTGTATTGCTGGCTCCATTGAATTTAATGGCCGAACATCATTCTTCTCTGCCACAGCTGTTACAGCTGTGGCAGAGGAGAATGATCTTTATAGTATATGTTCTCAATGGGGTCCGCGCTGCTGCCGCCGGCCCCATTGAGCACATATATAGAACACAAGGAATCGCAGAACGCAGATGGGCGCGATCTGCGATTCCTCGTGTCCTATAATTTATCTGACATCCGCATAAAAAGCGGTCATGTGACCAATCCCATTGCGAAGCAATGGTTCTATATATGTGCAGATCGCATGCGCATCCGCAAATTACGGCAAAAAACGGTCGTCTCACCGAGGCCTTAGGAAGAATCTGCACCAGAATACTGAAGCACAGTAGAGTATAATGTAAAGCTCTGTTCAAATTGTGTTATGTGAAAACGCTCTGCATATGTGCTGGGGAAACTCTTGGTGGATATGTTGAACATGGCCGAATGACCTTCTGCACCAGACGGAGGCCAAAAGAGTGTCCTTGTGGCCACCATTGGGGTTGTATTGATCAGCATTTTTTTTGCTCACTGTATAGGAAGATGCAGCAAACTGCACAATATAATAGGCTGTTGCAAAAAACATACAATATTTAGTATTTTGGTCAATGGACGGAAATGTATGTGACTGTATGGCTATACAGTGGCATCCAATTGAGTCTTAGGTCAGAGGTATAGGTTGGTGACTAGCCCCAACGTACACCTCCAACATAAGGCTCTGATGAGTTGTGAACAGTTCCTAATAGCCCTTTCGCACGGGCCGACAGTCGTTTAAATGACTGCACGAGCTCTAAGGTCACCAGCACCCGTGCAGAGCGTTCACACAGGGACTTGGCGCTGCATCACGGGCTTCTCAGAATCGCTAAACGGGGAGCATTTACACTGAACGACAAGCCCACGATCCTACAATGTTTTTAAGCTGACTAAAAAGTCAGCTCAGCAAACCATGAACGAATTGTGAGCAAGTTTTTTTTGCATTCACACTGAACGATTATCATTCAAATGAGTTTGTATAAATGAATTTTGAGCGATATTCGTTGCGTGTAAATGGGCCATTATGAAGTGTACAATGATGTGTAATCGAACAATGATTTTTTAGGCCTGCAGAAAATGAACGACAAATGAGAAGCGAACAAATTCTCATTCATCATTCAATCATTGGTCCTGTTTACACTGGATCAACATTGTCTTCTTTCAGCCTAACATACTATGTTACTATGAATGTATCATTCAAATTCACATGAACCAGCTATGTTTTTGAACCATAATCATTCCGTGTAAAGGGGCCCTAAGCTCACCTCTTTGTAGTCAATGTATTGAATTGGCCAAAATAAAAGCTACCTGAAACGTACCCTAAGGGCTCCCACACACTTGCGTTTGCGTTTTTTGGTAACGCCATTGTCAATGGGACTTTCTAATGTAAAAAAACGCAACGCAACTGTGTTTTTGGTGCATTATTTTGCAGGGAAAAAGCATCACTAACGCTCAGACACCTCATGAGCTAAATTACAATTTTTGACGTGATTTTCTCGTGCCAAAATCGCGATCGCCAGTGTGACGGAGCCTTTATGCTGCAATATTAAAGGGTTAGAACTATAATCCACTTTAAGCACCCAGCCTGATTACTGGGGATCTTGCTGCTGAGACCCCCACTGATCCTCAAGAATGGGGGTCCCCCTTTCCTCCTCACTGTGGACTTGCCGCAAAGTCTGTAGTGAGGAGGAGATTGAATGGAGCAGAGGTTGAGCATGCGTAGAGCCATTGGGCTATTCATGTCAGCCCCATTAAAATTTATGGAGTGTCGCTGCGCATGTGCAACTGCTGCTGCATTAAATCTCCACGTCACGTTGCAGCGAGCCCACAGTGAAGAAAATAGACGATCATGGGACTCGCACTCTCGTGATTGTGGGTGTCTCAGCGGTCAAACCCTCACCAATCAGACTTATCAGCTGTCCTATAGGTGATAAGTCAATTGCAGTAGAACCCCTTCAAGTCAAAATTTGGTCCTCATAGTCTGTTAGGGATCACAGTCCTTGTGAATGTTTGTTTGCTTATACATCATCCATATAGACAAGATACATGGGCTTAATGCACACCATGTCTGTTGGGTCTGCTTTGTGTAAAGCCGGGCTTGCACAGTACATCTGGATTCCAGCTACAGAATCCGGCCTTGATCGTGGCAAGTGACCCTATGTACCTGTCTTCTTCCAGCTTCTTTTTACTGTGCATGGTCCACACGGCTCGCCGTCAGACATGCGTAGCACAGATTTTTTAAACTCCTGCTTTTCCCACGAAATTTGCGGCCTCTGCAGTGTCAATTGCGGATAGGCCGCAGGTCGAACAGCTTCCATTGACATCAATGAAAGCCGTCCATGCGGAAACCGAAGAAAAATGGAGCAGGCTACAATTTTCCATCCGTGAGCTGAAACCACAGTTGGTTTCTGCTCGTGTGCATGAAGAACCATTTTTCCATAGCATGCTTTGGAGGGTTATTGCCGCGGAATGTGGAGGCGGACGCCAGCCCCAGATTCCGCAGCAAAAATCGTGTGCATGAGGCCTATATCTCAAGAAAATCTCCAAGCATATACAGTATTGTGCCCATGGACTTGAGGCCACTGTCACGCGTGTCGGTTTTTACCGCGATTAGCGCAGCGCTCAGGATGCCGTGGGAAAAAGTGACATGTTTGAGAGAGTTGCTAACACATACTTGCCCTGTGCCTTGTATGGCAGATTGCAAGAATGCCATGTATTGCCCATGCCCAGAAGCTTAGCCCATGGCATCAGCAGCAGGTGACAGCTGTAACTGACACCCTGCCGCAATAACTGGGATCAGGGTGGCTAGCCATGGAAGCGTGAGGTCGCAGGCTCCGGAGCTCCGCCGCCGCTAGCCTCCAAAAAACGGGGAATCATCTGGATAACGAGACCCACGAAATATGACAAGGGTAGGGAAGAGAAGGGGGAGCCAGCCGCAGCACCGCGGTCCTCCCATCAGCAGCTACCTGAACGGAGCGAGCGCCGGGACTCAGCGGGACCCCGCCGGCGCACACGTGGAGCCGGCTCCGCAGCCCCGGAGAGAGGAAGAAGTGCCCTCACCCGCAGTAGCGGCAGACACGAGGAGGACGCCGTCGCCAGGCAACCAGGGGCTGCAGAAGCTTCGGAGAGAGGAGAAGAGCTCCCCGATGCCGGGCGCTGCGGGAGCGCTGACAAGCCTGACCAACATGGCGCCGGGTCCCCACAGAAAGCCCGCCAGCGAGGCTGAGGCGCCGGACCCGGCTGAAGAGGGGACGGAGTGCAGCACAGACACCCTCATACCCCTGCACAGGGAAGAAGAACTTACCTCATGGCAGGACCGGGGAGCAGAGGCTCCACACGTGGAGCCGGTGAACGGAGGAAGATCCCCCCCCCCCTCTCCCCCAAACAACATGGCGCCGAGACACCACGAGGTGAAGGGATCCCGGTATGCAACAAACACGCTTACGCTTCTCCCAGGAGGGACAACTTTGAAGGTCAGTAAGGGGAAGGGGGCAGCAGACCCTGGGACACCACAGGAGAAACAAGCTAGCCCAATATACTGCACAGGGAGAAAAGGAGAGGCTGCAACACCCAACATGGGGCACGACAGCAGGGGACAGCCGCAGTCTAGAGGTACCGAGGCAGAAGTCTCCACACGACACACAAAAGACAAGGCAGCCCACACTACAGGAGAAGAAGAGGGCCCCCGACCCCCCCGCACTAGCCAGTCACCAACCGGCCCTTACCTCATACCGCCGCCGACAACGACGACCCCTGACAACCCATTAACACCGCCTGCAGATGACTCTCAAACATTGCAAGCCCTGTGGGTCATGATTCGTGCGTTACCCACCAAGACAGACCTCGAGACGCAACTGCGACGCATTGAAGAAAAGCATGACAAAGCTATCGCGACAGTCAGTCAGTCTGTACAGGCACTCACAGAGCGGGTGGCGGCCCTTGAGGAAAACCCAGAGGTCTCGACATCGGACTTTCAACAACTTTCTCTAACAATAGAAAGACAGCAAAGACAGATTAGAGACCTGACCTTTCATCTCGACGACATCGAGAACAGGGGGCGCCGCAACAACTTAAAGCTGCGAGGCCTGCCAGAAGACGTTCCCCCAGATGCGCTGCATGACTGCGTCACGGCCATCTTCAATAAATTAATGCAGCGCCCGGAGGACCGCATAATAGAATTGGACAGGGTCCACAGGACGCTAGGAGGCAGAACACGGAACGCCAATATGCCGAGGGACGTAATATGCCGGGTGCATTTCTACAGGCAGAAAGAAGAAATCCAAAGGCTGGCATGGGAAAGAGGACCGATCAAATTCAAGGGAGCGGAGATCACCATCTTGCCTGACGTCTCCAGGCTGACTCTCAACAGCAGGAGATTGATCCGTCCCTTGCTCGAGGCAGCACGCAGAGCAGACGCCACATATAAATGGGGACATCCCTTCCATTTGATCCTACGAAAAAGAGGGCGCATCTTTACGGTCAGATCCCCGGCAGACCTAGAAGGGGCGTTCAGATTCCTGGAGGTCCCAGCGGTGCCAATACCGGACTGGACCGAACCGATGGACTTTGCCCCCGCAATCCCCTGAGCAAAAAGAGTCCCCCAGGAGGAGGACATCAACACCCCAGCCCTGGAATTAGAGTGATACACCACATTTGCAGAGCGTGGGTCTCACTGGTTATGTTTTCACTGGTTATGTTTCCATTTATTCCCGCCACGGACAGCTCGACAGAAAGTACTCACAAGCGAAGACAGACTTACAAAAAAGGACACTAACCTCAACAGTTCCCGCAATTGTCCCCCCACACAGCAGATCCCTCATTGGCGGCGGCCTGGAGTTCCCTGGCAAGATTGTATAAGAAAGAAACCTACAAAAGAAAAGAAAGCGGCCATATTCTCTCCAGACTTGGCCAACAGACTTGAGAGCCCGGAGGCGGCCTTGCTGATTCGGTGTACTTCCACGTTTTCCCCCAGTAGGGTATCAGGGGACCTGGTCCGGCCCCGTGGTTTCGGGGGCACCAGGCTCCCTGATTAAGTTGTAGCGGCCAAACACTAGGCTGGTTAGAGGCTAACCTTCTAGTCATTTGGTTTTTCCCTATTGTGTCGTGTGTCCCCCCAACTGCCCCTCCCCCTCCACACCCTCCCCCACCTATCCCGTCTGCGCAATACGTCCTCCCTCCTTTCCCGGAGTGAATCCCCTAGTATCAACCCCAAAGACCTGAGGTGCCATGTCAACGAATCCTAATAACCTTTTGATATCTTCAATTAATGCGCAGGGCTTAAACGTGCCAGAGAAGAGGTCCTCCATCCTCCATCTACTCCGGAAGAAGAGGGTGCAGGTGGCCTTTGTGCTGGAAACCCATTTCCGTACGGACGCCTGCCCGAGGCTCGCGGACGCCAGATTCCCAACGGCATACCACAGTACGAATGCAGAGTCCAAGTCTAAGGGGGTCTCAATTCTCCTGGCCAACTCCGTTCCATGGGAGCACGGGGAGACGCGCTGCGACCCGGGTGGCAGGTACCTGTTCATCAAAGGTAAGCTCGCCAGCACACCATTCACATTTGCCGCGGTTTATTCCCCCAACTCCGACCAGGTGGCCTTTCTTGAGAGGCTCCTGGAGGACTTGGACGAATTCAGAGAGGGTACCCTGGTGCTAGGCGGTGACTTCAATGTCCCCCTGGACCCACGGATTGACACTTCCAAAGGATCTGACAGCCACTCCGTCTCCGCACACCGTAGGATTAAGCGTACACTACACAGTCACCAACTGGTTGATCCATGGAGAATACTGCATCCTACGACCAAAGATTACACATTTTTCTCACACCCACACAACACGTATTCGAGAATCGACTATTTCCTCCTCCAACATTCCACACTATCGTCCCTGGTATCAGCAACAATAGATAATATTACCTTTTCCGACCACGCCATGATTACACTAACAGTAAAATTACCATCCCTACATAACAGGACTTGGCAGTGGCGGTTCAATGAGTCCTTCCTCCAAGATCCGGTAGTCTCGGACGAAATACACAGAACGATCACAGACTATTTCACTTTCAACACAACGCCGGACGTAGACCCACTAACGATCTGGGAGGCGCACAAGTGCGTAATCCGTGGTCAGTGCGTGAAAATAGGCTCCCGCATTAAAAAAGAAAGGGCCGCGCACCTTAAAAAGCTCCTGGACCGGGTCCAGGAATTAGAGTCTAGCCATAAAACTACCCACGACAGCGCTAGCGGGGCAGAACTGTTCCAACTGAGGGAAAAGATCCGCTCTTACTGCATGGAGAGGGCCAAAGCAGGCATAGCGAAATGCAGGCGGCATTTTTATGAGTTCGGAGATAAACCCAGTCGTACATTGGCACGAGCACTGCGGTCCACTAGAGCCAGCACATACGTCCCGCACATCAATAACTCCAAAGGTCACGTACAACACTCATCGCAACAAATAGCCAGTGCCTTTCGGGAATACTACCACTCCCTTTACAACTTGGCCCCCCCACAGTCTACTCAGACGAGAGAGCAAAAGAGAGCCTCAATTCAAGAATACCTGCAACAGGCGAACCTCTGTAAACTCCCGCAGCAGGCAATAGACAGGATGGAATCACCTATCTCGCCAAGCGAGCTGGCAGAAGCGCTCGCTGCCTCGAGGCCTGGAAAAGCCCCGGGACCCGACGGGATTACTTTAACGTACTATAAGAAATATGCGGAAACGCTGGCCCCCCATTTTATCCAGGCATTTAACTCCATAACCAACGGGAGCGAAATCCCCAGAGACACCCTAACTGCTAACATCTCGGTCATTCCTAAAGAGGGCAAAGACCCCTCACAGTGCCAAAGTTACCGCCCAATATCCCTGCTAAACGCGGACCTGAAACTATTCGCCAAAATACTTGCAAACAGGATCTCCCCCTACCTGCAAGCCATAATCCACACAGACCAAGTGGGCTTCGTCCCTATGAGAGAGGCAAGGGATAATACAACCAAAGCCATTAACCTTATCCAGGCAGCACACAAACTCTCCCTGCCAACGTGCCTATTGTCCACAGACGCAGATAAGGCTTTTGACAGGGTGGAGTGGGAGTTCCTGTTTGCAACGTTGACCCAGATGGGGATGGGGCCAAACATGCTGCAATGGATTATGAGCCTATATTCCCACCCAACAGCATCAGTAAGAGTAAACGGTCAGCTCTCAGAACCATTCCCCATTACGAACGGCACGAGGCAGGGGTGTCCCCTGTCTCCACTGATTTTCATCCTGTGCCTTGAGCCACTATTGACCAAAATTCGAGCCAACCCAAATATACACGGGATCACAACAGGCGTCACCGAACACAAGATAGCGGCCTACGCAGATGATCTTTTATTTTTTATCACAGACCCTCGAATTACTCTACCAAACCTTATGGCCGAGTTCAAACACTATTCAGTTTTATCCAACTTCAAGATCAACTACCATAAGTCAGCTGCGCTCAACGTCTCACTCACACAACCCCTAGTGGAGGAACTCAAGGACTTCTTCTCCTTCACATGGGCAAGGGGCCATATTAAATATCTAGGTACAAACTTAACGCCGAGAACCGAGGACTTATACGCGGCTAACTTCCCAGCGCTCCTAAACAGGGTCAGACAAGACCTCAGCCAATGGACCAAGGGTACGTTTTCCTGGTTTGGCAGAGGATCTATTATTAAAATGAATATCCTCCCTAGAGTCCTCTACCTAATCCAAGCCCTCCCCATACATGTCCCAATGAGCTTTTTCCAACACCTCCTATCTCTCACCACCACATTTGTATGGGCAGGAAAGACATCCCGGATAGCACGTAATACACTGACAAGACCAAAAAAGGAGGGCGGCCTGGGTTTGCCCGACTTTGTGAGGTACCACCAAGCGGCACACCTGGTACGCATCATAGACTGGCATCGGCACGCTGCACTCAAGCAGTGGATAGCCATCGAGCAAACGGCGTCGCATGCGCCGCTGGTGGCCCTTCCCTGGTCGGACGGACCCAGCCTGAGAGAAGTGATGAGACACCCCACCATCGGACCCACACTGTCAACGGCTGCCAAGATACTAGAGAGGATAGACGTGTCCCCCAGGCCATCCCCAATGTTCCCGATCCTGGGAAACCCGAATTTCCACCCAGGGGGGGAGAAGGGAGTGTTCCACACTTGGATAACAGAAGGCAGATATAGGGCAGAACACTTCCTACAAAATGGCCAGTGGCTTTCGGTGGACACGTTGAGAGGGCCCTCCGTACCAACCCCTCTCCCACTCTGGCAGATTCTGCAGCTAAGACACTTTTTACAGTCTCTACCTCAGCCAAATAGGTTTTCTCGCCCAAAAACACAATTTGAAGCAATCTGCACTGGAGAGGGCCCCGCGAGACACACGCTATCTAGAATCTACAATATCCTTGTCTCACTGCCGGGAGCCGCCCCCCCAAAATACATTGAAAAATGGGAAGGGGAATTGGGAATCACCCTCACCGCTGAAGAAACAGACAAAATATACACTATCACACACTCGGCATCCATCTCCAGCAGAATACAAGAATCTGGCTTTAAGATTCTCTCCAGATGGTACAGGGTGCCCTCCCTTCTGAATAAGATATTCCCGTCGGTCTCCCCTACGTGCTGGAGATGCGGCGCGGAACAGGGGACCATGCTGCACGTCTTCTGGGAGTGTTCGGTGCTGGCGGGCTACTGGTCAGAGGTATGGCGGGTCACCTCTAAATTTACCCACTACGCCATCCCGAGGACGCCTGCGTTCTTCCTCCTACAGCATAATGACATCCCACTGGCGTCTTATAAAAAATCTGTGGTCTGCTTCTTGGTGAGCGCGGCGAGGTCGTGTATAGCGAGGCGATGGAGACAGACAGCTCCACCCTCACTGGCTCTATGGCTAAATACAGTCAACTGGATTAAGGAGATGGAGGACCTCTCCGCAGCACTAAAGGGTACGCAAGAAAAGTTCCGGAAAACATGGTACCACTGGATAGACTTCCAAAACACAGAAGAATACCGCCAACTACTTATCCCCCAAGTTAACTAAAACATCCCTCACCCCCTCCCAACCACACCCCCCCCCCCTGCCATAACCCCAGCAGCGACAAGCCCAGTCGCAACCCTGTACGCACCCCTTATGTGTCTAGTCTGTGTCAGTAGCTATTTGTGAATATGTTACACAATGCATAAAGCCACGAAGTTCGGCATAATGTAATGTGGAAAATGCTGCAGACGGAGCCAGGAAGTTAAGCGAGACCTGATTTATTGTGTAGTTTGACTTGTTTTCTAAGTTTACATGGAAATTTGTGCAACTTAATCTGTTTAACATTGAGACGGACAGGCACGGTGAACGAGATTGATTCTTTAAGTTGTTACCCAGTTGGTATTGAATAACTTTCTGCAATAAATAAAGAATTTATAAAAAAAAAAAAAAAAAAAATAACTGGGATCAGAGATTCTGGCAGTTTAACCCTTTACTTGCTGCAATCAATAGTGACAGGGGTATCTTAAATGGTTAGACACTTGGGGAGCTCCCTCTGTTTTCTAAGTGCTCTCCTTATGGAGAGACGATACCCCTCTCAACCTGCGTGCACCCCTGAATGTTACCAATGAAAATGTCATTGCATACTGCAAAAAATAAACCGTTAGGGTAGACTCTCACAAGCGTAATATCATTACTGTATTACGCAGTGAATGGAGTCCATGAAAGTACATTAATTTTCATTGACCCACTCACACTAGTGGTTTTTTATTGCGTATAATACGTGCATTAAACAACAGCATGTTCTATTTTACTGCGTTATAGATCCCTATTGCTCTCTATGGGCGTGTAACAAATGCTGTAGATTCGCAATTTTATATGCAATGTTACTAAGCGACATAGCAAGAAATTTAAAAAGAAAAAAAACGACTGCGCATGATGTGTGAAATACGCTGTCATGCACGGTGCAAAATCTCTGCCCTGTGCAGCGATATACCTACACACCGCCGGCTCACACAGCGCTAAAATGCAGCATTATGCATGCAGCATTTTAAGCATACGCTTGTGTGAGCTGGTCTTTACACCTTTCCATCTCTATAACAGTTCTAATATGCTGTAAGTCCTCCAAAATGGTGTAATTAAAAAATACAACTCATCCCACAAACAACGAGCCCTCATACTGCTATAGCAACAGGAAGTTGTGGCTCCCGGAAAAGTGTGATAAAAAGCAGCATCATGAAGGTTAAAGTAGTCCACAGGGGACAACGAAAAATATACTTAGAGTTCATTTTTAGGCTACATTCACAGAAGTGTGAACTTTCAGCGTTGCGAGACACACACAATTTGCGCGAATATGAAATCCATTATTTTGAATGGAGTCCTACACATGAGCAATGTTTTCCTTCACAGCGATGCCGCAAGGTAAAAAATCGCTACATTGCTCATTTTCTTTCGCGGTCACTCAGAATGCATCACCCATTTAAAATTTTTTTTTCATGAGACAATCTAACACATTGCTCGCCGTGCGATGTGCAATGTGATGTTCCTATTGAAATCAATGGGAAACGCTTGCTTACCCTGCTGTGAAACAAGCGCCGGAAGATCGCAATTCCACAGAAGTGATCCGAGGTGTTTTTGCGCAAAAAACACCTCGCGTCTGCAGGAAAACCGCCCAAGGACAAGCGCCTTATCGGGAAGGGTTTCTCAGGCCTAATATCGCGCTCACTCATGTAAATGTAGCATTAGGCATTCGCTTGCTGGGTATATGTGATAATCCCGCAGCTTTGGTTACAGTCGCAGTTGACTCTGTTTTTGATAGAACTATACTGTTTTTAATGGATATTCATGGTAGATGTATGTAGATGTACCGGCCAGAGCCGCATTATAATCGCTAGACACAACGTGAACCTAACCGCCACAGAGATTACGGTCTACAATGTTCATATTGGAAAGCGTCCTCACGCTGTCGTTTGTGCCCAATTTAGGTCAAACAATAGCACTACTATTAAAGTTCCTTAGCTACTTAAGAAATTTGCCTATCGATGATTGACATTAACGAAAATGTTGTTTAAGAACAAAGACTTATTCTACAGAAGTGGCACACAAGAAGCTGAAAGTATTCTTTAACCACTTAAGGACCAAAAATGTATTACTTTTTTACTTTTTCTTCCCCGCCTCCCAAGAGCCATAACTTTCTTTAATTTTTTGATTTGCATAGCCATAATGAGAGGTTGTGTTTTTTGGGACAAGGTGTATTTTATTTTTTTTAAGGGTAACATTTAATGCACAGTATAATGTATGGAAAAACTTGAAGAAAATAAGTGGGGAGAAAAGGAAAATGCAATTGCGTCATTTTTGGTGGTTTGTTTTTATAGCATTCAGTAAAAATTACATGAATTTTGTTCTAGGAGTCAGTTCAATTCATTGTGCTGGAAAAAAAAATTATTATTTTTTTTTAAATATACTTAGAGTTTTAACATTTAAAAAAAATAATAAAATCCTTTCTCTTACATTTTTATTTATCATTATTGTTCGATCCCTTGAACTTTATACTGCAATACTTCAGTATTGCAGTATATAGTGACTTTTGAAATCTTTGAAAACCTGCCTCAGTCAGAGCTTGAATAGGCACTTACGCATGGGAGCCTTCAGTAGGCTGCTATGCTACCCCCATCGGCACCCTCTGATCATGATGGGGGGATGTTGATGGGGTGTTCCCCAATTGTGTTGACTGTTTAGACACGCGATCAGCTCTGACTATGGCACTTAAACAGCTGACTGTTTGAGATCAGCCTTAGCTCTGATCAAGGCAACCTGGTTTGAATTGAGGAATCTGTGATCCGTCACATGAGCAAACAGCGATTTCCACGAGCGGAAACAAAATTGCAGCATTCTCTCTTTTTGTGCGGATTCCGCACAGTAGGCTTCTATTGAAGTCAATGGATGCTGTCCAAACCTGCGGCCTATCCACAGTTGATATTGCGGATAGGTCAGGGGTACTGGCGTCATCATGTAGAGCGACCGTGCGGGATTAACAGAGAATTAAAAGCACAAATTTATATAAAACAGTCAGTTTTACACCGTAAAAACAAGTAGCTCACCTTGAATGTAACGGGGCATTCATTCCGTTAGTCTGCTGAAAGCATGTGTGGAGCCTTGGCTAGCTGCGAGTCCAAGCAGCAGAGAATATACTTCAAGAAAAGGGATGCATTTCCAGCTTCTTCACACAATTTCTTTATTATAAATTCATGCTCCGAACACAAGACACAGATAAAGCGTTTTGTTCGCAGCGTTTCTGCTGCAAAGGCAGAAGTTGCTGCCGAAATGCGTCGCTGCCAACAAGGCGTTTTTGTTTGTGCCTCGTGTCCCTAGCATGAATTTATAATAAAGAAAGACGTTGTGTGAAGAAGCTGGAAATTCATCCCTTTTCTTGAAGTTTTTCACTGACCACAATTGCGCACTCCCATTTGAATAAGGCATGAATCCCGCCCCCATATCGTGCTCCCCACCATGTGACTTTCCCTGAGGATAAGAGGCATTTTTATTTCCAAACAACCTAGCATTACTTTGGGGAAGAAGGGACATCGCATCACGTACAACTAGCACGGGGTGAGTGGCTGCCACCCGCCCCATTGACAACATTAGGCTCTTCGATGTGAGGGCACGCACAAGATAGAATATGATGTGATGTTTCCCGCATGGCATCGCGGTGCCATGCAGGAAAACATCACTCGTGTATGACCCCATGCTAAAAATAGGGCTCATATTTGCACGTGTCGCAACGCACAAATCGCGCGCTATTTTCACGCCAGTGTGAAGGCAGCCTAGGGCCAACCTATCACAACTCACAGCAGGATACCAGAATGTTTTCTGTCTAGGCTGATCACACATCCCTTCCTCCGTTCTTATTATGTAAATTTATGCATAGGTTTTTGACTTTTAATATACACTCCGGTGGGTAGACTTCGATTGCCTCCTGGCAGATCATTCTTTGCCTGTTCCAAACTTGCCCTAGTGAAAAGCTAAGTTCATACTTGCAGAAGAGCGGAGGCCACCTTGATTAACAAATACTTGAATATTAATACATTAAAAAGTGATAAATGTACTACTATAGTTTTTTTTTTATTATTTACACAAAATGTTGCAATGGTTCATACTATACAAATGTTTGTCTCTTGTTTGGTTTTGTTTGTACCTTGTGCAGTTTTTCTGGCTGACAGAGGGTTCATGTGGCAGGAAATCACTGGTAACAATATCTGTGTACCCCCAGCCTAAAGCTACACGGGCAACATTGTCCCTCCTGTCTGAAGGCCCATTTACAAGGAGTGATGATCGCTCAAACGACAGCTTTGAGCGATCATTTTGCATAAACTATTAAGTAGCTAGTCAGCTACTTAATAGCAGTTAAGTGTGCAAGTGAAGCCTTCGCTGTATGCAGTTAATAGCCCATGGGCTATTATCTGCATTCAGTTCCTTTGTTCTCCATGGGAAAGAATGCTATCAGCACTCCCCGTGGAGAACTGCTGATTAGGCTAAACTACGATTTTTAGGTTGGACTGAATTTAACGATCAGCTAGCAGTGGCCGAAAAGTGCAACGATTATTGCTCAAACTATCGCTTTTTAGCGTTTTTTGAGCAATCATCGCTCAGCGTAAATGGGCCTTTACATGTGCTATCTGTTGTGTCTGATGAATTGCAGCCAAATTAATTTTTCCATATAGTCTTTTCCAGTTGCCCTTGGCCAGCCAATATGCTACACTTCTCAGTCACTGCCAAATCATTACTCGGCATATTCTGATTTTGCTGATGCAATCCTGTAGCCTGTTGTATTGCCGCAGCATGTTAGAGCAAACCTACATGGCAGACTTCATGGTTGATGTGTTGGGACATGCATCTATCCACAATTCTGCTGCAGCAATACTATTTTCTGTTCTATAAACATTTCAAAGTAACTTTGAAAGTTGCATTAAGAGGTTGATTCAGAGTGTATGCATGCCCTTGGCTTTTAGTTTTACAAGCATATAAGGTATGCTTACTTGAATTGCCAGGGGCGCTGTAAGTCATTGTTCCCAGCATCTGCCTGGGTTTCCCTGGTTCTGATGTCAGCATGTACATTAACATGCCATAATTTTGTAGGTCAACCTGTCTCTTAAACTGTTGGCGTGCTTTGCTATGCTTTTCTTTCCCTCTGATTTTAGACTATTTTGCTGCTCTCATTAAGAGTTGGAGAACTTGGCATTGCTTAACAAAATATTATATTCTCCATTGTGCATGATTCAAGAAATCCAAGGAAAGACTCAGTAAGGTTTATGCTGTGGCACCCAGCTCAGACTCCGATAAAGTCATCCTGTTTCAGTAAATTCATAGATTTAGGGGTGCATTCTGGGAGTTTTCAAGTTTTACCTAGAATAAACAGGATATAATAGGGAACGGTCTAAACTTTCACGGGTGCATTTACAACCTAGGATTATATCAATTGTTTTGATTAAAAATGGCATGGCCAGAAACTCGGCTCGATAACGCACTTGGGAACGTGCATTTTTCCCATAGGAGGCGTTTTTGAATGAAAAACACTTTACATCCATCGCTTCTATGAAATTGCAATCCCCAGGCATGTGTTTCAGACGCATCAAAGGATCTCAAGTGTTTCCCATTGATTTCAGTGCGAAACATCGCATGGCATGCAATGTCTTTTAAGGTCCCATTGAAATCAACGGGCGATAGAGCATGCTGTGATCCTTTTTTTTCCCCCTTAAACCTCACAGCATCAATGTGAAGGGGAAAAAATTTCTCATGGGACTAAGCCTGTTCAAAAGAATGGCGTTCATTTTTTGTATGTCTTGCAATGAAAAAAAATCACCAAAGAGTCTTACCTGTGTGAATATAGCCAAACACTGAGGGCGCTTTCAGACGAGCGTGTGCGTACATAGGTGCGCACAAAACCATGCATCTGTTTAGAACCATGGGTTCCCTATGGTGTGTTCACATGTCCGTGTTTTACAAGCGTGCAAATGCACGTACCTATAAAACATAGGACATGCGTGTACCATAGGTCCGTGGTGCATGTCAATTCAGTGACAAGGGGACTCCCGGCGGGGCTGAAGAATTCCCCTGCCACAGCTGTGGCAGAGGATCGCCATGTTCTCCCATTGCTTTCAATGGGACCGAAACTTCTGCAGCCCCATTGAAAGCAATGGCCTACTAGCAAGCCCTGCAGAGATTTTCAGGGAAGGGCTTTAAATATAAGCCCTTCCTTGAAAAATCATCCCTAGAATGTGTTAAAAATAATAAATATATATATACTCTCCTCTCCACAGCTGCTGGGGCTTAGGCGCGTCTTCTCCCTGCACTGCTCTGAATCTCTTTCAGCAGGTGGGGATTATATGTATATAATTTATTTTTTTTTTTACACAAACCAGGGATAATTTTTAAGGGAAGGGTTTATATTTTAAGCCCTTCACCGAAAATCATTGCAAGGGTTGCCAGCAGCCCATTGCTTTTAATGGGGCCACCGGCTGCACCCTCGGCCCCATTGTGCACTGTTTTGTGTGCACCTATGTACGCACATGCTTGTGTGAATGCACCCTGAGCGGGGAGTGTTTAACCACAAAGATAAGTGAATGAGCCAACGAGCTTTTGATGTTGGCTGAAACTGAATGACGAACACAAAGTGAACGATTCTTGTTCATTATTCGCTCATTGGCTTGTATTTATACCGAACAATTATAGTTCACTTTAGCTCATTTAAACGATTTTTTTTAACGGCAATCGTTACATCTAAGCACAGCATTTCTAACGACATGAATGAAAGATGACTGATTTGATGGAGATAATAAAGTAAGTTCCCGTCTGTCTCATATGTAGAATTCCTTGGTCTGTATTATTCATACGGTGGCATGATGAGTCTTGTCTACAAAGTACACCTCTCCCGTCCTGCTCTTTTGTCTGCAGTATTGTTTATTAACTATGAAACCTAATCTAGCTGTAAAAGAATTCATAAATAGAAGGACTTGGGTCTTTGGCGCTCCACCTGTGTGAGTATTCACCTTTTATATTGTGTTCAAACAAAGATATAAAAGACAACTGCGGACAAGATACAGAAATTATAGTTTCTAACAAAACCCTCTTTCTAAAGAAGTGTGCGGTGTATTGTGGGTTGGCGTCCTACTAAGCAACTGCTATTCTGAAAAGCATATATCAACATGATGAGCAATGATGGGATTTTAATAGGTTCTCGTTAGTGATAAGAATGAGCAAATTGCCCCTGCGTAAGAACTGGCTCATCCTCACAGGTAATGAAAGCAGTCATTTTTGGCTGGATATAACATTCACCAGTCTGCCGCCTTATCTCAAAGGTGGGAGAGTGTAATAGAAATTTTTGGAAAAAATACAAAGCTAATATAAAGCAAAATTGTATGGTCTTACTTGTAAAAATGGTGGCCAATGTGAAAAATAATTGCCTTTATTTATCGAACACTTGCATCTTACATCACATGATATTTGGTCCTGTCTAGAGATGAGCGAGCGTACTCGGAAAAGCACTACTCGCTCGAGTAATTTGCTTTATCCGAGTATCGCTGTGCTCGTCACTGAAGATTCGGGTGCCGGCACGGAGCGGGGAGCTGCAGAGGAGAGCGGGGAGGAACGGAGGGGAGATCTTTCTCTCCCTCTCTCCCGCCCGCTCTCCCCTGCTCCCCGCTGCGACTCACCTGTCAGCCACAGCGGCACCCGAATCTTCAGGGACGAGCACAGCGATACTCGGATAAAGCACATTACTCGAGCGAGTAGTGCTTTTCCGAGTACGCTCGCTCATCTCTAGTCCTGTCCCCATTGGGGCTCACAATCTTAAGTCACCTATCTGTATGTTTTTGGAGTGTGGGAGAAACCCATGCAAACATGGGGAGAACATGCAAGCCTCATGCAAATGTTGTCCTTAGTGGGGTTTGAACCAAGGACCCTAGCACCACAAGGTAACAGTGCCAAGCACTAAGGCACCGTGCTGCCCATAAGTTACAATTAACTAGCTTGATTATATATATGGTCATGATTTCTTGGGTTGGCAATTTCACAACTATAGCAATTTTTTTTTCTGAGCCTCTCAAGTAGGGCCACAACATGTAAGCATTCATTTTACAGTTTTAGGCTCTTATGACTGAAGGATCTTGGGCGTTCATTCCGAATAACCAACTCTCATCAGTCTCGGCAGAGAAGATATTGATCCTATCACTATGTTCTAGACCGGAGCCCCAGGCAGTCTCCTGTTACACATACTTTGTGGTTTTTGTTTTTTTGTGAACAGTTACCTTATATTAGATATGTAAGCTTGTTTCACATTGTGTTTTGTGAAACTTGCGCTGGCTGTGTCCTCCATGGAGAAAACTGCATGGATCAGAGCTCAGGATAGAACCTGAATGGTGTCATAGGGGAGAATGTGAGACAGAGGTCGAAGAGGTCTCCATTTTGCAGATTTTACCCATTGGTCCATCCAGCTTTCATCCCCATGCAGTTTCCCAAATGCAGGACGGAATCCGTGCTGGTTTCACAAATGCAATGTGAAACTAGCCTAAACTGTGTTCACATCTACGTTGGAGGCTCTGTTAGGAGCTTTCAGTGGAGATTGGACATTAAATCCCAGAGCAAATAACGCCGCATGCTGCACTATTTTCTCCTAGTAAGTTTCTGCCTGCATGACAGCAGCTGGAGAGATCTGGCATATGTTGGATTCAACACTTTTGGTGGTTCTTTTTGTCAGCTTTGAGGACAGGGCTTGAACAATGTGGATGGGGGAAAGAACACCAGTGTGAACTTGGCCTAAAGCCCCATTTACACGAAAAGATGATTGATCAAAATTTGTTCATAAGATAGTTTGACAGTTTGAGCAATCATTTTGCATAAGCTACTAATGGGCACTAATGCCCATGTAAATGAGCTTCCCCGAGCTATATGCAGAGAACAGCATGTGGTCTGTTATCTGCATACAGCCCCTTTGTTCTGCCATGAGACTGCAGATGAAAACAGTGTTATCAGCGCACCCAAGAAGAACTCAGCATGCGGTCCCCGCTATCACGAACTATGGATTTCATGCTTGCATGAAATCCATCGTTCGGCAGAAAAGCAAACGATGGGACCATTTATACTGTACAATTATTGCTCAAAAGCCATCGTTTAAACGAATTTTGAGCGATAATCGTTGCGTGTAAATCAGCCTTTAGTCCATTTTAATTGTTTTCAGCTTTCAGCAAGTTTTTCCCATCTTGTACAACGCCATCACTACAGAACATGCCAATAAGAACATAGCAAATTTAAATTCTTTCCATGTGATGTCCATAAGCATATAGATAGGTCGGCGACATTTTTATTTCTCAAGAATAATTGGATATATATAATATAATATATATGTATTTTTTAAATTTCCTCTGAAACTATTTATTGGGATATAACTTGCTGCGTGCAAGTTATATAAATCCATGAGTCAGGCTTGATTGTAAAAAGAGAAGAATTGGGTGTCACCAAAGTATAAGTAATACTTAGTAGCCAATTAACTTATATTATTTCATATTCTGGATGGCGGAGGGATCCACATTGTAATGCAGTAGTGTTAGTGACCAAGTCTTCTCTACACAGCAGAAAGTCTCAGCCTATTGGGCTTAGTGGCCAGAGTGAAAAGTTAAAGGTTTTAAGATTTTTTAAGGAAAATGAAGAAAAAAATATCACCCAAACCTAAAGAAGAAAAAGTAGTATGTTTAAAAAAAATTAAGTATAAAATGTTTAAACATTAGGTAATTTCTGATGATACAGCCAATAAAACGTGGGGCTATATGTATTGTGTTTTCTTTCTTTTAACCATGCCAAAAAGTTATCCATCATATTGGAAAATGTGCTCTAAGCCTTCTGGGTTGTATTTGCGTTTCGGCCCTTTTACACAAGCCAAAACGACAAATTGTTCAGATTTTCGCGATCAGCGAGAATTTTAATGATTATTATCGTTCTTTCTGAATGCGTGCGCAACTGAACGACAAATGATAAATTCATCTGTCAGTCAGTTTCTGCACGCATAAAAACTGAGCGACAGATTGGCCTGTGTAAACAGGCAAGTCGTTCATCTACGAAAGCTAGGACAACCTGTCGGGCATCTGGGGATGACCTGTCAGACATCTGAGCCCCACAGGTCGCCCCGTTTAAAAGCGCCCTTAGTTAGCAAGTTTGGAATGGTTCAGATTCCCAGAAAATGGATACGGTGGTGTGAGAGGGTTTGGTAATACTCTTCCTGTTCTACTGAAGTCTTATTCCTTTTATACTTCCATACATGATACAAAATAACGACCAAATAACATAACTTTTTATGTAACAACTCTTCCATTTTCAGCCAATAGTAAACCATGTATAATTTCATGCATTTGTCTTCCTGGATTTTTTTTTCTTTTGTTCTTTCTGCTTTTTCAGCTAAGGTTTAAAAATATATATAAAACGGAGCAGGAAAGGGGGAACTCTGAGATGTTTGTAAAATGCACATTCCTGGCACAGGATGCAACCTTCTAATATCTTGGAAACCTTCCCAGGGTCTCACTGATTTGTCTTCTCGCTGGAGAGTAGCCTGAAGTGTGGAATAAAAGAAATGGAAATTGGGCTATTTGTGACTTTTTAATTTATTTTATCTTTAATCCCTACTTGATGTTTATAATAATGTGCACTAGGTACAGTCATGTGCAGATGCACAGCTTTAGGGAACCTCTAGTAAAATTCCCTATTAGGATGTGGCCAGGCTCGCACCAGTGTAATTTAATAGTGTATTACATGCGCAATGTACGCACGTTTAATACGCAGTGAATGGAGTCAATGAAAGTACATTGATTTTTTTTTTATTGATTCATTCACACTTGCATATATACATTGTGTATAATACGCATGTAAGAAATAACACAGCATGCTCTATTTGACAGCGCATTACGTGAGATAGAGCCCTAGTGTTCGCTATTGATGCATAATAAAAGCTGCACATGTACAATTAGACTGCGCATGACAGTGTGCACGAGATACGCTATCATGTGTAGTAAAAAATCGCAGTGATATACAGCGATACGCCAGCTTACACAGCGGTAAAACGCAGCAGTTATACACGCAGCGTTTCACAACGTGCTTGTGTGAGCTTGGCCGCCCTCTGGGTCACTAAGAGAGAGAGAGAGACAGGTGCCTGACACATCTGGTTCCTCTTTTCTTCTAGAAACAAAAGCTGAATTTTAGCAGTTTCCAACCCTGCCCAAACTACCGTTTTTCCACAGAAATAAGCCTTACCCCGATAATAACCCCTACCCCTGCCATGTCCTCTGCACTGACACAGAACTCTCCTTCTGGTAACGGGGCTTTGAATACCCCGCCTCCAGCAAGCGAGTGCTGTGATTGGATTGAGTGCCAGCCAATCAGAGCCGGCAATTGATCATTCACAGCCATACAGCTCCAAAAAAGAAGACACACTGCCTCTTTTGGGGCAAAAATTAATATGACAGTGTCTTATTTTTGGGAAAACACGGTATCTATGTTGGGCCTTCTATAGTGTTTAGGGGTGGGAGTTGGGGTGTGTCTCCTAACTTTGCCTCAGCGATAGATATAGGGTAAAAGATGGATTGGCATGTTAAGGTGCTTATTATACGGAACAATTATCCTATCTTTCTGGCGAACTACAGCCGCTGCCATAGACTCCTATGGGAGGTAATGGCAGCGGCCGGAGAAGGGAGGTGGGAGGGAGTTTAGCAGCGTGACTGCTAAACTCCTTCTCTCTTCTTTTCTCCTCTCTGCCCCTTGCCACTGTTTGCAATGGAAGGGGGCGGATCTAAACTCCATTGCAAACATCGGCATAAAGAGGAGAGTGGGTGGGAACTCTGCACACTAGCTCCCACCCCATCCTGCCTCCTCCCCTTGCAGAGAGCTGGGAAGGGGAGACAGCTAAGCATTGCTAAGCAGTCTCCCACCGCCCGACGGCATATATGCCGAACCCCTGCATCAGATGGTAGCATATATCAGCCAGCTGTGAAATTGCCAGCCGATATACGCTCGTGTGAATAAGCCCTTATGCTGCGTTTTAGACTGAGTGAAACCTGAATGATGATCGTTCAGTTTTGACACCGCCAACGATGAGTGAGAATCGTACGCTCCTCGTTTGTTTTTCATTTTCAGCCAGTATAAAAAACAGTGCCGGCTCATTCACGTCTCACACAGTTTAACCTCTTATTGATCAGTGTTTCACATAGGAATGTGCAAATAAGGGAGATGAAACTTGAAACACTCAACGGTTAGTGTACAGTTCTCAACACCCTGCGCAAGCGTTGACGAGCTCGTGATGACGTCACTAGCTAGCTCGATTGGGTAAACGAAAATCGTGAGATTCTCGGTCCGTGTAAAAGGGGCATTAGAGTTCATGATGGCGAATCCCTTGTATTCACAGGTAATAAGTGCCTGACTGATGTGTTGGGCAGCAGTATATCCCCCTCTCCTCATTGAAACATGCGCATGCTCTGCCCATCTGAATGCGTATGGCAAGGGGTAGGGAGGAATAGCTGTAACCTAAGCAAGTGTTCAGGTGCCAGCTAACGTGTAATCATCGTCAAACTTGCCCATTGACGCTTGTAATATGTAGTGATGTCACAGTAGTAGCAGGCATATTTCTCAGTGATTGTTAATTCTAGGATGCTGCTAATCTAATCTGCAACTATGCATTCTCTATGGAATCCTAATGGAAGTCATAGGGTGGCTTCACATGGGGAAACTATCATCCGAATAGCGGTTTGCAACAGTCGTTCCAGCAGTTATTGGCATATGAACGACTTCTGTTTTGTATGCCTTTACACAGAACAGTAGTGTAGCAAATTTTGTAGCAAAAGACAGTTTGCACATAGTTGTCCCTTGTAAAGCCACCCATAGTCAAGATCTCCCTAGTGTCACAAAGGTTGCTGGGAAATCTGAGCACGTTCAGAAATTAAACAGACCATTTAAACGTTTATTGTATTGTTACAGCTATGAAAATTTCCAATGTTTTATATTCCATATTACTCCATTCGTAACATTGTAAAGTTCCTTAATAAATATGTATGTGTATATATAAAGAAAGTAATACATTCATTCTGTCGTTCAGCTGTTATTCCTTAGTCGAGTATTGTGTATACAGCCTGTCGGGAATAGTTGGCTTAAAAAGTACTTCTTCATTAAGTTTATCAGAGAGAAAATTAGTTCCACCATTTTCCATTGATTCTATATATATATAGTTGGCTGTATGTGTAGAATGTTGCCTGCAGCAACTGTGGTATGTGCTATTCAATGAAGCAACAGAGATATCCTTGTTCCAGCCTGTGTAATGGCTGCTTCGTGAGGTTTTGGTTAACAGAATAGTGTGTGTCTGAGTATTCCCCTTCTTTTTCTAAATGGCAAATTACAGACGGCATAAATGTGGTCCTTTAAAGCCAAATATAAACCTTAATTATGCAGCTTAAATGATGAGTTACTAATGTGATTCAAAAATATGTTTTTGGAGGTTTTCAAAAATGTGTTTTTGGAGGGTTGCAGAATTGGATATATATATATATCAGGTAACGCGTGATCTTTTCTGTCAATAATTCCATTAAAGAATCCTGCGGTCAGCCTCCTGAAAGCCTGAAATAGTTTACAGGAAACAATAGATTGCATGCAATTGCCCAGAAAAAGTCAGTTAAACTGGCCACAGATGGACAGATGTTTTACCGACACTGACTTTTCCTATTGGCGTATCGGCTCATGCTTGAACCCAGTCAGGAAGCAGAAGCTTATGTCATAGGTCAAATTATTGTCCCACTCATTAGGACACGCAGAACTATTAATCTGTGTAAGCAAAATTAGTAAAAGGTCCAGCATTCATGAAGGGAAACAAATTCTGGCTTTATTGAACTTCCATTAAGATCTCTCAAAGATACAAAAGTTGCCATTTGCACTTTTCAGGAGTACAAAGCATCCTTAAGGTACCTTTTACACTATGCAAATATTGCCCAAATAATAGCGATTTGGGGTGATAGTGGCCACCAACAGGGCACAGAGCAACAAATTGCTCACTTGGCTGAGTCCTTTGATTTTTGGCTCACCAAAAAACCAAGCAACTATCTGGCCATCTAGATAAGTAGTCAAACTACTAACGACCACTTGTCTAATGTATGTGTGTGAGTGCTTCTCATACTCTGCCCCCTGCTGATGTCATTGCTCCACCCCTTGGTGATGCCACCGAAGGTCCTACAACATATATAAAATACAGAGTCTGACCGACAGAAGAACGCCACAGTTAGGGCTCTTGGAAGGAGAGGACAAAACTAACGCACTGAGAATACAACTAAGCCGTTATTATCTCAGAAGACACAGCTCAGCAGTCCTGAGAGAAGACAACAACCTACCACCACCACAGAGATCCAGTGGGCTAAAGGACCTGTGGTGATGTCACTGATGTGTGTACATGTACCATGCAGCAGAGCTGTGTGGCACATTGCGCCACCAGAAACACTGGTACTATAATTTCCTACACAACTAAGCAGTCCTGACAGAATACACTGACCTACCACCACCACAGAGATCCAGTGGGCTAAAGGACCTGTGGTGATGTCACTGCTGTGGGAGGCGCCAAGCTGTGTTTGTCTTTTGTGGTAATCAAGCTTCTGGGAGTGTGATGTGCCACCAGACACACTGCTACTATAATGTCCTAATAATTACTAGTCTTTCGTCAATGAATGACTGCCCTTCTGCATTTCTGTGCGCATCCCACACTAACTGCTTCTATTGAAGTCAATGGAAGCCATCCTGACAGTGCAGACGTGCCGCGGATCCGCGAGAAAGCAAGAGTTTAAAATTTTTTTTAAAAAGTGTACTGCGCATGCACCCAGCACGCCCGCATGCATCTGCAGTGTAGAAGAAAGAAGACCCAGACAGGAGGGAGAAGACCAGGACCGGTAAAAAAAAAAAAAAGTCCTTGGCCGCAGGCAGGGTCAGCTCCCACGAGCGGAATCCGACCCGCCTGTCCTAAAACTAAAGAAAGCAGGGAAACCCTTGCATTGTTCAGATAGAGATGATGAGGACAAATAAATGTAAACCTAATAGTAGTGGCAGTTTTCTGTTCTGCCACATAGGGAAGAACCTTTAAACTTTTTAAATACATCCTATTACATGTGGGATTTTGCCTTGCCAGTAGATCTGGTTTTGTACAGTGAATTTGATGGAAATTTAGATTTCTTAGGCATCTGTTCCACCTTAGACAACTGCCGGCGGCTGCCTTCATTTTAGGACTCCAGCCGAGTTCTTGTTTCTAGACAGATTTTTGGCTGTGACTTCCATTAACTTGGAGGATTTGTGCGTGGTTGGATTGACCAATGTGCCAGGATAGGAATAGAACACGCATACTTGGGCATTACTAGTGTATGCCTTTGGTTAGGAGGTTTTTCTGCAGCAGACTTCTACAATACTCTAGTCTGAAGTGACAATCCAGCCCAGAGTCAACTTGCCAGACCTATTCAATAGATTTGTTCTCTCCTTATTTTGTCACTGCATTGTGAAGTTTTAGGATACCGGTGGCATCCTGCTCTACTTATAAATGACTTCTAAGTATCTTTTCTGCAGGCCATTCCACATAGCATGCGAATGCTATACTAAGGCTGGCAAACAAGTACTGCATTTTAATTCTTTGCATTTGCTTTGAAAACATGGTTCACCGTTTGCTTATGATGCATGATAAGATAATGCAATGCCATTAAAGGCCCTTTTACACACAACGATTATCGCTCAAAATTTGCTCAAAAGCCATCTTTTGAGCGATAATCGCTGCCTGTAAATGTGTGCCAACCATGCATTTACTGTGCACTTTTCGTCCATCGCTGGGTTCAGCTCAGCTTAAACTCCATCGTTCCTGATGAGAGGGACCGCACGCTCAGTTCTCCACGGGCAGCTGCTGTCCCGCTGGAGAACAATAGCGAAGTATTTAGAGAACAGACCGCCTGCTCTTCTCTAAATACATGCAAATGAAGCTAGTTAGCTATTAAAAGACTTGCCGCTGGTTTCTCGTCTGCTTCTTGCTCAGCGCTTCCCCCTTCCTGTGGTAAGCGCTGACGGGGTAGCATTTATACAGGAAGAGAAGCCAGTGAGCCAACAAGGTTTTTTTAAACAACCATGAGTGACAAGTGAGCGATTTATTTTTATTTATTTATTTTTCCACATCCAAATAGACAATCGCTCAAATTCGTTCAGTTGAATGAATTTTGAGTGATAATCGTTATGCATAAATGGGCCTTTAGACCCCAGTCATAATGTAATGAACATCCCTCTGTTGAAACTCAAGAACATATTGTTAATGATGGAATGCACCGCCTGTTTGGGTCAGGCTCACAGGGCTGTTAAAGCACTTTGATTTTCCTGATCTGAGAATTGAAGCATCCTAAAATAAAAATGTGTGCTACTGTTTTTAAGATACATTTTCATTGCTGATCACACATGAGGTTCAGGATGGTTTTTGCTGGTTGGGACAAGCATTGACAGATTCAGACAATCACATTGTACTTGGATTAAACTATTTTTATTCTGGAAATAACCCAGACTTCTCAAGGTTCTGTTAAACCGAATTTACAGCACCCAGAGCTATATAGTGCAGTAAATTTGACTTAGTCCAACTACAGGGGGTCTGGGTGTTATATTCAAATTGTGATAAAATAAAAATTAGCTTTTTATACTGTCTTAGCTAATAGACAGCTAAAACTGTCCTCAGTGGTTGAATCCTTTTAATGACTAACCAAAAGGCTGATGATGGGTACAATATGTCCATCTGAATGAGTCCCTATGTGGAGTCCAAAATCTATGCATCCAGTAATTGGTAAAGTCTTGTTTCCTAGATGATTTATAGCTGCAATTTATTGTTTCGACCTCCTTGCCTAACTTTGTCCAAGTTAAATCATTGTAGAAATTGACATAGCAAATAGAAGCATTAGCTTCAAACCTCTGCATAAGGATCAGAACTGCCGCCCCCAGCATCACTGTACAGACATACCTTTTTTTTAATGCAGAGACGCCTGACGGTCCGTAGATCTTGAGCATCCAGTATTGACTGTCTGCTTTGTCCCTTGTGCACATGAATTTCTCCAGATTCTCTGAATCTTTTGATGTTATGTACTGTAGATGGTGGGATATTTAAAGCGTTTGCAATTTTATATCGAGAAACAATTTTCTGAACTCGTTTCACAATTTTTAGATGCAGTTTTTCACAGATTGGTGAACCTCTGACCATCTTTGCTTCTGAGAGACTCTGCCTCTCTAACGTTCTCTTTTTATACACTGCTGTTTTACATTAGTTCCACTTACTTTTCCAGCCTTTTGTTAACCTAAGTTTTAATGTGTTGCTGTCATCAATTTCTAAGTTAGTCAATTTTTAAAATTGAAATAGAAAAATATCTCACTTTCAACTTCTGATATGTGTTCTATGTTCTATTGTGAATAAGATATGGCAAATAAAATACGGTTATGTGAGTTTTCCAAAAATTTTCATTCTTGTTTTCTTAACATTTTATTAACATTTTACACGGCGTCCCAAATTTATAGGAGTTGGGGTTGTAAATAAGCTTCACAATTAACACACCTCCTTGTGTTGACATTAGTGAAGTATATCTGTTCAGAGTCTGGTTGGGGAGGGACCCACATGTCCTTCACAATGGGCAATGGCTTTGAAGTGGAACCCAAGGTACCATTGCCGCAACGGGTAGGGCAAACTGAGGTTAAATGTCCAAGTTGGTAATATGTCTAGTGTAAGGTGGAAGAAATATACACACACCTGTCTCTCAGAATAGGTTCTCCGTGGTAGCTTCAGTTTGCAATGATTTTTTCAGACTGGTTGCAGATGTCTAAATGCAGAAAACGGAAGACAAGACTTTTTCAATAACCCACAAATGAAAAAGGAATTCCTTATTTTTAAACCATTTCTGCAAGACGTTTTTTCACGATTGGTTGAGGGTGTAAGCATGTCTAAATTGCACAAAAACACAAAATCCGATGTGGAAGAGTTAAACCCATCTATACAGAAATAGAAAGACTAAAAGCAATAAATCCTTTAAACAGTTCTGCCAGATGGCTTGAGTGTTAAATACTTGACGATACTAAACGAACATCTAATCCCACATCTAAAACCAATGTATAGTAATATTTTTACATATGGCAGTCCTTCCAAAGATTTTTAATAAAGCCAGAATTGAATGTCCCAGTGTTTTTGTAATTCACACGCTAAAGTTAAATCCAGATGAGGCATTTTTTATTGTGCATAATTGTTAGATTTTCTTTGGCAGGCGTTATACATTTTGACCCAAAAACAAACCACATAAAGTATTTCTTGAAATAATAGACCACAGAGCTGTTTTAGATGGCATAGTCGTTAACTTCGTAATAACTTGCACACAATTGCAAAATGATACTTGTAGATATTTAAATCTTCAAAGAGTGCTGAATAAAAATGGCTTGTTCTGTTGAAACGGCATGAAATGATACTATTTTGATAGCCCTGACTTATTTTTATTAAATCAGTTCTAGATAAATTACCTCTAATGCTTTTATACTATTGCTATAAGGTGAAATTTTATAACCTAGTTAAAGGACCTGTCATGGTCTCATGTCAGCCGGGGCGGCTGCATAGCTAAGCAGCAGCCTTGACGATTCCAGTGATGTCTTTCTTTTGTTAATACTCTCTCTCGTTCCTCTGTATGGACACTTCTTTGATTCAGCTACTAGTACTGTGAATGTGACAAGTGGGCGGTCCCTGACACTGTGAATGGGCAACATCAGGCTTGATTGAGAGTGAGCGGGGGTGGACTGCCAACTTAATATCATTCACAGTACTGGGAGCTGGATGTAAGGAGAACCCATACAGAGGAACAGGCGTGAGTATGAATAAAAGAAAGAGGTGGTTGGAATCAGTGAGACGCAACTGCAAAGCTATGCAGTAGACACGTTAGGTTCTCTTTTAAGCCCAGGTTCACATGCATCAATAAACTCGAGTATTGTACATTGGTACTCCACAGAAGACAATGGCCTACATTTTGCTGTTCATACCAATTTTTGCCAGAAGCTGCACTGTGAAAATGTCACAAGTGATGACTTGCAACATTGTAGTAGTAAAAATGTGGACATCTCGTTGCTCGCCTAATTTGGCAATTGAAAAGAAAAGTGAGTAACTTCCAGAGTTTACACCAGATTTATAATGTGAAATAGGAGCAAATCGTAGACCTTTTGCCCCAAATATATGCTACTCACAGTAGTATACTTGCCAAATGTCACTCAAGTTGCATAAAAATAATTTGTAGAAAGTGCAAAGAAGGATTTATTTCGGTCATTAGGGGGAAAAGAAAGTTGAGGCCAGAGTTGGTTTTTGTTTGTAGACCCTGAGTGAAATTTTAAGGGCCTTTTACATGGTCTAACTGGGCACAAACCTTCACTCGTCGGGCCATGTAATTGTGCCAGTGATCAGCTGATGAAGAAGCAAATGCTAATTTGTCCGCTAAGTGGCTCATTTGTGCAAACCTAAAAATACTCGCTGGTCGGCTGCACATCTTCCTGCATGAACGTAGAGATCCTCACCCAACCAGTGATGGTACAAACTACTGTATTAACTATTATTTTGGGGGGCAAACTATTATATTACGGTAACTATTATTTTTCCCAGTAACGCAGATCTGCACACGTGAAACATAATGAACTAGCGCTGACCAACATGCTCATTGTCAGTCAGCACTTGTTGTCCAGGCAGATGATTTGTAAAGCGCCCCTTCGTTAATGATGAACTTAGAGTAAAGATATTATGGTGTGCAGTCAGTACATCTGCCGAAAACACTGGCCCTGAAAGCTGGGACGTGGATAATGAAAGTCCAAAGTGCAGCAGACAAAATGAAACCGTAGCACCTGTCTAGTTTTATAGGTCCCTCTACTATACATCTGCTACAGCAGGAACAACTTTGTTAGACTTTAGTACATTTAATAATTTTCCCTGACCGTGTTAGTTTGGTTTATGTGTCATATATACCAATAGGCTGCAATGATTTCAATTATATGAAAGTACAGACTGGGTAAGCTATATATCTTTTGTAATATGACAGGTGTATAACCGGGGGGCTGGCAGTGCTGTGCCCCAGATGGAGCGCCAACAAGTACTCTTGCTTTATCCAGGGTATTTAGATGCAGGACTTGGTCAACCAGCTGAATCTTTGCACCAGGTGCAGGCGAACCTATCTACTGCGTATGTTTCCTAATCTTACGTATGCAACTGTAATTCTGCACATTGTGTAGGTTTATGAGACCAAAACACCACCTATAAATAATAGGCAACAGACTCTTGAATTGCAAATCTTTCTACTTATGCAGTTATATAGCAGAAGGAGAAGTTATGGTGTGTATCTTAGCTGACTGGACAGTGAGAGGGGCAGGGAGTTTAGCACAACTAGCTCTGTAAAGCTCCCGCCCCCTTCTTTTGCCAGCAGCCGGCAAGGGGCAGAGAGGCAGTTTAGCAGAACTGAACTGAACGCTTTCCCCTCCACCCCCTTTTCCCTCCGGCTGACAGTATTTCGAGGTGTGTTGTATGCTGCAGCCTAGCCATCTGAATGGGTGCGAAAACGGGAGAGGCAGCCACAACTTGGTCACGGCTGCCTGTCTTTTATGCGACTTTTGGCCACGATGCAGGCGGCCAAAAATCGGAGCGCCCATGTAAATAAAGCCTAAAGTTGATGGAAACTAACAATTTCCACTAAAATTATAATTCATCACGGAAAATTAACAACAAACGATTGTTTTAACCGACTGATAACATACAGTCATCGTCTAGAAAAAAGTCAGACGCTTTTTTGGTTTTTTTTTAAGACCGTTTCAAAAATCTCCACCTTTTTGTGTTTTAATGTCTCATTTTAACTGAATAAGAAAATTGATGCTGTTGTAGAGGGTTATTTCTGACAGTACTTTGATTCTGATACAAAAGCTTGGGTTTGCCTGTAGTGCTTTTTGTGAGTGAAGACCACCACCATGGAAATGTTCTGTATTGTGCCTTTTTTCTTCTATCCTTTCATTAAAGGGATTTTCCAGGGAAATACTATTGATGTCATTGCTGCTAGACACAGGGATACGGAGCAGAAGCTGCTGCTCCAACCCCTGTGTAGTGGCCGGCACTTGTAACTGCAGGTTCAGCTCATTAAAATCAAGCGTCGGCCACTACAAAGGGGTTGGAACAGCTTCCGTTCCATACCCCAATGTGTAGCAGCATTGACAGCGGGTGCCCGAACAGCTGATTGGCTAGGGTCACAGATCCCAGCTGATCAACTATTGCTGACCTATTTCCTTGGAAAACTCCTTCAGTTGTACATATTTGAGATCTTTACATAAAGGGAACAGTGGTATTGACTAGAGGAACCTACAACACCCCAATTACAGTTTCAAAACAAAGGTTAATAAATAAGCATTTGATTGGTTACAAAGCCACCCATATACTAATGATATTAGACAGCTGTATGGCATTGTTAACATTTGGTCTGAAAAGGTTGTCATTTCGAACTCCATGTGTCTTACGGAAAGCAACCAGCTGTCAATGTTTATGGCTCATGGCCACTGGAGGCGCTGTGTAATTTAAGAACTTCCTACTTATGCCATAACTGTACCTGACAACTGTAAAAATCCAACATGTCAGATTAACACCTCCTATAGATCTACCTTTCGTCAGCGATGACATTTGGCATCAAATGGTGTAGATCAGCCGCCTTTACGCCCGTCTATAATCACTAATGTGGCCAGCGTTACCTATTGAAATCACTCAAATACTTGTATATATTTGTCATTTCTCATTCCAAAGGATGATTGAAGTATTACAAGTCACTGTAGAAAATTTGAATTCCCCACATTACCATAAAGTGCAGAATTACAATTGGTCATACATGCCATAATTATGTATTGTCCAATACCGTGACATTATGTCTAATTGTTTTATTTTTGTTTTTGCAGCTCAGACTGGGTGGAGATTATTGAGCCGCGCTCTCATGAGCGCATGTACGTGAATCTGACGACTGGAGAATGTGGTTGGGAGCCCCCTCCAGGTGTAAGTGTGCGCCAGTCTGATGAGAACCAATGGTGGGAACTCTATGATCAGCAGAGTGGACGTTTTTACTATTATAACGCATTAAGCCATCAAACTGTGTGGCACAGGCCCCAACAATGCGACATTGTGCCTTTGGCCAAATTGCAAGCAGTGAAACGTGCTTCACAGCCGAGCCTCAGCTCACGTGCCAGCCAAGAACGGATCTCTCATCGAGGTAGCACAAGTAGTGAGGGGGCAAATGCTCCCATTGAGGTCCTTATGCAAGAGTCAGACTATGGAAAAGATGGAGGCAAAAGACGAGCAGACAGCATTGATAGCAGAAAGGATGCTGGAAGGTGAGTGACTCTTGATTAATATATATGTTTTAGCTGCCACTAGCCTGTATTTTCATCCTTACTGGTAATATCTATCTCAGGCCGCTATTACACCACCGTGAAAATCGTGCAAGATTTGTGCATTGCGGTACGCACACATCTCGCACGTATATGATCCCCATTTTTTTGAATGAGGTCATGTACATATACAATTTAATTTTTTTCCCCCCACATTGTAGTGCAGGAATAAAACGTGGACTTTAACTTCAAGGGGTCAAAAAAATTTAATTTCTCTGTGCATTTGTCCTCTACTACCTTGCATAGTTCTACTATTACATCCATATCTATAGATGACTTCCTTTAACCCCTTAGTGACGGCCCTATCGTAAAACTACGTCCTGCTGTTGCAGGACATGTATGGAGGGAGGTAGCGCCGCTATCTCCCTCCATACAGCGCGGGCATCAGCTGTTTATTACAGCTGACACCCGCGGGCAATAGCTGCGCTCGGCCGATCGCGGCTATTAACCCTTTAAATGCCGCTGTCCCCCCGCGGTGAGATCGGGGGAGCCGTGCAGGTGTCATGGCAGCCGGGGGCCTAATGAATGGCCCCAGGGCTGCCTTAGCAGACTGCCTATCAAGCCATCCACACAGGGTGGCTTGAAAGACTGCCTGTAAAAAAGCAGTATGACGTAATGCTATAGCATTACGTCATACTGCAGGAGCGATCAAAGCATCGCATGTTAAAGTCCCCCAGGGGGACTTCAAAGTAATGTAAAAAAAATAATCAAAGTTTTTTTAATTGTTAAAAAAAAAAAGTTATAAAAGTTTAAATCACCCCCCTTTTGCCATATCCATTATTAAAAAATCAAAATCATAAAATAAAAATATGTATTTGGCATTGCCGCGTCTGTAAAAGTGTGATCTATCAAAGTAGTGCATTATTTTTCCCGCACGGTGAACGTCGTCTGAAAAAAAAATTAAAGAACGCCAGAAATACACTTTTTTCAGTTACCCTGTCTCCCAGAAAAAACGCAATAAAAAGTGATCAAAAAGTCGTATGTATTCCAAATTGATACTATCGGAAACTTCAGGACATCCCGCAAAAAATGAGACCTTGTTCAACTACGTCGACGAAAAAATAAAAAAAGGTATTGCGCGCACAAAATGACCGCAGAAAATAATTGAAAAAAATTTAATATCTTAAAAAAATAAATAAAAGTACTACAGCAAAAAAAATACTATACAAGTTTGGTATCGTAGCAATCGTACTGACCCATAGAATAAAAATATCAGGTCGTTTTTGTTGCAATTTGTGTGCTGTAGAAACAGGATGCACCGAAAGATGGCGGGATGTCGTGTTTTTTTTCCATTTCTCTCCGCTAAGAATTTTTTAAAAGTTTTTCAGTAAATTATATGGTACAATAAATAGTGCCATTGAAAAATACAACTCGTCCTGCAAAAAACAAGCCCTCATACAGCGACTTCGATGGATAAATAAAGGAGCTACAATTTTTTAAAAGGGAGTAGGAAAAAACAAAAATGGAAAAAAGCAAAAAAGCTCAGTCACTAAGGGGTTAATATACTTGAGACTGTGCAGACTTATTTAGTGTAATACCAACTGGATAGTCAGAGCGTGACATTTTTGCTGTAACCATTTTCAGGGGATGGCTGAAAAGAGAAATATTTGCAGCAGCAAATATAATTAAAAACAAAAAACATTACTTTTGCATGTACCATACTTATTGGCATCACCTCTATGGCTAGTGATTGGCTGCAGCAATAATGTGCCCCCGAGAACAAGGGGCTGGTCTGCTCAATGCAGGATCTACTAAATCATCCCAGACATTTTAAATGTCTGTCCAGCTTCTGTTTGAAAACTTTCATTGAAGGAGAACTCACCACCTCCCGTGGTAACCTGTTCCGCTCATTGATCATCCTTACTGTCAGAAAGTCTTTTTCCCTAATATCTGATCTGTGTCTCCTCCCTTTCAGTTTCATCCCATTTCTTCTAGTCTTTCCTTGTACAAATGAGAATAGGGCTGATCCCTCTGCAGTGTGACAGACCTTCAGATATTTGTAGACCGCTATTAAGTCTCCTCTCAGCCTTCTTTTTTTTAAGCTAAACATTCCCAGATCCTTTATCTATTCCTCATAGGACATGATTTGCAGACCGCTTACCATCTTGGTAACTCTTCTCTGAACTTGCTCCAGTTTGTTCATGTCTTTATTTTGAAGTGGGGTGCCCAGAACTGGACACAGTATTTCGATGAGGTCTGACTAAGGACTCTTCCACACTGGCAATGAGATTTTCCAGCAATGTGAGAGGGAGTGAAAATGCATGAGTTTGAAACCAATGATTTTCAATTGTCATTCTCATTTGCGATGTTTTCACTCACTGCAAGTTGCTATAAAAAAACAAAACAAAAAAACAGCAGTGCTGGCCCCATTGAAATCAATGTAAGAAGATCACGAAAGTGCTTTGGAATCCCCCATAGCCGAGAGAGAGGGGGTGGAGCTACAGGGGATCTCTTACATATCTCCCCATATCTGGAGAGACGGGGCAGTGCTAGAGGGCTTCCCCGAGAGCAGGGGCGGGACTAGGGGACTGATGAGGATCAGTCCTCTAGCCCCGCACCCAATCACAATTGTTAAGATTATCGCTGGATCGTGCAAATCTGAACAATAATCATTCAGTGTAAATGCTGCCAGCGACTTGACAGCGAACAATAATCAGTTCACGATCCTTTCTTGTACACTTTACATAGGCATAAAAATCAAATGACGATCGGCCTGTGTAAATGGGCAGTCGTTCATTTATGCACAACTGTGTGTTTACTGTGAATGGAGGTGGGCGACTGAAAGAGATTTCCAACATGCTTCGCCTCCATTCATTGAGTGATCATCACTCCTGTGTAAAAGCTTAAGCACCCAACAATCGTCACGTGTAAAAGGATCATCTCTCCCCTCTCTGCGTTCAGAAGGCATTCATGTTTGATCAAGATGAGCATGCATGGGGAAGATGGCTGTCGGTTGAACAAGCATTATGCCGATGGCTATCTAAATTGTAGAAGTAGTCTAAATGTACGGTTTCAGCATGTACCTACAGCTTTGTTTCTAATATATTTGGGAACTATACTATATATATTGTGGCAGAGTGGCCACTGTACTAGCATGTTTTGGCCACTTGGAAGCCAACGAACAGAAAAATGTCCATTGAGGAAAGGGTTCTGCTTGTATTCTCTACTGTTAATGAGTTAAAAGGGTATTCTAGTTGTAACAAGTTATGTCCCATCCGTGGGATAAGGAATAAATAGCTGACTGATGGGGGTCCAACCACTGGGATCTCTGTTGATCCTGAGAACAAGGGTTTGGTCTGTCCCCAAATGAATAAAGCTAAAGTCGTGCAGGCGCGCCTCTGCTCCATTCATTACAAAGAGAGCAACAGAGATTGCTGAGTGCTTGAATTCGTCAATCTCTATCCTTCCCATTGGAATAAAAAGAGCAGTCAGACCCCCACCAATCAGCTAGTTATCACCTACCCCCATAGATAGAGGTTCATAGAATTTTAGAGTTGGAAGGGACTTCCAGGGTCATCGGGTCCAACCCCCTGCTCAATGCAGGATCACTAAATAATCCCAGACAGATGTCTGTCCAGCCTTTGTTTGAACACTTCCATTGAAGGAGAACTCTCCACCTCCCGTGGCAACCTGTTCCACTCATTGATCACCCTCACTGTCAGAACGTTTAACTTGGGTTAACTTGTTACAATGAAAATACCCCTTTAATTGTCAACCAGGTGAAGGGCTTAATAAGAGCTCCTCCTAAAGTGGCTCCTGACTGTAAAAAGAGACGAGCACTGCTAAGGACTGTGCGAAACAGCGCTGCAAGATGAAAGATGCACCGTGTGATGAGAGGTTTTTCGGAGTGTAGGTGGCAGTATTTGTTCCCTGGTGTAGCGAGGGACACAGTAATGTTAGCAGCCTGGCAGGTCTAGGACTTCGGTACATTTTTACTATTTATGCACTGTGATGTGAAAGGCTGTGACATGTTCTGCTGTGAAGAGCCAAGTAAATAAAAAATTTTGCGACTAGTTTGAACAGAAATCCACATTCTTTAAGTGCATTTCTTCACGTACCAATTAATTTTACCCCAGAGATGACAATCCCATTAAGCTGACATCCCCTAAGTTGTCACAATACTAAATACGGTAATTACTCCTGTTGCAAGCTGGAGCAACTGGGACTGAAGAAGAGCAGATGTGGATATATCAGATTATCTGCAATTGGCTTTAGATGGCCTATAGTTTGTATAATGTAAAAATATACGTCTCTGATCTGCAACAGCATCTACTGTTATTTTACCTATAAAATACACGGTGCAGTTTTAAAGCTAGCTTTCCTTTTGAAGATATGGATAATTAGTTTCTGCCTTTTTATTCAGCTCTGAAAGCATCCATACGCTACTTACTATAGCCACAAATGCCAGAAATCACACACATAGTAACTCGTCCTTCAAGACTTGGCTAACGGGCCTCAGAAAATAGTTTGTTCAGAGCAAATTGGAAATGGGATGTGATAATGACACCTTTTATGACTAACAGATGTTTGATGCCTTCCCAACTGTAATGTAGCCTGGACTGTACTGGCAGTCAGCTACATCAGATCCCTGATAAACCAGAAGAGTTTATTTTTGTTTCTTCATATTTTCCCCTCGTCTCACGAAATGAGAATCCGCATCTCGTAGTCTACAATATATTTTTCCTGACCTAAGAGAAAAGAGTGTAGAAAACAAAAGAATAGGAAAGAAGGCCCAGTTTTATGTGCTATACAGAATGCTGATCAATGTATAGAACTAAAAGTTAAAGGAGTTAGTACTGATGACCCATCCTCGGGACAGGTCCTCCATAGTTGATCAGTGGGAGTCCACTGCTTTGGACACCGGATGATCAGCTGTTGTCCCAAACCCTGTCAGTGTATACGGGGCTGGAAGCAGATGGCTCCATACACATTGTAATGGCTGGAGCAGCTCTCATTGAATGCAGTGTGTGCTGTGCTTGCATTACCAGCATAGCCCACTACTATGTGTATGACGCTCTCTACTTCCTGCTTCTTACACACTGGTAGCAGCTGAGACCACAGCTGATCAGTCAGGGTCCGAACGGTAGCTCCACCACCAATTTTTTTTCTTTTGCAATACATTTTTTATTAAAATACATATAGAAGACTATTAACATTTTTTCTTTGGTCTTGTAAAATTGCCATAGGCATATTTCAAACAAGGAATAGGATTCTAGGGAGAAATGGGAGGAGGCTGGGAGGGAGGGGGGGGGGGACAAAACGGGACAGCCTTTCCTTTTTGTACTAATTGGGTACAACATTGGATTAGCTTCGAGTGAAGCAAAGTAAGGATTGAATTCATTATTAAGTGTATATGGAAGCTTTTCATTCCTTGATTTTTTTTTTTAAAGGAATTTTATTTAGCCAGAAATTAACAAGCATATAAACACGTAAACACGGATAGCTGTCACCGCAGGTGTCAGATTCAGCAGCTAGTACATATCATGAGAAACAGGGTAGAGATAACCTTTGCCTGCGTACATATACATATTTCTTCTTGGCATGCTATACCTGGCTAGTACTTTTATTTCTTTCGCCCCCCCCCCCCCTTTAAACTCTTAACTTTATCAGTTATTGCTAAACAGTAGTTTAACCTTGAATAAATCAGCTGTGATCAATCAGGAAGAAGAGAAAAAAAGAAAAACCCCCCAAAAAAACCCCAAAAACTTAAACTTAGCCCCCCCCCCAACCCCTTGGCGCGACTCTCTTAAGAACAACTGTGGGAATAGAGGAGAAAAAAAAAAAATTTAGTTTTCTGAGCATAGGGTTTTATCGTAGAAAGCAGATTTAGCAGATGTCTCTCTTTTCTTATCCTCCTTCTCTCTCCCTCACTCCCCCCCTACCGCCTGGCTTGGCTCTCCCGACGCGGTCGCGGGGCAACTCACCCAGCTATCCCAAATCTTGTCGAATTTTTCAGGGCACCCCCTGGCCATGTATGTCAATTTGTACATTGGGATTTCAGCATTAACGACCCGGATCCATGCACTCCTAGTCGGCCTCCCAGGGTGTTTCCAATTAAGTAGGATCACTTTTTTTGCATAGAAGAGTAACAACTTGTATAATGTACGTGTTGCTGCCGCCACCGGCAGGTCTCCCACAAGCCCAAAGAGACACGTTCCAGGATGCATGATCCTCGGTGCCCCTAGATGTGTTTCCATGAAGACAAGCACGTCTCTCCAGTATTCCTGTAGGACCGCGCACTCCCAGAACACATGCATGACCGTCCCATCCGCCACCAAACATCGTGGGCACGTTGCAGTAGGGAGCAGGCCCATGGTGCACAACCTGGAGGGGGTATAATATATGCGGTGCAGAAATTTAACTTGGATGAGCTTGTCTCTAGCGCTAACCAGGGGGGGACCAGAGCCACCCAGTATATCCTCGTCCTCCCCTGAGGTCAGGTCAGGAATATCTCCCTCCCATCTCTGTACGGCCCTTTCGCCTAGCGGGGCCAAGCACCGCACCGTGTGGGCATAAAAACTCGACAGCGGTTTGACAAGATTGCACGTCTGCGCCAGGCTCTCCAGCCGTGTCATGGATAGTGGGATAGACAAACCTCCAAACTGAGCCCCGGCTACATCTCGCAATTGATAGTACCTAAAGTAGGAGTTTTCAGGCAGGCCGTGGGCAACCCGTAGCTGCATAAAGGTGCAAAACTTGCCCTCGCTGACTATGTCAGAGAGGACATTGACGCCCCGGCGTCTCCAAAAGGCGGACTCCGGGAAGCGCTGGAAGTGTGGCAGTTTGGGGTTATTCCAGAGGGGAGTGTGTGGGGATCGCGCAGTCTCCTCTGTAGTGGACAGTCTCGTGACCCGTTGCCAGGTCTCCAGTGTCACCAGCATGGGAGTAGGCAGAGGGGCGATTGAGGATGAGGGGCCGCTCAATAGCAGTCCCCGTAGGTTCTGAGCAGGGTCCACCATTCTATGTTCCAGGCCCACCGCCGGGTTGTAATTTGACGAGCATATCCACCATCCCGCGTATACCAGTTGGCTGGCCAGGTAGTAGTAATAGAAGTGCGGTAGGGCCAGTCCCCCTCCACTCGATGGGAGGCACAGAGTCTCCAATTTAATCCTGGGTGCAGTGCCCCTCCACAGTATGCGCAGTACGATCCCACGGAGCTTAGTGAAGAATTTTTTAGGGACTAACATAGGAGAATTATGCAGTATATACAGGAATTTTGGTAGCAATTTCATTTTTAGCAGGTTTATTCTGCCCACCAGCATGAGTGGGAGAGAGGCCCAGCGTGTCGCCGCCTCCCCGGCCCATGCCAAGAGGGGGACCAGGTTGGAGTTGTAAAAGGCGGACAGTTCCGCTGAGACCTTTACTCCCAGATAGGTGGTCTGGGTTGTCCAGCTCAGCGGGGCGGGCAGAGGGAGCTCGGCGGCCGCAGGGTCCACCGCCAGTAAGTGAGTCTTGTCCCAGTTGACCTTAACGCCAGAGTGTGCGCCGAATGCGTCGAATATAATCAGGGCTGCGTCTAGAGACGCCCCCGGGTCTTGGAGGAAGAGTAGGGTGTCATCTGCATAGAGCGCTATGCGCTCTTCGTAGTTGTTCAGTTTAAATCCCTTCACTGTTGGTGACGTTCGGATTTGGATCGCAAGAGGCTCTATGGCGAGGGCAAACAAGGCGGGGGACAGAGGGCAGCCCTGTCTTGTGCCTCTGCTCGGGGAGAATTGGGCAGAGACATGTGTATTAGTTTTAATGTTGGCCACCGGGGAGTCGTACAAGATCTCGATCCATTTAATAAAAGTTGGCCCGAATCCGAACCGCCGCATCACCGCCCATAGGTACTTCCACTCTACTGAGTCGAAGGCCTTTGCCTGATCTATGAATACCAGGGTGCGCCTCCCGCAGTTAGTGTGCTTGTACGACAAGTGATTAAAGAGCCTCCTCAGGTTCATGTCCGTACTTTTGCCAGGCATGAAGCCGGACTGGTCTGCGTGTATGATCTCTTTTAGTACAGAGTTTATACGCGTCGCCAGTATTTTTGCGAGTATTTTTACGTCGTTGTTGAGAAGGGAAATGGGACGGTAAGAGCCGCAGTCCGTGGGATCCTTTCCGGTTTTAGGGATCATTATTATGAGAGCTTTACGCATTGTGTCCGGTAGCGCCCCTTCCCGCAAAATAGAATTATATAGTGTGAGGAGTCGCGGGGCCAGGATTTCCACATTTTTTTTATACCACTCCCCGGGGAGCCCATCCACGCCCGGTGATTTCCTATTGGGGAGTGCCTTAATAGCCTCAGTTATTTCTTCTATACTTAGATCCCCATCCAGGTGGGCCGCGCTGTCTCCACTCAGTGCGGGGAAGGGAATGCCATCCAGGTACGCCAGGAGCTGCGCTTCAGTATAGCTCAGTCTGGAGGTGTACAAATCTCCATAGAATTGGGCAAACGTTTGATTAATTAGTTTGGGATCATTTAATAGAGTACCCGTGCCGTCCCGCACCGCCGTAATTGGTGGCAGTGTCTGATCCTCTCTAGCCAAGTAGGCCAGTAAGTGGCCGTTCTTGTCTCCCTGATCAAAAATCCGGTGGCGGGAATACAGGAGTTTCTTCTTGGTGTGTTCGATAAGCAGTAGTTTGTATTCCCGTCGCAGGGCACCCAGAATTGTAGTAGTTTCCGAGGAGGGGTCTGCTATGTGCCTTGCCTCTGCTAAATCAAGGCGCCTTTCCAGGTCCAAGCGGCGGGCTCCCAGGGATCTTCTATGCTCGGCAATAGCCAAGGTAAAGGATCCCCTGGTGAAGGCTTTAAATGCGTCCCATACCACCAGCTCCGAGGCCGTCCCCTCATTGACTTCCCAGTACATTTCAGCCTCTTGTTCTACATACTCATGCACTTCTCTCTGTTCCAGCCACAGCGGACTCAGTCTCCACACAGGGCGACTGCCCCCAACCCCAAGGTCAAGAACTAATTGGAGCGGAGAGTGATCTGAAATGCCTCTGGGTAGATAGGATATATCCCGAACCATAGGGAGGCAGTCCGGGGAGCCAAAACAGAGATCTATGCGCGAGAAGGCATTGTAGGTCGGAGTGTGGCATGAGTAGGCTCTGTCATGTGGATGTCGCGTGCGCCATATTTCCTGCATTGAGTAGGAGTCGGCCCACCCAGGCAGCCGAGCCTGTGTGGAGGCGGCTGGGGTGAGACGGTCCCGCACCGGGTCCAAAATCAGGTTGAAGTCTCCCATGATTACTATCGGGGCCGCCTCAAGGAGGACCACTCGTGCCATCACCTCGTGAAGTATTTCAATGTTAGCAGGTGGTGGCAGGTAAACATTTACTATCGTGAGGAGACGGCCATGGAAGGTTCCCTGTAGGATCAGGTAGCGCCCCCCAGGATCTATGTGTATTTGGCGGAAGGCAAACTGGGCCGATTTGGCCACCAGTATACTGACTCCTCGAGCGTAGTTGGAGTAAGTCGCGTGATACGCTGAGCCAATTGTTGCTCGTTTAAGCGCCAGTGTCTTTGAGCCCCTGAGGTGTGTTTCTTGAAGTAGTATCATGTGGGGGGAGTGGGTTTTAAGGAAGTCAAAAACCAATGCTCTTTTAACTTTAGAATTTAGTCCCCTGACATTCCAGGAGACCAGTTTTAAGTATGTGCTAGCCATTTTCAAGGGGGTAGCCATTGTTCCCATGAGTTCTTATAAAGCATCCGAAAGAGAGTCGCGCCAAAAACAACAACAAATAGAAAATTACAAAGCAATTCACATTTACCAGCCTCAAACCAATCCCTCCCCTCCCACCCTACCCATCCCCCCGAACTTCGGACAGGTTTCGATCCCATAACTCACAACTTTGTAGGGGGCGTGAGACCTAGCCCCAAGCGAGAATCACCAACAGACTATAACAGAAAAATGTAGAACAGTAATAGCAGTTACGAGCATGAAAATAAAGTCCCCCTGTGAAGAAACAGAGACAGGGTTATGTGATTGTGGGCCGCGTCAGAGTGGGCTATAGGTACCCGGCACGGGCCGCGGGCGCTGCGTAGGCCCTCAGTCCAGTCGGGCCCCCACAGTCCAAATAAAGAGAGAGAAAAAAAGGGGCAACTTTAACGCAGCCCACATCGTTTTGCATTTTCATCATCTTCAGCTGCCGGCCATCTTATCTAGAGTGGAGGGAGGGGGGGGTGGGAACGGGAAATGAGAGGGGGGAAAGGGGGGGGGGGGGGGAGAGAGAGAAAAAAAAAAAAAAAAGGGGGGGGGGGGAGTGGGAAAAAGGTGGGTGCCACCCTCCACCATTATGCCGCAATAATTCTGAGAAAGCAACGAATGGCCAACCGCATCAAACGCGCATTTGTGAAAGTCTCACGGTGCGGGTTAATTTTGTTCGAGCCAGTTTAGGACATCCTCTGGGTTTTCAAAGAAGTGGGAACGGTTATCCTTGATCACCTTTAGTCTGGCGGGGTATAACATGGCGTAGATAAGTTGTTTTGAGCGCAGCATTTTCTTTGCCTCTACAAATTTTTTGCGCTTTTGCTGCACCTCTAAGGAGAAGTCCGGAAAGATACGGATTGTTTGTCCGTCAACTCTTATCGGGTCTCTCTCACGGTTGTGTGCTAGAATTTTGTCTCTGTCCCTATAGTTAAGCAGTTTTGCAATGAAGGTGCGTGGAGGGCCTCCGGGCGGCGGGGCTCTTGATGGAATGCGATGTGCTCTCTCGACGCAGAATAGGGGTGACAGAGAGTTGGGGCCGTACTCCTGTTTGAGGAGCGATTCCAGGAAATCACAGGGATCTCTGCCCTCAGCGCCCTCCGGTAGTCCTATGAATCTCTGATTGCATCTGCGCAGGCGGTTCTCCATATCATCCATTTTTCTCCCCTGCGCCGTGATGTTAGAGCTGAGGGTGCGCACTTGATCTGAGAGTGGTGTAACAGAGTCCTCTAAGTTGGAGACTCGCGTCTCAACTTCTGTTGTACGCTCTCTCAGCGTTTGGACGTCCGCTCGCAGCAGACCAAAGTCCGACTGTAGTGCGTCGATTTTTTCTGTGAGGGCAGAGCGCGACTCTGTAATCGCTTTCAGCACATCGGCGATAGTTGGGCCAGATGCGGGAGGTGAAGCTGGTGCTGTTGCCTCAGGGGGCGCACTTTGCGGGCTAGAAGGCGCGTTAGGTCGGGAGTCCGTTGAGGTGCTGGGCCGTGAATATTGCTGCAGCTTGCTAGTTATTTTGGCTTGCTTGGTGGGCGCCATCTTGTCAAAGGATAGTAGTAGGGGATGTCCACCGGTCCGAACTTATAAATGTCACAGGGGGGGATTCATGCGCAGTTTAAACTTTAATGCATAGCTGTTGGGGTGCAAACATAGTGTAGTAGCATTTATGCACCTTTAGCGCGACACTTGCAGGCGGCAGCTCCGGGCTTGGTTTCTGAGTGCGCATGAAGCAGTCGGCCGCAGTCTCTGGGTACCACGTGTGTTAAAAGGCGAGATACGCAGAAAGAGGGGGCCGCCAACCGCCTCCGCACCTCTCTGTTCAGGAGTAGAGTGCTTCCCTGAGGGAGAGTGGCTCCGTGCGCGGTGCTCCTCACTGTGTGCGTGGGTCTCCGCTGTGTTTCCCCTTCACTTCTTTCCCCCACGCCGCCCCCAATCTTTCTCCTCTTGCACCCCTTCTCTTCCCTCGTCTAGGTGGTGTCCGACTGGGGGGGAGGGGCAGAGGGGGCCCCTTAATATGTCTGCCTGTGCAAAGTGCTTACTGCACGGCAGGGAGCTCACTCCAGGGGGTTTCAGTGCCCTCGGCGTGGTGCTACTGTCCAGTAGGGGTGGGGGAGCGCAGGGGGGGGCCGCAGGGTCCGGTGGCCGCAGTCACGGCGTCACTCACCCAATCTGCTGTTTTGTGGGCCTGCCGTTCTCTTTCCTGCTCCTTCTGCCCGCTCCCCGGCTCTCCTCAGGTCCCAGCAGCTGCCCCCTCCCCTCCGCTGCTCCTCAGGGAGGGTTTGCCGTTGTCTTCCGCGGCCGGCCCTCACTTCCGGTCGGCCGCGTCTGTAAATTTAGGCCGGGGATGCGGCCGGAACTGCAGGCCTCAAAATCAAAAGTTCAGCTAGAGACCCGCGGAGGGTCTCCTTCTGCAGGTCTCGGTCCGGAGGTGCCCAGGGTAATGATTTCGCCGCGGTGGAAGCCTCCAGGCGCGGCAAAAACTCTCCGGTATGTTCCTGCTGCCAGGAGCCCCGGTCTGTGCGTGCGCTCCCGCTGCCGGCTAGCCACGCCCCCTCATTCCTTGATTTTAGTCTATCATGCAAACAGATCTCTCCCAAGTTTTCCATGACTCCACGTGGGCTGGAAAAGATGTTTTTTTTTTTTTAGGGCAAATATTCTTTTGGATTTTCCATGTTGCGATGATATAACAGTTATCACTTGGAATAAGAGGGGGGGGGCTCAATCTCCAGTTCCTAGCGATTTGAGTATTTTAGTGAAAGACAGATGTGAGAGACTATCTTTCTAAATTTAACAGGTATTCTTTCTTTGCCCAATAGGAGGATGGCCGGCTGAGGATTAGGGGAGATCTTTGAGCCTGCTATTTTATTTATTGGCGCGAAAACTTCTTCCCAGAGTACGCGTAGTTTTTCACAATTCAAAAAGATGTGGCGTGGGGCGCCTTGTCCTATACCGGCTCTCCAACACTCAACTGTAACGTTCAGGAAGAGAGACGCTTATCTGTAGGGTGAATAATACCATCTTGTGACGATTTGTTAGTGTACTTCATTAGACTAGCACATAGTATGGACTTGTGGGCCCATATAGAAGCCCAGGACCATTGCTCTGTAGAATATGTGGTGTTTAGATCCATGTCCCAATTGAGGATATGGGCATTCACATAGCTTCCTATTCTGTCATCTGCCTCTTAGCCTGAAACACTTATACAGAATTTTCAACAAGGTTTGCAAGGGGAAGGGCTAAATGTGTAGTTATGAACATATGTAGGTAGGTGCAGCTCTAGTGTTTTTTAATTTGTAGGTATTTTAATACTTCGTTATCGGGTAGTTTAAATTCCTCCCTCAGGCTCTAAAAAATATTTCATTTTGGAGTTCTCTAGGAGGTCGGAGAGGAACGTCACTCCATTTTCCCATCATGAGGCCACTGTTAGGCATTCTGAATAAGGCTCCAGGATCTCTATGGGCATTGGAATTTTTTTCTTGGGAACCTGCATCCTGGCGAATTGTAGGAGTTGACACCAGTCCATCACAAAGGCTTTGATGGAGTGTCACTCTGGGATAGGGAAAGGGGCAGCCAGAGACATCGCTATGAGCAGGTTTCTCAAGGGTTTGCCCCTCGTTAGGTGCCTTTCTAATCGTGGCCTGCTAATACTTTCCGTTAGGAAAAAACAGGGTCTAAGCTGCTTAATTAGGTTTGCTTGGTAGTAGGCCTGCAAATTTGGTATCCCCAATCCTCCTCTCTCCCTTGACCTGTACATTTGGAGGCCACTATTCTAGGTCTTTTATTCCTCCCATATAAAAGCCAAAATTTGTCTTTGTAGGGATTTTATGAGTTTTTGTGGTATAAGAAGTGGGAGGATATACAGAGTGTATAGCATTTTTGGGAAGATAATCAACTTATATAAGATGATCCTTCCCAACCAAAATTTAGTTCTGAGTAGTGTTGTGGAGATTAACAAGGTTTCTATCTGGTATTTCCTTGAGGGCAAGAGAGAGTCCAATGTCTAGGTAAGGGACTGCCAGTTTATTCCACTCATAGGGGAATTCTTTCTTAATTTGTTCTCTCAGCGGCTGGAAACATTTATGCCCAGTAATTGGGGTTTTGACTCGTTAGTTTTATAGTAGGAAACTTTACCAAAGGCCTCTATTGTATTGGAGATTGCTCGTGAGCTTAAGGGGGTGAGTCATCGATAAAATTACATTATCTGCATAGAGACCAATTTTGTGCTGCATGCATGCCTTTGGTATGCTATTGTGAGAATGAATAACAATGGGAATAGGGGGCACCCCTGGTAGGTTCCATTGGTGATTCCAAATGGATTCGATAGGACCCCATTAAAGGGGTTGTCCCGCGCCGAAACGGGGTTTTTTTTTTTTTCAACCCCCCCCCCCCCCCCGTTCGGCGCGAGACAACCCCAATGCAGGGACGTACAGAAAGCTTACCGGAGCGCTTACCTTAATCCCCGCGCTCCGGTGACTTCTATACTTACCTGTGAAGATGGCCGCCGGGAACCTCTTCCTCCGTGGACCGCAGCTCTTCTGTGCGGTCCATTGCCGATTCCAGCCTCCTGATTGGCTGGAATCGGCACGTGACGAGGCGGAGCTACACGGAGCCCCATAGAGAACAGGAGAAGACCTGGACTGCGCAAGCGCGGCTAATTTGGCCATCGGAGGGCGAAAATTAGTCGGCTCCATGGGAACGAGGACGCTAGCAACGGAGCAGGTAAGTAAAAAACTTTTTATAACTTCTGTATGGCTCATAATTAATGCACAATGTATATTACAAAGTGCATTATTATGGCCATACAGAAGTGTATAGACCCACTTGCTGCCGCGGGACAACCCCTTTAATGAGAACTCTTGCCGAGGGTGTGGAGTATAGTTCCTCAATTGCTTTTATGATTTCACCCTCAAATCCAAATTTTCGTGGTACTGAGATTGTATCTTCCCAGGGAATTCTATCGAACGCCTTCTCCACATCCAATGTAAGGAGCAGAGAAGGCGTTCGGAGCTCGTTAGTTTTATGCATCAAGTCCAGAGCTCTTTTATTGGTGTCAGAAGTCTGCCTGCCTTTCACAAACCTAGCCTGCTTGCTGTGTATTAGGTGCGGGATTATTGTCATTATGAGGTGGGTAATTGTTTTAGTGTACAATTTTATATCTCTGTTTAGGAGAAATATAGGCATGAAATTTGACGGACATGCTATGCTCTTGCCTGTTTCGAGAATTACCACTATGGTGGCCTACAGCATTTCCGTAGATCCACCAACTACTGATGACCTGTACTGAGGATATGTCATGAACAGTTTAATGCTGGACAACCTTTTTGGAGGGGTTTTCAGAGTTATTTATTTTATATAGGTCCCAATGCCCAAAACTATATGAAATGAATATATAATTGGCTTTTACCTAACTGTTTTTTTTGGCTTCTTCTGCATCAAGATTGGAGGGTAATGGGCTGAATTGGATGGACATGTCTTTTTTCCGGCCTTACAAACTATGTTACTATAATCATTGCAGCGCCAGACCACCGTTTTTGCCAGTCCTGCACTGTGACAGGTGACATCATTGTCAGAAGGCCCAGTCATTTCCTACAAGCCTGTCACGTGGTCTTCTAATGTAGAAGCCCAGAACAGGTATATGGAACAACATCAGTGATGTTCTGGTCGGGCCTTTTATTGGCTGCATCTTGTCTCCACCAGAACAATGGTTGGAGACCTGGGTTTGTCGGGGTGGGGCTATAGGGAGCGCCCACAGCTGGTGATTGGCTACCTGGACGGAGGCTGAAGAAAGTGTCTGACAGCTGACAGGGAGAGAGCAGGGCTGGTTTCTGGGGCAATGACGGGGGATTGGCATCACAAATTGCAGCACTGATGGGAGTCCGGCAACTAGAGTGACAGTGGGGGACGGAATCGGCCTTGAGCCTACGCTTACCTACATGCATGTGATAGCGCAGCCGTCTTCAGCGGCAGATGAGTACGCCAGCAAGCATTACAGTGGAAATGAGTAGCCGTGGGGGTGACTGACAGCAACGGAGAAGGGAAAGCGTCTATGAGAGTGAAAGGAGGTGGGAGGGGAGAGGATGGTAGAGCAGCAGCAAATGTAACAGCGGGTTTCGGAGCGAAGATGGCAGGGCTAACAGCGGGTTGCGGAGCTAAGATGGCAGGGCCGCGGGGACAGACTGACAGCGTGGCCAGGAGCAGATATGGCAGCCCGGCGCAACCACGCTGACGGCGCCGCTAGAAACACGCTAGCAGCTAAAAAAAGGGAGCCCAGCGGGGAGCATACATAGCAGAAGGGCAACATGCCACAATGCCAGGTACTGTTGTCAGCTTGCATCTGGGGAGGAATGTCAGGTAGCCAATCGGCAGCTGTGGGCGTTCCCTATAATTCCACCAGGACAATTCCAAGTCTTCACCCATAGTTCCGGTGGAGACCAGATGCACCAGTACCGCTTGTATGTATATTGCACCATTTTACAGATGTATTCTCAACTGGCAACATTACTTCTAGAAGATATCTCTGTAATATGCCATCCCATAGAACATTGCATGGTCTTTCTATATGAATCTGAAGGAGAAGAAAATTGCCTCTATATGAAACCAGAGGCCTTCAAAGGTATAGTAGGAGCCATTACTTTATGATAATTCCATACATCTTTCTATACAGCTATATTACAGCTGTGTACATGAGCAATAATTACCCTCCAGAAAATCTAAGTTCCCTTCCAACTCCCTCCAATTCACCATCATTGGAACAAAGGCAGCTCAGCCATTAAAATCATTTGGAGTGTATGGGTCTGACTGTTGGCAAACCTGGAAAGGAAAAAGTTGTGCAAGGCATTGATTGCATAGTAACTCACATTTTGGTTTTCCTCAGCTTAGTGGAAAAATGATGTCACAAAAGTTGTTGTTTAGTCTGAGGCGCAAGATCTACTTCTGCTTTGTACTTCCAGTTTTATTGGTTCTGCTCTTGATCAACTTCATGCTAGCTGGTTTCAGTCAGCGGAAAACTAGAGACCTTTTCACACATTCCTTTTATATACATATATTTATGTGTTTATGTTGTTTTCCTAAAAAAAAAGTTTAGTTTTTGTCTTTTTTCCTACTTAGTCTGCTCAACAAGTTTGAACGACTCTTTAGGGACTTCTTCAGGCTCAGAAAGATGGTAGTAAATTTTTGTTCTCTGAGATAATGATTACTTACTATTGAAAAACTGTTCTTTCTCATCATTTGTAGCTCATAAATGGAAATCTGTTAAGAAAATAAACTAGAATTACTGTTCTATTCCTGTCATCACAGTTGCTTCTTGCATGGACACCTTGGCAGGACATCTATTAGGCTGAATGCACACGACCCGGTCGGATTCCACAAATAGAAGTAATATTTAACTCAACCTTGTAATGCAGAAAGTGGAAGGATTGATCTCTGGTAAATGAAGAAGGAACTATGCATGTAGACATGGTGCTTCTGGCTTCTGTGCAGGCTTCTAACTCAGCAACTCCTTTTCACACTTGTACATGCATATCCGTGGTCTCTCCCATATGCACATAGAAAATACACAGCTATCTGGGCTGGCAGAGACACAAAACATTGGCTGAATAGAGCAGCTGTTGCTGGATTCCGTGCAGTCAGCAGATCTAAGTGTGCATATCTCACTCCCTTCTTACAATGGACTCTTTCATGAGCTGCTTGTAAAGTCCATCCATAGGGAGGACAGACAGCTGAACCATTGTCTACTCTGGAGCTGCTGAGGAAACTTCTCAAGATGTTTTTAAGATATCATCACTAGCCCATTGCCCAGAAGAAGACTGTCCACTGTGTAGAATACCCCGAAGTGGTCGAAAAGAATTCATTTTCATGCAAACTTAAACCAAAACTGCAAAATACTCAACATTTTAGTATGTTGTTAGTTATATTACCATATCCTCTTAAGTAATATTAGTTGTTTTTTAATTTTCTTGTAGTTTATAGGGTCAGAAGAGTCCAACGTGTTTTACCTTGGAAATCACATTGAAAGCATTGATGCATATTGACTTCTATACCATGTCTAATGGATGTGCCGAAACAGTCCAGCCAGTAGGGGTCCAACCACTGCTATTGTTAATATTTACTAGTGACCAAACGAATAGACAGTGTGACTAGCAATGCAGGAAGCCGTTGGCAGGGATGAAGGAGGGTCAAAACAGGAAGAAAATGGAAAAACAACTCAGATTTAAGGAGTACTATATCCCCACCACCACTATTATATTACAGGATATAGACATTAAATAATCAATGAGGTTGTTGATACGGGTTTTGGAGTCAGGTAGGAACTTTCAAAATGTTGATCCAGGGATTATTCTGACTGCTATTATGGAGTCGGGAAGGAGTTTTTTCCCCAATGTGTTAAATTGACTTCTGCCTCATTTTTTTTTTTTGCCTTCCTCTGGATCAACAAGGGGGAGTGAAAACAGCCTAAACTAGATGGACATTGTCTCCATTCAGCCTAACATACCTATGTTACAGATACAGGAAACAGCCGGGTCGGATCCGGCTGCGAGAATTCTCGCAGTGGGACCTGACCAGAGCCCCTGCAGAGAGCAGCGCGACACTCGCCTGCTCCCGCGGCTCCGGATCCTTCATGTGCCGGCGCATGCGCAGACTGGAGCAGGTGGCCGGGGAGTGGCATTTCGGTGCGGGGCTCTGCGAATTAGAGCATGCCGCGATTTGTTTTCTGCGCGTGATTTAGTGCAGACAAATCGCATCCGTCTGCATAGGATTGCGTATTGTAATGCAATCCTATGCAGGCGTGTACGGGCGGAAATTCTGCGGGAAATCCCGTTGCGGAATTTCCGCCCGTCTGCAGGCAGCCTAAGGCCTCATCTCGCAGAAGAATCAGACCCCGTGCCCCGGCATTGATCTCCGCATACCTGTCTTCTCTCACTGCTCTGTGGATGTGCCAGCTGGCACACCGCTGCACATGCGCAATGTAGAGAGTCACACCAGCGATGATGTGGATCTGCCGCGACTCACCGGGATGGACGGCTTCCATTGACTGCAATGGAATCAGTCTGTGCGAGCCTCGCACTAGGATAGGACATGCTGCGGTTTTTTTTTTCCCCCACAAGTGGAAAATCGCAGTTGCTTTCCACTCGTGGGCTTGGAAAAGCGTTTTCTTTGCATGTCCTATAAGGAGTATTTGCTGCGGGATCCGGAAGCGAATGCTCTCTACAGATCCCACACTGTAAATATGGCTGGGGACATTGGGACTAAGTTTTAATATGCTTGGAATAAAGAAGCAGGTTACCAAAGTTTGGTGATTATACTTTCTTTATCTTTTTATTCCGTTGTGGTGGTCATGAAAAAGTGTCATCAAGAAATAAATCTACAAGTGGTTATTTATAATCAGAAACCGATGGCAAGCTGTATTTCATGGGCATGTTCAATCAAATATAAGAAATTTACTGTCCACTACCATAGCTTTTCAAGCTAATTGAAAATAGACAACTAACATGGCTGAACTTCCAATTAACGCCTTTTTTTTTTTTCAATTACCGCCATAATTAAAAATATATATTACCTTGTGAAATTAAAGAGGTTTTTACCACAATCAAGGTTTATCACCTATCCACATAAGTGTCTGGTTGCTGGGGACCTCATTGTTGGGTCCCCCACTAATAAATAGGAGGAGGGCCTTAAGCTGTTACTCTTCCTCACTGTATGACCATAGTTAGGAGACATTTTAATGGCGCGGTGATCGATCATGCTCCCTGCCGCTTTATTCCAACTTTATGGGACTGATGGAGACTAATGAAGATAGCTGAACAGTGTACTCTCATGCTAGTGCTTGGTAGGGGTCCCAGCGCTGGACATATGATCTTTAAATGGGGAACACAAGTCAAAGTTCTATATAAAGGGGGAACTCCAGTCCTGATTTTGCATGACAATGCTGTACGATTCCAGCATACCGAGTTGAATAATTAACATTGATTGGGTCATTTTGGGGATTTTTATTATTATTATTTTTTTTTTTCTTCCAATTTTACCATCAGTTTACACGTATTGAGGAAATAATGTAAGGGGAAAAGTTTGTAACATTTTGTGGCTCTGAAACATAGGAACAGAAACTGCCACATTGATGCATGAAGCAGTTAAGTAGACATGACCAATTTCAGATTTTTCTGTAACAGATTTTCAATTCTTTTATATAGTATTTCTAGTGTTCCTTTTCTGTAAACGGACCAGCCCTCTAGATGGCCGCGGCGCACTGCCATATTGAATCGTTGTCTCAGAAGAGGTTTTGCTATATTTTGTTTCCTATGCTGATGTGAACATGGATTTTGTTTTTAAGGCATGCCTTCACAGGTATCTCTTAGGCCACTGTCACACAGGCGCTTTTTTACAGCGTTTAACGCACGTTTTCAATGCGCTGTTTGAATGCTGTACTAAGACACCATTCATTTTAATGGGGCCGCTCAGACAAACGTGTTATCGCAGCGCTTGTGACGCGCACTAAATCCAGCGCTGTATGTTCTATTTTACAGCATTTCAGCGCACTTGATAAGGCTATGCACTGCCCAATGTAATGAATGGAGAGTGGTAAAACCACTGTCATACACTTTGTACAGTGTTTAACAATGTTTTTAACGCTGCTTACTATGCCACCGGGGGGGAGACAAAAATGGGGACGTCATCAGATTGCTTTGCCTGCATTGTTGCTGCACAAAACATGCAGTAAAAATGTTCCCAACGCTGTAAAAAGCAGCGTTAAAAAAACAAAGCGTTTTTAGAAAAACCTCTGCGTGAGTGGCCTCACACGAGTGTATTTGGCAGCATGCAAGCTCCGAGATGTATGTGCAGGGCACGCAGCTACTACACAGTGACATTGCCTATTGGCTGTGTGCAGCACTTATAGGTGCCATGTATAATCTTGGCATGTATGTGTGCGTAATGCCTGCTGAGATAGAACAAGCTGCGATTGTCTTTTTTTTTTTTTGTCTTGCACGCGTATTTCACAGAAGCCTTATGAGCTCAACATGGCTGCCTATGGCAGATTGCTACAATGTGTTTCACGAGCGAGACCCGCACGCAGATTGCGCTGTACCGACATGCTTGCGTGAACCTGGCCCAAGGCTGTGGTCACACATGGCGTTTTTTCACTGTGATGGTACGACTGTTTGGCACATGACAGCTGTACCAGCAACTATTGCGCCTCTGTTTTCACACGGGAGCGATAATCCGTCAGAGAATGGAGGTGGAGCGGCCTGAGATCTCTTCCAGCCGGCTGCCCCCATTGACCGTAAACAAGAGTTGTTCGTAGATTGAACGACTTCAGTTTACACTGAGCGAGAATCCGCTCAGTATTCGTTCAGTTTCATTGAACTGAAGTGGAACTACTAGCGATTACTGAGCGATTTCTCGCTCAGAGCCCTCTCTGGTGACATGTGTACGCAGGCTTGCAGTCACCTGAAACTGCTTGTTTGAGTGATTATTTGGACAACCAGTGGTGCATGTAAAGGTACCTTTAGTGACCACACATTTTTATGGGCGGTAACTAAAGAGCTTAATTCTGATGCAAACCTTTTATGGTTCTGCATCAGAACCACAGCAGGGTGTAGAGGCTCCGGCCAGGAAGGAAGAAAACTCCAATCTAGCTACTTAATCCTTTTATATGTCATGGTCAATGCTGACTGTAGTATCTAAGTGGTTTACAGAGGGAGAGGACTCTCGTTACCCCTTTGACTCAATGTCACAATCCTGGTTTACCGATGGATTATTATGGCCTCCAAAGACCTAATGATGTCTTCTGGGTCTGCCATGAACAAAAGTCCATTATGCCCTGCCAAAGGCAGGGTCAATTAATCATTTAAAATTAACTGTAATAGAGAAGTATTGCAGTGTATTGTATAAATGGTCAATATAACTGTCCCCTGTGGTAATATATAAAATGTCTGAATAAGTAAAAGAAAAATCTTAAATATAAAAAAAGTGCTCTTTTCCCCATCTGTAAAAAAAAAACAACAAACGAACAAACTTTAAAAATTCACATGATTTGTTTCACCACATTCATAATGACGCAAACGAGAAAACTGTGTTATTATACCCACATGGCGGAGAAAACTGTGTTGTTATACCCACATGGCGGAGAAAACTGTGTTATTATACCCACATGGCGATCACAGTGAAAAGACAAAAGAACAATGCCAAAATAGCTAATTTTGTGCATCTTGCAAAAAAAAAAAAAAAAAAAAACAGAATAAAAAGCAACCACAAAATGGTACCAATAAAAACTATATCTTGTCTTCACACAGCTCCGTCAACAACTAAGGGTGAACACCTGCTTTGATAGGATATCCTTGTGATGTGAGAATGAGCGAAAGCGCATGATAATGAAACCAATGATTTTCAATAGTTTGATTCTCATTAGCGATGTTTTCACTGTAACCTCGCATCGCTAAGAAGAATCCGCAATATCACCCATTGTTCTCAATGGGGCCTGCAGCAGCCGCCCTAGACCCATTGAAAACATAGGGAGTACATTGCTCCCCTGACACAGCATTGACGGCTATGGCAGGGGATTCCTTTATCCCCGCAGGGATGAAGGAATGCCCTGTTACAGCTGTGACAGAGGTCCGCGATGCTATCCCATTGCTTTCAATGGGCCCCCTTCACTCTCTTTCGCTCTCTCCTCCACCGCCCCACCCCCCTGCTCCTCCCTGCTCACTCCCGCAACTCACCGCTCCCCCGTCAGCACCCGAATCTTTAGAGACGAGCGGGCAGGTACTCGCATAAAGCACTGCTCGCTCGAGTAGTTTGCCTTAGCGAGTACGCTCGCTCATCTCTAAAAACTAACTATTTTATGGCCTTTGGAATGTGATGACACACACACAAAAAAATTAAGTTGTTGACATTGTGCAAAACTTATAAACTAACTTTTATAAATTTTGTTATTGCCGTAATCCTGCCGGCTCAGAGAATAACGTTTTCATGCTATTCATACTGTACAGTGAACTCTAAGGACAAAGCCACAAAATTAAATAACAAAAACCATAGTCAGAGCTTTTTTGGAATTTGAAAATGAAATAAACTTTTTGAAAAATTGGTTGGTCATTTGGGCCCAAAATAGTCCAGTTATTAAAGGGTTAATAAGACCATTGTAAAGCGGTGAGAGCAGCTGCAGGGTATTTGTCCTGAGTCTGTTCATACACCCTATATGCGAGGAATGTGAAGTCCCTGTCGTGTCCTAGTTGTATTCCTGCAGTCTGGGCCGGGTCCCTCTAACGCACACAGATTTGCAGCTTTGCTATGACTTGTCCTCCTATAAGCCGGTCACTGTGATCTTCCTGCCCTGCATGAACCCGGCCCTTGTTATATGTTCTATCCGTATACTCCTGGCTCCGTGCAGGTTTTGGGGACAGGTGCTGGCCAGGAACCATCGGCACAGAAATAGATCCTGGTTTGTGTCCTAACAGAGGCGTGCAGCAGGTGCGCTGAGTAATTCAGTACGAAGAGAAGTATGAATCAGAAGTGACAGCTGTTATTTGTTGCTAGAGATGCCATCTTGGACCCGTCTGTAATGTGCATTATATGCTTGTGGGATAGAAGACCATATGCGGGTGTCGTAATGCATGTGGCAGCAGTGGAATGACCATTCTCGTGACAAATAGCTGTTTTCATTTTTCTCCTGTAAATTTTAATAAATTTGCAATTGTTTTCCTCTTCTGTTCGAAACCCTTTTACGCTTTTAACGTTAACCCTTTGACAAGCGCAGATGTGGGAGGACGCTACCATATTATCTTCATATAAAGGGTTGCTGTGCTGAATAACTGAGGTGAAACTAGCCTTATGATATTGGATTAAAGCCTAATGGCCTTTTTACACGGGCTGACCATCCTTTTTTTTTTCCCGCATTCATACTGATTGATTAGCATTCATATTTGTTCATTTGAACGAATTTTGGGCGATAATCGTTCCGTGTAAATGGGCCTTAACTCCATGGTATCAAGTGTGAATGGTAAAGATAGAGAAAATAGTAAGGGTGGAGCGGAAGGTGAAGAAGCCAATAAGGATCTGCAATTATAGGTGCAGGTGCTGCCTGTCAGAAAACTCACCACCTAGATGGGCTTAAGTGCGACAAGGATAAAGGAAAAGGGGGACAGTGAAAAATCCCAATACTCTAAGTTTCTTAGAAACTGGAGATCGTGGGTACCGTAGTGAAGAACTTCTCTTTTATTGGACAGCGTAAAAAGCCAACAGGTGAAAATGCGTTTTCAGGTCAGACACCATCGTGAGTTCGGCTGGATTAGAACATACAAACACAAGAGAAGTTCTTCACTACGGAGCCCATGACCTCCAGTTTCTACCAAGCTTACAGTATTGCACCTCTTCACCAGCCTTTTTTCCTTTATCCTTGTCCATGGCATCAAGGGCACTCGTACTGTATAATTTAATCGTTATGCTTACCTTCCAATTTTGTGCAGTTTTATTTACAGTTTGCAGCTGCTTTTCTTGATCAGGGGCAGCATGATTGTCAGCCTATGTCCAATGCCCTATTTGAATGTGCGAGTGACGTCACCACTAATTCGTTCCCACATTGTTAAGAATCGTTCAGTGTTCCACATTCCTATGTGACCAACGAGCGGGGAGAGTTTAATCCTTTCCAATCCAATTTGTAGCCTGGTTTTCCTAAGGGGCTTACTCTTTTTCTGCCATTATACAACGACGCTATCTGCTGGCTAAAGCCAGTACTGCATGAGGTGACACGTTGGACAGGCTTCAACAGCAGAGGGGCTGGCAATATACAGGAAGAGAACCCTGACGGACGTCTTCCAAGTTCCAAGTTCGAAGCTGTACAGCCTTAAATCATAATGTCTTCAGAGGTCAGACAGTGGATTGGAAAGGGTTAAAAGCAACGAGAAGTGAACGAACCAACGATGATTTTTTAATCCTACTGAACAAAGACCGAAAAGTGCACAATTCTCGTTCATCATTGGCTGGCATTTAAACAAACGATCATCGTTCACTTTTGCTCCTTTAACCCTTTCCAATCCACTGTCTGACCTCTTCCTACATTCTGAGTGAAGGTTGTACAGCTCCAATGTCAGAAGGCGTCCGACAGGGTATTCTTACCGTCTATTGCTAGCTCCTCCGTTGTTGGTGGCTCTCTGGCGCACACACACTGGCTTTAGCCAGCAGATGGCACCCTTGTATAACAGCAAAAAGAGAAAGCCTTTTAGGATACCCTGAATCCAAAATCTGATTGGAAAGGGTTAAACAGTTTTTTTGAATGCTAATCGTTACTTCTCAACGCAGCATAACCTGTACAAGCTGTAGTGTAATGGGATTTCTTCGCCAAGTATGGCACTTTTCTCCCTCTTTATTGAAACTACGAGAAAGAAAAATGTATTCTCTCTCGAATGGATGAATGAAGCTTTGTCTGGTAGAAGGTGAATGCGGGACCTTCATGTCCTGTAATACAAAATGAGTAAACGGTCTATCAGGAATGGCAATGAGGGTAATCAAATGTTTGCAGATATTGCTATGCTTTGGCAAACTTAACCAATCAGCAAGTCAAAAGTATTTTCCTAAGAATATATTTTCTAATGTCCCATCAAAATGACTGGATCCCAAATTCTTTTTTTCACACTGCCATCATATATAGAAATCTTTGTTTCAATGGGGGATTTATTGCCAGGGTTATAAGACAGATTGCAGCTCTCATTGTGACCATTTTCAGGTAGTAGTAATACAGGTACATTTTAGCATCTGGTTGCAACAGTTGGGTCTACTGAACCAGACTTGGATCCCCATAGGATAGTTCAGCTGTCAGAGATGTGAACCTTACTAATATTAAAGCCGTCTTTCACAGCGATGATTGGTAAAATAAAAGCGCCACCAGTAACAAGGCTGCTGGTCTTCCTAGCGCCACCAGTAACAAGGCTGCTGGTCTTCCTAGCGCCACCAGTAACAAGGCTGCTGGTCTTCCTAGCGCCACCAGTAACAAGGCTGCTGGTCTTCCTAGCGCCACCAGTAACAAGGCTGCTGGTCTTTCTGGCACTAATTTTTTAGAATTTCCCAAACTACTTTCTTTTCTATTTTCATGAGACTAAATAAGGAACTAATGTGAGATTAAACAAGAGGAAGTTTTGACATGTTCACTTCTTAATGTTGGCTGTATTTTCCCAAGAACGTGAATGGGAACTTTCCTCTACTTCTGTTTAGACATGCGCCTCCCATGGGTGTCGTATGATCATTTTAAAAACGTGATGGAATTAACAGTTTGTATTGTTCTGTAGCAATATAAATGGATGCAAGTTTTCACATTTTTCCATCTTTTTATGAATGTCTGATGGCAACAATAATTGGTGTTAATTTAAATTTTCACAAATTGATATGGAGCAAAACAGTTTTGACCCTACAACATGAGGAGGATTGCACTGTGTAGGTATACAATGGCATACACTACCCATAGGCTTCCATTGCAAAAAAGAAGAAAAAAAACCAAACCGTATAGTGCATGTTACATGTGTTTTTACTCCGTCCTTCTGGATAGGAAAATGTAGCAGCCCACACTTTTCTATGCAGTGAAAAATATATACTGGCCCAGTGTATAGTAGTAGGCGCTCTGTGCATGAGGGCCTACGGATACATCGAAACTATGTCAGTTGAAAAGGTTTTTAACATCCAGACCCCCTGTGCTTCTACTGGACTAAAGGTAAAGGACCATAGAATCTTATAATTATGGAGTAATAAGGTGTTGTGGATGATCCTACTGTAATAGAGGTGTTAATATGTGGCCTGTTGAAGAGGGGTTGTCCTCTCAGCCATACACAACTGCAATGAGGTAGCCAAGAGGACTGAGACAGCTGGGGTATGCAGTGTCCTTAACTCCCACAGAAGTCAATTAGAGTTAAACAAGTGGCGCAGCACGGTGAACTATGCTGTTTCCATGACGCCTGAGTTATAACAGCAGAGCTCACATTGCTACATTGTTTGCCTAACTTCTAATGGAGTTACATGAATAGCAGAGCGAAGCCTGTTCAGCTGTTTCTATTATCCCAACCATCGGGCTGAGGGGCATTAGGAGCCAAAACTAGAGATAGGTGTGGGACCTGTACCTACTTGATGTTTATGGCAAATCCACCAACTAAGATGGGATATATCGCTTTAAAATGAAGTCCTTCTGCTGTTTGAAAGAAATGCTTTAAGACCTTTAAAAGAGGAGGACAACACAAGGAGCTTTGAGTTTTTTGTTGTTTTTAGTTTAGATGGCAACACTATTTAAAGAAGTTATTAAATAAGCGCTCCTCCCCACAGCAGAAACCATTCCTAACCAAACCCTGCTTTAAAAGAAACTTTAATTTTGTATTAATTAAAATTTTTTCATGAACTGTAAACCTTTTATAGTGCAGTCTATTATGCAGGTCCGCGGTGCCGGGGTTTATATGTCACACTATTTTTGTGTGTGCATTCCTAAGAGACGATGCAGAATTACTACATGGAGTGTCCTGGATGAGCGGGAGAGTCACAGCCCTGACCTGGAGTTTAGAATAGTTCTCATCGTCATCATTTGCACAAAGCAATCCACAACAGGGCTTGTTCCTTGGGATGCATGACCGGCTCTTACAGACACAAAGTCCCCTTGTAGGGATATGTTTTAATGGCAAACAAAAAATAACCATGGAACCATAGCAAAATATACCTGAAGAAATATATGAGGTTACAAGATTTATTTGATTTCTATTACTGAGAGGATTAACATTTTGTTCTACCAGCTAACAGGGTAGGAAACTATTTCTTTTTGGGATGGACATGACATGTAGCTAATTAATCATGTATATGAGACACGGGTTAGATTGAAATGTGTGAAGAATGCATGAATTTGTTTTTACTTGCATGAACATCTATTCGTGATTTTAATTTTCTAATTGAATGAAGAAGCAGAGAGGCATTAAAGGGGTTGTCCCGCGCCGAAACGGTTTTTTTTTTTTTCAATAGGCCCCCCGTTCGGCGCGAGACAAACCCGATGCATGTATTTAAAAAAAAAACACCGGATAGTACTTACCCGAATCCCCGCGCTCCGGTGACTTCTTACTTACCTTGCTAAGATGGCCACCGGGATCTTCACCCACAGTGGACCGCAGGTCTTCGCCCATGGTGCACCGTGGGCTCTGTGCGTTCCATTGCCGATTCCAGCCTCCTGATTGGCTGGAATCGGCACACGTGACGGGGCGGAGCTACAAGGAGCAGCTCTCCGGCACGAGCGGACCCATTCAGAAGGGAGAAGACCGGACTGCGCAAGCGCGTCTAATCGGGCGATTAGACGCTGAAATTAGACGGCTCCATGGAGACGAGGACGCTAGCAACGGAGCAGGTAAGTGAATAACTTCTGTATGGCTCATATTTAATGCACGATGTATATTACAAAGTGCATTAATATGGCCATACAGAAGTGTATAACCCCACTTGCTTTCGTGGGACAACCCCTTTAAATGAATTGTCCATTTATCAATTGACCGCTCATTTATTAGCCTTTAACCCAGGGCGCTGCTGATTTTTAATGGCAGTCAGTATTTAAAGAATACCTGCACTTTCTCCTTCAGAGCAATTTGTACTCTGTTGGCCTTTTTCGTTTCCTTCCGGCAGCTGAAGACTGCCCCCTATGGCACTTATATAGCACTATATGGGGTCGCTTTCAGCTGCCAGAAGGAGCAAAAAAAGGCCAACGGAGCACCAATTGCCCTGAAGGTCAAAGTGCAGGTATTCTTTGAGTGTAGCCAATCCATTAAATATAGAGAAAATAACTCTACCCAACTCCAGTGCTTTCTTATACTAGATATATTTGTTTGACTGATTATATGCATTGTTTCTCTTGTATTTTAAATCATGAAATTAGTTTTTCCTTGTATTAGTAAACCCCCATATTTTGCCAGCTTTCAATTTTAAGATTCTTTAAAGTATAGATACCCCTCCTAAATGGGTTGTACCAGAATATCAAGTTATCCCGTATCCACAGGAGTAAAAATACCTGAGTGGGGGCAGCGCTCAGGTACTCTGCAGTCCCACTGAAAGTGAATGCAGTGCTTGTGCGAGCAGAGCTCCATTCTCATTGTGCGGGGTACAGCAACGCTGCAGCGAGGAGCATGGGGACACGGGACTCCTATTCTTGAGATCGGCAGGGGTCTCAGCGGTGAGATCCCCACTGAGCAGCAAGTTATCCTCTAGCCTGTGTGCTTCCTCTTTCCACTCCGGTATGAACAGGAAGTGATATACCTCCAGTAGCCAAATGAATGGTGCAACCACACCATAGTTGCCATGCTCTTGGGGTGGGATTATAATGGCATAAAAACATTCCAAACTGGCCACATTTGCACAGTACACATACAGCTCTCCATCCAGCTGCCCTATTTTTATGGAGAACATGCAGGATTTTCATTGTCCTGTGCAGTATAAACCTGCCCATAAACATTAAAGTTGATGAAAATGGATGATTTCCATTAAAACCATTGTTTGTCAGGTGAAATATAATTATTACTGATAATTTTAGTCAACCAATGACAGACTGCTATCTGGAAAGCAGTTGGCTGCACTTAAACTTTTCATCCGGTAGTTGAACGAAAGATTTTTGTTGGAATGAATGTCCAAGAAAGATAATAATAATAATCTTTATTTGTATAGCGCCAACATATTCCGCAGCGCTTACATAGACAGGGGAAATACAGAAAGACAAAAGTACAAAAAATTACAGAACCACGGTTACAATCGTAATCAGCTGATGGAAACAATAGGGGTGAGGGTCCTGCTCCAACGAGCTTACATACTACAAGTAATGGGGTGATACAGAAGGTAAAATGGCTGGAGGTGTGCACAGTATCGCGTGCTGGAGAGTGAGGGATGCTATATACAGACAACAGTCAGACATTTAGCTATGCGACGGCAGGATCAATATGACTACAGGAGCAGTTTATGATGGCTAGCAGGGATTGCAGTCAGTAGGTCAGGAAACATGTTATCAGGCGGTGTACAGAAGGGTTTGTTTAGGGAATGCGGTATGCATCCCTGAAGAGGTGCGTCTTTAGAGCACGCCTGAAGTTTTTCGAGTCCTGGATTGCCCGGATGTTCTTTGGTAGTGCGTTCCAGAGGACCGGTGCTGCTCTGGAGAAGTCTTGGAGGCGGGAGTGAGAAGTTCGAATTAGAGGGGTGTGCAGTCTAGTTTCGTTTGCCGAGCGGAGAGCCCGGGCTGGGTGATGGATTGAGATGAGGGAGGCGATATAGGGGGGCGCTGCACTGTGGAGGGCTTTGTGGATGAAGGTAATAAGTTTAAATTGAATTCTGTATTTAACTGGCAGCCAGTGCAGTGACTGGCACAGGGCAGAGGCATCTGAGTAGCGGCTGGACAATAATATGAGCCTGGCTGCCGCATTCAGGATGGATTGTAGAGGGTAGAGTCTGGTGCAGGGGAGGCCGACCAGCAAGGAGTTGCAATAGTCGAGCCGTGAGTGGATGAGGGCAACAACAAGCGTTTTCAGCGTGTCTATGGTGAGAAAGGAGCGGATTCTTGAGATGTTCTTTAGGTGCAGCCGACATGTTCGGGCCACTGACTGGATGTAGGGAGTAAATGAGAGATCTGAGTCGAATATGACCCCAAGGCAGCGGGCATGTTGTCTAGGAGTTATGGTGACGCCACACACTGAGATGGAGATGTCAGGAGGAGGTCGGTTGGTGGAAGGAGGAAACACCAGTAAGTCAGTTTTAGAGAGGTTTAGTTTTAGGTAGAGAGAGGACATGGTGTTAGAGACAGCAGACAGACAGTTGGTGATGTTTTGGAGGAAAGGTGCAGAGATGTCACGGGAAGAGGTGTATAACTGGGTGTCATCAGCATAGAGGTGGTAATGGAGGCCAAAGCTCCTGATGGTTTGTCCAACAGGGGCTGTGTAGATAGAGAAAAGGAGGGGGCCAAGGACCGAGCCTTGGGGGACCCCAACAGCAAGGGGAAGAGAAGGAGAGGTAGAGCCAGCAAAGGAGACACTGAAAAAGCGGTCAGATAGGTAGGAGGAGAACCAGGAGAGAGCAGTGTCCTTTAGGCCGATGGAGCGAAGCATACTGAGGAGGAGTTTGTGGTCAACTGTGTCAAATGCTGCAGAGAGATCGAGGAGGATCAGTAGGGAGTAGTCACCCCTCGATTTGGCTGACAGTAGGTCGTTTGATACCCTTGTAAGGGCAGTTTCTGTGGAGTGTTGGGGTCGGAAGCCAGACTGTAGGGGGTCGAGGAGAGAGTTCTCTGATAGATAGCTTACAAGGCGGGAGTAAACCAGCCGTTCTAGTAATTTGGAGATGAAGGGGAGGTTTGAGATGGGTCGGTAATTGGCAACGTCAGTTGCGTCAAGAGTCGGCTTCTTTAGCAATGGGGATATGATGGCATGTTTGAAAGAAGAGGGAAAGATGCCAGAGGCCAGAGAGAGGTTGAATATAGTGGTGAGATGCGAGATGACCACTGGGGAGAGGGATCGGAGGAGGTGTGAGGGGAGAGGGTCGCTAGCGCAGGTGGTGGGGCGAGCAGAGAAGAGCAGTTTGGAGACTTCTTCCTCTGTTGCTGGTCTGAGTACAGACAGTGAGCAGGAGCTAGCTGCAGTGCTGACAAGACTAAGGTCAGGGCTAGTCTGGGATTGGGAGGTTATTTCTTGACGGATGTCATCAATTTTCTTTTTGAAATAGGCAGCCAGTTCAACAGCACTGAGATCCGTCACCGGGGGCTGCGGTTTAGGGCTGAGAAGGGAGTGAAAAGTATCAAAGAGCTGTTTAGGGTTGTGCGATAGTGAGGAGACGAGAGAGGTAAAGTAGACTTGTTTGGCGTGGTGGAGGGCGAAGTTGTAGGTTTTGAGCATGAATTTGTAGTGGAGAAAGTCTGCAGACGTTTGCGACTTCCTCCACAGCCGTTCGGCACTTCTAGAGCACCGCCGGATGAAGCGCGTTTGAGGTGTGAAAGAACATTCTTTGGAAGGTCTTTGAAATATAATTTCTAGAAAGCTTGTTGGTCCGTCTATTGGTGTCATTGAGCATTTATGGTCCGTTTGAACAACTGGAATGGCCAATAAGGACTAAAGACTCATTTACATGGGCTGAAAATTGGCCTGGGGTAACGAGTGCCAGTTGACAAAGCATGTCAAGTTGGCACTTGTTCACTTTGTTCAGACAGGGCGGATTGACTTTATGGAGACGAAGATGAATAATATAATCGTTTGCCCCCCGTAGAGCGGTCATTGGTTGGCTGTACATCTTCTCATTCACATAAATAAGCAGATCCGTGGATGAACATGCTTTTGCTTGCTTGTTGGCTGACTTTTTACAGATTTACATGGTCTAAGTATTGGGGAAACAAACGTTTTGGCCTGGTAATTTGCCAGTGTAAATGCAACCTAAAATGTGTATGGCCGGGTCTGCAAAACAGATGTTTACCAGACAATTGTTTGTTCAACCATCAACCTACTTCTATCTATTGTGTATGACCACCTTAAAGGGGTTTTACAGGCAGTGCCGGCTATTCATGCTGGGGTCGGAGCAGAATCTGGTGTTCGTAATTGCAAGCATAGCGCTCATTGAAATCGGTGGGAGCTGCGCTTATTTCCAGCCACAGTTCCCATTGATTTCAATGAGAGCTGTGCCTGCAATTACGAGTGCCAGTCGCTACACAGTGTTTGGAACAGTGGTTTCTGCTCCAACCCCGGTGTAGTCTGGCACAGACTGCTGGCGCTGCCTGGAAAAAAAATTTAAGGACGAATGTACACGGCCAGGTAAGAAAGAGATCCGGCAGCACTTCAGGATGCAATGAAAAATCCAATGGTTGTTTATATACCCAATGGTTGTTTATTTACCCATGCATGAAGAAGGCTTATTCAAGCCGAAACGTCGCTGTCTGTGGGTGATGGGTAAATAAACAACCATTGGATTTTTCATTGCATCCTGAAGCGCTGCCGAATCTCTTTCTTATATGGACTTTTGATTTGGAGGTATTGGTTTGGATCTCCTTACTGGCGATTGCACATAGGTCTAACCCCTATTGGGATGTCTTTTTTTTGTGCTGCTGATTCAATCTCTTTGATAAAATTGTACACGGCCAGGTCTGATTCCGCATGCAGAGACTCCTGCTTACCTGTCGGGATTTGTGCTGCGGATGTACTAGTGCTATAGGCACATACGGAGTACAGATTGTGCCATGCTGTCACTAGGCGATGACGCGGATTTCGTGGCTCGTCCGCTGTGCCAGCTGTGAATAGGCCGCGGATCGGACGGCTTAAATTGTCTTCAGTGGAAGCCGCCCGCGCGGAATCCGCGCTCAAATAGAGCATGCTGCGATTTTCCTTCTGCGAGCGGAAAATCACAATTGATTTTCACTCATGGACATGGAAAAGTGATTTTTAATAGCATGCTATGGGCAATATTTGCTGCTGAATCCGAAAGGGGATTCTTGCTCCGAATTCCGCAATGCAAATCCGCCCGTGTGCATTAGGCCTAAAGGCTAGTGCTCTTTAGCTCTTGCAACTTGAAGTGAAATTGTAAGATTATTACTATGCGATCTCGGCTTACACAACCCTGTGACCCTCGTAAATAAAATATACCCATTTTTCCATAGGGAGAATATTGAAGTTGTAATGCAGCGATGTTCTAGTCATTTGTAGCCAATGCAGTTTCACAATAGACCCAGAGCTCAAGTGAAATATGAATTGATGTTAATGTATCTGTTATCGCACACGCTTGTTGCGGTCTTGCTTGTTTTCCGGAAGACTGTCTCCTTTCCCCTGAGCCTCTTCCTACACAAGCGGGAATCGTTAGGACGCTTTACATCCCCATAATTCCCCCTATTTTGTAGAGGCTGCTAACACTTCCCTCTTACATGTTACGTTCTCGGACACGCATGCCTTTCGGGTCAGTTGACCTTTTGATTTCCTAGTTTTGTACTTGCGTGAAAATTCTTTTGGATTTACTTAGTGCTAATGATAAGAATGCTTAATCCTGGTCCTAGGTGACCTTAAAACCTGGATTTCCTGTTTCTTCTAATCAGAACAAGTAAGTTATTAGCAGTTTAAAGACTAGATTATTTTTCTAATTATGTTTAAAAATGTGTGGGAAAGAACAATTCCCTCTGCTCAATGGATTTGTAAATCTCATTTTTAAGCTAATAATGGTTTAGTATTTATTTTCTATGGCCGTATTTACTCTGATGAATGTCAGATTGTTTTGGCTTCTCCTTAAATGACATCTCCAAAAATAAAAGGGATTGTCTAGTCTGGCTCCTGAGACACCAACAAATCACTCCAGCCAGACATTTCTGCAATAGTAGCCTTGTATTACATAGTGGCCAGTAGGGGGGTGATGACCACTGATGTAATACATGGTTGGCCAGACAAAGGGGTTCTGTTTGTGGCACATTACTTGTCTTCTACTGATGGGAAGCCACAAATTGTAATTATTCCAGTTGAGGCCTCTTGCCCACAGGTGGATATTTGGTGTGGAATCCTCGGCGGATGTCCGCACCGCAGATACGCAGCAAATACCGCCCATGGCATGCTATGAAAAGTCGATTCTTCCTGCACACAGTTTACATTGAATTCAATGGAAGCAGTCCGATCCGCGGCCCTTCCGCTATTGACATAGCAGAAAAGTTACGGATTCTGTGCCATCAAGTACGCGCGGACGCCGCTGCTTCCAGGGCCGGAATCCGCATGTGAAACGTGGCTCTGCCGTGTGCAGGAGCCCTTAGGGTGCTTTCACATGAACGGAATAGTTCCACAATCCACACCCAAAGACTCAGTTTAGGCCAGTTTCAGGCAAAGCCATCGGAGCATGTCCGTAATACGGATCTGTATTAGAATTTACAGATGACGTTACAACCATATGGCAATAGTATTTAGAATAGAAAAGAATAGCAATGCAGAGGAAAAAACACAAAGAATAAGTCTTGCTGCAATGAAAAATACAGCCATGTAAATGGATACATAGATTTACATCAGCTCTGTATTACGGTCCCCAAAACATGGACCAACTACGGATCTAAAATAGGCTTGTCTGAAAGCTGCCCCAATCTGCTACTGTGGAGTTACCCTCCATAACTCCCATGGATACATGTGGATTTTGGTGCCGAGTTTTCTGCCTCTCGATGCGTCCGATTGCAGAAGTATTCCGCTCGTGTGAACGCTCCTTTACTGGCCCACAAAGCGGTTCTTGTGATGATACAATTTTTAAGGAATTTCTACTTGCACAAATATAAATTAGAGGTGACATTTTTAGGTAACCGGTCCCTTGATGACTACACTGCTGCTAACGGGAACAACAACAGCCTCTCGGTAATGAAGACAATTGTTAGCACCTCATTGCACAAGCGGCTACAGTAGCAAAAGGACTCGTTGTAGTGGAAATATTGACTCTCCGCACTAAAAATAAATCGTCCGCTCCTGATGAATGGTGCTAATTCTGGGAAGACCTTTCTGAGTGGCGGCCGCTCAAGCCAGTCCATTTTGTCAATGTATCCAGTGCTAAACATAGAAACCATTAAACAGCGGCTTGTGTTTCAGTAAACATGTACTGGAGGATGTGGCCAACAGAGGTTACCGAAAGGTTTTATATCCTATATATTTTTTATATGCTAGTTAACTGTTGTATGAACAACAAGGTGTGTATGGAATAATGTATAATTAAGGATCCTCGCTGGGGGAACGGCCAGGGGTGGACCTACCATATGTGGAACCTATGCATTTGCCCAGCAGCCAAGGAGGTAAAAGCAGCTTCTTATGGTTTGTCAGATTTTATCCCTGATGAAGCTACATCTGTAGCGATACACTTGGGGGGTTACCTACAGCCTGTGGTTACATTTTTGTTTGAAACCTGGGCCTCCTGACAGTGTTTCAATGGTTTTGATTTAATTTTTTGATCTCTTAGCTCGGGGCTCGTCTACTCTGCCGTCAGGCTCCGTTCACAAATTTACCTGTTCCGTTTGCGAAGAAGAGAAACGGAAATAAAAATGGATTTAAACGTTTGTTTTATTCCTTATTGATTTCAAGGTTTTTCCTTTTTCCTTTTAAAGTAAGTATTTCTGTTTATTTCAGTTTAATTACGTTCTGCTTTGTTTCTGTTTTTCAACCCACTGAAATCGTTTAATTCTGTTTTTTATTTCCGCTTATCCCCTCCTCAAACGGAACAGAGAAATGGAAATGGTTAGGTGAGCCTAATAGCAGTATAGATGGGACCTTCGCACTTGTTTATGGATTAGATGTCACGTTGTAGTTACTTCTGGGTATCTGTTCACCTTGAATCAGTGAACTCTGCTTCCATTTAGTCCCATTGGCAGTGCTTGATCTCCGCACTTTATCTTGTATCACCTTTATGGATGTTTTTGATTCCTGCCTTATACTTTGCATTGTGAGGGCGCCCCCTAAGCATTTAAAGTGTGCTTGTGTTTTGAACTCTGCTTTGTGGATGAATTTGCCTATTGCTATTAGCAATTCTGTATCTGTTATAGCATTGAATGGGTTTTAATAGTTTTTTTAAAATCTACTATGTTTTTGTGATTACAAATAAAACAAACTGATTTTTCATAGGTGCGCACAATTTTCTGTTGCTTCTCTTCGTGTTTATACTGGATTCTTGGATACAAATGTAGGAGCCTCTGTAATTGTGTTGATACCTATATGATGGTGCCCTCTCCTTTCCTTACGAAATTGCATAAAAGGGACTGAGTTAATGATGTTCAGGACTTTGTAGATTGTTAGAGACCTTAAAGAGGACTTGTCAGCTCTCCTGACACTTCTGTTTTGGTAAATACTTGTATTCCCCATGAAATAGTTTAGGCTGGGTTCACACAGGGCGGATTTGCTGCGGTTTTGCCGCGGATTGCCGTTGCATATCCGCTCTGCGGCAAAACCGCTGCGTTTGCAGTGCAATGCAGCACAAATGAGATTTGCCAAAAAGCTGTTCTCACAGGACGGATTTTTTCCGCACAGCCGCAGTGCGAAAATGCAACTGCGGCGCGGTTTTAAAAGATGCAGCATGTTCATTCCTTGGTCTTTTCCGCAGCGCTTTTTTGTCCATAGACCTCTATGGACACAACCAAAACCACACCAAATACGTGACAAAAAGTAAAAAAGCGCTGCGTAAAAAAACGCGTGTGGATTTTTCCGCACGAAAATCCGCAAGCCCAAATTAACCTTTGAAGCGGTTTTGCCGCAGAAGCAGTTCTTCTGCGGCAAAACCGCAACGGAAAAACCGCAGCAAATCTGCCCTGTGTGAACCCAGCCTATAGACATGGCTTGGAATTGTTTTATTTGTATCTATTTTAATCATTGTTTTATAATCCATTGGTTAATTTTATTTTTATTTGATCATGCTCCATTGATCGGGCACATAGTTTTGAATAGTTTCTTTTGTATGTTTTTTTTCCATAATTGATTCATTTTACTTTTTCCTACTGACTTTTTAATTAAAACAATTATACTTATAAAAGCTAATAATTCATCGTATCTATACTCTCAGCACTTTATATTGACTTTTATTTAGTTTGGCGTTTTTATGTATGTACATTTTTATATCTCCATTTTATTCTTCTGCATTTGTGTGGATTTGCCACGTAATGGATTCAGTTGGTATATATAGTTTTATCCTTGTGTAGTTGATGGGTCCCTTGTAGAGATGAGTGAACACGCTCGGATAAGGTAGTTACTCGAGCGAGCATCGCTCTTCTCGAGTAACTGCATTCTCGTCATGTAGGATCATGTAGATAAATCCCCTTCAGGAGAAACAAAGTAATAATAAAACACACAAGAATAACTTCCAGCCCGTGAGCATGAGTCTGTCCATTGGAAAGGACGTGTGGTCAGGCAGTGCGCTCCAACGTAGAGCACACCCACCCAACAGAGTCGTGATCTGGGTGGTGGGTTCCACAGTGGAATGCACCAAACAAGACAAGGGACTAGAGATGAGCGAGCACGCTCAGTTAAGGCAGTTACTTGCAGTTAATGCGAGATATCTCTCTCTCTCCTCTCCTCTCCCCCCCCCCACGAACCTGCTCGCACGAGAATGCAGCTACTCGAGAAGAGCGATGCTCACTCAAGTAACTGCCTTAACTGAGCGTGCTCGCTCATCTCTAGTACCTTGTCTTGTTTGGTGCATTCCACTGTGGAACCCACCACCCAGATCACGACTCTGTTGGGTGGGTGTGCTCTACGTTGGAGCGCACCGCCTGACCACATGTCCTTTCCAATGGACAGACTCTTGCTCACGAGCTGGAAGTTATTCTTGTGTGTTTTATTATTACTTTGTTTCTCCTGAAGGGGATTTATCTACATGATCCTCTAAACATCTTGGAATAAACTTTTGCCATCTCCTTCCTGGTTGCCATACGATCTTTTATACAAGGCACCAGTGTCTGAGAAGCAAGGGTGAGAAGATTTGGCCTTCAATCCACTTGCATTTTTAAGTAATATACCTTTTATCTCTACCTACTCTTATATACTTTGGTATATGATTGGTCTTGCATGCCTATGCATCTTTTTTGCTGTCTTTTGTTAAATGCTTCATTTCCCATGAAGTAACATTTCCGGACCGTGTTTCTTAGAACTTTGTGTTGTTCTGTTGCTGTTATTCATCCTGAAAATGTATGAATAAATAATGTTACCGACCCCCTTGTCAAAGGCGTATGTCCTTAAATAGGCCACAGTGATTGAATAGTATCAGAATGTATACCTGACCTCAAGGGGTAACACCCAATTGTCAATTCATTCACCAATTTTATAGGAGCAATAACTAAGGAGTGGCACAACCCCAATGATTTGTTGTATTGTAAAGAATATAAGTTTTTACTAAAATACATTCGGAGAACTAAAGGGTCTTCTTTAAAGGTGGTGCTCTATGGCTTGCTTTTCAAGAGCAAGCGACCCTGGTATTGTTCATGTATGGAGCTCCTCTACTTTCTCTACTGTCAATTGACTGAAATTGTATTAGAGATGTTGTTGCCAGTGCTTCCTATGATATGATTACACTATAGTCTCATGTTAGAGCTAGTCCTATAGATTTCTCTATTACAGTCGTCCAGTGGAATTGTTCTGCCCTTTCCCCTTACACAGTGGAGATGTTCAGCTTGGATTGTTTGTCTCCAGCACAGTACTTCAAAGCTGGTTGAAAGAACTAAAGCTCTCAGGGCACTGGAAAGAACTTTGTTTCTTCATGGGATGTGTGAGGCATTAAAGGGGTTTCCCAGGCATATACTATTGATGACCTATCCTCAGGATTGGTCATCAATAGTTAATCACCGGGGACCCATCACTTGGGATCCCTGGTGACTAGCTAATTGTCTGGCCCACAGTCAGTGCAGTGAGGCTGGATGTGTTGTCCTAGTTGACGGGAGCAGAAGTGCCATAGCTGGTTTCACTCAGATTGAAATCAATGGAAGTATTGGGGTTCCAGCCCTTCTGCTTCTGACACCAAGGTCGAGACATGGAAGTGTAAATACAGCTTCAGCTCCCATTGATTACAAAGGGAATGAAGCTGCTCTGTAGCACTTTTTGCACAACATCCTATGACAACATCCAGCCCCACTGCACTGACAGGGAGTTGAGCGATCAGCTCATCATTGGGGATTCCAAGCAGTGGGCCCTCAGCGATTAACTGTTGATATCAAGTTTTTGCCTGGAATACCTCTTTAACCCGTTAACGACCAGCCCATAGTGTTTTTACGTCCTCCCGAAGTGGGCTTTATTCTCTGAGGACGTAAAACACGTATCCTGCAGAGAATAAAGCCACTCGGGCTGTGGACGTGACAGCTCCATGCTGTCGGTGTCCGCAGGTCACCGACAGCATGGAGCTGTCATCCTGGGCTGTTCGCCCCCCCCCCCCCCACGGCATTGCGATCGGCGCTATCCAATCGATAGCGCCGATCGCAAAAAAGGGTCCGGCATGCTGCTCCCCGCTCTCCTGCCGCTCCGGGCCCCGAAGCCGGTCTTCTGCGCATGCGCGCAAGGCGACATTACGTCAGCCGCATGCGCAGAAGGCCCGGCGGCGCGGGAGATTTAAAATCTCCTGGCTCCCGGCTCCTGTAGGTAGCCGGGAGGCAGGAGATGTCAGCGGGGACCGCGGTGAGTGGTCCCCGGTACCGCGATCGCCATTATCCAATGGATAGCGGCGATTGCGAAAAAGTTTTTTAAAAGTTTTTAAAAAGTCAGTTTCACCTCCCCTCATGGATCGGATCCATGAGGGGAGGTGAAAATACTCACCCCCAGTCCTCAGCGATGTCCCGGGACCCGAATCCCCGCCTGCGCATGCGCACCCGATGATTGACATCGGGCGCGTGCACAGAGGGGCTCAAGCCCCGTAAATTTAAAATCCCTCTGTTCCTGGCTGCCATGTGTAGCCAAGAGCAGAGGGATGTCACAAGGGACATGATCACTGTCATCCATTGGATGACAGTGATCATGTAAAGTAAAAAAAAAGGTTTTAAAAAGTTTAAAAAAAGTTTAAAAAGCGTATGTTTCATCTCCCCTCACGGATCATATCCGTAAGGGAGTATGAAAGTACGTACCTAAGGCCCCCGGATTTATCCGCGGACCTTACCACAGCTTCTGCGCACGCGCCCGTCGCCAAAATGGCGGACGCATGCGCAAAAGCTGTGGATTGCCAGGATAATTTAAATTCTCCCTGCTCCTGGCTACAAAACGTAGCCAAGAGCATGGAGATTTCACGGGGGGCCACGGTGAGCGGTTCCTGGTCACGTAAAAGTAAAAAAAAAATTTGAAGTTTCATCTTCCCTCACTGATGTGATTGGTGAGAGGAGATGAAACTTTTTACCGGAGGCCTGCGTATTTGAACCCCAACGCGATCCTCCTCCATGGACCTTCCCGAATTCTGCACATGCGATTGCCGGCAAAAAGCCGGACCCATGTGCAGGAGTCGGGGAGTCCAGGAAATTTAAAATCTCCTTGCTCCCAGCGACCAACGGTTGCCGAGAGCCTGGAGCAGTGACGGGTGGCCTTGTTGAGCGGTCCCCGGTCACATGATAAAAAGGTAGCGATCCCCCTTAGGCCGGTCTCACATGACCGGCTGGGAATTACGGATTCCGCATGCGTCTGATCCGCGGTAATACGCAGATCAATCGCATTGGATTACACAATTCCGCTCACATTAGTGGGTTGAAATTGCGTAATCCACTCGCAAAAAAGAGAACGCAGCAGGTTCTATTTTACCGCGAATATCCGTAACATAGAGCCTATTGTGCTCCATGGTCGCGGATATACCCACTGCCCATACGCAACTACGTTGTATACGGGCTGCGGGTACCCGCGTCATCACTAAGCGGCGGTGCGGGAAATGCAAACAACAAAAAAGGTGTACTGCGCATGACCGCCTGTGTGAGTACGCAGTTATACACAGTACATTACGTGGCCGTACGCAGGGTCACAGCCGGCTCACAGCTGGGATCCACTGCGGGCCTCCGCAAGCGGATTCCGCCTGCACCCGCGTGAGCCCGGCGTTATTCAGACCGCTACCTGTAATACGTAATTTACAAGAAGCCCCGGGAACGTTCGCCTTCCTGCAGTTCCAGGAGCAGCTTGTTGAGCGTCTTCTGTGTGAGACCGCCGCACCTCATTAAGCTTACGGAGATTCATGGAATGCCACTTTTTACACCCCATACCCGCCACTGAGGTCAAGAAAAGCCCCTCAAAATACATGAGAGGAGGGGGGATACCGGTTTTATTGCCCCATGGGCCCATTCCAACCAGCCTCCGTAATTACCCCTGTCTTCGGAAATACTACACAGTTCACATTATTACTTTTATCTAAGATTTGCGAACGCCAAAAAGGGCGCAGAGTGTGTGTGGGCGGGAAGGGGGTGGGGGATTTTTAGGGAGTCAATTTTTATTCCGTACAAATAAGCAATGGGGCCTGGGATTTATTCAGTTGTGCCCTGAAATCCAACGGGTGTTCCGTCCTTTATGGGCCTAGCCATGTGTCCTGTAAGTAGATTAGGGCCACAATGGGTATGTTTCTGAACTTGGGACCAACGGGGGTATCCATTTTGGGGTGACCGTCTTCATTCCTATGTACACTGTACAAAAAAAACTGTTTTTAAATTGAAAAAATTGCCAAAACAATTGAAAATCGTAACTTTTTCCTTCTGCTTTGCTTAGATTCATTCAAATACTGTGGGGTCAAAATACGCAGTACACCCCTAGATGAATTCGTTAAGGGGTCTAGTTTTCAAAATGGGGTCATTTGAGGGGGTTCTTTATAGTTTTGGCCGCTCAATGGCTCTATAAGTGGGCAATGGGGCCTGAAATTTATTCAGTTGTACCCTGAAATCCAACGGGTATTCCTTTCATTGTAGGCCTAGCCATGTGTCCTGTAAGTCTATTAGGGCCAAAATGGGTATGTTTCTGAACACGGGACAAACAGGGGTATCCATTTTGGGGTGAAAGTCTTCATTTATATGTGTGCTGTACAAAAAAAACTGTTTTTAAATTGACACACTAGCCCAAAAAATGAAAATCGTAATTTTTTCCTACTGCTTTACTTAGATCTATTCAAAAATTGTAGGGTTAAAATACACAGTACACCCCTAAGGCTAGGGTCACACGGGGCGGATTTGTTGCGGTTTTTCCGTTGCGGTTTTGACGCAGAAGAACTGCTTCTGCGGTAAAACCGCTTCAAAGGTTAATTTGGGCTTGCGGATTTTCGTGCGGAAGAATCCGCGCGTGTTTTTTTTCCACAGCGCTTTTTTACTTTTATCGCGTATTTGGTGCGGTTTTGGCTGCGTCCATAGAGGTCTATGGACAAAAAAGCGCTGCGGAAAAGACCAAAGAATGAACATGGTGCATCTTTTAAAACCGCGCCGCAATTGCATTTCCGCACTGCGGCTGTGCGGAAAAAATCCGTCCTGTGAGAAGAGCTTTTTGGCAAATCTCATTTGTGCTGCATTGCACTGCAAACACAGCGGTTTTGCCGCAGTGCGGATATGCAACGGCAATCCGCGGCAAAACCGCGGCAAATCCGCCCTGTGTGACCCCAGCCTAAATAAATTCGATAAGGGGTCTAGTTTTCAAAATGGGGTCATTTGTGGGGGTTCTCTATGGTTTTGGTCGCTCAAGAACTCTACAAGTGCGCAATGGGGCCTAAAAGGACTTCAAGCAAAATCTATTTTCTGTAAGCCACCAATTACTCCTTTCATTTTGGGCCCCGTTGTGCATGCGGACATAAGATTAGGGCCACAATGGGAATTTTTCTGAAAACCGCACAAACAGGGGTATCCATTTTTGGGTGCAAGTCTTCCTTCATATGTGTGCTGTACAAAAAAAGCTGTTTTTAAAATGACAGAATTGCCGAAAAAACGAAAATCACAATTTTTTCCTTTTGCCTGGTTTGAATTCATTCAAAAACTGTGGGGTCAAAATATGCAGTACACCCCTAGATAAATTCCTTAAGGGGTCTAGTTTTCAAAATGGGGTCATTTGTGGGGGTTTTCTATGATTTTGGGCGCTCAAGAACTCTACATGTGTGCTATGGGGTCTAAAAGGACTTCAAGCAAAATTTCTGTTTTGAAAGACACTGACTACTCCTTTCATTTTGGGCCCCGTTGTGGACTCAGATATAACATTAGGGCCACAATGGGTATATTTCTGAACATGGGAGAAATAGGGTATCCATTTTGGGGTGTAAATCCTGATTTTCATGTAAACTATAGGAAAAAAATATGTCTTTAAAATGACAGATTTGCAAAAATATGAAATTTTACTTTTTCTCCTCTAAATTGAATTAATTCCTGAAAAAAAAAACTGTGGGGTCAAAATACTCATGACACCCCTCAGTGAATACACTAAGGGGTGTAGTTTTTAAAATAAGGTCATTGGGGGGGGTATCTATTATTCTGACACTCGTGAGCCTTTCCAATCTTGGCTTGGTATAGGAAAACAAAGTGTTCCTCAAAATACTAAAAAGTAATGTTAAATTTGTACGTCTCCTAAATGGTTAAAAAAAACAACGAAAGTTTTTCCAATGTGCGCCCAAAATAAAGTAAACGGGTGGAAATATAATCTTAGCAACAATTTCTATATTATGTTTGCACATATTTAAGATATTGCAGTTGGAAATGTGAAAAAATGACGATTTTTTTCAAAATTTTCCCAATTTTGGCACTTTTAATAAATAAACACAAATTCTATTGGTCTATTTTTTCCGCCTAAATGAAGTACAACATGTGGCGAAAAAACAATGTCAGAATCGCTTGGATATGCAAAACCTTTCTGGTGTTTTTCCATGTGAAAGTGACACATGTCAGATTTGCAAAATTTGGCCTGGTCATTAAGGCGCAAACAGGCTTGGTCACTAAGGGGTTAAAGGGAATGTGTTATGAGAAAATTACATTCTGTATAAGTCAATTTTTTGTTAAGTGTTTTAAGAATTCTTGGTGTGTGTTTTTTGGTTTTTTTTTAAATCTTTGATGTCACAATCTGTATCAATGACACAATGGCTTCTGCACATCTCACAGAGCATGCCTACAACACTCTCCCATAGACGTTAATGGGTCCCATTCTGCCCATTGTGTGAATGGACCAGGATTTCTGCTGAAAATCGTATCTCTGTGAGCTGTTAACTGCAGCTTGGGCATTCTGCTCTTCCCCATAGCCATGTACAGACAACTGAATAAAAAATCTACATTCAGAAAATTAAAAACGGGTCATAAAAATGGAATGTTTTACAATCTGTTTTTGATTTAAGATATTGTGGTATTAGGTCACCCACAAGGTTGTAGTTAATCTGTTCCTCCAAGTGGTTGGGTAGCGTGTAATGGTGTTATACTACAGCTGGTGGATGATATTCTGTTAGATCACACATGCTGTATGCTGCCTGACCGCTGCGGTGCGGCATAGAAGGAAGCAATCGTTCATTAAGTGTGCATGGCTGATTGTTGGTCAACCACTAAAGCTACTAATTAAAACAATTGTAACAGCGGTTACGGTGGTACGTAGGGCAGAATCCTAGTCTGCCAACACTTAACATCCGTGTGCAGAAGGTTAACTTACACCGCCAAGAGTAGTGGTATTTGCAGGCCTTCGGCCACATAAGGGGCTTATGTCACTTACATAATGTAGGGGAATAAAGCGCTTTTTATACTTGTCCATTGACAAATGGATCATATCTCTAATCCTTCTTGTGTAATTCACAGGTTTTCTCCCAGTAAATGCCGTATATCCTGTATGGCACACATCTTCTCTATAGCCAGCGGTAACGTTGCAGTAAGTTTGCATTTCAATGAAGAGTTTGTTTTCCCAGCTATAAATAGGGGGGCATTTTTTCAGCTTGGGCTTTATTTCCTGAAAGCAGAACATAATAAAATGTGTAATTAAAGGCTGACAATGACAGGAAGAGCTATCCTGGGGAGCAGGCGGTAGGGAAAATCATACCAGTGAGCTGTGGCCAGCCTATTTTGAAACCGGGCAGTGAGGGCTGAGGTGTGTGAAAAGCAGGAGTTTATAAAATGAGCCGAGTAGTTGAGGTTGGATTCATAGGAAAGTTCAATTTACAAGAAAAGGCAAGGTGTGCAGCAGACGGGCTGGAGGTTACTGAGGGTAGTAGATGCAGACTACTTGGACAGGTTAGTATTTTGGCTTGTGCTGACATTGTATCGAGAGCATGTCCAGACATGTAGGCTACTTGAAAACATGTCGAGACACATTTGGAAACTTGTAATTTTTGCTGACTTTTTCCAATTGGGGGAGAATATGTACATGACTCGCATCAATTCACAAGTGTTCCAAAAAATATATGAGAATTTGGTGTGCATATTACCATTCAAAATTCAGATAAACTATGCACCTGGTTCGACCAGGTATACAGTGCAGGACGCGGTGGGGCTTTTCATACAGGAGTGATAGTTGTTTAGGCAATGGAGGCCGAGTGCATCAGAGATCTCTTTTTTTGGCCGCCCGCCGTCATACATAGATGACCGACTGCCTGTTTATGCTGAGCACCCATCACTTGCTACCGTTTTGAAATGAAGGATCTAGCAACTGATGAGCGAAGGGTGGGGGTGGGGGGGGATAGGTGGGGGTGGGGGGGGGGTGGACTGGAAAATGTCATAGTCTGCAGCGTTATTTTTTCCGTCAAATACAACGGAAACCTGACGGAATGAAAGCAAATAGAAGCCTTTCCATTTTTTGGAACTCAATTGAAATCAATAGGGTGAAAAAATACATTTTTTTTTCCTTCCATTTTATTTCAATTCCTCTCCTTTAAAACCAGATCGATGGAAACCCTGAACTGAACCCAAACACAGCCGAATCTGACCCTATACCCAGCTGGTGACCCCCTGAGTACCTGTTTGGATTCTTCTTATCTGTACTATGGATGTGTCGGCCAGCGCACATGCGCAGTACAGATAATGCCGCACTGTCGCTAGGCGAGGACGTGGATCCCGAAATCTTACCGCAGTGATGATTGCGGAAGGGCCGCTGGTCGACGGCTTCTATTGACTTCAATGGAAGCCATCCGCACAGATTTCCCCCACGAGCAAAAGAATCACAATTGATTTTGGCTCATGGACCGGAAAAACAGTTATTGCATAACATGCTATGGAAGGTATTTGCTGCAGAATCCGGAGGCAGACTCCCACTCTTCCGGATTCCACAATGCAAAGCCGGCCGTGTGCATTGGGCCCAACTTGTATTTTATTCATTTCAGCTTATGCACAATCTGAGTTGAACAATCCAATAGGGGATCCGATCAGTGATTGACGGCTAATCTTTCCCCATAAAGCTATATATCAATCCGCTCGGCTCCTCCTCTATAACATCATGCCTGTAGTTTGGATAACACGTTCCAGCTGACGGATTAAATTAAATTAAGCAGCGAACATATAGAAGTAGTGCATCTTTTTGTACGGAAAATGTGATTGAGTGAAAACTAGAGGTCATGGCCGTCACTTACCAACCACAGTAGGCCTGCGGATCTCTGTAATGCCTTTCTAAAGGCGACAACAATGGGCACTTTCTTTTTCAAATGATTCACAGATGAAGTAAAGCTTGGTTAATAGTCTATTTTCAGATAAATACCAGATTGGCAAAAAGCTGATTTATGTGGTGGAGGAGCCAATGGATTATAAACTTTCACCCAGTTCCTTAATTCCATTTTAAGGCTTTTTTTTGTTTTGATTTATATAATTTCTCAACAACCCCTCCTTCCATGCTGAAGCATCAATCTGCTGCGTTGTGGCCCTTTCATGATCCTATTGGTGATCTGTCTTTTTTTCATTCTTTAGCTCTTGCTTGACTACTTGCCCTGTATTATCTTGTTAAGTGTCTGTTCAAGCTGTTGTAAGGATGAGTCCAAAGTCCCCTTTTACACAGGACGATTATCGTGCAAATTACTCGTTAGATCGAGCGGTTTGCACAATTATTGTGCAATGTAAACGCATGCAGTGAAAGACCGATCAGCGATCACTGATCGGTACTTTCATGGAGACCATAAGATCATCAAAAGGGTGCATTCACACTGGCGAGTTTCACGCGGAAGTTCCGTCGAATAGCCATATGGATGGCACTCGTTTACGAAAATTAACTTACTGATTTCACTGTGTTCCTATTTTGGGATGATTCCACGGAATCCCACATTTTCTATGGGATTTTTTTTTTTAAATTGCATCATACTCACATGTGATGCACTTTGCATGCGACCTTAGTGCGATTTTCCCCCAGTGAAACTATTGGAAGTACTAGTGTGAAAACACACATGAAAAAACGCAAGGACACAAATGTGATGCATTATTTTAAGCAAAAATTTAAGTTTTAACCCTTTCCAATCCAAATTGTGTCCTGGTTTTCCTAGGGAGCTTACTCTTTTTCTGCCGTTATACAACGGTGCTATCTGCTGGCTAAAGCCAGTACTGCATGAGGTGACACGTTGGATAGGCTCGGACAGCAGAGAGGCTGGCAATATACAGTAAGAGAACCCCGATGGACATCTTCCAATATTGGAGCTGTACAGCCTTAAATCATAATGTCTTCAGACGTTACAGTGGATTGGAAAGGGTTAAGAATGTAAAAGTCCTGTAAGGGGTTTATATAATCTATGACTAAAGTCTAAAGTTGTCATCACACCTACAATAACTCTCCGACGAATAATCATGTTTCCACTGACTGCCATACACCTTAACATTCAGCTTGGCCAAACGTTTGTGTGTTTGGGGGTACATTCAATGTAGCAGATTTGGTGTGGATTTTTCACAGTGGAAAAAAAACGTCAAATTCCGTCACCATTGGTGCAGGTTTTGACGTGGATCTGCAGCAGACTTCACCCCTTCAATTGAAAGGTTGACAAATTCACTTCAAACTCTGGACTATTTGTTGCGGATTTTAACACAGGTTTTGGTGCTGATCCGAACCAAAATTTACCATGTCTGAACGCACCTTTAGGGGGTACCGGTGTATCTTGTCGACACCGGAAGCTAGGGGTAGGACAGCCCTTAGCAAGAGGAAATGCTCCTGTCAGGCCCCTAGCTGCTGATTGTCTGCATTCCTGTCTGGCCAGGAACATACTTGCAGCTTCCAACACACTGTGCAGGCCGACGGGGAGACAGACCACCTGCTTAGCAACAGTGTGCCGCGACCAGCCAACATGGAAGTGCGCCACAGTGCTTTCGGCACGTCCGAGCAGGAAGATTGTGACAGCGGAGCATGCATCGTACTGTGGAGGTAGACACAGTTACAGCGCAGTGCCCAGCAGGGACAGCAGGGAAGGGAAGCGGTTGACTAGGACTGTCACAGCGGCTACGGAATGGCAGATGGTTGCCCGCCAGGGACACTCACAGAATCAGAAGTGCCAAGGGAGAAGGCATCACTGTGCACAGTGACAGGAGCTCAGAACCACAGGGAAAGTAAAAGCGGGGTCTGCAGCACTGAGAGGAGACCGTGGGGAAAAGTGACTGCGGCGGCAGGAGCGGAAATGCCAGGCCGCCGGGTTCACAGTTACAGCACACCCTGTACTGCAGATGTTAGGCGGCTGGGGACACTACCACTGTCCACGGCAGCGTAGATGGTAGCAGGACGGGTTAGGGTGAGAGTAGGTGTGTGTGGCTCAGCCAATCTGCTGCTATGCTCCTCACTTGGCCCTACCCCATACATTAACTAGTCCAACCCACGTCTTCACCTATTCTTGCGGTGGAGACAGGATACACCAATACCCCTTTAGGGAGCTAAGCCAAGGTCAAACACCTGGTGGTAGCGCATCACTCGGAGAACAACAGAATTGGCCATTGAAATTCAGTATCCCAAGTCCTTCTTTCCCCTAAGCCGTCTAGCCCCAACAGTATCGGTGGATTCATATGACTAAACTTTAATATGTATAGGAGCCTTTAAAGGCTGGACCTTCAGGCATTCGACCAATCACTGTTACTCAGCAACGTATACAAGGTCACAACAGGTCAATTAGATGTCAGCAAGCATAGGCTGCTGCTAAATTATGTAATATAGCGGGATGTCAGGGGTTTTAGGTAATGCAAAGGTAGCATTTTTACTTGGGCCCAAGGGCCCCTTTGCCTCCAAAGAAGGCACCCGCATTCTGCATAGCACATGGTAAGTGGGGCTCTCTGTCACGGATTTTGCACTAAGGCTTGGGTTTACACCTCCGAGGACTGGACAGCAGCAAAACCCCTAATAAATATTCATGGGCACCCATTTATAATAAGGGGTGCAGAATTTAGGCGAAGCATTGTAAGAGTAATATGAATACCATGCCATTCACATAGTGGCTAATTTATATATTTATGACCTCATTCTAACATGATTGGTATAAACAGAAGGGTTTTTCTTGGTGTGATCTATTTTATGAACTACTGTCAACTACCAGGGTTCAACCCCCTCTGTTTCTAAGGTTGTCAGTGGTATTAACAGAAATGTATAGTAACAAAAGCTTGATTGTCACCCTTAAAGCCAGCTCCGTTTATCAGGCTACTATTTCCTGTTGTCCACATTATGGTGGTTCCACCCTGATCTGCTGCTGCCAAGCAATTGTGTGAGAATTGAGTTGGGAACAGCACAAGAATCCCATTGTTGTCATAATCTGACAGCGGATACACAAAGGCCCGAGTGTGAAGGACTCGTTCAGAGCTGTTCTAACAGCAGAAATCTCTCCATTGCTTTCCTGATTTCACCAGTTTAATGAACCTCATGTCTCCTGTGTTGGTAAAATAGAGGACGTGCGTATGCAGTCTTGTATCGCCTCTGCAACAAATCCGATTACTCACAACTGTTGTAACCTGCCAACATGTACTGAAGCAAATATAAATAACTTTAATAAGAATAATTGTATTTACCCCCATTGAACTATTACATTTTTGGGAAAGGAGATGTGTTTTCTCTTTCATTCCTTTTAATTCTATTTGTTTGTTTTATGCAGGTGGCAACCTGTTCCTGGAACCAAGGCAGCCATGTTAGTGAAAGTGAACAGCTTGAGACAAGTCCCATTATCTCCACCCTGTACACCTCTTCAAAGTAGCAACCCAAAAAGTTCTTTAGGCAGGGCTGCTGGATATGCCCATGTTCAGTCCACCTCTATGCAAACAAAATCTGGAGTTGATACAAAGCAATCAATGCAAGTAAAGAAAACGGATAATGGTGGATTCTGTCTTGTCTTGACCAATGGGGCCACATGTCAAACTCCACAGAGGACACCTACTGGGACACTGCAGCCTTCCTCCCCCAGGTATGGATCCCCACCACCTATATATGATGAGCCATCTTTGGATTCTCCAATTTATGATGAGCCTCCTGCAGAAATGGACTTTGAAAGTATGACTGCACGATCAATTTCGCCACCATTGTCCCCAGCTAGTAGTCTGCAGAGCCATTCTCCAACTCCAAAACTTCTGCCCTACCCAAGTTATCCAAGTAAACACAAGAGAAACCCTTCTGCCACAGAATACAGCCCAGCAGGTAGGGAGTATATCAAGCACATGGTCAATGTTGACCAGTCCTCTAAACAGACTATTTCACCCACTGGATCTCTTGATGTTCCTCCTAAACAGCCTCCTGGTCCATTGGCTTTAAAAGATAGCTTCAAGCATTCTTGGAGAGTCTTAGAAGCTAATGTTCTCAAGAACATGGAGGCTCACCATAACAGGCAAAATAGTCTTCCTCAAGAATACCCCACAGTGGTAAGTCAACAGGACTCTGGTTATTCCACAGGACCTTCTCCTAGCTTGAGAAAACGGAAAGGTAGAAGACAAGGCACAACACAGACAAGGCCTGGTTCAGTGGGCAGCAGCACTGAACTCAATGCACTAAATGATAAACTAATTGCAGAAATGAGGTCAGTAGTCTGCAGAACAACTGCAACAAGGGGCAGCAAGACTAGCTTGGACACGGACATGTTGGAGAACATTGCCCCAGACATGAACAAGGTGCGCTTTCAGACGGACTTAAACTGTGTAGGCAGAGGGTCAAGAGATGACCTCACATCAAGCAGTAGGTCTTTGTACAGACTTGGATCTGAGGTGAGAGATTGCAAAGGAGATGTAAATACTCAACTAGAAGTAGTACGACAGAAACGGACCTATGAGAAGATGGACTTCATGGAGAAGAAGGTCACAAGCCAGATAAGCTTACTCTCAACAGAATCCACAAGAACAGTATCACAGGTACTTACTTTATTTTCTTCCCACTTATACTCAAGCTATATCCCAGCACTGGGAGAAAATGTGCATTGGAGCTCCAACTCATTGTTTGACTCTAAGGCCTCCCTCACACACATTTTTGTACAGCTTTTAGTGCTGCCTTTTCAGCGCTGTGCTAAACGCCGTACAACGCTCCCATTTATTTCAATGCAAGCACTAGCTGCACTACCTAAAAAAAAAAAAGGATACTTGCCTAGCTGGCGCTGTCCCGGTCCCTGCTACAGCTCTCCAGAGCTCTGGGCAGGCTGCTGGGCACTTGTCTAGCCGACAGAGCATCTGTTGCTAGTGACTAGAATTTAAGTCCCTGCCTCCCAGTGAGAGATTGCTCTGATTGGTTCAGGAGTGCTGGCTCTGCCAATCAGAGACGGCACTCGATGCACCAATCGCAGCCATTCAATGAATGGCTGTGATTGGTGCATCCAGCGCTGGCTGTGATTGGCTTAGCCTGCTGAAACTCAGTGGTCTCAGCCAATGAGTGCAATCTCTTTCTGGAGGTGGGGTCTTCAAACCCTGTCACTAGCAAAAGATCCTCTGTCGGCGATGACAAGTGCCGAGAGCTCCAGAGAACAGTGGCAGGGACCCGAACAGCGCCAGCTGGGTGAGTATTGATTTTTTTTTTTCTTTTCAGCATCCTTGGCTGCGTTTTCAGCACAGTTGAAAAGGCAGCAAAAACATTGACACAAATGCATGACAACGCTGCTGAAACCGCAGTAAACACAGTGTTAAACGCTGCGTTTCTGCAAATGCCTGTGTGACGGAGGCATTAAAGTGTGAAAAACAATTTTTACATCTTGCATCCTGAGATTCTGTCTTGAAGATTGCTTGAGGTTACAGGCCCAAAGTCTGTCGTAAAGTTGACTAGTTTTGATGACAACACTTTCTGTTTTGATTTCAGTCAGTGTTGTCATTGAGATCTTGTAAGGCTTGTAAGTATACGGGGAAACCCCATACATACCCCCATATGCATAACTGCTACTATTGAAGCTAGGTAGGATGTCAGTAATGTTGTGTTTGCCCTACTGAATCTGCACAAGGTCTTCATAACAGCACTGCAATTGACAGAAATCCAAAGGGGACTGCTGAGTGTACATTATTGGTAGTGATATACACCTCATATGCTGCAGAACCTCTTTTTAGTTTAATACAGTACTAGCCAGTGCGTTGTCTCTATACAATACCAGATATGGTGCACCTTCCATACAGTGCCCGCCTGTGTGCCCCCCCTACAGTGCCAACCACAATATGCTCCCAGAAGCTATCCAAAATGCCTTTCTACCCTTATGTGTCAACCTGCACACCCACATGGTTTATCTTCTGCACATTCCATTAGCAGTTTGGTTGAAAAGGGTATTTTACACAGGGCCATTATCTCCCAAATTCTCGCTGGAAACAGTGGTTTCAAGCAATAATCGTTCGGTATACATGTGCCCACCGACAGAGTGAGAAATCATTCACTTCTCTCAGTCACTTGGTTTTTAGCAAAACTTAAAACCAAACAACTATTGGCCCGTTTAAGCAGGTGCCGCTCAGTGAGCGACTGCTGTAAACTGTGAATTGAGGCGGGCGGGCCGGAACGGAGTTCCATTGACTTGAACGACTATTGCTCCTGTGTAAGCAGAAAATGGTCATTTTCTACTGACCAAAATCACACTTGCCCGTATGAATATGGCCTAATGATCATTTGGGCCATACAGCACTGCTAATTCTATGTATATGGAGCTGGGCGAGCGCTGATCAACTAAAATATCGATCTGCGCTTGTTCCTGCCAGTATAAAAGGCCCTTTAGTGTTGTAAACCTATCCTTGGAAATAGTTGGGTTTATTGTCAGCCATGGAGCGTGTGGTTGGCGGTGAAACGTGCAGTCTCATGTTTTGACTAGTTGAACTAGTTCCGTGAGGCAGTTGTGTTGGCCTCAGGCGTGGTCATAAACTTTCCACTGCTGGAGGGACATGCCAAATATTTCAAGGTAAGACACTTGAGGTTTTCACAGTTTACGTTATGATGTGTGTCTGAATAAGCTCTAAGCCGGTGTATTGCTTCCTGGTTTTAGGCTGAACTCAATGTTATGTGCATTGTAGATGCCAAATGCAAAATTGCACAGGTTTTGTACATAATATTAGCGACTAGAGATGAGCGAGCATACTCGCTAAGGACAATTGCTCGATCGAGCATTGTCCTTAGCGAGTATCTCCCCGCTCGGAAGAAAAGGTTCGGCTGCCGACGCGGGTGAGAGGTGAGTTGCGGCCATGAGCAGAGGGGAGAGAGGGAGAGAGAGATCTCCCCTCCGTTCCTCCCCACCCGCCACCGGCAGCCGAATCTAGGTACTCGCTAAGGGCAATGCTCGATCGAGCAATTGCCCTTAGCGAGTATGCTAGCTCATCTCTATTAGGGACCCTTCACACAGGATGGACTATTTAGCATCAAAATCCGCACTGCTACCCGGTTTCCCTGAAAATAAGACATAGCATGATTTTCCAGAATTTTTGAGGATGCAAAATGATTTTTCAGGCTTTTTGAGGATGCTTGAAATATAAGCCCTACTCCAAAATTAAGCCCTGCTAACAGTTCATTTAAAAAGTCAATTTAAATAGTGTCCAGGCAGCTATACATGTAAAAAAGTTAAACCTTTTTGAACAAAAATTAATATAAGACACTGTCTTATTTTTGGGGAAACACGGTAGCATGCAGAATTCTGCTGGCAATTCAACATCAAAATCTGTAGACTTCAGGGCTGGCATATTCTGCAACGCTACTGCACCATATGAGCCCCATGCACTGATTTCATTTCTGCCGCATGTAGGTTAGATTTGTTGAAAAATTATCAACGTTAGGCCGCCTGCAGACGAGCGGAAATCCCGCCGCGGGATTTCCCGCGGGATTTCCGCCGCTGAAAGTCTGCATAGGAGTGCATTACAATACGCACTCCTATGCAGACGGCCGCGGTTTGGCCGCGCGAAATCTCGCGCGGCAAACAAACCGCGGCATGTTCTAATTTTGTGCGGAGCACGCACTCACCTGGCCGCCGGCTCCGGTCTGCGCATGCGCCGGCTGCGCGGCAGCCGGCACATCAAAGAGCCGGGGCCGCCAGGCGCGGGTGAGTACGCGCTCGTCCCTGCAGGCTCTGGGGTCGGATCGCGCGGCGAGATTTCTCGCTGCCGGATCCGACCCGCTCGTCTGCAGGCGGCCTTACTGTTATTGTAACACCTGCAAATCCAGAAACTGTCATACTAATATTTTTATATACCCCCGACAAAAGGCGCCCCTTCGTGTGTTAGGTGCACCATGCCTTGGGAAATTAATATATTAAGACCAGCATTGAAAACGGCAGTCTAGGTACATTTCCCCCCATTATTTATACCATGGGGTGAGCACCATAAAAAAAGAAAATTCCAGAACTGCTGTTTGTTTATTCATCTGCATAACCAAAAACACAATAAAAAGTTGCATGTACCCAAAAATGGTGCCAATTGACAGAACTCCTTCAATAAAAAAAAAAAAACTATATGCAGTTATATTGACCTGCAGAATAAAACTAACCTGTCATTTATACCGTACAGTGAACCTTGTAGAAGCACAAGTAAAGAAAAAAAATGCTAGAATGCTACATGGGTATATTTAGAATGAGGTTCAGTAGCCCTTTAATGGTAGTATTGCATGTAGATGTCTCAGCAGTACCCTGAAAGTTGTCTTATATTGCGGTGCATTGGAGCCAAGTTTAGCTTCATCGTGGTTTTCGTTAGTGGACAGTATTCTAGAGAAATCACTGAGGCATTTTATAGGTATGTACTTATATAGTTTTAAACATAAATTTAAAGTAGATTTTCCAAGCAGTCCCACAAACCATGTAGGCATGAGCAGGCTGAAATGTTACAGTATCAGGCCTAAGTCACACGGGCGTTTTTTCCCGCGATTTGTGGATCGCATGACGGATGCGCATCCGCAAATCGCGTGACCGGGGCCGAAAAATCGCCCGAAAAAACTGCTTCTAGCCGCGTTTCAATAGAAACGGGCCAGAGCAGTCCAGCGCATTGAATTCAATGGAGCCGGCAATACAGCCGGCACCATTGAAAGCAATGGGCTGCGGGCGATCTCACGATGAATTTTCGGGAAGGGCTTAAAAATATAAGCCCTTCCCGGAAATTCATCCAGAAATGTGTAAAAACAAAAAATATATATATACTCACCTGGTCCCGGCAGACGGAGTTCAGCCCGGCCGGCAGTTCTCCTGAACTGCTCTGAGTAGTATTCAGCAGCCGGGGATTTAAAATCCCCGCCTGCTGAATGAGCTGCCTCTGATTGGTCACAGCCTCACCAATCAGAGGCAGATTCCACTCACACACCCATTCATAAATTCATGAATGGGTGAGTGAGTGCTGCCTCTGATTGGTCCCTGCGCTGAGCCAATCAGAGGCAGCACTCACTCACCCATTCATGAATGGGTGTGAGTGAGAGCTGCCTCTGACTGGTAGGGCTGTGACCAATCAGAGACAGCCCATTCAGCAGGCGGGGATTTTAAATCTCCGGCTGCTGAATACTACACAGAGCAGTTCAGGAGAACTGCCGGCCGCGCTGAAGTCCGTCTGCCGGGACGAGGTGAGTATATTCTTTTTTTGTTTGTTTGTTTTTACACATTTCTGGATGAATTTCCGGGAAGGGCTTACATTTTTAAGCCCTTCCCGACAATTCATCCCGCGATCGCCGGCAGCCCATTGCTTTCAATGGAGCCGGCTGTATTGCCGACTCCATTGAATTCAATGGGCAAACATCATTCTTCTCTGCCACAGCTGTTACAGCTGTGGCAGAGAAGAATGATTGGTCTTCTATATGTTCTCAATGGGGTGGGCGCTGCTGCCGCCGGCCCCATTGGGCGCATATAGAGAAGAGAACAGGAATCGCAGATCGCAGATAGGTGCGATCTGCGATTTCTGTTCTATAATTTATCGGACAAGCGCATAAAAAGCGCTCATGTGTCCGATACCATTGCAAAGCAATGGTTTTATAAAATCGCCGGACGCATGCGCACGTGCAAATCGCGCAAAAAAATGCCCGTCTGACTGAGCCCTCAGTCAGTACTGCAGGGTATGTAAAAGCTGACGAGATGAGAACAAGGCTGAACCACGAGTGGCCAGGGCAAGGCATCCATCCCTGCAGATGTTGTAGCCATCCGTCCACAGCATCCTTCTCATATAATTCTTCAGGCTTACATGACAGAGCAAATATCTAGTGGGATTTAGAATTACAAGTCCAGCCATAGTTCGAATTACACGTGAATTCCAAAACCCTGGCATCATTAGGATCCCATCAATTACATCTTGTTAAAAAGGCTGGACAGCCAAGTGTTCCTCCAGTCAAGTATATAGTCCCCCAGGTCCTCTGCTCTGGGGCTATTCGGAAGAGTCTAACTTCTGTCATACGCAGTAAAGTTAGTAGGAGCCGATGTTTCTTATTTTTCCACATCTAACGTACGCAACAAAGTGTGCGCTCTTGTTTTGATATTTTGCCTATTTTTTACAATAACCCTTGCAGTAAAGTTGTGCCGAATAATGACAATCTGTTCAATCACTCGGATGCGAGCAGCTTGTTGGAGAGGCATCCTCTATTTCTGGATGCATGAAGAACACTTTCATGTATTTGTTTTATTTCTCTTTCTCTACTGATCTTGCTCTATCCTTCAGGGACAACCTCATGTTTTCTTAGATTATTAGATTTTGTCTTTGTAAAGTTGAAGTCTATAAACTGAAATTTCGGTCATAGGATAACAACATAAGAAAAGAAATTGCATTATACATGGTCTTACATCTCCTTTATCCTGATTGCAGAGTGGAACTCTGGAGGGCAATCCTACATGTGAAGGTCGAGGGCAGACCAGCTTTGGATCTGGGTACCAGTTTCCTTACACTACTCTGAAGAAACCACTTTCCCAAACCAGTATGGCGGACTGGGCCTCCAAGAACCTCAATATGCACACACAGGGAATCTTTCGCAGGAGAATCTCAATCTCCAATATGCTCTCTTGGAATGGCGGGTCCATCAAGAAGCCCATGTTGATCACTAGCAATCGAGTCATCAAGAAAGAAGCTTGTGAAATGTTCAAGCTTGTTCAGGTTTACATGGGAGACCGCCAGGGCCGGACAGACAGAAACCAAGTTGCTTTAGTGTTGGTGACTAAATGCTGGACCGTGCAAGGTTTGCGGGATGAACTGTACATGCAACTAGTGAGGCAGACCACTAACAACATGACCTACAGAAGTCTATCCTTAGGATGGGAACTTATTGCCATCAGTTTGGGGTTTTTCTCCCCATCTCCAAAGTTTCAGTCATACTTGGAAGGTTATATCTACAGGCATCTGGAAGAAGCCAATGATCAAAACAGTAAGTATTCCTGCGTGTTTTATTTTTTGCACTTTATCTATTGATCTTGCTCTGGATTTCTTGGGATCTAGAAGGTTCTATTGTAAGTTATATGCCCTGAATGTAGGAAAGGACGTGTCCGTAAATGAAGTCTCTGTTGTTATTGGACTTGTTTCATAGGAGGAGATTGTCTGCTGGTGAGGATAGCTGGAATGTGTAGATTAATAAGGAAAGAATACTCCGATTGTAGATGGCGTCCGTGGTAATAAAACGTAACTTCCTCACTGAGGTTTAGCTTTTGGAAACAAGGATGTGTATTGTGAGAGATCACTTGAGTCGCAACATGAAGCTTCTGGGCCCCAATACAAATGCTGTAAAAGGCTCCGCCACCACGTACCATGTGCTACGTATAATAGGGTGCATTTACATGGGGCAGAAAAAATGTTTTTGCTGTGCTTTTGCGTTTATGAGCACAAAATTGTAGCAAAAGCACACACTGTTCGTGATGCAGTTTTATCACATCCAACCTGCCTCGTGTGAATACAGCCTTACTGGTCTCTCCGGCATCCGGTGTGACTGATCCCTCTGCATACTGTAGCTACGCACCTGGCTGTCACAATACATGGAATAGGAGGTGTTCACGTAACATAAATGGGTAGATGTTACCGCACCACAGGTGAATATTACATGGTGCAAATGTTGTTGGTAGACGGCAGACTCTATAATCTGCTGCCAGTCTATAATCAGGTAGCACATCCTCCTTGTAATGTGGGTGCTGCTACGGTATGACCCAGAGATAAGAATACACAAAAAGTGGCTCTTACTATTTATAATCATTGTAATTATACAGCAACTTTGTATCTAGCGCAAACATATGGGAGGAAACATTCCAGGAGGTCTGAGCAGTATTCGCTTCATTTGGATGTAAAGTTCTGTCAAGTAAAGAGGATGTTGGGATTCTTTACATGCCCATCTGTGTGAAAAAGAGAATAGAAAAAATGGGTAAATAAGAATATACTGCGCTCATAAGAGTCGGTATAAAGTAGTAAAAAAAAGAACAAACTTTGCCACCAAACCACAGGATAAAGGATAAGTTTGTGATCTGTGAGGATCCAACAATTGAAACCCCCACCTATCCCGAGAAGGAGTTTGGTTGGTCCCTGAGTGAATGGAGCAGGGGTCATGCAGGCGTGCTGCTGTTCCATTCACTTTAGTGACAGTGTCAAACACAGCCAAAGTGCTTCAACTTGGTAATCTCCAGTGTTGTGAGCAGCGATGCGTCAGTCTGGCCCCCACTTCATTCACTCGGAACTGATCAGACCCCATTCTTGGGATTGGTGGGGGTCCCAGTAGTTGGACCACCATCGATCACATCGTTATTCCCTTTCCTGTGGATAGGGAATAACTGTATAATTTAGCACAACTCCTTTAAGTAGGAATGTTAGTAATGCTTTATTTCCTCTTGTCATTTTGTGCCAAGAAATATCTGTTTTATCTATGTTGGCTACAACAAAATGTTCTACGTGTAGAAATCGAAGTATTAGATCGGCATCCCATAATCACATGTACATATTAAGGTGGCCATGCACAGTTGATTAATTTCAGACCAAACCACCAATTCTGATTGGAGCTTCTGCCCATCTAATGTGTACCAGGTGTTCTGACTTTCCCTTGACAATGGACGTTGGAAGGGTTGAGCATGTTGGATTACAACCTGCCCTATCCTTTTGTCATCAAGGGATATAAGCCGCCTCCAGATGTCGTAGAGCATCTTATTCCCCTCTCTGAATGGAGAACACATGCACGCTCGCCTGGATCGGGAGAGTCAGAAGGATGGCGGTCTCCGATGGCTATCTAAGCTGTATCGCCAACCTCACTCCTCCCTCAGACAATTCATTACTTGGTTGATGTGATCCGTACATTTATATACAACGCTGGTTATTACAAGATGCAAAATAAAAGCTGACCTTTTTTATAACCTAGAAGACTAGTAGCACCAGACAATTATACAGTAGATTTACAGTAAAACCGTGTAGTGCAGCGCGAATGCGTGAGAGCGATATTTCACAACAGATATTCTGCTATGGGAAGTGAGGGGTGCTCAGGGTTTGCATGATTTATGAGCCGTGTGAATCTAACATATTGTGTAAGAGACGTTCTGGGAAATCAAACTAACCTACTACCCTGCCTGTGCCTGCAAGTGCTTCCATGCTATGAAGTTGTAACCTAATGGTCTGTCTCGTGGATTTAATAGGTTATTGTGTCGTATGTCATTATTACATGTATGATAACTTGCCTTTGCTTGTCAGCACTAAGCCCGGATGAGAAGGTAAGGATTACAGATCTCTCTCCGAAGTATCTTCAGGTTACATAATTACAAAAAGAAATCCCTGTTCGCTTCAACATTGCAGGTTCTGGTTGCGGCGCAAATACAGAAGTCCGTCAGATGCCGTTAATCAGCATGGTCGCATTTATTTTGATTCTCACCTTCACGTATTTTTGTTTAAAATGAAATACGATAGTGAGCGCTTAAAGTGATCCCACAATGCAGACCAATTATATACTTGTACACAAACATTTAAAGGATTTGTCCAGTTTTATGTAAATAGAGCTTAACTTGATGGGGAAAATAAGGCTGAAGGAAGCGCCGTTTTTCCTGTCAAAATGTACAAGATATGGAATGGACGCTCCGAACACATTGTGTCCCTCGCCGCCACTCCAGGTCTCCCTTCTGACATCACATTTTCAGGCTTCCCCAGGATGTTTACAGGATGTCGGAGGTGATGCAGCCAATGACAGACCTCAGCGATTGCTTCACTGATCACAGTGACAGCGGCTCCAGGAACCAGCAGAGTGGCGGACCCCACTGATGAACTACCTATCATCAATAGAAAAAATAAGGTCCCGGAATAATCCAGTAACACTGGTGTATGAAAAGCCAGTTTTAATAAATTTTGTCCTAGATATTTAGGGGTTTTCTACTGCTGAGAGAAAACCTGAATGAGCAGTAAGAGCATCCGGGCCCCTTTCACTCTTTACAAATGACGTAACATGTCAGATTAGCTTCATCTAATTGGTGCTCTTGGAAAACCTCTTTGAAGAAACGCTGTAGTTTTATGGAACCGTTTTTGATGCTTTGTTTTGTTTGTTTTTTTTAAGCCAAAGAAGTAGATTCAAATTGAATGGAAAACATAATAGAAGGACTTGTCCTCCTCCTTCCTGCTGGATCCACTTCTGGATTTGACTAAAAGAAAGTTCCATCAAATACTGCCGTTAAATTTTTTTTTTTTTTTTAAAGTGCGTGAAACCATCCTTGGGATGCTGTCAAACATGCCGCTTTCATTCAAGTGTTTCTGATGCTGTTTTTGGGGTCAAAAACAAGAGTGGATTCCAAACAGAGTAGTAGTATCCGTCCTTGATTATTTCACTGCTATAATGGTCCACACTTCAGTTTGGCTACAAAACTGCATATGTGTGGCGTCTTTTACACATGTTGCTATGAGACATGAGAAGGAAATTAAAAGAAAAAGAAAAGAAACCAGTAAGGCTGTGCAGGACAATGTGCGTAAAATATGCTGTACACGAGCAGGCATGCACAAGTAAAATACGTGACCATACGCAATTCCATATGCCAGTAAAACTCTTATGATTTTTATGCAGCGTATTACATGTGGTTGTGGGAGCCCGGCCTATGACTAGCGGGCTACACCGATACTCATTAACATGGTTTCCCGAAAATAAGACCTGCCCTTAAAATAAGCCCTGCCTTGATATTTGCCTATTTTCAGGGAGGCTTAAAATTTAAGCCCTACCCTGAAAATAAGCCCTGGCTAGACTACATTTAAAAAATAGATAAATGAATACAATACCTGGTAGCTGCGGTCCAGGTCCCTCCCCCCTTCTCTCTGAAGTTCCGTAGCTCCGCCACACTTCCTGCACTCCTCGGCCCCCAACAGATGATCACTTCCTGGTCACGGGGTTCATAAGTCCTGCCTTCAGGAAGCGATGGCTCTGATTGGTTCAGTGAGTGCTGCTCTTAGGCAATCAATGCAGCGCTCGCTAAACCAACGCAACAGCTGTGATTGGCTGAGAGCAGCGCTCACTGAACCAATCAGAGCCATCAGTTCCTGGAGGCAGGATTTATAAATCCCATGACCAGGAGGCGATCTGTTGGCAGCTGAGGAGTGCAGGACACGCTGCAGAGTTACAGAACCTCTGAGACCAGTGGGACCCGGGCCACGGCTGCTAGGTAAGTAAAATAAGACTTAGGACCTCTTTTGGGCCAAAAATTAATATCACAGGGTCTTATTTTCAGGGAAACACAGTATCTCACAGCAAAAAAATCACTGTAAGATGCCGCCACATGTGATAACTGCTGCAGCCAAGTGAGTTGTTAGTGATTTCTTGTTTTGTTCGCTACATGCTGGGATTTATGAGCAATTTTTTTTACAAAATAGGAGGTACTTTCTTCCTCCATAAAGTATAATGAAAAGTGCTTGGAAATCTCATTACAATTTTTAGTTCTTAATAGAAAAAAAGCCTTTCTACAATAAGCCCAGCTGTAGCCTTAAAGGTCTTTTGTTAAAAACGGGTAACAAAAATTTAATATGTCTCCTAAAAAACAAGAGAATAGAAGACTTAAGTCCCTTTTTACATGTAACGATTATCGCTTAGAATTCATTCAAATGGCCAAACGTGAGTAACAATCGTTACAGGTAAACCTGGGCAGTTGTGCACTATTCGTTCAATTGTCGTTCAGTGCTGGTTTTTAGCCGGCATAAAAACCATTGGCAAGCCGCTCAGAATTCCTTCCATTTGAATGCAGTTTGTTCAGTTTTTTTCTGCAGCTTAAAGATGGTTTTGCTTCTACACAATGAGCGCAGTGTTTACTCATGCTGGGAGAGGACAATATAATCTGCCGGCCAGATAATGCCTCGCACAAACACAGGCCCACCTGGGCAAACGGCTGCTACTGAGTTTACTTTAGCTAATGAGGAAAAATAAAGACGATTAGGTGCGAGTTATTTTATGCAAAACTGTCGTCGATTCATTCAATCGTCCGGTCACTTAAGCGATAATTGTGGCGTTTAAAAGGGGCTTAATGGACCATAACGGTATGCTCAAGCATTGCTGATTTTATTCTGAATTTGTTGCTGATCTGCTGCAGATTTTACTCTTTCTATTGAATTCAAATGGGTGAAATCTGCTGCAGATCTACAGCAAATAAAGTGTGAACTCGCCCTAAATCTCATGGGGCTTCATTCTTCTGTGAATTATTTATCTGTTTTTGTAGACGTTCCTGCACAAATTTTACTATCTGTAGAACAACTGGCAGTAACAATTTGGGAACAGCTGAAATGTTTTCAGAGTGCCGGGAGGACACAATTTTGCTCTAGGTGGTCCCGCAGTAAGTGTGCGGTGAGCCTGCTGTGTACGTCCATTTGTCAGCATCCTGTCAGCAGCATCTGTAGTGTAGGCTTCCTGACACACTGATAAGGCAAGCGGCATTACTCACTTATGTCATTGTCGCCTGATTAATGATCACGTTTAGGCCTCATGCGCTCAACTGATGTTTTCTGTTGCAGTTCACCAACGGATTCAGGAAGTTGAGGAACTGAAATTTAAGAAGAACTCAAAATCCCGGAAAAAGAGGAAGCAAAATGTGGATGAGGAAGAAGGTAAATATAACACGGGCTTCTTAAAGTGCAGCCTGCCACCACCTGGGTGATGTATCACATCTCTGCCTGCTTGCTGTTAAGTGAGCCTGGAATGGACTTATATCTGTTGTTGCGTTTTTTTGTGTAGTTTTCAGATTTTTGTACTAACTTGTAACTGCATGCATTTGATCGTAGTGACTTCAGCACTATATATATAATAAAATCAGTTATTTAAAGGGGTTTTCCAGGTAAAATACTATTGATAACCTATCCTTAGAATGGGCCATTAATAGTTGATCAGCCAGGGTCCGCCGCACAAGTAGCAACCGATCAGCTCAGTGGGCGCCTGCTTTCAATGCTGCTACACGCAAGGATCAGAGCGGAAGCTGCTGCTCCATTGTGTAGTGGCTGGCGCTTGTAATTATTGCAGGTGCAACTCCCATTGATATCAATGAGTGCTGCTCCTGCAGTTACAATTGCAGCAGCTTTCACTCCCACCCCCATATATATAACCTGCTCAGCTGATTGGCCTAGATCCTTTGTGGCAGACTCCAGCCGATTAACTATTGATGACCCATCCAGAGGCTTGGCTGCTAGGCTGCACACAACTGGATTTGGATTACAGAATCCATGATCGTCACCTATGCGAACGATCCGCTGCATTCCGCATCTATTAGAAAGAATAGAACATTCGGATGTCCGCTTACATGAGCGGATTGTAATTTCCGCCTGTGGGAAAAAAATTGCAGCATGTTCTATTTTTGTGCGGATTCTGCTCGGATGGCTTCCATTGAAGTGAATGAAGGCCGTCTTACCCACGGCCCTTCCACAATTGAAATTGCGGAAAGGTTGTGGATTCTGAATCATCGCCTAGCGACGGCACGGGAAAAGCAGGGACCATCCACAATACCAATAAATCCAGCTACACGCAGACGCCGGCTGGGCATGGGGTTTGATTGCACTGCGGCTCCCGCATGCAGAATCCGACCCGTCCCTGTGCCAGGAAAGCCTCTCACTAGTGGTCATAAATGGATACATGAAGTTTTAGTTTTTAGATGACTGTGGTACCGAATAATCCAGTGGTCAAATCACAATATAAATGAGACTGACTCACGATTGTACAATTTATCATATATGATCTTTTTTCTTTCCTTTGTGTATTGCTAATGAAAAGTAGACAATCGTTAAGCCACATAATTGAACCCCCACACAAATTTAGGGGTTTATGCTATTGATAAAATGGCCGTACACCATATCTGTCAAACCAACCGATCATCTAATGTTTATGTTGGCCTCCTTAACGTATTTTTACACGGGACAGACGTTGATTGCATAAGTGCCTGACAGCCGTCCCACAGACTAGCGCTGCTGTGCCTTGACACAGGAGCGATAGTCCTTCAGAGAATGGAGGTGGAGTGGGCCTGAGTTTTCTTCAGGCCACCTGCCTCCATTCACTGCATACAGGCCGATGGTTGCTTGGTTTTTAGGTGAGCTGAATCTCAAGCGACTCAGATAAGCGATTTCTGGCTTAGTGCCATGTTGGTGGCCACGTGTACATGGTGCAACTATATCACTCGAATTCACTGTTTACAGGGCGATTTTTGAAAATAATCACTGTAAAGATGCCTTTCCTCTTCCCTGATGGTAGGAATCAGGATTACAGATTGGGAGTCTGTTTTCAACTGCCCAATCCTTTTGTTCTCAGAGACATCCTTTTTTTTTTTTTACCAGGGGACATTCAGGATTCTCTATACACTTTGGATAGTGGGTCAAAATTGCTGCGTTTGGCAGACTTTAGTAATGTATAGCAGGTTTACATTGCTTCTGTACTCCTATAGCAGAAAACAAAAAGAAAATTTTTTAACCACTTCAGGACCAGCGAACAACTATAAACATCCTGCGGTCCTGAAATGTGTATGGAGCGGTCTCGTGAGTAGAGTCTGCTCCGTACTCACCAGCTATTTCTGATAGCTGACAGCCACCACTAACTGCTGCGATCAGAGTTGGCTCTGATTGCAGCAGTTAAATGTTTAAGCATGCGGTCCGCTTTGATTATGGCACCTAAACAGTTGGGAGGCGCCAGGTGGTCTCCACAGTGCAATTGGAGGGTGCAGGAGGGCTAGCATGGCAGCCCGGAGCCTACTGAATGCTCTGAGGCCTGCCATGCATAGATGCTTGTCAAGGAAACAGAGATGCCTGTTGAAAGGCGACAAAAAAAAATTGCATTATACTGCAATACTAAAGTATAGTACAAGTGATCAAATAAAATCACCAGTTGAAGTCCCCTGTGTGGACTAAATAAAAGTCTGAAAAAAGAATATTTAATAAAGTTTTAACAGTTAAAGAAAAAAAAAAAACACTTTTCCCCATTCTTTTTTGTACGGTATTAAAAAAAGACCCCAAAAGCTTAACTATCAAAAAAAAAAAACCACACTCATTTGGCATCGCCGTATACGTAACACTCTGAACAATTAAAATATCACAAAATGTATTCTTCTACAGTAAAACAAAAAAAAGCTTGAATGCTGATTTTTGTTGGAATCCTGGCTCCCAAAAACGTGAATAAAAGATGTCAAAAACTACAGCTCACTCCAGATGATGAAAAAATTACAGGTCGCAAAATACGTCAACTGAAAGCAATTTTTGTTTAGAAAAAAAATGTTGTTTACTTTTTAAAAATGAAAAAAACATTTAAAAACTATTGGAATTTGGTATCACCGTAATAGTACTGACCCATAGAACAAAGTCCATGTATCATTTTTACTATGTTGTGAATGCTGTAAAAACAAAAGCCACCAAAACTGTCGCAATTGCATTTTTTTTCATTTCTTCCCACTTAAAGGTTTTTAAACCTTTTTCTGTACATTTATAGTACATTCAATGGTACCATTAAAAATACAAGTCCTGCAACAAACAAGCCCTCATACAGGTGTGTCAATGGGAAAATTACAAAGGTATGGCTCTTGGAAAAAGCAGGACTGTAAAAAATTATATGGGGAAAAAAATTATAAATCCCTGGCCCTGAAGTGGTTAATAATGCTGTTTACACAGTGATGTATGCCGGCTGTCTGCCTACATTACCATCATGTTTAATAAGTGCATAGGTGACCTGAAGAATATGCCGTAAGAGCTGTTTGTAGGTTGGATCTCATGATATTTCACTTCTCCTGAATGTGGGATTCCTGCGTTTAGGATTAGACCGGCTCTGAACTTGAATAACTGGCCTGCAAATCCAATAATTTGAGTTGCCCTCATTTATTGCCCTGTTGGTGATGCATAGATGCCGGATGTAAATGACGGGTGTGGACTAGAATTCCTCTGAATTGTTTGTGCTTGGCAGGATAGTTGAGCTTGTTCACATCTGCTCTGTGATTTAATTACATGCACACTGAGATGTGTGATGATGATTGACTACAGTCCTATACATCTCACATTTCTGCAGTCTGTTCCTCCGGTCTGCTGTGTGGTATCCATGACTGTGCCTCGTCCGGTGACTGCACTAGTTTCACTCTTCACAGGACTGAGACAGTTACTTGTATAACGTCTGGTGGAAATGGGTTAATAACCACTTCTCTTAAAGGGACACTAAGCCTAGGTGTGAACAAGAGCAAAACGGGAACAGCAGACCTATATGCCAGTCTGCAAGACTTCCTGCAGATTATCACGCTAAACTCATGTTCTAATGAATGAAAATGTGCAATAATCGTTACGTCTTAATGTAAAGTCATCGTTTATTATTCATTTACTTTTCGCTTATCTCTCTCACTTTCAACCAGCATAAAAATCATCGCTGGTTCGCTGACTTCTCGCTGCGTGTGAACTCTCCCCGCTCAGAGCTTCAAATAGAATGTGAAGGCTGAGTGAGAAGTCAGAGATAGTGGTGACTTGCCAGTCTAAACGCTCTGCACGAGCGCTAACAACTAGCGGTGATGTCACCCGCTCGGGCAGATCATCCTGTGTAAATGGGGCATTAGATAACATAAAAGATGCGATTAATGATCAAATTATGACGTTTAGATTAGAAAATGATTGTGAACAGTCATTCTACCAGTCGTTTGAGAGATAATCATCCCATGTAAAGGGACCTTTTCATGGGACAACCATCACTGCTGTGACTGGAGGTGGAGCGGGCTGGGGATCGTTCCCCACCATTCACAGTTAACAGGCCGTTGCTCAGAGATTGAGTGACTCCTGTTTACACAGCCCAACAGTTGCTCAGTTTTTAGATAAGCTAAAAACCAAGCGGCTTCAAGAAATAAGTGATTTGGGGCTCAGTGCGCTGTCTGGCCGCTTGTGCGCTGGACAACTATCGCCCGAATTTGCTGCTTCCAGTGAAAATTCTAGTGACAATCGCCTTATGTGAAGGTACCTTTAGGCCGGTTTCAGACATTGCGTACTAGTTGTGAAGTTTCTCTGCCCAAAATTCTGCAACTATGTATGGTGCGATGTTGGTGAATGAGGCTTTGACAAGCCCTTTAGACTAGCAGCCAAAATATTCCAATGCGGATTCAAGTCACGTTGCAAATTTTTAAATCCACAGAATGCTTTACTTGTGGAAAATTCACTGCAAATTTCATTAATTTTAGTGTAATGAGTGAAGTCCTGAGGCGTCCATTGTGGAGATTGTGCAGAAATAGATGACTATTTTCTACTCTGTGTAAACGTAGCCTTAAAAGCTCTGACACCCCTCCATTTTGAGGCTGAAGGAGGCTACGGGACTTATTTTACGAAGTCTACATTGCTGACAGAGTTGTTAAGAGTACGGGTGGATTCACACATGGAGGAACCACCCGCCATTGACAAATACTCCACAAAATCTGCAAGTCTTAAATGTGGATTTCGCAGCAAATTTGTCCATGGCATAAAGTTACGCCACGTGTGAATGCACCTCAAATGTCTATATGTGAACATTTGTATTTAGGTCAAGGGGGGGTGATGTCTCTGCATTTATGTATATGTTATATATAATATAATGCACCCCATCCAAATCGGTTTCATTAGGCCTGCCTAAGGGTTCATAGGAGATCCGAAAGCTCGCTGTAACATCATGTATTTTTGTTAGCCATTAAAAGGTATCCTATCTACAAAATTACTTGGTTCCTCTTGCTGAGAACAATCACACTTTGTACCCTAATTGTTACACACAAAAGCCTTGGAGGAATAAGCAGGAGGAGGTTATCATGTGAAAAGTAACTCCTGATTCTTTCTTTTTATTTACCTCTTTGAGTTATAGAATTTTAGGAACAGTAAAGTTAAAGTATGAAGTTCTATCATTTCCACCATTGTCAAACTAATGATTTAGCTGTGATTAAAGAAGATGCAAACTCCTAGTTAACGCTTTGCAATCCACTTTTGGATTCAGGGTTTCCTAGGGGGTTTTCTCTTTCTGCCATTATACAATGGCGCCATCTGCTGGCTAGAGCCAGTACTGCGGTATAGGACATGCTGGAGAGAACCCCGACAACAGAGCGGCCAGTAATCTACAGTAAGAATACCCTGCCGGACGTCTTTCGACATTGGAGCTGTACAGCCTTCAATCAGAATGTCTTCAGACATCAGACAGTGGATTGGAAAGGGTTAACCTTGTTGGAAATGGTTTGGAGTTTTTTTCCTTCCATGAAAACTCAATTTCTTTTTCCATTTTGTTTTTAATTGACAAATAGTTCTCCTCTCTAGCCTTCTACAAATGCATATTATGTGAGCGGTAACTGCGTCTATCGCTGCTAGTTGTGCCTTTGTGTAATTATTCCGTTAGCGCTAATATTACACTGTGCCTCATTTTCCCCTCCTCTTCTGTCACACACTTCTGCTATGTCTTTGTCTTCCCTCAATAAGACCGGTTTCAGAACTCCATATTCCTCAGAGATAACTATACGACTTACTGCCCGGAGTATAATTTACACTTGAAATCTGCATGGACTTCTTGAAGTAATCTTGTGTTATTGAAGTTGTCATGGCTGCCTTTGAAGCAGTATTTATGGTTTCCACAAACATTACCCGTTGAAAGCAAATCTTCCTTGCAGTTCCTGTATTCCAGAGACCACCTCATTGAGGTGGTTGTTAACAGAGCCATGTCCCAGTTCTCTCATTATTACCGAGCCTCTCAGTAGTGACCTCACGCCGCAGGAATGCACCACCTCATTTTGTCCTCTTAGATTGCTCTTCTCAACGTCCAATTCCGCAAGGATCTATTTCGGTAGCTGACACTCCTATTCAGCAATCAGAATGAATTACCCATCTGTGACAAAGCAGTTTGTCATGCTTCCTTTACTATTATTATGGTTGTTGACATAGTGTGGAATATATATTAATTCTCTGTAATATTCTTACTTGTACATTGGTCTCATTAGTATGCATTTCTGTTAAGTAATTGATTTCGCAGTTAAAGGGGTTGTCTGGTTTAAGAACCAATTTCACCTTTCCTAAAAGGGGACACTGAGATAATAGAGAGGACTCTTATTTACAACCACAAACAATTAGCTGGAGCAAGCAGCAACTACAAAAAGTGTCCCAGTCCTGGTCTAATCCATGTATTACACTACGTAATACTTTATTTTCCCTGCGGAGGAGCTGTAGGGAAATTAAACACATCACTGGTAGTTCCTGTAGGGGGATATGCTGTAATCGGCTTACTTTTATGGAAGCCTTTTAAGAAAAATTAATCACCCAAATATCAAAATCACTTTAACATTACTGAAATGAGCCTTGTTTTCAGGGCTTTAGCAATCACTTTTCTACACAAAGTATTTTTTGTGATATTTAAGATTCAGAAATCTAAAAGAATGATCTCTGATCTGTAGACTTCGGTATTAGGCTGATTTGGAAACTTCTACACAGGGCGACTATCGCTACTGTGGCTTCACACAGGAATGATAGTGGTTAAGTGAATGGATGCGGAGAGATCACCAGAGATCTCCACCAGCTGCCTGCCCACATTTACTGTGAACAGGCAGTTATTCAAAGATGAACGACTGCCTGTGCATTGGATTGAGAAGTCGTTCACTAGTCACTTTGTTGCAGTGAGCTGGAATGAAGTGACTAATGAGCAATTTTTTGTGTCTGGTCACGCATCTACGTGGGACAACTGTTGTTCAGAATCGCTCATTTGAACGTCTTTTCGGCCACTAGTTGGCCTGTGTAAAAGTGCTCTCACATGCTGTGATTTTGCATGTGATATAATTAGTGCTGACCGCATTTGGTAATGATGACTGTGTGGGAATCGCCCAAACCAATCATTTTCAAGTTATCATAATCACAGCTATCATAATTAGCATGCCACCAGAGCAGACGAGTCCCGATGTCCACCATGTGTAGACAGCAGTGTTTTGCAGTTGTCAGTAAAACAGAACAAATGGCCAGGTAGACCACGTTCACATCCTATACGCCAGGATTCGGCTGCAGATTTCACCCCATGTAATGGTACCATTGGGATCTGACACATTGGTCGCAGCAGAATAAAGCATGCTACAGATTTGTAAAGCATCACTATTTAGGCTGCTACAAATCCACCCTATATGAACACGTCCTTATCCATCAGTACAGATCGGGTTTACTTGGTGCTCTCTTCACATCCCTTGTATCAGCCCGTTTTTAAAATGTTGGGATAATTTGTTAGTTTACTTGCAGTTACAGCTTGATGGAAACTTCTTCTATTGACAGCTGTTCCTTTTTGCTGTTTACATTCCAGGTCTTCCCATCAGCACTTACGCTAAATATTGTTACCGCAAACTGCAAAAAGTCGCAGTTACTGGAGGAAAGAAGGTAAGAAACTTTTGACGTTTGTCTCTTTAGATCATATTTGTGACATTTGTATCGACTAGACACCTGAAACATTATACGCTTGTGTGTTTTGTTTTTTTAAACGGAACCTGTTGTTGCCTTTTGAGTCCCATGAACTACATTGTGGAGCTCAAAGGGGAGACCGGGGAGCTGCGTTTCACACTCGCCGGGCGTCCTGTTCCAGTACTATGTCCTCATGAAATCGGTGTGTGCCAGCAGCTTGACTCCTTCTGCATGTGCACCTCCCGTAGAGATGAATTGGAAATGCACACGCAGAGTCAGGTTGTTGGAGTGCACGGACTTCGCAAGGACATAGCCCTGGAACGGGGCGCTCAGTGAGCATGATATATAGAGCTCCTTGGACTCCCCATTCCCTTGCCTATGATCCTCAGAACGTAGTTTGTGGGACTCAAAGGTTACAGGTTCGCTTTAACTAGCAAGGAGGCAGGGTTAGCATGGTATGACGTTACTTGAGAGTAAGCAAGTTCTACACCTTTATAAACAGACATTTTGCTAATGTGACAAGAAGTACTTCTGGCATATGAAAGCTCTTCTAACCCCATAAAGAGGCTTTCCTTTGATCACTATTCGACTACTTAGTGATCCTGAGGGTTTATGGTATTGGGTGATTTATAGGATATCGGATCGAATTCAGGTCTATACTGATGATTTCCATTTATTTATTTAAAAAAATCTTTTAAAAACCATCTTAAGGAATTGCTAAGTTCATACAAAGACAAGATGAAGACGTAGGGTGGTAGCTACCTTCTCAGTGATTGTGTGCAGTTTACATCAATCCCCTTTGACACGTGTGTGTGCAAGACGTATCCTGTTTAGATGGGAAAACAATGTTTGGCTGCCATTCCGCCTTCAAAAGCCTCAGTCCATATAAATAATGTCCCAGTGAAACTCTGTGGGACGGCCATAGGTCTTTGTCTCCTGGCATCACCTCCGCTAGGCAATGCTCCTCGCACGAGCTGCAGTTATGTTCATTTGATTTATTTTGCTTGGGGTTTCATTGTGGATTTTAACATCCCCATGTAAGGACATGACATTAAATCACAGCAGGGGTATATTTTCCAGCTTTTCCTGCCAAATGTAGAAGTGCTGCTGTCACCAGCAAATAAACCAGAGGATGAAAATATACACACATAGGAGCGCTGGGGAACGCGGAGACCGTGCACGCTGCGATGTGTTTATTACTCGGTGTCCTCACTTAACTGCTCTAATTATAATCAATAAAGGGCTGTCATCTTACCTGAAAAGGGGCCTCATGTAATAGGCCCGGGTTGTTTATTCTCTTCATTCTGCACGGAAATTATAGGAGCTTATTTACACAGAACAGTGGAGGAATGATTCATTCATTGTAATACAAGAATATAATAGATGTAAATATTTCTTTTACAAACTAAGCATTCAGGTTCTAATTAAAAGGGAACCTGTCAGGGAATTCGTGATGCCCAAAGCTTCAAGCTGCACAAAAAAGGTGGCTAAAAGGGGTTTTCCCACAATTTAAAATCGCTTCACACCCACTCTGTACTTCCTGGTTGCTGCTGATTAGGACCTGTGGCTGCTGCAGCCAATCATTGCCCACAGCAGTGACCTTTTATAGCCAGTGATTGGCTTCAGCAACCAGGAAGGACAGAGCAGTTATGAAGCAATTTAAAGCTGTAGGAACCCCCATTTAATGTAAAAAGCAACCCCAGTAAAGCCACTGGCTATTATTTCTGCTTGCACGTACAGTACTGTGCAAAAAATTCCGTAAAGTAAGAATACCTTCAAAAGTAGAAGTGTTAATCGTTTTGTTTACTTTGCATTATGTTAAGACATGAAGGGAAATCTAAATCAAACCAATATTTGATGTTACATAGTATGCTAGGCTGAAAAAAGACAAATGTTGAGGCTGTTTCCACACCGCCTTTTTGATCCAGAGGAAGGCAAAAAAAATCCCAGTGAGGCAGAAGCCAATTTACCCTTATTCTGTGGAAAAAAATCCCAACTCCATAATGGCAGTCAGAATAATCCCTGGATCAACAACCCGCTGGTCACCTATTGTCTATATCCTGTAATATCATGGCGCTCTAGAAAGACATCTAGTCCCCTCTTAAACTCCTCTATGGATTTTGCCATCAACACTTCCTCAGCCAGAGAGTTCCACAGTCTCACTGCTCTTACAGTAAAGAACCCCCTTCTGTGTTTTTGATAAAACCTTAGTTCCTCTAGACGTAGAGGATGCCCTCTTGTTACCGTCACAGTCCTGGGTATAAATAGATCATGGGAGAGATCCTTGTATTGTCCCCTAATGTATTTATACATAGTTATTTAGTTGCTCCTTAAGCATCTTTTTTTTTCTAGAATGAATAATCCTAATTTTGATAGCCTCTCTGGGTATGCGAGTCCTTTCATTCCATTTATTAGTTACCCTTCTTTGAACCCACTCAAGCATTGCAATGTTTTTCCTGAGCAGCGGTGTCCAGAATTGTACACCGTATTCCATATGGGGCCTGACAAGTGCCTTATATAGTGGAAGAATAATGTTGTCGCCCCTATACCTCTTTTAATGCACCCCAAAACTTTATTTGCCTTTGCAGCAGCTGACTAGCATTGGTTGCTTCAATTGAGTCTACAGTCAGCTATTACCCCCAGGTTTTTTCCATCTCTTTTCCCTAGCAGCATCCCATTTAGTGTACACTGGTGGCATTAGTTTCTCCTGCCCATATGCATAACCTTACATTTATTGGTGTTGAACTACATTTGCCATTTTTCTAGGTCCATTTGCAGCTGTATCACCTGCAAATATTGATATTTTACTGCAGCCCCTCTATCAGGTCATTGATAAATATATTGAACAGAATGGAGCCTAATGCTGAACCCTGTGGCCCCCCACTAGCCACACATTTTCGCACAGATCGAGCTGCCCCATTTTATATATCAGACTATTATGTGGCACGGTGTCAAATGCTTTAGAAAAATCCAAATATACGAGATCAATAGACTCTCCCAGGTCCAGCCCAGAACTTACTTAGTTGTAGAAGCTGATCAAGTTGGTCTGACATGATCGACCCCTCATGAACACATCCTGATGAAGAGTTATAGTGTTTTTTTCCTTGAGGTATTCCAGGATGGCGTCTCTCAGAATCCCTTTGAATATTTCTTCCAGTTATTGAAGTGAGACTTACAAGCCTGTAGTTACCAGGCTCTCTTCTTGACCCCTTTTTGCATATTGGAACCACATTGGCAATGTGCTAATCCAGTGGTACAACCACGGTCTCAATACCAGTCCCTCAATATAAGAAAAAAACTGCCCGTCTATCATGGCACTTACTTCCCTTAGAACCCTTGGGTGTATGCCATCTGGGCCAGGCGATTTTGTCGATTTTTTATTATTTTTTTTTTTTAAATCTTTTTTAGCCAGCTCTGCACTTCTTCCTGCGTTACACAGGTGATATTTAGTGACCACCTTTTATTAGTGACTGCTCACATTAGCGAGTCGGAATTGCGTAATCTGCGAACGGAAAGTAGAACGCAGCATGTTCTATTTTAAAGTGGCTATATGTGACATAAAGCCCATTCTTCTTTATAGTCGTGTATATATCTACAGCCCATATGCACTTATATAAGCAACGGCGCAGGTGTACTGCACATGACAACCTGGGTCATGGTCAGGCTCACAGCTGTAAACCACTGCGGGTGCCCTGCAGCAGTTTACGCTTATGAGCGCGTGAGCCCAGCCTAAGACGTTTGCACAGTACTGTATGTCAGCATTGCATTTGGTATTTCTGTTTGCCTATTGCTTTTGTTTTGCTATTTATTGCTGGCCCTACACTTGCTAGGAGATGTTCACATTTTGATTATTTTGTTAGGGTCTGAGGAAACCAACACTGGAGGAAATCGAGCAAGCTCGACAAGCTATCCTCACCCCTTCTCTGTTCGGGAGCTCTCTGGAGGAGATTATGGAAAGGCAGAGGGAAGTGTATCCTGACCGCCGGCTGCCTTGGGTGCAGACCCAGCTCTCCCTGCAGGTGCTAGCACTGGGAGGCGAAAGGACAGAAGGAATATTCAGGTGTGTTCCACAATAAGGCCACTCACACACAGCAGTGTTTTGCATCAATATTTGTAAGCCAAAATTAGTAATGGGTCCAAAACACAGCACAAATGCAAATCTTCCCCTTATACGCTTTCTCTCTGTAGGCTCCTAGCCTGGTTTTGGCTTACAAATAATGATGCAAAATATTGGCTACAACACAGTGAATGCAGTCTGTTTATCCTGTAACCATATTGTTTATGAACCTTGTGAACAACACATTTTACTGTAATGTGAAGCGCTTCTTTTAGATTATAATTTCATCTATAAATTTGGTGCAGAGTCCCTGGTGATATTGATGAAGTGAACGCTCTGAAGCTGCAGGTAGAACAGTGGAGAATCCCAGACAATCTATCTGACCCCACCGTTCCAGGTAAATCTATTTTTCATAAGGCTTTCATGTTTAAGCAATATGTCGATGACTGATCTTGTCCTTAACTTTCTAAAAGCCTCAGTTTGTCACATTGGAAATAATGGTTATCATTGGAAAACTAATGCAATGTCCAAAATCACATGTGCTCTATAGTCAGAATGCTGAAAGGAGGAACTCCTCTTTCTTCATTAGTGCCTTAGTGAAAACACAGAAAAGGAGCGCAAGTGAAGTGTATGTCCTCCTGTTACCGCTTGCAGAACTCAATCTTGGACTCTCTGGGAACTGATGTGCTTCATTGTTTTAATAACCAAACAACATTTAGATGCTATATGCTGGTATAACTTTATTAACTGTCTTTAACCCCTTAAGGACCAAGCGCGTACATTTACGGTGCTTGGGCCTGGGCTTTAAGCCCGGCTGATTGCAAAAATACATTGTGGGATTAAAGCTTCTGCTCTTGCAATCAAGCAGGAGCAGGTCGGGTTCTCAGCTGTTGGTCACAGCTGAGAACCCAGAGTAGAAGGAAGTAGAGGTTTTTAACCGCTTTTGCCTTTGCCGGGTACATAGCACTCGTTGAAAATGTATTGCAGTATAGTGCACAAGTAATCAAATGTTCAAGTCCCCTAGAAGGAGTGAAAAAAAATAACATTCGTTTAAATAGTATATGAAAATACAAGCTCATAAAAATCTGCAGTGTGACAGGAATTCACTTTCTATTAATTCCTATGGGAGTTTCAATGTGAGTCTCATAGGAATGAATAGAGATGCTGCCTTCTGGTCTGCTCAGTGCAGCGTTTTCATGTCTGACAAGATGGGTTCAGAGTCAAAATCAAATCAATATAGCCTTCAAATTGTCCTAGTGGGCTCTGTATGGCAATCGCAACCTTTGGGAAGCTGTAAAATGTTTCCCCGGAGTGGCCTTTTAAAAGTTTTTCATTACATTATATGGTACTATTAAAAAAAAGTAATAAACTCATTTGGCAAAAAAATAAGCCCTTGGATGGCTATGGTAATAGAAAAATAAAAAAAGCTCTTAGAAGGCGAGGATGAAAAACGGCACCTTTATACATTGCTAACATTATTTACAGTTGTATGTCCTACTACACATAGTGTATGGAATGTATAGCTGATGCCATGAGCTCAGAAAAATGACGATCTTCCTTGATGCTTCTGTTGAGGCTCGGTATTATCAAGTACATTCATATATGGAAACAGAAGGTAGTGATGATAAGGAGCCATTCCTGGTGCATGAGTAGTATACATGGTAAATGGAGAAAGTCCCCAGTAGTCTGAGGAATCTGTGCTATATATACAATGGGCTTATTAAATCACGTTATAGCAATGCACTAGGAAACCAACACAATTTTCTCACCAGTTTCTGACATAGGTAAGTAAAAGTATATACGATTACTTGGTATCCCTGTCTGGCTTCAGTATACATTAGCTGGAAGAAAAGAAACATTTCAGTTAAGAGAAGAAGAAGATTTACCTAAGGAGAGTTCAGCATTCTAGTGCAGTTGACACATTACGATTGAGATAGATATAGATTTTACTTGACTTTATGGATGGGAGTTGAGGATCAATTGATAATGATGAAGATGTGGTTAAATGTAGTGTTTGCATCTGCTTTTTTTTCCTCTATTTTGGCTGATTCATATGTGATAGTGTCCTGTGATTAACCCCTTCCCCACACACATATGGCTATATATGTCCTAACTGCATATAGACGTCCACAACACATGCTGTGTAAGAAGTGGGCAGCCGACCACTAGCCTGCAACAGTTGCAATCAGAGATAATCCTGCTGTAAACTAAAAATGGCATTTAAATGTCCCGAACAGCCCTACCGCGATAAGATTGTGGGGTTATCATCTGGGTGTCATGGCAGCCTGGGGCCTTCTGAAGGCCCTGTGGGCTGCCACGGTTGTTTGCCAGTGGCATGTCTTTAATAGGCAGTCTTTAATACAGTATAATGCAATACCATAGTATTTCATTATACTGTATAAGCAATAAAAGAATTGAAGACTAAAAAAAAATTAAGAATGACTTAAAATAATTTTTATAAAAAAGTTACATATAATCAAAACCCCTTTTCCCAGTTGTCGCATCAAAAAGAATAAATAAAAATGTTAAAATTGCTATTGCTGTATCTATAAAGATCCGATTTTATTGAAATATCACATTACTAATCCTCCGTGATAAACACTATCCCCCCCCCGAAAAATGCAGTACTAGAATTGCGTTTTTTGGGTCACCCTGTCTCCAAGAAAAAATTGAACTAAAAGTGATAGAAAAAAAGTTGTATAAACCCCATAATGGTACTAATAAAAAGTACAGGTCGCCCCATAAAAAAAATGAGCCTCACACTTTTGAAAGTGGGAATGGCATAACTGCAGAATGTGACCTGGACACAGGAGCGTCAATGATCCTTGATCATGAAAGGGTTAAAGAGAATCTGTCGTCGGAATTTAACGTATGTAGCTGCCAACATAGTGTTTATAATCACATACCACTGACCTATTATTGATGGTGAGCACCAAAACGTATAAATCTGTGTGCTTTGTATGCAAATGACTTGTGTCACGCATGATATTATGTACGACCTCTGTGCCGTTATCCCTGCCTCCGCCTGGCCGCTGGCATCCGTGCAGTGAGATCCTGCACTAGGGCTGTGCATCCATTTGTCCCCAGTGTAAACACTCATACACATAGACTAGAGGTGCCTTATACCTCCACTTCACCAATACTGAGATCACCAAATTTTAAAGGCACCATTTTTGGGCTCACCATCGAATTTGTACTGTATTCAAAAACATATCAGTGATGTAGCAAAACTGATTATAAGCGCTGTGTTGGCATCTCAATAGCCTAAACCCTGATGACCAATTCCCTTTAGTTCTATTCTGCTCTGGATCTTCCGTTTAGATAATCTTCATGGGACAAAATAGTTTTCCCAGGTAGAAAGATTTTCTGGCAGGTAGGGGTCCATGCATATATGGCCAGTACTTGCTTCTGATTGCAGAAAATGTCTAGGATCACCACAGCACATGGCTAACTTGTATTTTTCCTTCAGCATCCCTCCTGAAGCTTTGGTATCGAGAGCTGGAAGAGCCGCTAATCCCACAACAATTCTACAAGCAGTGCATTACTAACTATGAGAATCCTGATGCCGCAGTGTCCGTTGTGCAGCAGCTTCCTGAACTGAACAGGCTGGTGCTCTGTTACCTCATCCACTTCCTCCAGGTATCTGGTTACATTTGGGCAGCCTATTCTCTCATTTGCCATTTTCCTAGGTACAGTCATTCTTATTTAGAGCACCTAAACCTAGCAAGAATCCAAAATACAGTACAGGTTTGTAGACATTGGAAAATGCTTGTAGCAGCTAAGACGCATAACTACATAAAAAGTTCAGTAAGTTCTTGCAAGTGGATTGCATTAGGGCCCATTTACACCAGCAGGTAATCTTTCTGTAAGGCCGACTTCACACTTACATATTTGCGCGCGCAATTCGCAGTCAATAAAACCCATTGATTTCAATGGGTTCATTAACATAAGCGTATTTTGCATGCACATTTTCGGCTGTGCAAAAAATATAGCGCATGCTCTATATTTGAGCACTATCTGTGTATGACTGTGCACAGAGAGAACTGTCTGTCACTGATAAGACCGCCCACTGGACCTCTAAGACCAGAATGAGCAGACCGCCCACTGGACCTCTAAGACCAGAATGAACAGAGATAGAAATGACTAAAATACAAGTTATAATGAATCGTTCCCAACAAAACTATACATCACTCCGTACCTCCAGCTCTAACATGTGCTGCCTGTAGCTCCCACAACATGTCCAAGCTGGTAGCTTCCCTTTACTTGTGGCAGTCATCATGACTATGCAAATTGTATGGGGGAGAATGATCGTTAATATGATTGTTAGTCCCCGTATAGCTTGCAGCATCTTTGGCAGCACATCTTCTGCTTACACAAGGAAATGAGCTGCCCACAAATAATTGGCATTGAACACATCTTTTATGCTGGCAAAAAAACCCACCCAACAAGTATTTACTCATTTGTTGGCCGATCGCTGGACATGTCTACATGGGGCGTGATTGGGAACAAATTGTCCTATTAGGGCCCACTGTCAGATTTGATTTGCGGAATCTGAGCGGGCCACCAACGTGGAGGATTTGCAAATCAAATCTCCCATAAGAAAGCATTGGCATCCGCAATTGAATTAAAGCATGCTGATTTGATTTGCGGACCGTTTGGTGCGGAAAACAAATCGCAGCATGCTCCATTTCAGTGCAGATCCCACACAGACGAGCTCAATAGAAGTCAATGGGTGCGGCCGATCCGCAGTACATCCGCAAATACAATTGCGGATTTGAGGGTTAAAATTTAGTTGGGAGGTGGGGTTGCGGATTTTTTCAGCACAGATCACAACGTGCAGAAAAACCATTACATCCGTGATCGTACCATAAATGGTTTACCGCAGGTCTCCCGCTGCGGAAATTCACATGTGGAATCCGATCCCCCTGTAGACATGAGGCCTTACTAGTCCTTTACTTATGTATTGATCCAGAGTTACAGCCTTTAATACAATGCATTTAAAAATCTCCTAGCTAAACTTGTACGGCCTCATGCCCATGGCAGGGTCGGATTCAGACAGCGAAATATCGCAGCGGAATCAGACCTGGCGCCCTCCCCCAGAGACCGTATACTCACCTGTGTGAGAGCAGTGCATGAAGCGCCGGCGCTGGGCTATGATGCAGATTCCCGCAAAACTTCTGCAGTGCTCACTGAGGAAGTATTGCGGGATGGACGGCAATATAGCTGTCAGTGTGATTTTCCACACAAAATGGTACATGCATGCAATTCTCCGTGAGATTTCCGCTCGTGGGCAGGGAAGATTCGTTTAACATGGCATGTCTACGGATGCACATTGCTGCAGAATTCGCGACGGGTGTCTGACTGAATTCCGCAGCAATAATCCGTCCATGGGCATTCAGCCCTAAGATCAGTGCCTACACAAAGCACTTTCCCATGTAGGAAAAACTAATTCTCTCACTGCATTGTATGGCTTCATCTAGGGAGGCGTCTGTCATTAGAAACAGTCAACAGTGTTATTGGCAAAAGAACTGTGAGTCCAGCTCCGGCCTGTCACATAGACTAGATTCCTGATGAGTGCAAAATAAGTGAAACCATTGTTTACAAAATATTCAACTTTTTTATATTCCTATATAAAATGTTACTTTGCAGAGACCAAGTCCCTTTTATAAACGTGTACTTTAAAACCAGATGCAGTACAGGTGCTGTTTACACTTGCATCATGGTTTCTAGTTACTACAGAAAGCACCATGCAGTGCTGGATCCAACACATGATGGACACCAACCGCAGCCAACAACCTCCACTGATTCATGATGGGGGCCATCGGGTTCTGTAGATGTTTGTCATTTTACCGAAAAAATTAGCGCTGCCTTCAGCATTATTTTTTTTCAACCACTTGTGACAGAATCCAATGCAGACGTAAGCGCAGACTACACAGACAGGGAGGATCACGGCACATGTGCAAGTTTTTTACAAGATGCCATAAAAAGTGTTTTCTTTCCTCTTAATTGATCCGTACATGTTAGATCTGCGAGATGCCATTAAAAGGGAAACAAAAGTAAAACAGATTAGATTTTATAGAACAGCTTGTGCACGTTGAATATCTCATTATAGCCATCAGCGTAAAGCAAGTATTTTAGCAGGATATGGGATTGCTGTCTTGTGTTTGAAACACAATCTGGGTCATTTCAAGGAGCTTTACTTATGCACTTCAGCAAATCTGTATATGTACAAGACTGAGGATACACAAGTATCATTCAACAGTGAACATCATCATTTGTACCTCCAAGAATCATCACTGTCAAGTAAGGTTGGTCAAATCATCTTAAAGGGCCAAACTACAAAGTAACTTGTAAAATGCCACTTTTCACTTATGTTGTGGTACAAAGAAATAATATTAAAGTAGACTTTGTAGCGATGACCATTAATGAGTAACTTTTTAAGGTGGTCATTTCATACATTTTCTTTAGAAAAAAGGGCTAAACAGGTAGGTTAATAACGGACCGTTGACCAGCACAATGTTGTTCATATAGACAGGGAACATCTTCAATTACCTCAATCACTCATGAATGTGGTCGGCCTGTACAGGTTTCACTTAAAGAGAACATACATTTTCAATAGCTTTTGGCCAAACACTCATTCAACTGAGAACTATTTCTCCCGATTCTCCCATACACACGAATGCCCAGATCGGAGAAGTGCTTGTATTTTCAGTAGACAGAGAGGTAAGCTGCTGCCAAGACAGCTCTGGCAGTGGTTGATCTCCAAAGGGAACAAAAGGATAAAGTGTTAAAATTCAACGTGTTCAGTTCTCATCTCCCCTGGGATTATATGTCTGGGTGAGCCAGGCGGCCTCCAAAAAACATACAATAGTCAACTGGACCTGTCGTAATTGGAGGGCCCAGTCAACTTTGCCTTATTGTGTTTGACGGTGCCATAAGTGTTCATTCCTGAAGACTGCAAAAAAAAAAAAAGGTAAAAAAAGCTTCATGTTGATTTGACAATGGTTATCAGGCTGGGCTACACAGAGACATTTGTAGTGCAACTTTCCAATTTTAACTATCTGCAGTCCAGGGGAAGACTGAGTTGCATGCAACTGAGTGAACTTCTGTGTCACTCAATACTTAAAACTGGAAAGTTACACTACAAAAAGTCCCCTTGGAACCGTAGCCTTAGGGAAGTGACTTAACAAAAATTAAAGCATGATCTGAAGCCCATTTTGCCATGAAAAGATGTATATGAAGAACATCTGGGTAGAGCACTGTACGGAGAGCTTGACACAATCAGCATTACTGAGAGTATTCTTAGACCTTCCTCACCTCAGATTGCTCCTCTTAAATGTCCTTTTCAGCTAGAGGCAGGCAGAGTGTACACAATCTCATAATAGTGGCAGATGAAGAGCAAAAGCATTTAATAACCGATGTGTTTTTTTTTTTCTTTCTTTTCTTGAAACAGATTTTCTCTCAACCTTCCAATGTGGGCACCACAAAGATGGATGTCAACAATCTTGCCATGGTCATGGCTCCAAATTGTCTCCGCTGTCAGTCAGACGACCCCAGAATTATTTTCGAGAACACCCGGAAAGAGATGTCTTTTCTGAGGATGCTGATTGTCCATCTAGACACTAGTTTAGTTCGGGGTTTACTGTGAGGGTGAAAAATGTCAGTCCTTTTCTTATTTACTTGTATATATCAAAATTACCTTCTCATTTTTAAGAGAATATGGTGCGGTTCCTCCAGAGGGTTCATATATACTAGAGTGTCAGGATACTTCTAGCACTTCTCAAATCTGTGCTTTTTGGAGGTCATTAGTGCCAAAGGCATTAAAATGACTTCATCAGAAGTGCCTGGTGAACTTGTAACGGCATGTCTGCTCTGTAGTGGAGGCAAACAATACCCTCTTCTTTGTTCTTGTAGTGAATGTTTCATTGTATAAACATTTCTGTCATCCAGAGACAGCTTAAAATCAGACGAAAATGAGAAAATAATGCTGTTTACTTTGTGTTATCTCTTCGGGGGGACCGGACCTCCTAATATATTTTGCATATTTTAATTTTTTTTTTTAACTTGGTATTTTAAGTTTGCTTCAAGTTCCCGTCTGTATCCTCAGCGCTCACACTGGGCATTGCTGACCCTGCATTACAATGTCAGGCCTTTAGTCCACTAATTAGTTATTTCTAAGTAACTAACTGTTGCAAACTTGAAGAGTCTTTTCAAGGTTATTACTGTGTGAATTAATTTTTCACTGTTTACTATTAAATGCAACATGAAAATAAGACGTGTGTGACAATATACAAGTAAAGATACTTTTAAAAGACCAGCCAACCCAGGTGAGGTTACCACTTTTTTTTCTCTTTTGGTGTTGGGAGTTGATGTGAAGTCATGGCTTTTCTAAGTACCGTAGCTCCTATAGTACAGTATCTTAAGGCAAAGGATTTAACTTGAAGACAATGCATCATTTACAAGGTCCGGCACATGTTACAACATATGGTGAAATATGGTATTGTTGTTCATGGTCTTTTGTCGGGAAGCAGACATAGGTTTCAGGATGTTGTAACTTAATCCTACCTGTTCAGATTACCATTTTCCTGTGGAACAGTACAGAGCTGTTTTTTTTTCCTGTTTCCCGTTGACATGTCGTAAAATATCAACCACTGCATAATTCAGTGTAAATGAATAGCTGCTTCCAAGTCTTCTAGACCCTTAGATTTGCATTTCTAAGATGGACTTGGTGACCTGGACATGGAACATATAACTTGATTACAGTCAGCTTTACTAGGTAAAGGCACCACTGTCTATGGACTGTGACTGGTATTGTAGATTACCTCCCTTCCAGTGAATGTGATGAGCACATGATATCGGGCACAGCGCACAAGCGGTGCTATTTCTGGGGATATAAAAACCTTTTTTTTTCTACTCCTGACTGTATAATATTACCACAAATTTCTATCTCTTTGCAGCATTTTGTACTTTAACATATGGGTGCTCTACCTATAAAACTGGTAATCTCTAGGGCACAGGAAACTGTGTTCCCCTCTGCAGATGAAGCACAGAGCCCGTTCCATCAGCTTACCCGGTTTACATTGGACTGTGATCCTCTCTGACGTGGTGACATGGCACTGCACCTCTCTGTTGCCGGAGTGTGGTGTCAAATCTGTGGTTTACGGTCCTAAAAAAAGGTTTTCAAAAATCACTGGAACAGAATAATAGAAGTAATGAGCCACATAATAAATCCGCTTCCAATACCGATACTTGTATAAATATGTGAAAACATTGTTACATAAATATAGTGCCACACTGAACAGTACATACATGAAGATCATGTCATTTATGGGATATCTCAGCTCTGCACATGCTGTAGTAAAGCTGTGCAGTCAACCTGATGGTTATTTTCTGGTCTGCACAAGAAATAGGAAAGATAAAATATCAGGACTGGTTTCTATGGTCTGCAGCATCCACAGACCCCGATGTTCAGGGTGGTAAGCTAGTGAAGAGAAACAGAATTGTCTTACTGTGAGTGTTACGTTTCACTGTTACACAAATCCAGACCACTGTTTTTTGGTTTGTTTTATTGTTTGTTTGCTTTGTTACACTTGTGGCTTATGAATGCTTTTACTTCTGGATGATGCAGAATAATCAGGATTAGGCCACTCTTACACAAGCGCTTGTAAAACGCAGCGTTTGCAGCTGCGTTGGCATGCGTGTTTGACTGTGTTTTCAGCACAGTTCTAAACGCAGCCAAGCAAGCTGATAATGCCAGAACTGAAAAAAAAACGCAGCAACCACTTTCTACCGCATTTTGACTGCATTTTTTTCAGTTTAGCATTTTTCAGTTCTGGCATTATCAGTTTGCTTGGCTGTGTTTAGAACTGTGCTGAAAATGCAGTAGACACTGTCAAAAATGCATCACATTCATTTCAATGGGCAAAGCATCGTGTTTTAAACCGCAGAAACACATGAAAATAGATCAGACAGCGCTGAAAACACTGTGTTTTAGAGCATGTCTGAGAAGCCCCATTGAAATTAATGGAAGCGCTTGACAGTGGTTATCGCTGCACTAAAAACACAGCGTTAAACGCTGGAAAAAACTTGTGTGAGATGTCCTAGATTAGCCAATTTTAATTGTCAAATCCCAGGTTTTAAACACATAGGAGTAGGTCTACGTTGGAGAAAATTGAGTTAAGCCACCCATGGGATAGCTATGTTCCCTTTCTCCACTTGATTCGCCAATGGGAAGAGGGGAATAAGTATCTGACAGACCCCTCTAGCAGAGGCTTATAAAGGATTTTGGAACATGAGATTGTCAGTGGATTCCCGCCAAAATTGGTGTTTCATGTGTATGGCCAACATTAGAATTCAGTACTCTAGTATTGCTAGATTTGCTCAACACATATTTATAGTTTGTGTTTGGGGATAAGAGAATGCTATCAGAACTAGAGATGAGCGAGCCTCGCTCTTCTCAGGTAACTGCATTCTTGTCCGAGCAGGCTAGGAAGGGGGGGGGGGGGAGATTTCTGTCATTCCCCCAGCCTGCTCGGACAAGAGTGCAGTTACTCGAGAAGAGCAATGTTCGCTCGAGTAGCTGCCTTATCCGAGCGTGCTCGCTCATCTCTAATCAGAACCCATCTATACACAGGCACATAAGTACTTTACAGGGTTGTTCCAGCCTCATTTATGGCATATCCACAGGCTACATAGACTATATAAGGGTGAGTGCTGTATAGCTCTCTACTTGGCCTACTCCAATATGTTGCTGCTCACAGTTCCTTGGATTGCTGATTGGTAGTTTTAATACTTTTTGGGTTCCAGAGGGGGGATTTTCCACATACTCCTTTTTTATGGAATATTCATATGGGTATGCCTGCAGTCCATACACCCCTAAAGCTGACCATACACTTCAGACGCTTGTTCAGCCAACAGTTATTCTTTTTGATCCCATTCCGTGGTCAAGTATGCATATATAGTGAATGTGGAATTTGGGTAAGGCACTTCTCTGATGATGGATTATCTCCACTGAAAAGTAAAAGATCAGGTATGTTGACAAATAAGGCTAGGGGCCACACAGGTCGTATTCTGCAAAAACCTGCAAGATTTCCGCCGAGAGAGCGCAGCTTCAGAATCCGCGGCACTTAACCATGGGTTTTGGAGCGGCTTCGCTACATGCTTTTCTTTTGCGGTCGACTCTCCCATGGAGGAAAACAAAAACAATGGACATGTTGCATCCCAGGAATCCGCAATGGATTCGCCGCCCTGTGTGGATGAGATTTGTGACAAATCTTGTCCACATGGCTGGCTAACCCTGGGATTAGCGGCCACAGGAAAATTCTGCAGCAAATCTGTCCTGTGTGACCCCAGGCTGACAACCAGAGTCTTCTTTTCCCCAACATCTGCCCTCGGAAGAAAGATTCCCCCATATGTATCAGTTAATTGGCCGGTTTGGCCAACACTACTCTAATGTATGTGGCCACATTTACATTGTCCTAAACACAAATTTATATATAAAACCATAGAACTATTTCATCTTCAACTAAGTTTTCCTATATACATACAATACCTGGAAGAACTTATAATGTACAAACACTTTTGGCAGAAATGAGCCCTGCAAACTACTTGGTCACATTTTGATTTTTTTCTGTGCTGAGGTGTATAAATTCCTGCGGTATGTATAGAATGGTATAATACTTTATTTTATTTGGTTGTCATAGCTGGACTGCCACCTTATGTAACTCTTGTTTACTGTTGTGCCATTTGGCGAAACTTCTTCATATTGCGCATAAACTGTGGCTGGGTTTCTGTTTCTGAGAATGTTTGTATCTTTTGAGTTGAGTATGCAAATTGCAGTTTTGTTTCTATCCTAGAATGTACTCTACACTGGAACTGTTCTTTGGCTGTAAGATGTACATGCATTAATCCAACTTTTTCTGCTTTTGTATTTTGCATAGGCAAATAAAAATATTTTACACTGTAATTACGTTTTGGTGTCATTTAGTGCTGGGAGCTCAACGCAACCGTTCAGTATTCCTTCTTTAAAATTAAAGGTTCTTTTACACGAAATGATTAACGTTAAAATCTTTGGATTGTTCGAACTTGAACGATAATAGTTCAATGTAAACAATGCCAATGATTGAACAATAATTAGTTTGCGTATCATTCATTGCTCATTTCATACAAGCTAAAGTTTCATTTTTTAATTTATTTTTTATCTTTGTGTCTAAACTGACCAACCGTGCAAACTGTGACATTGCTTGTTCGCTCCAGCGAACTATAATTGTTTAGTGTAAACCTGGCCAATAGTTGAATGATTGGTTTCTTTATCATTCATTTCATGCAGGCATAAAAGTCATTGTTGCCTCGCTAATGATTCATTCACTGGCACACTGAGTTTGAACGATCCTGTTAAAAAAATAAAAAAAATTTGAACACTTACCTTTGGGTCTAAACTGACTACCCAAGTTAACGAGCAAACTGTCACATCGTTTACTTGTTCAGTTGGTCTAACGATAATCGCTCAGTGTAAAACTTCCGTTAATTTTATCCTACTAGCATTCTAATATTAACATTTTACATGGAACATAAAATGATTCCATTTGCTGGGCCAGACAGCATCTCCACAATACAAAGATGGCCGTGTAACAAAGATCTCCTCTAGAGTTGAGCGAGCATGCTTGGATAAGGCAGTTGCTCAAGCGAGCATCGCTCTTCTTGAGTAACTGCATTCTCGTCCGAGCAGGCTCAGTGGGGGGGGGGGGGGACAGAGAGGGATCTCTCTCTCACTCTCTTCCCCCCCCGCCGCACCCCCGAGCCTGCTTGGACGAGAATGCAATTACTCGAGAAGAGCGATGCTCGCTCGAGCAACTGCCTTATCCAAGCATGCTCGCTCATCTCTAATCTCCTCCCTTGGCAATGAGCTATGTTATGTCAATGGAGAGGGGTGGGGGAGCGAGAGGAGAGAAATCTCCTCCTGCTGCCCCGCTGTGAGCCAGGGATACTAGCTCCTGCAGCACGGGAGCTTGTATATTAGCTTGTAGTGTCTAGGACCTTTTTTGTCTAAATGGAAGGCACATTTCAGGTTTTATGTAATCGAGTACGCTGATTTCAAAATACCAATATGGAAAAATTCTCTGAAAACCGGAACACCTCCCTAAATGACCGGAAATAAAATGAAAAAAATCACTGCCATGTTTCGATACAAAAAAAGACTAACTATCCTTCTCCTAAATAGTACATAAGTAATTTGAGTAGGCTAAAGAGTATACGACTGTTGTAAAGATTGTAATGGGTTTTTTTTGTACTGTACATACAGAAATATAAATAACATAATATAGTAGTTTCATGTATTTTGGTTTTATTTAATAAAATTTTTTGGGGGGGCATAAAATATAAAAATTAGCGATACAAATATGATTTTTCGGTTTTTCAAGTGTCAACAGGGAGGTGTTCCGATTTTCGGAGAATTTTTTTCGTCTTGATTTTTGAAATCCTCATACTCTATTACATAAAACCTGAAATGTGCCTTGCATTCAGACAAAAAATGTCTCCAACACTACAGGCTAATGTATATGCGTGGGGACAAGTGTTGGGTATTGTTTGCCTGACCTTTGTCCCGTCTAAAAGGGCCTTTAGTAATAGAATACACACAATATATCAAATGTAACGTGGAAGTGACATCAAATTTATTACAGGATGAAAGGCTTATTTCTCTCCTCTGACTACAACTTTGGCTTGAAATTATAGTCAAACGCTTTAGGAAAATGTGTCGGGTTGATTATGGATAGTAAATAGAGATGAGCGAGTATACTCGCTAGAGGCAATTGCTTGAGCGAGCATTGCCTTTAGCGAGTACCTGCCCGCTCGAGATGAAAGGTTTGGGTGCCGGCGGCGGGCAGGGAGCTGCGGGGGAGAGCGGAGCGGAATGGAGGGGAGATCTCCCTCTCTCCCCCCCGCTCCCTCCTGCTGACAGCCGCTACTCACCGCTCCCCCCGCGCCAGCACCCGAACCTTTCATCTCGAGCGGGCAGGTACTCGATAAAGGCAATGATCGCTCGAGCAATTACATTTACCGAGTATACTCGCTCATCTCTAATAGTAAACCTAAACAACTTTACCCATCAGCTCCTAAAAACATGGAAAGTCCTGGCATTGTTTTCTACTCCTTTCAGTACTGATTATCCTGCTACAATATTTGCAGTAATCTTCCCTTGCTGTGTCAGGATCAGTCTCCATCACATATTTGGAATTCTGGCATTAGGTTTGTGGCTAGGAAAGCACACACTATTAGTAACATTGTATCACCTAGCACATATACTAGATCGCCTTTTGACTTTAGCTGGCTCAGTTGCCATCGTTGTGGCATGAACAGATGTGGATTATGTAGTTGCATTATACAAATGAAATTTTTTCAGACAAACTAGTAAGTTTTCATTTTGTCTACAATCAATTATTAATTGTAATACAAATTGTTACAACCCCAATTCCAAAAAAGTTGGGGCGCTGTGTAAAATGTAAGGAAAATAAGTTGCAATGCTATGAAAATCTTAAATAACCATATTTTAATGTCAATAGAACATAGAATACACATCAGAAGTCAAAAGGAGGACATTTTTCCATTTCATTAAAAAAAATTAAATTTATGGCAGCAACACATCTTAAGGTTGGGCCAGGGCCACGTCAACCATTGTGTAGCATCCCTTCTTTTTACAAAAGTTTGTAAATGTCTGGGAAGTGAGGAGACCAATTGCTGGAGTTGGGTCGTCTTTGCCGAATTTTTTATTTCATAATGCACAAATTGTTTTATATTGGTGAAAGGTCTGGACTGCAGCAGCCGGTTCAGCACCTGAACGCTGTTCTGCGAAGCCATGCTGCAATGATGGATGCAGTATGTGGTTTAGCATGGTCTTGCTGAGATATGCACGGCCTTCACTGAAAGGGACATTGTCTGGATGGGAGATATGTTCTAAAACCTCTATATACTGCTCAGCACTGAGCAGTGCCTTTCAGGATGTGTATGATATCCATGCCATAGGCACTAATAAGCCCCTATACTATTGGAGATGAAGGCTTTTGAACTGTGCGCTGATAACAAGCTGGATGGACCCTCTCATTTTGAGTCTGCAGGACACAGTGCTGTGGTTTCCAAAAAGAATTTCAATTTTTGATTCACATGACTACAGAACAGTTTTCCGTTTTGCTTTAATGCATTTTAAATGAGTTTAGGCACCAGAGAATACGCCAGCGTTTCTGGATTATGTTGATATATGGCTGCCTATTTGCATGATACAGCTGCTAAAATGTTAGATGCAGTTTTTCCCAGAATGATCAACTCTGACCATTTGTGCATATGAGAGACTCTGCCTCTCTAACATGCTCTGTTTATACACAATCATGTGACTTAATAGAAACTTGACCCTCCAGCTGTTTTTCATTAGTACCACTTATCCAAGCTTTTGTTAACGCTGTCCTATAACTTTTTTGAGATCTGTTGCAAGTCATCAATTTCTAAATGAGTTAATTTTTCAAAGTTGAATTGAACAATATCTCACTTTCACCTTCTGATATGTTGTCTATTGTAAATAAAATATCGTTATGAGATTTTCAAATATTGCATTTGCTTTTTTCTTTTAACATTTAAATTTACATTTTAGATAGCATCCAACTTTTTGGGAACTGGGATTATATTTATTTGATTGTATGCAACGTAGATGATTTTATTTTGGGTGCACTTACCATGAATTGAAGGTTCACATCTCTGAACATTTTGTTTTCTATTTTATGCATCTTGTAGAGGTTTTTAATGCCTATTTACATGGAGCGATGATCTTCAAAAATCGCTCAAACGACAGTCTGAGTGACAGTTTTGAGCAATCATCTTTGCATATATCTTAAGTAGCTAATTAGCTACCTAAGAGTTATGCATACCGAGCGGGTTACAGCTGAGATAGCTCTGAGAACAATGCAGCTGTTTTGAATATGCAAACAGCTCCATTGTTCTGGGCGCTTTCAGCTGGTGTCCCGCTGAGAACTGCCAGCGGAATTACAGCTAAAAGAATATCAGCACTGTCGCCAAGATATCAGCGTGTGGTGCTGATAAGGCTCATTGCACATTTCTAGGTGGCTAGAAATAAGCAATGAACGAACAGTGCACGATGGCTGCACGTTTAGACGCAACTATTATCACTCAAAAGACTGCTTTTGAGCTAATTTTGAGTGATAATCGTTGTCTAAATGGGCCTTAAGAAAACGTGCTGCCTGACACTTCACTTCGGCGATGATACCAGCTTTAGGGTGCCTAACCACTAGCGATATTTCTTCCTGTGATGCGAGAGCTATGATTATGAAACCAATGATTTTCAATGGCTTCATACTCATTAGCGTTTTTTCACTGCAGCCTCTCAGCACAGAAAAAAATGTGTGATATTGCTCAGTGTTTTCAATGGGGCCAGCGGCAGCAGCGCTAGCCCCATTAAAAATATAGGGAGTACATCACAGACTTCTGCCACAAGTGTGGCAGGGATTTCCTTCATCCTCACGGGGATGAAGGAATCCTCTGCCACACCTGCACACCTGTGGCAGAAGTCCAGGATGCTATCCCATTGAAAGCCAGTGGGGTCGGAAAAATAAAAAGGTTATTGCGCACAGAACATGGCGGCAGAAAATTTTAAAAAATAATGTCCTTTGAAAAAAAAAAAATAGCACAGCAAAAAAAAAAATATATACAAGTTGGGTATCATAGCAATCGTATTGACCCATAGAATAAAGTTGTCATTAAATAAATGTCATTTTTGTTGCAGTTTATGCGCTGTACAAACGACGCACTGAAAGATGGTGGAATGTCGTGTTTTTCTCATTTTTTTAAAAGTTTTTCAGTACATTTTATGGTACATTAAATAGCACCACTGAAAAATACAACTCGTCCCGCAAAAAACAAGCCCTCATACAGCGATGTCGATGGATAAATAAAGGCGTTACGCTATCTTAAAAGGGGGGAGGAAAACACGAAAATGGGAAAAAAAGAAAAGGACCGCGTCCTTAAACGGTTAAGGCCTCATGTCCACGGGGAAAATCGGGCCCGCTACGGATTCTACATGTAGAATCCGTAGCGGGTCCCTCCTGCCCCGCGGACATGAGCGCTGAAAATAAGAATAAATGACAATAAACTCACCTCCCATCCGCTCCGTTTCTTCTCTGCGTCGCGGCCGGATCTTCTTTCTTCGGCCGGCGGATGAATTCGTCACGCCGGCGGCACGTCGCCGACGTGCCGCGCGCATGCGCCGGGCACATCCGCCGAGCCGAAGCAAGGGAGATGCGGCCGTGAGGAAGAGAAGACCTTCCCGGCCCGCTGCGGGTGAGTAAATGCTTTTAAATTCCTATTTTAGGTCTCCCGCGGATCCGGACGGCTTCCATAGGCTTCAATAGAAGCCCGCGGGAGCCGTCCCCGCGGGAGACCCGCATGAAAATGGAGCATGGTCCAGATTTTTTCATGCTCCATTTTTTTAAAAATCACTTTTATTGACGATCCGCGGGTATTTATCTACCAGCGGGTGGTCAATGCATCCCTATAGGGTGCGGATCCGCGCGCGGGAGAAGAGTTAAAATCCGCTGCGGATTTTAATTCTTATTTTCCCCGTGGACATGAGGCCTAAGAGTAGAGATGAGCGAGCACCCGAATGCTCGGGACCGCGTTATTCGAGTTGAGCTTTTCGTAAAATTTGAGAGCTCTCAAATTTTACGAAAAGCTCAACTCGAGTAACGAACCCCATTGACTACAATAAGAGACTCGAGCATTTTTGTATGTGGGACGCCAGGTGCCGAGCTTTTTTTTTTTTTTTGGTTCGTTCTCTCTCTCTCTCGAGCATCAAGCTCGGCAGAGTACGTTCGCACAACTCTAGTTAAGAGACATGAACTGAATCATATTCTTAATCTAAGCATTCTACTACTTTCAGAATGGATTTCCGAATTTTAGACATGCTGCTGCAATTTCTAAAATAATTTTTGAAAGAAAAAAAAATTAAACACCCCCCTTACAATTATCTAACAGGGTCTAACAACCATAGAACCCACTGAGCATCAAGAATTAGGGTGTGTCAAGTCTTGGATGCTTCACTACTTGGGATTGTCTCACTAGATTTACATGAAATGTTAGCATGTATATTTAAATTTGAACCATTTCATGAATGTATGCAATTTGCTTTAAAAAGACAAAAAAAATGATTTACAGACCAAACCCCTCTAAGATTACTAGTTTCACAATTTTTTTTATTTTTTTAAAGGAGCCAAATTAAGGCCGCCTGCAGACGGGCGGAAATTCCGCGGCAGGATTTCCTGCGTGATTTCCTCCACTGGAAGCCTGCATAGGATTGCGTTAACAAAATCTCGTGCGGCGGACAAATCGTGGCATGTACTATTTCTGTGCGGAGCTCTGCGAGCCCGGCACAGAAACGTCACTCACCCGCCGCCGGCTCTGGTCTGCGCATGAAAGATCCAGAGCTGCGGGGCGCGGGTGAGTACGCACTGCTCTCTGCTGGCACTCGGGTCGGGTCCCGCGGCAAGAATTCTTGCTGCCGGATCCGACCCGGCCGTCTGCAGGCGGCCTTAAGCAAAGCAAAACTAGTAAAAGCAAGATAGATCATGTGATCCCCTCTAACATACTCCTATAATATTGTTAACATAGAAAAATTAAGGCACTGAAAGTACAAGTAATTAACAAATCTAAATGATGTGCATCATAGAGAGCACACAACCAAATATAGTAACAATATTTGGAATAATGCAGAAAAAGTAGAATAACATTCCAGGCAGATGGGTATCATCACTCCCAAATTATGGGAAACAAGGTGAACAATGGTGTACTATGCAGCATGAAGGCAGATGCGTCGCCCCTGTGTGTAATCCTAAAAAATCTGACCGTGGTAGCCATGTTTTTTGGAATCCCTTCCTTGTCGGACCTGATAATGTGTAATATTTCGTATAGCTTCATGAGCGACACTCTTTCCTTGACTGCTGATACTGACAGAGAGGGGGATTTACATTGTACTAATATGTGAATCCTTGCGGCCATACAGATAAGTTGAGGCAATTTGTAGACCTGATTCCTAATTCCATGGGGTTTGTCTCCGATAAGAAGAGCTGTATTTGACTTAGGAAACTGGATATTCAGCACCCTGTAAATAAGACCTGCCATGCAGATCCAAAATAGGGAGACCACTGCACAGAACCACCATATATACCAGTAAGGGTGCATTCACATGTGTGTGGCGTACATAGGTGCGCACAAAACCACGCACCCACGTACGTGCACAAGCTTGCGTGAATGCAGGTCCGTGTAGCATTGCTTTCAATGGGGCTGCGGCTGCTGCCGGCGGTGGCCCCATTGAACACAATAGGATGCTGGCTTGAAATATAAGCCCTTCCCTGAAAATCACCCGTGGTTTGTGTAAATGAAAAGGAAAAAAATATATATATATATTACACACATATACACACTCACCTCTCCATGTAAATATTCCCCGTGGGGAGTTCCCTTGGCACAGCTGTGGCAGAGGATCACGATGTTCTCCGATTACTTTCAATGGAACCGGTGCTTCTGCAGTCCCATTGAAAGCAATGGGATGCCATTTATTGAATTCTATGAATGGCCAAGCATTGCCTGTGATTGGCTGAGTGCTGTGACCAATCACAGGCTACACTCAGCTGTCATTCAATGAATGGCTGAGTGATGCCTGTGATTGGCTAAGTGCTCAGTCAATCAGATACAGCCCTTTCTGCAGGCGGGGATTATAAATCCCTGCCTGTGGAAACAGAATCAAAGCAGTGCAGGGAGAAGACAGGCTGGACGCGCCTGAGCGCCGGCAGCTGAGGAGAGGTGAGTATATATATTTTTTATTTTTAACACATTCTAGGGATGATTTTAAGGGGAGGGCTTATATAGGACAGTCAAAATGCAAAATTGGCTCTATTTTTTGCAATCTGCAATAATTGTTTACATCACAAAATGCATGCCAATAGTAATAGGCCTCAGGTTAATACCTGTAATCTGGTCATAGACTACGTCTTAGATTTCTTTGCCTGTCTCTTGTACATTTGTTCGGGAGCATCGCTGTGGAGTGTCCAGCAGTAGTCAGCCAGCAGGGTAGTGGAGTGTCCAGCAGTAGTCAGCCAGCAGGGTAGTGGAGTGTCCAGCAGTAGTCAGCCAGCAGGGTAGTGGAGTGTCCAGCAGTAGTCAGCCAGCAGGGTAGTGGAGTGTCCAGCAGTAGTCAGCCAGCAGGGTAGTGGCCATTTTCTCTGGTATCTTTGTTCCATTGTTGCGATATCTTGATGAAAACGTTGGCCATGTTCATCACTAACCATACCACAGTTGTCTGGAAAGAAATCCAGATGGGAATGAAGAAAGTAGATCTTTAGAGACATATTGCAGCCAAGTTTCTGATACTTCATCAGCATGTCTTGTACTAGTTCCTTGTAGTTTTCTGCCCTAACATTCCCAAGAAAGTTTATAGACAATAGGCGAAAAGCATTCCATGCTTGTTTCGAATCACCCTGCAGCAAGTTTTTGAACCGATCATCTTTGAAGAGCTCTCCAATCTGAGGACGGACAAAAACTCCCTCTTTAATCTTTGCCTCGCTGTGTCGAGGGAATTTTTCATGAAGGTATCGGAAAGCTGGCGAAGTCCAGTCCATGGCTTTAATCAAGATCTTCATCAAACCTAGTTTGATGTGAAGGGGTGGTAGCAGGATTTTGTGAGCCTCGACCAGAGATGGGTGCTGGATATTCTTCTCTTCAACTGCTACATTTGGTCTGCGAGTCCATTCCTTCCGCAAGTAGTACAATTCCCTTGCTTGGCTATCCCACTCACAAAAGAAACAGTATTTTGTATATTCCTGCTACAGTCACATTAAAAGGGCAACTACCTTCAAATCAACACAGAGATGCCAGTTGTACTTGTTATACTCAATGGACTTCAGTAGCTGCTTTAACCTTTTCCAATCCACTGTCTGACGTCTGAAGACATTATGATTTAAGGCTGTACAGCTCTGATGTTGGAAAACGTCCATCGGGTTTCTCTTACTGTATATTGCCAGCCTCTCTGCTGTCGGAGCCTATCCAATGTGTCACCTCATGCAGTACTGGCTTTGGCCAGCAGATAGCGCCATTGTGTAACGGCAAAAAAAAGAGTAAGCCTCGTAGGAAAACCAGGATACAAATTGGATTGGAAAGGGTTAAGTTATCGTAACTGTAAGGATGTTGTTACAGTCCTACAGGATAAATTTACACGGTGAAACACAGAAAATTATATGAAATATCTTCAAATCGAGAGCCAATAAAACATTTTACTAGTCCTATTCGTGTTCAGCACACCAAGATACTACAGATTAGGACCTTTATAAGTCAGTAACAATTTCAGTGTTGACCAGTGTAATCGTTCTGTGTAAAAGGGCCTTAACTGGCACAAGATAGGCTTACCTAGTGGGTCCCTTTAGACCAGTGGTCCCCAACCTTTTTTCCTCCAGGGACCAGCCTCAAGCAAGATGATTTTTCCATGGCGGGGTGGGGGTGGGGCTTTGGTCATATGGGGTCGGGGTTATGCAGCGCTATACACCAAACAGCGCTGTAGACCGGGGGTGCTGCTGGTACCACTCTGCTGCCCTGCTACACTCCCTGGCACCCTCAGATATGCGCTCACCGGATCCGAAGCACTGTCCATGTGGCCATGTCCCCCCTGCGCTACAAGAACCCTAGAGTCTAGGGACCCCGTCAGTTCTGACTGCGTGGTTCCTGGGGTCCCCGCTATGCTCTCCGCTCCCGCGCGTCACTGCTATGCTGGTGAGCCGCCACCGGTAGCAGACAGCAGCACGCGATGGAGTGTGTCCTCCCTGCCACAGTACTAGCCAATCGGAAGCTAGGGGGCGTTCACTGCAAAGTCCGCTCAGCCCCTAGCTTCCAGTGATGTGACATCAAGGTACAACAGTACCGTACTGGTCTGCGGCACCACGGACCGGCAAAGAAACCCTAACAGCCCGGTCCTAGTTTGCGGACCGGTGGTTGGGGACCCTTACTTTAGACGATGTGGTACAACAATGGTGTCACCATGGGTGACATTAAAATCCCATTCCCATTTAATCATAAAAGGGAGCTTTTTCTCCAGGAGAGGACTGTTGGAATAAAAGAGGGATATCATTTGCTGCAGGGTATCAAGGCTCAAATATAGTTGCGGATTAGGTTTCAACTCTAGCTTCCACATAGGGTAACAATAAAATGAAAGATCTGTGCCTCCCTCAAGATCTTCTCCTGGGGTAGTGGGAATTTCTTACTGAATTGCTGTCCTGCAAGTCCTCTGCAAGGACCCATCAACAATGAACTCTCCAGTTCTCTTTGGGTAGAAATGCCTGATTCCCAAAAAACATTAGTGGGAGACGGGTCAGACTGGAGCCCCATTTTAAATCTAATTGATCTCCATAGCAGCAAAGAATGCTAGTAGACAGACGCCAATGTTTTTAATAAGGTGAAGTATAGGGCACTCATACCACATCAATCCCGGGGAGGAGAATGGGTGCAACCATAGACTCTCCAGCTAGACCCATGCATGGGCAGACGATCCAGCCGTCACAGCTACCAATTAACTTATCTGAGCAGCTTTATCATAATTAAAGAGATTAGGCAGCCAACCTAGTCTTTTATGATAAGATAGGGTAGAGAGGTTGGAATCCTGGGTCTTCAATTTGATGATGAGAACATTATGTGATCTTGCAAAAGCCTTATTGCCAATCCTAAATTCAAAGGAATATTCCAACACTCAACAAACGAGGCCAATATATAACTAGGTTTGCTGTTCTAGTGCCACCAGTGGCTGCATTTCCATAGCTTAGCTTGTCATACAAAGTTGTTTACATCTACTACATATGCCAAAAATGTACATAGGGTATAACGAGCTGCTAGTTGTAAGGGGACAGCCCTGATGATCGTCAGAGCTGATTGTCTGTCTGTACAATTAGCTGTGTCTCTATTTAATGGAACCACAAGTAGAGGCCATGCATGCCACATGCAACCTGAAGGTTTTGCACCCATGTTATATATTTTCCTTAATATATTGTGCATATGAAATATACAATACTGATACTTGCAGAACATTGTTCTTCATATTACTAATGTGTTCTGGTTGAAAAAACAACCCAAAGCATTATGTAAAACAAGCCGTATACAAACTTGACCACAGTGACCACCAATGTTTTGCTGAAACCATCTGTATCCTAAAGTTATGTAGCAGTGATAATAAACCTCATGATTGCAGTAAAATAAGCCTTGCAGGAAATTAAGCACAATGTAAAGCATTACAGCAACCAGCGCTGTCATAGGCTAGCTACTACTACTTTATTACTCTCAACTGCTTAACAGGAGGTCAAGTGCAGTAGGGGCAGACATCTCAGCGCTGGAAGTTTTTAAAGGGCCATTCCATGGAAAACACATTTTTACATCCCTGCCCCTCCCACTTTATTGTCACACTGAAGGTCTCATATATATTTTACTGCAGTCACTTTCATGCAGTGCAGCCTCCTGTCCGTTGCTAATCAGGCACAATCTGGATGCTAAGCTTTCTCCCTCCTTTCTTTTCACTATTCTGTTATAGCAATCCCATGATGCATCAGTACAGCATCACTTGAGCAGCTGAAAACTGTACCATCTGTGCAACACTACCATTGCCTTCTGTATTCTATAGTCAACTAATTGAGCTGAGACGCAGCATTGATTGGCCAGGTCATAAATCCCACCTCCACAATGTGATTGGTTCTTCAAACTTGAATGAGCCAATTAATGCAGAGCTGGATGGGTATTATTGTATGGAAGATTGCAGATGCGTCCGATTTTCCGTGCAGATGTATGCATATGCACAGCATATTGTCTGCGCGGAAGAAAAATTGAAAGCAGGAAATGGCATTAAAAAAATTCAAAAATACATGCCTTCCAATGACTGCGTTTTACCGCGGATCTTCCGCATGGATAGCTATCGTGAAATCCGCAATTCAAATGTGACCACGTGAGACCGACCTAAAACACACGTTAAGTTTAAGAAAAATAATACAAAAAAAAAAGAGCAGTATATATGTATTTAGTCACTATAGACTTATCTACACCAACCCATCTCACTTTAAGCCATGTGTTTAATGTACACCACTATTTAGAAGCTTTTCAAATGACAGTGATTAAAAATGAAAACCATAATTGTAAATATGGTGTATATGCAAAATAAATGGCAGACTAGTAGTAAAATGAATCAACTCAACACCCAATGGATGTTTAGAACAAATGTTGGGCATTGCAGGCACAGAACTTTTCTGACTAAAGATCGGTTTTAACATGTTGTTCCTCATTAAACGAGACAACATTTTTAGATTAGCAAAGTGCACCACACACCAATTTTTTTTCTAATGCACTTATTCCAAAAAATGTACTAAATGAAGACTAGAGTTCATCCCGCAAAAAAAACAAGCCCCCATAGAGCGCCGTCGATGAAAAAAAAAACTACTACTGCTCTTGGAATGCAGCGACACAAAAGGAAATCTTTAAAAAAAAAAATGTTTTCAGTGAATTAAAATAGCAAAACATAAAAAATTATATAAACTTGGCGTCACCGGAATTGTGTGGACCTGGAAAAGAATGTTGTCACATTATTTATTTCGTGCACTGAATGCCGTAAAAAAAAGTCCAAAAACAAATGGTTGAATTGCTTTTTTTCCCCATCCCCACTAAAAAAAAATGAATAAAAACGTTATACAATACATTATACATACTCAAAAATGATGCCATCAAAAAATAAAACTTCTCCCACAAAAAAACAAGCCCTCATATAGCTATGTTGACTGAAAAATGAAAAAGTTGTGGTGATAGGAATGTGACAATTAAAAAAATAAAAAAATTAGAATGGCCTACAGAGGGTGCTAAACAGGCATTCTGATATCTGAGAAAGAGAGGGTTAACAGCTGGTGGGTGTAGCAGGAATAAGCTACATAAAAGCCAGTTCCTGCCATAAGCAAGGGGGGAAGTGACAGCTTAGCAGCGTTGGAAAGGCTGAAAGCTGGGTCCAGTGAAGACCAGAGAAAAGAGTTAAGTTTGACAGGGAAAGACCCCCCCAGGTGGGGTGCATATGGACTGTGTATGCAATATATGTTGATGTGCTGTGGAATAAAGCTGGCAGAAGCCAGAGTTAAAGAAACTTCAGTCTGCTGGAGCCTATTTGCATGCATGTGGCAACCATTTCCTAACAGTGAGGACAGTGATCCAGAAGCGAGTGAACCCCTGTGTGCTTACAAGGCGCAAACCAACTTAGTCACTAAGGGGGTTAAGCAGACTGCTACAACCATGTCTCCTGGTACATGTATAATAAAATGCATAAATTAACTTCAGAATATTGTCAGACATAGGTAAGGTGTGCAGAAGAGGTATTAATGCTGCCAGTGTAGGCAGCCGCACTCATTATCCAATCTTGGAAACATCAAAACGGTGTTGGAGCCGCACCTTCTAGAGTTCAGATTTGATGCACTCCACCAGTGGGCTTGTTCCAAATAACCCACACTACAGCCAATAATCCCAAGCAAAGTTTGCGACAGTACACAACCAAAGAAGAAGCTAATTAAAAGACTCTTTTAATCCAATAGGTGATGTTTCGACAAACAGTGTACTTAATAAAAGCACAGTGCTTGTGGAAACGTCACACGTTGAATTGTTGTGTACTGTCTTGGGTAAGGTAAGATAGAATGAGGCATGTGGTGAGGAAAAACCTTTCTGTTCTGAGATTGATTAATTCAAGAAGAAAAAGTGATAGAGGAGTAACACAAATGGGATAAAAAAACGTGCCAGCTACACGGTCAGATTCTATAAATTTTTTGCGGAAGAACTAGTACCAATAGCCCTAGACGCATTCAACGCAATTAACAGAGGCCAACCGTTTCCCAGACAAGCATTACAGGCTCACATAACAATCATCCTCAAACAGGGTAAGGATCCCTCGGCCTGCGGAAGCTACAGGCCAATTTCATTAATAAACGTAGACATCAAAATGTTTGCCAAGCTGATAGCCAATAGACTCCAAAATATAATCCCACGTCTGATCCATCTTGAGCAGGTTGGCTTTGTCGCAGGCAGAGAGGCAAGGGACAACACCATCAAAACGATGTCCCTAATAGCTAGAGCAAAATCAGCAAAAACCCCTCTCTGCCTCCTGGCAATCGATGCCGAAAAGGCGTTCGATAGGGTGAGTTGGACCTTCCTCTCTGCCACACTGGAAAGAATCGGTCTGGGCCCGCGTATGCTTCAGAGAATTATGGCATTATACCGAGAGCCAACGGCCAGGATTAGGGTAAACGGAGCTTCATCCGAATCTCTTCAAATAAACAACGGAACTAGACAGGGGTGCCCACTCTCCCCATTCCTATATATACTGACAATGGAGTCCTTAGCCAATGCCATTCGTGGTAACGAATCAATCAAAGGACTCACGATCGGGCCCATGGAACACAAAATGGCCATATTTGCTGACGACTTACTCCTATACTTGTCCAACCCCCGAGTCAGCATGCCTGTATTATTAAGGGAATTTGAAAAATTCGGGAGGGTCAACAACTATAAAGTAAACACCCAGAAATCAGAGGCCCATAACATTTCGCTTCCGCAGGCCGAGGACTCCCAACTGGGGTCGGCACTCCCTTTCCGGTGGGTCAGTTCGCACATAAAGTACCTGGGAGTCACGATTCCGACAAAGCCCTCACTAGCCTACAAATTAAAATTCATCCCCTTCATAGAGAATCTGGAGAGGGACCTAGGCAAGTGGAGACCCCTATATCTTTCCTGGCTGGAATTGCCGGGTCAACGCAATAAAAATGGACGTGCTGCCCAGATTCTTGTATCTCTGCCAAATTATCCCGATTGGGCTTCCGAGAGCATTTTAAAAAAAAAGTCAAATCCTTAATCTCTGCCTTCATATGGAGGGGCCGCAATTACGCGATTACATTTCTCTATATTAACAAGGGAAAAAGAGAGAGGAGGCCTGAGCCTCCCAGACTTCTCCCTCTATCACAAAGCCAACATCGCAATCTGCGCCCTCGACATCCTCAAAAATAGGAGCACAAGACTCTGGGTAAAAATGGAGCGTGCAGGCGAACCAGACAGGCTAGACGGAGCGCTATGGATCCCCCCTAGGCTGATAAAATCCATCCCAAATATCTCCCCCTTCGGCCTCCAACTAATTAAGACATGGGCAGATATGGCACACAACTTTGGACTGGTCACAATACCAGGCCCCCTAACCCCACTCACAACTAACCCTCAATTTGAGGTCACCTTACTACACCAGAGGTTACTATCTCTCCCAGTCAGACCGATCCCCAGACTGAGAGATGTTGTGACTCAAGAAGGCCTAAAACTCATGACAGAGATACTGGGACAGAATCCCCCTCAGCCAGGATCCTGGCTCCAATACCTGCAACTAAGGGGGTTTGTGAGCTCGCTGACACCGAAAGATAACCTGACAGCGCCTCTTACGGCGTTTGAACAACTTTGTCTATCAAACACAAACCAGAGACATTTGATCTCTAGACTGTATAAGATGCTGCTGGCCCATGAGATGGAGGACGAGATCCTGAATTACAAAGAGGCATGGGAAACAGAACTTGACACCAACTCACAGAGGAGGACTGGGCTAAAGTATGGGCCCTCACACACAAACTCTCCTCAGCGGGTAGGATCCAAGACCTCAACTACAAGTCAGTCACAAGGTGGTACAGGACACCTGACCTGCTGCAGAAGATCTTCCCTCAATCCTCACCCCTGTGTTGGAGGTGTGGCGAGAGTAGGGGCACAATGATTCATATCTGGTGGGACTGCCGATCAGTGGCCTCCCTTTGGAACAAGGTGACAACCCTCTTTAACCACATCAACCACACAGGGCTGTCGATAACCCCAAAACTAGCCCTACTCTCGCTATTCCCAGGGTCGGTGAAAGACGCCAAAACAGGCCTGCTAAGGTACTTCATAATAGCTGCGAGAAGACTAATCCCGAGGTTCTGGCACTCTCCAACCACCCCAACTAGAGGCATGTGGGTGGAGGAACTCCACACCCTCATGAGATATGATGAAATAGGGGCTGACTCCCGGCACTGGAGGCGTGGAGGGGAGATCCAGAGGTCCGCGTGGGTGGAGGAGGTCGAACATATTAGGTACATGGAGGACCTTCGGAACAGCGAAACTGTGCAGAACCAACCAGCAGCCGGGTCTCGAGATGCCTGGATGGCCTGGATAGATTTCAAAGGCTCCCCTTCGTTTCTCAAATGGTTGGCCGACGGATCTCTATAGACAGAGATGAAAATCCACCCACGTGATATCGGGGCCTCCTTCCAACTTACCTGCCTGTTTCCTTAATTTCTCTTCTCCCAGAATCCATATACGCTCGGCGATTTCACGAGACAGCCAAACCCTTCACCTCCGTCCCCTCCTCCCCTTTGTACCTAGTTCTCTTTCTCCCTCCCCTCTTTTCTTTCTCCTTTTCTTTATTTGTCCCCCAGCATTGTCTGGGGTATACCTATATATCGGTTTGTCCGGTTTTGTTCCGAATATAATGTTACCTACAAAATCTGTTTGCAACGCACATTGTTCAATTCCGCAGGGCTCAATGAAAATGCAGTGGCGGCGGTTCCTGGGTGGCGGGCGGTGTGGGCGACTCCCTCAGAAGCCCATCTGCTGATAGCGATAACTAAAAGTAAAGAGCATTGAGAGGAGGAATCCTCCATAGAAATTGGGGGGCTCAGACCCCGAGGTCCACACAACGACACCATTGTCTAGGTGGGGGCCCCCCTGACCAATAAATACTTTTTAAGATAAAGCTCTCGATACACAAAAAGGAAAAGTGGAGAGGCACGAACCCGCACTGGCCCGCGACCCGGACCGCGCCACAAGATAAGAGAACAACACCCTGCAGGTACAATAAGTATCCATTTTATTGAAATGTTGTATGGTTGGCATAGAAAATTAATAAACACATTTTGAAAGGAAATAGGGGCTGACGACCCCAAAACCTGGGAAACCACCCACAAGACTTGGCAGCCATGGGTGGCGTTCAGGGACTCAGACAATCTTTAAAAATGGGTAGCCCAAGGCTCATTGGACTAGGCAATAGGTCAAGGTACAAGCAGATGAGATCACACCCCGAATAGCCATAAAGCAGAATCCCAAGCGGCCCCATACAGCAGTTCTTCTCGTTTCTCCCCCCTCCCTACCCTCTCTACCCCAGGTCCCACCTCCCCCCCCTCCCCTCAGTGTGTTGAGAGTTAAGTTCCACATAGTCGAAGGGAGAACAACTCGTGGCGGGGGCCGTAACAAGCCTCGCCACCATGAACCTCAAAGGCAGTTGAGGCAGAGGGAACGCGAAAGAAGTAGTTACCACGAGATATAATTGTCTCGCCAAGCTTCACCAGAGATAAACGCTCCCCCCCCCCCAGACCTACCTTACTCCTCCCTTCGATCTTTATATTCTTTCAAAAGTTTACGAAAGTTATATCTGATTTTTCCATGATTAATGCAGAAAATTAACACTGTTTGACTGAAATATTCAATAAAATCTATTTGAATCCAAAAAACGGTTTTGTTTTTCTATAGAGCAAATCATCAGTCAGCTGTTACGTAGTTCACATATTGCAAGACATGATATACAAGAATGGAATAAATATCAGCGGACTGCTTCTGTATGTGTTTTTAATGGCAGGACAACTACTCTCTATTGCGTCTTACCGATGCTGGTGTAGTAGTTGAGCCGGTCACTGTAGAGTAGTCAGAATAGCTGGGAGTCGTTATCAGGAAGTCACAGTATGCAGTACAATTTGGATGAGATGGAAGCGTAGTCAATGGAAGCCAAAGGTCAGCAGCAGGAGGTATCGGTATGCTTGTAGAGGAGCAGGAGGAAGAGGAGCCTGATCAAGGTGGAGGAACACTTTAATGACGCACTGAGGGACTAACAAAGCCAGGCTTTTATAGGAGATGAAATCAGTGAAGAGGCGGGGTCAGGAACAGGAGGCAGGAACTAGATAACTGGGATCAGAGAACAAGGCTGAGAGTTATGCAGGGAAAGCAATGAAAGTATTGAAAGCAGTGGGAGAACATAACAATCCTCCGCCACAGCTGTGACAACTGTTGCAGAGGATTCGTTCGTCCCTACGGGGAGTCCCATAATCACTGAAGACTGTGACAGTGCTTGTCTGACTTCGCCCTTAAAACAAGCAGCCGGAGCGCATACAAGCTGGTGATTACGTCATCAGCTCATTTGCTCAGGCAAACGAGAATCATGAGATCCTTGTCCTGAGTAAAAGAGCCATTACCGAGATCAGTAATATTTTACACAATACCTGTAAAGTGATTCAACGGCTCGTAAATCAGCTGTAGACGTTGAGGCAGTATGCATTTAAAGCTGGTCATACACTTTGGCCATTACCTATCAAAACTGGGTTTTTATGTTTCGATTTTCAATGTTTATGGTAATCTGGCCAAAACAGTATTTTTAAACCAGATATATTTAGAGAGTGTGCAACATCTGACTCTAATTTGTACTGGCTTTACAATAAAATGTGAATAGAAAGGATTTATCTAGCATGAACTGCAGTTTGTCATAGTCCATTGGGATCCTTTAAAAAATGTGATTGATAGCAACTACTTTAAAAAATTAGAAAAAAAATATGAATACATACAGTATATACGCGTAAGTAGGCAGTGCATTTTCTGCTTATATTTGTTTCTGCTGCCAAATAGAACTCTTGCAATGGTGATACTTGGGAAGGAGGAGGAGTAGCATAGTTAATTAGAATCAGGCACAACTATCTGTAAGTTTGACATCTGGCTTAATTAGTTCATTGTGTATCATCTAAAACAGTCTAGTTTGATTAGAACAGTGGCAAGTACAAGGAGGGACTTTTGTAATCAAAGCCTCTTGTTTAGAATCGAGAGAACCAGACACTTAGTCCACATATTTCAGGATATGCATCCAAAACTATGACAGACTGTTTTCATTACAATGTATGCTGAAAGCTGGTACTGTCTGACCCACTGATGAAGTATCACTAAGTTGTCCATACATCAAAAATGATCATTCCTTCAGTAAATTTTAACAATGAACTATCATTTTAGCTGACCAATGTCAGACTGTCTTCATCTGGAAAGAAGTCAGCCATGTTTTAAAGTTTCATCCAATAACTGCTAGTCTACGAACAATCTTTACTTGAAAGAGCATTCCCTGAAAGATTATGTTGCAATACACAATCTAGAAGTGGAGTCGGGGTGGAGTCACAACATCAGCCCGGCCCACGTGATCGCACCTTTGGTGGATTTAATTGCAGAAATTCTATAAGGAGTTGTCAGTCCGCCATGACAGAGATGGCAGGACATTTGGGGGAACTGCGTAGACCCTGGATTAGGTCAGGCCACCACTCCACTTTTACTTCTAATGCTAGAGAAATTTCCATTTTTACATATGACGTTGCAAAGCAAAAATAATGTTGTACTGGAGGAGGCATAGCCAGGCATAGACCAGGGAGGACACATGAAGAATTTGCTCCTCTGATCTACTTTCTGTTAGACGAGAAAGTCTAAAAGTGGCTTGTGAGATGGCGCAACCCTCTTTGAAAAAATGTGCGCTTATTCAATATAAAAAGAAGTGTTAGTTATTATTAAATGAAAACCAGCTCCTAAACGCACAGCGCGTTTCGAGGCAAATTATGCCTCTTCTTCAGTCATACTGAAGACACACTACATTGCATCAACAAAATAATAGGTGTAAAATAGTTTGAAAAGAAATAAAAGTACAAGAGTTGATTAAAAACGTGGATAAGAACAAGATACAAAACTATGTACAGATGCATACAAGTAGATTAAAGTAAAAAAATGCAATTGTAATAAAAATACATGTATAATATATGCAATCAAATGATGGAGCAATTACATTTTGCAGTAAACATCAGGAATAAAATATATGGAAATCCCAAATTCTCTATAAAAATGACTCTTGCTGTGTTAGATGAAGCATTAATAGGGGGCAGCAAGAAAATTACAAACTATCATGAGAGAAATTAACATATATGAGATGCATGATTACTTTGGGTATGTAGCATAAATGAAATCACAAGATTAGTATCTTTGGAAATTTGACAAGTATAAGGCTAGGTTCACACGGGGCGGATTTGCCGCAGTGTGCTTGCGTTTTTTCCGCAGAAGAACCATTTCTGCGGCAAAACTGCTTCAAAAGTTCTTTTTGGCTTGCGGATTTTCTTGCGGATTTTAGTAGCTATTTCAGCTCAGAAAATCCACAAGTGTTTTTTTCTGCAGCGCTTTTTTACTTTTGCAGCGTATTTAAGTGCGGATTTTGCTGTGTACATGGAGGCTATGGGCAAAAAAGAGCTGCGGAAAATCCAAAAGAATGGACATGCTGCATATTCCAAAATCGCGCCACAGCTGCATTTCCGCACTGCGGCAGTGTGGAAAAATTCCGCTCTGTGAGGACAGCTTTTTGGCCAAAAGAAGAGCATGTGAACTAGTGTGACAACTTGCAATGAAAATAAAATTTCTAAGAAAAAGAAAGAAATTGAGAATGTAAAATACAATATGTGTCCAAATAGAATTTTAAGCTGTGGATAATATAAATAAACTGAATATAATAAATGTACATATGCATGAATGGTCATATACATGCAAAAAACGTATGAAACTGGTGAACAAAATAATGATAAGTAGAAGTAAACAAAGACACAAAATATGAAAAATGGCTCTTCACGTAACGTTTTCTAGGGCTTCATTGAGGCCCATAGAAGACAAAGTATTTAGTTTGTAGATCCTATACATCCCGCATCTTCTTAAAGGTTCCAATCTGTCTGGATTTTTGGACAAAGCTTGTTCCAGAGCCGTAACCGAAAAGGATTCAAAGTGCAGGCTGTGGGTTACGGTCACATGGCGAGATACGCTATGTTTTAGGAAACTGTGTGCAGTATTAAATCTGTGGCTGTTAATTCTGCATCTTAATGTTTTAGTTAACAAAATGCTTATTGGTTTTGTGGTATTCAAAACATATCAAATCAAGACTTACAGCATTACATGCGTGTGTAAAATCTAGCGACCACAAGGCTGAATGGATAAATCGGAGTTACATTGTCAAGTGTTATTTCTAGTAAACATAAAAAATAAAAGTAAAGTGCCAATTTCCACTGCTTCAATAACTGCAACTCCTAATCAAGTAAATCAGTATGAACACTAGAGGACCATAAACGAGAGTAACAAGTGGGGGGAGACAAAGAAGGCGGGAAGAACACGAGGAAATATCGGAAGGGAAGGAAGAGGTGAGGCTGTAAAGTTTATTATGTGGGTGAACCTGAGATGGAAAATTAAAATGAACTTATTCTATTAACCTGTCTGGAAACTATGTTTCTCCCAAATCTGTTGGGAGAGTAGATGAAATACTTGATGGTTACCCAGATTGCCCTGGAAGAGTCAAAGCTCTGGCTGTTGGGTTCCATAGACGCATGGTCTGCAAATATTGGTACCAGGATGATCAAGTTTTTTCACGCAACACTTCACAATCCGTAAGGATAGCTGCCAGCTTCTCATTGACCATGATCCATGATAGCTTTGATTTTGTGAAAATGAAGCTAACTGAAGTTTTCCTCCAGGAGCGAGCGACTGCAATATGTGCAGCCTGGAGCATCTTAATTTTTTGTGTTGTGTGGCCAACAAATTGAAGGCCGCGTGAGCACTGTAAGAGGTATACAACAGAGTCTGAAGAGCAGTCAATGTAGGATTTTATTTTAAAAGTTTTGTTTCGGCACTCTGCCCCCCCCCCCCCCCCCCCCGAGCGCCAGATGGGGTGCCCTGATCTTCCCCACTGTCCCTGCCTACTTGCCTCGGCCCTGGCTAACCCCAGGCGGACAACTGGACGACGGTCCCTGCCCTGGCTAGGGACCTGGCGACTGACAAGAAGCAAGCTACCTAATGGGGGGAACAGAGTGCCGACAGGGGAGGCCGATGGAACCGACCAACAAAACTACCAAGCTGGAGATGGAGCTCACAGGCAAACTGACAGGATACTGGATAGCAACTAGTGCTGACTGGGCCAGACTAAACTAGAGGCTAACAGAACCGACAAGAGCAGACAGAACAAAAGGGAACCAGAGGGAGCTGACAGGCAACTAGGGACTGACTGAGGAAACCGCAGACAGACTGGCTAGGTGCAAGCAGAACCAATAACTGGCAGTGACCTCACTTCACTGCCAGTCTTTTAACCACAAGGTTCCGCCCAGGGGCGGAGAGTGGGAGGAGGCAACTCCACCCACTGCTGTATAAGAAGGAGGAGTGCGGGCGGCACCCTATGGGCGGACATGCCCACGCTGCCGCCCACCGGCCGCCCCAAGCTGCTGGGATAACCTCGACACAGGGCTCCAGGCCGCCGGAGCCGACGCCGGAGCGACGCGCGCCGACCGCGGGACCCCGTGCCGCGCTGTATGGTAACATTACCCCACCTCTGACGGGGGACCTCCAGGCCCCCGGAAACTCGACCAGGCTTATCCAGAAAACGGCTGTGAAAACGCTGTACCATCCCGAGAATGTGACCCTCCCGAGCGGTCACCATGGACTGATCCTCAGGTCCATGACTTCGGTAGCCTGTGGCTGCCCCATTTCCTTCAGGGGCTCTCCTTTCTACTTCTTCTTCAGGACCAACCGTTGACATATCGTCGTGTTTCAGGTCGTCTTCCGAGTCAATGCCCGAACGTTCACCACTATCTTTTGACCCATCCTCGCTACCAATGACGCTGCCTTCAAAATCTGAGGCATCAATGCTAGCAAAACGAATTGGCGTCTTCAGCGCCACAAATTCAGCCCTCAGGGGCTCAATGAGACGCATGCTTACCAGGTTAGCGGCTGCTCCGGAATCAATAAACGCCTGCCCTAGGCGGGAGAAGTTTCGGAATCTAACCTGGCAGGGTATTAGAAGTCTAGGACGTACCTGTGGTCCTAGGCGACCCTCCCTGCCATCGCCTAGGACTGGGAGTCTTTCTGCCGATTCAGACTGTGGGCGCTGAGGCCTCAGGGGGCAGGTTATCACCCGATGTCCAGCTTTCCCGCAGTAGAGGCAGAGATGATGCAATAACCGAACTCAGCGTCGCTCCTTGGGGTCCAGCAGGTCCAGTTCCATAGGTTCGGGAACAGAGACTGGTACGGAAGAGGAAGGAACCCGACAAACGACCTCCCTGACTCTACTGGTCTGCCTGTCCTGCTTCCCAGCCCTGAGCCTCCTATCTGCCTTCACCGTTAGCTCCATGGCCTCCTTTAAGGACCCGGGAACGGGATGGGAGATCAACAGCTCTTTGACCCCGTCCGAGAGACCCTGCAGAAAAACGTCCTTCAGGGCACTATCGTTCCATGCAGTGTCACCCGCATAGCGTCTGAAACTGGAGCAATAATCCTCCACACAAAGCGACCCCTGATGCAGCACCAGCAACCGTGAAACCGCCAACCCAACTCGGTCCGGTTCATTGAAGATGCCCCCGAGTTCCTGAAAAAAGGAGTCCACCGACTGCAGGGAGGGGGAACCCTCGGGAATGGAAAAGGCCCAAGTCTGGGCAGAGCCTCGCAGCAGGGACATTATAAGCCCGACCTTCTGGGCCTCTGAGCCGGAAGAACGGGGACGCATCCGAAAAAACAGGCGACACGCCTGTTGAAAAACGAAAAACTTGTTCCTCTCCCCAGAGAACACCTCGGGGAGAGACACTTGGGTTCGGGACTGGTAAAGGCGTTCTGCCCCTGCGACAACGCCCACTGCTCCTGGGCCACCATGCGAGCTGACAAATCCCGGATCACCGGCACCAGGTCTTGCAGCTGGTTTGCAAGGGCGCTGATCGCCGCCATGAAAAAAACAAACAGTATTTTAAGGGCCAGTTATTATGTTACGGCACTCTGCCCCCCCCCCCCCCCGAGCGCCAGATGGGGTGCCCTGATCTTCCCGCACCCCACTGTCCCTGCCTACTTGCCTCGGCCCTGGCTAACCCCAGGCGGACAACTGGACGACGGTCCCTGCCCTGGCTAGGGACCTGGCGACTGACAAGAAGCAAGCTACCTAATGGGGGGAACAGAGTGCCGACAGGGGAGGCCGATGGAACCGACCAACAAAACTACCAAGCTGGAGATGGAGCTCACAGGCAAACTGACAGGATACTGGATAGCAACTAGTGCTGACTGGGCCAGACTAAACTAGAGGCTAACAGAACCGACAAGAGCAGACAGAACAAAAGGGAACCAGAGGGAGCTGACAGGCAACTAGGGACTGGCTGAGGAAACCGCAGACAGACTGGCTAGGTGCAAGCAGAACCAATAACTGGCAGTGACCTCACTTCACTGCCAGTCTTTTAACCACAAGGTTCCACCCAGGGGCGGAGAGTGGGAGGAGGCAACTCCACCCACTGCTGTATAAGAAGAACGGAGGAGTGCGGGCGGCACCCTACGGGCGGACACGCCCACGCTGCCGCCCACCGGCCGCCCCAAGCTGCTGGGATAACCTCGACACAGGGCTCCAGGCCGCCGGAGCCGACGCCGGAGCGACGCGCGCCGACCGCGGGACCCCGTGCCGCGCTGTATGGTAACAAGTTTCTTTTGTAATAGAGCTTGCAAATTGTTTTTTTTTTTTGTTTTCCATATTAAAGCAGCACTTACATTTTTTTCTTTTTACACTTGAAATTTCCTACATTCCTAGTTGGGAGAGGATTCTGTTCCATCAGGCGGCTGGTATTTGGTTTCAGATTACTGGGCACTACCCTGTTTCCCCGAAAATAAGACGCGTCTTATATTAATTCTTGCTCCCAAATATGCGCTACGTCTTATTTTCAGGGGGTGTCTTATTTCACCACGGCAAATCCGTCTGTGGCCGCTAATCCCTCAATTGGCCAGCTTTGTGGACGAAATTTCTCAGAAATCTCGTCCACATGGGACAGCAAATCTGTCACGGCAAAGCTGGGAGAAGCCGGTGGTGTGGTGCGGATTCACCGGCCACAGAAACGGAAAAGCGTGCAGCCAGGTCGCTTCAAAACAAGCAGCTGAGTGCCGTGGGTTTTGAAGCAGCACTTTCCCGGCGCAAATCTCGCTGTTTATCGCTGTGGCCAAACTGTGAAATTTCCGCTGGAAATACGCTCTGTGAGAACCCAGCCTTAAGAATCACACACAGGTTGCCTGACTCACACACAGAGCCATAAAAAAATAAGGGCTGTAAAGTAACGTACCTGTCTGCAGACAGACGTTGCTGTACCACTTGTAAGCAGGGATGGTATTGCAGCTTCCGGCCACCAGGGGGAGCTCATCACCGCAGACATGTACAGCAGGAACAGAACGTACAGTATGGACTTTTCCAGCCAGCAAGGGGAGCTCACAACAGCACACTCGTACAGCACAGCAGGGACAGGATAACAGCAGACTGTCTGCAGATCTACCTATACATCTGGAGGTAGGAGACAACGGGGATGGCAGCAGGGGACAGGCCTCTTGACTTGCCTGCACACTTTACTATGCCTTACTATCGGGGGTGCCTTATATTTGGGACTTCTGCAAATTTCAGGGGGTGCCTTATTTTCAGGGGTGCCTTATTTTTGGAGAAACAGTAGTATATATATTTTTTTTAGAGTGGGGGCGTGTCTGAAAGTAATGGGTGGTTTGGGGGGAATTATTATAGCTAGATATGGGTCTTGTTGGAGAATTGACCAATATTTTTTGAGTATGGTTCTAATGACGGAGTGTGAAGAGTTGTGTGTTGTGATGAAATGGAGATTAAAATTGTGATCAGATTGGTTATTTGGTACTGTTCTTGTGCTTTTTCTTAAGATTCCTGTTTTGCTCTTTTAAAAGATAAAATCAGATTTGTCGGGTAACCTTTGTTTTTTAATCTATTGATGATGATATTACTTTGTTTAATGAATTGCTCGGTTTTCGGACAATTGCATCTATTGAATTGGCCATATGGCAAATTCATTTTCCAGTTTTTATAATGAGCACTTTTAAAGTTCAGGTAACTGTTAGTATCGGTGGATTTAAAACATGTTTTTGTTAAAATTGTATTATTTTCATGATAAAGGGTGAGATGCAAAATTTTGCCCTTAAAAAAGAGGTTAAAGGGGTTTTCATTCAAATGGATGGTAAAATGATTAACATCTTCTTTCTGAACCTTCCCATATAAAAACTAAATTGTCTATGTATCTCTTATAAAACTTAATGTTCTTTGACCATTTGTGCTTGGACATGATGTATTTCTTCTCAAAATTGAAGTGAACTTATTAATGTTGGAGTGTCTTTGAGGTAGGAGTCCGAATTGATTACATATTTTTGCAGCAGGATGTCGATATATTGAGATTACTGGTAACAGAGTTGATGCCTGAAATTATAGGTCTACCTGGGGGGTTTGTTTGGTCCTTGTGAATTTGGGGTAAATGGTAAACGATGGGAATTTAGGGGTGGTTTATGATGAAAAAGTCCTTTTCTTTCTTGGTTAGGACTTGGTTAATTCTATGCATCTTGGATTAAATCCATAAGGGATTGTTGTACATTGATGGTGGGGTCAATTGATAAGGAGCTGTAATACGTTGCATCTGACAGAATTCGCATGGCCTCTGCAATGTATGTAGGGCAGTCCTGGAAAACAATACCTCCTCCTCCATCTGAACTCCAGATTATGATGTTTGGATTCTCCATGATGGACCTGAGAGCTGTTAGCTTGCTTTTGTTGAGGTTTCGTTTATGGTTTGGTAAACAAATGCTGTTGAGATTCCTAAATTCCGTATGAATGAGGGTAGAAAAGGTGTCAATATAGTTGTCTCTATGATGAATGGCGTAAAAAGAGGATTTGGGTTTTAGTTCTGTGTAAAAGGAGGTGTGGAGGAGTTTGCGTCCATAGGGTCAGGTTGTGGATTGTTGATGAGGTTAGCTGAGAGACTTGTAGCACCTAGATACCTTTGGATGGCGAAAGGTCTCTCGAAGGTAAGTTTTCCAATTAATTGATTTGTGTCAATAAAGAGGTTAAATTCCTTAATTTTGTCATCAGGACAGAAAGAGAGTCCTTTGTAGAGGAGGTCCCATCCTGTATCTATTAGAATGTGGTTGGAGAGATTGAAATTTTTACTGTATTTGTTCCTTTTGGATAATGGGGTGCTTTCTCTTGTCCCTTTTTGTTCTTCTTTTGATTGGTGTTTCCACTCCTGACTTGGGGTGAAAAATTTTGGCGAACTGATGTTTTGAGGTTTCTTGTGGATATTGGTGGTGGTGTGGGTGTTAGAAAGGGTGGAAGGTCTAAAAAAATTCACTGATTGAAGGAATTTGATATGGACAGAGAAAGTTCTAGTTGGGAGGTTAATGGGGTATTATCTGCTTGTGAATATGAGTTAATCGGTGTAAAACCTGGTGTGTTGCATACAGTGATCATGGAGTCGTTTAGTATGAATGGAGTAGAATGGGTAGAGAGATCTATGGGAAGGTCCTCTTTCTCACCGGAATCCTTGATTGAGGACTCTATTAGAATGGTGGAAAGAGATGTAGATGGCAAGGAAAGCAAGGGTGCTGTATTGGTGTCTTCAAATAATGGTTTGAGAAGGATTTTTTTGTCGTTTTTGTCTGTTATGGGTTCCAATAATGAGGTTATGGGGGTTATGTTTGTTTCTATCGTAGACTTGTTATGTATTGTGTTCTCTTTCCCTCTCGAGCGTGGGAATTCTATGTGAGTGGATGGGGTAATTTTGATTGTACGTATATTGGGATCATTGTAAGGGCAAGTAGGCTGATTCTTGGATCTGACTCCTAAATGGAAAAAAAAAGGGAAGGGAAAGGATGCAAAGATTTTTTTTTCCAAAATTTAATGTTGCTTGTCTCATAGTCTATGCAATTCCTATGTAGTTGCCCAATTTCTTATGTAAAATTACTTTTTCCATGTTTGCCACTCTATTGAGTGAGTCTTGTATGTAGTCAGATGTTCCCAGGCCTGGGAAATACGGTTATAGTATTCTGTAGTAAGATATTTATGTTTTGTTTTTTTTAAGAGCGATAAGAGATCTACAGTTGTGAAGAATTAGATCCCATTTCTCGGTGAAGGATTGATCATTGGTAAACGTAGGTATCGGTTGTAAATGAAGGCCTCTGGGGATGATATTTTAATTTAGCTAAATTTGGAGGAATTGATGGTCCAAGTAGTGTTCGGCTTCTTCTCGTAAAAGGTGTTGAAGCTTAAAACATAGGTTGAATAGAGCTTTATCCTCTATTGATTCTCGATTTGTGGATTGTGTAATAGGTTCTTTGTTATTACAAGATATTTTGGTAAAAAGATTAACGAACCATTCTCTCTCAAGGAGACTGTTTTTGCAGTAGGCCATTATTGTAGTTGTCCTTTTTGCTCGGGTGCTCAAACACTTCCTAAGAATTATGGGGAAGAGACCCCCAAGAGAAGTCTTTGAAAACTTCTGAAGACTTGAGACATCCCTGTTGACCAAGCTACAATTCTTTCAACAAGTAAGTCGCCACCTTGGATAAATCAAGACTGGTCAGCTGCTGACAAGAAAGGTCACCATTCTTAAATTAATAGACATTTTGAAGAGGTTATACCTTTGTTCATTATTTAATACTTATTTACATTATGGAACTTGAAATGTTAATACCCCCCAATTTTTATTCTGTGTCATTTACGTCAGGTGAACACTATTATATTGCTTTTCAGTTTCCTTATTTGTTTTTCTGTTATTTTTGTCTCTGTTATATTATTGAGGTTCTTTTTTTTTTTTTTGCCCAGTGTCCGCCACCCTTGATTTACTATGAAGGCAGCTGAAACGTGAACTTTTTTTTTAACTTTTCCGTGACCTCCATTGGATACTGGCAGTCACAGGTACCTTCAGTAGTCTGGAGCCAGGAGATTTCAAATTTCCTGGGCCTCCTGGCTTTTGCGCAAGCAGCTGACCTAATGACGTCTGGCGCGCATGCGCAGAAGATCAACGTCAGGTCCTGGAGGACCAGATCACCGCGGGTCATCACGGAGGATGGGGCTGAGTATTTTCAGAATCTTTAACTTTTTTAAACTTAATGTTTACTTTCATGCGATTGCCGGCAAACGCATGATCGGGGAGGGGGCTCCCTGCGGCCCATGCTGACAGCTCCAGGTTGTTGGCTACCTCTGGTAACAGACAGCATAGAGCCATCACGTCTACAGCCTGCAAGGCTTTAATCCCCAGAGGCAGCATGTTTTTACATCCCTGGAAATTAAAGCCCAGCAAACCAGGATGTAAAAGCACTATGGGGTGGTCACTAAGCGGTTAATACACCGGTGCATAATTTATGTTGTCAAAGGGACATCTGACTAGATATGACTAAATGATTGCATCATGCTTCGTCATGCTATAGGAATCTTTTGCTCTTGGACACAGGGTTACAATAGAGGCCTTAGGAACGAGTTGGGGCCACACTATGTGGGTGTAATCAGAGGACCAAGGGTGGTTTCTAGAAACCCCATCTTCCTGCTTAGGTAAAGCGGGACAATAGTAGGATTCCCAGCAGCACTGCAATAATCCTCCAGCAGAGTCAGGCAAATAGAAACTGCAGACGCCAGTAACGGAGCCCAGACCAGACGAGCTCCACAAAGTACAGTCCAGATGAAAGTAATAACTGGCAGCAATCCAGGATGTAGAAAGATATAAAACTCGTTTATTTACCCCATACCATAGAACAATAGCGACGTTTCGGTCAACGTAGACCTTCCTCGGGGGGGGGGGGGGGGGGGGGGGGGGAGAAATGTAGCATGACGAAGCAGTTGCAAAAGGGGGGCTGATAGTGATAGTATGCTCCATCCATTTTGTATGATATAGTCTATGTCAATGTTTCGTACTTTTCCTTTAACAAGATTAGCTGAAATGTACTGAAAAATAAAAAGGAAGCTCAGTAGTTAGAACATTCCAAGGTCCAAGATTGTGAAAGTAAACTAAGTGGCCCTGGTTGTAGCACCCTATTTTCATTTGTATCTAAACAACTTATTGTTTATCATTGCTGTACTCTTGTGTTCCGAGAAGTTAATCCTATATGATCCTACTGCGCCAGCATGTGTTTTGGCATTTTAGATGTTAAAGGGGTTGTCCCGCGCCGAAACGGGTTTTTTTTTTCCAACAGCCCCCCCGTTCGGCGCGAGACAACCCCCGATGCAGGGGTTAAACAAGAACACCGGACAGCGCTTACCTGAATCCCCGCGCTCCGGTGACTTCTTACTTACCTGCTGAAGATGGCCGCTGGGATCTTCTCCCTCGGTGGACCGCAGGGCTTCTGTGCGGTCCATTGCCGATTCCAGCCTCCTGATTGGCTGGAATCGGCACGTGATGGGGTGGAGCTACATGGAGCTACACGGAGCCCCATTGAGAAAAGAAGAAGACCCGGACTGCGCAAGCGCGTCTAATTTGGCGATTAGACGCTGAAAATTAGACGGCTCCATGGAAACGAGGACGCTAGCAACGGAACAGGTAAGTGAAAAATTTCTGATAACTTCTGTATGGCTCATAATTAATGCACAATGTACATTACAAAGTGCATTAATATGGCCATACAGAAGTGTATAGACCCACTTTGTTTCGCGGGACAACCCCTTTAAATACTTTATCTTGCATATTCATATTTGTGTTTTAGTATTATGAACCAATGGTAATAAATGAATTATAATAAATTGGAATTGCTGTAATTGAGGCATGTGCCTCTATAAAAACTGCTGCCTGCCGATAAAAGCTAGATCACATCCAGTTGTGTTTGTGGTTTATCAGTTAATTCTGAGCTCGGCCATATACATCTAACTGAATTTGGATCCCAGAATCATATCGTATAGCAAATAGTTTAACTAACATGTCTTTACTTAATATTCTGCTACTTTTAAACAACTTTCGTAAACCCTTTATCTCTTGAGTTGGAAGGATAGAAGCTGTTAAAATGATGGCCTTACCAGAAAATTCTTTATATTTTAGAACTGTAGCAATATTCGTCCCAAACTCCTTTTTGATTAGGCTCCAAACCATTCTTAACAATTTTATATGGGGCAGGTCCCATGCTATAATTAAAGTTTCTACTCTAGCTAAGCCATATAAAATATGATCTTTGATATTGTTCATACTATAACCTGTTATGTGGCTCCGGACACAGTGCTAGCTTTCTGTTTTTTATATGCGAGCCAACTACCATCGTTTTAGGCCTCCTTCACACAGGCAACACGGCATCGACGCAAGAAAATTGCAGTGATATCGCATTGCTGGTCTGTGCAATATCACTGCATCTTCTCATGGCAATACTGTGAAATATAAGCCATACCCTGAAAATAAGTTCTAACTGCAAAAAAAAAGTATACGTCACCTAGAAGCGCTGTCCAGGGTTCCGCCGCAGCCTCTTCTCAGTCCCCGGCACTTGTCTTCTTCATCTCTTCAGGCTGGGAATTGAAAAAATCCCCGCCTCCTAGAAGTGCTGGCTGTGATTGGCTGACACTTAGCCAATCAGAGCCAGCATTTGATGAATGGCTGTGATAGGTTCATCGAGCGCTGGTGGGGAGAAGATGCGGCCGGGCTGACAGTGCATCTAAGGTGATTTATATAGTTTTCTTATTTTTTTCCTGCAGTTAGGGCTTAGTTTAACCCTTTCCAATCCACTGTCTGACATCTAAAGACATTCTGATTGAAGGCTGTACAGCTTCTGATGCAGGAAGATGTCCAGCAGGGTATTCTTACTGTATATTACTGGCCGCTCTGTTGTCGGGGGGCCTCTCTAGCATGTCCAATACCGCAGTACTGGCTCTAGCCAGCAGGTGGCGCCATTGTATAATGGCAGAAAGAGAAAACCCCAAAGTCAAAATTGGATTGCAAAGGGATAAGGCTCTGACAGTAGAATTTCCTACTGTCAAAGTTGCATCACAACACACGAAAATTGTTTTTCCCTGCGATGCAATGAGGAAAAATATATTCTTACAAATATGTTACTAAGACTTCCACATTTTCTTCCTAGGTATTTTGGACAGCATATCTCGCCCTATAATTATTTACACTGTTTTTTTGTGCCACTGAAAAGGTGTGTTGCTTGTGCCAGGCCCATAGATTACATGGGAGATTATGATGCGATACTTCAGAATGTTGACTTATTTAAGGCCTAATGTCCACTTGTACGCAGGGATTCCGCTAATGAATTCCCGTGAATGCGGCATGCACAATTTTTTTTAATATAAACTCCTGCTCTCCTGCGGCCGTGCCGCAGGTACAGACGGCTTCCATTGGCTTCAATGGAAGCCACGGGAGCTGTCCGTGCGAGACATCCGCAGGAAAATGGAGCATGCTGCGATTTCTTCCAATGTGTGCAACCCACACAAAGAAATCACATCTGCATGCTTTTAGCTGCCCTACGGATGCTAATGCATCCCTATGGGGAGCCAGATGCACGATCCCCTGTGCAGGGGCCACGCGTGGATTTTATAAATAAAATCCGCACGTGGACATTGAGCCTAAGGGTGGTGCTCTATTCCTAACATTTACCCATTGTATTTGTATGCAGCTATGTATGTATAAATTATATACAATTTTTTCTTCATTTTTGATACTGGCTTGTTTATATACTACTTTATGTATAACAAATCTATGCTCCTGCCTTGGATTATTTCCTCTCCAGTTAGTTAAATGTTTGAAAATGACTCAATAAAGAATTTTTTTTTAAAATTGCGTTATCCAGAAAAATCTACGATGTTAAATACCCTTGTATAAAAAAGAAGACAAATTATAGAGCAAGAAATTAAATATGCAGGCTTTCAGGGCTACTAGGCCCCTCCTACAAACCTGAGGAAGAGGTTTAGGGAACTAGTGTATCATGACGCCACCAGAAGCTAGGGGTTTGACAGGAGGAACGCCCCTGACACCCCCCCCAGCTCCCGATAGGGACATGGCTCACAGGTCCTGCTAGGACACTGTGGATGGATGTGTGCATGATGCGCCAAATAGTTATTAGGCTTACATTATTAGCTATAAATGCAGCCATGTTACCGCTGTAACATGGCACCAGTAACATGTAATAATGTAAGCCCAAGGAGAAAAATTACCCTCACCCTAAGGTCCCCTGCTCTCAGTAGCCGGACTACAGCTCCATGTCACCGTTCCCCCGCTCACAGCTGGCGCGCGTATCGGATGTGCTCCGCCAGCAGGACTGTCATCGCGGTGGACGCTACTCCCCTGCTGACACATGGCGCTGTAATGGCGTCTTCTCCACTGGCGCTGGGAGTGCGACATCCGTGCCCCCGCTCCCTCACTGACAGCTGCCGCTCTGTGCATTTTTGCTTCGCCAGCAGGAAAGCCGCATCAGCTTAGGGGGTGGGTGGGGGAAGTCCCACGGCGTGTGCTCCTGCTGTTGCCGGATAGCACTGTACCTCCCCCTGGGCCTATCGGCGCGCTGCAGGCGGAGGTATGTGCAAGTTGCGGTTGGGGCTACTTGTTGTGGAGCGCCGCCGGCGGTGCAGGAACATCAGGTTGTAGACAGTTTTTCCTCAATGCAGGTTGCGCCTTGAGCCTTGATGGCAAGGAAGACCGTGGGTGCTGTGCCTCTGTCTTTCAACGAGGCCCTGCTGCATCTGTTTTCCGGCAAATTGTAGTGCCCTTCCACAGGCTGCTGTGCAGCCAATCAGGTACAGGGGAGCGTCAACCCCCGTCAATCTTGACTCCACCAAGAATTCCTGGTGGCGTCAAGATACACCAATACCGAGTTTAGTAGCTTCAAAAACGCGCGCGTGTGTGTGTGTGTGATAAATATATATATATATATATATATATATATATATATCTTTACTCGTCACCTCCATAATACGTTTGTCTTTTTAAAAAAACTTTTTATTGGCACTTAGTTATAAGATAACAGTGAGAATAATAGACATAATGGTACATTGCATTACAATATAGAAACCACGTGGGCTTGTACATAAACCTGTAAGATTCTAGTGGGTAGAGCTTCCAGTTACCTATATTAAATTGTCAGAAAATTCATTTAAAGTAAAATGACAAGACAAGAAAGAGGAAGGGAAAAAAAGGGGGGATGTATTCATATACCTTACATAACGTCTTAAATGCATCTCAAACATCATAAAACTTAACTTTGGACCTAGGACTCTCCACTCTCGTCTAGATGTGGACCATATTCAAAATATATAAACCCTCTGAGTTATTTGGAATTCCTCATAGTTTTGCCATCTAGTTTCAACTTCTCTAACTGGCCGGAAATTTCCAAGGTGAGGTACCAGGTAGTATCTTTAAGGGGGTACACTAGGGATGAGCGAGTATACTCGCTAAAGCACTACTCGCTCGAGTAATGTGCTTTAGCCGAGTATCTCCCTGCTCATCCCTGAAGATTCGGGGGCCGGCGCGGGGAGCGGCGGGGGAGAGTGGGGAGGAACGGAGGGGAGATCTCTCTCTCCCGCCCGCTCCCCCCCCCGCTCCCCGCTGCGACTCACCTGTCAGCTGCGGCGGCTCCCGAATCTTCAGGGATGAGCAGGGAGATACTCGGTTAAAGCACATTACTCGAGCGAGTAGTGCTTTAGCGAGTATACTCGCTCATCCCTAGGGTACACACAGGATCTAATTTCTGAGGTAGTGAGAAATCTTTCTATGAAGTAACGCCATTATCGGAAGGATCTTTTGGCCTGCGATTCTGCCCGTCGTTCTATTTCTAGCCTATCCGTATGGAGAAGGTCTTTGATCTGTTGTATAATATCAGGTATTGTTGGGACTTGTGGTTGTAGCCAATATTGTAATAAACAGCGTTTACTCACAAACAATTGTCATTTTTATTATGGGTGGCGACGAGTGGAATAAGTATGTTTGTGGGGACAGCGGTAAGACATGTTTCCATGTTCTATGTATGAGGGTTTTAATATCTATTCATCTATCCTGTATTTTTGGATTTTACGACAGGACCACATAGCATGTAATAGGCCAGTCCGTGGTTGGGAACATTTAGAGCATGCAAGTAAGTGGGGCATTATGGAGGAGGGGGGATGTCAAACCCATAAATGGCTCTATGTATTAGCTTAACCCTTTCCAATCCAATTTGTATCCTGGTTTTCCTTGGGGGCTTACTCTTTTTCTGCCATTATACAACAGCGCTATATGCTGGCTAAAGCTAGTACTGCATGAGGTGACACATTGGATAGGCTCCGACAGCAGAGAGGCTGGCTATATACAGTAAGAGAACCCCGGCCGATGTCTTCTAACATCGGAGCTGTACAGCCTTAAATCATAATGTCTTTAGAGGTCTGACAGTGGATTGGAAAGGGTTAAAGGGGTTGTCTCACGAAAGCAAGTGGGGTTATACACTTCTGTATGGCCATATTAATGCACTTTGTAATATACATCGTGCATTAAATATGAGCCATACAGAAGTTATTCACTTACCTGCTCCGTTGCTGGCGTCCCCGTCTCCATGGCTCCGTCTAATTTTGGGGTCTTCTTGCTTTTTTAGACGCGCTTGCGCAAAAGGGTCTTCTCCCTTCTGGACGGTCCGGGCACGAGCTGCGTTCTGGCCCCGCCCTCTTCTACGTGTCATCGCGTAGCTCCGCCCCATCACGTGTGCCGATTCCAGCCAATCAGGAGGCTGGAATCGGCAATGGAACGCACAGAGCCCATGGTGCACCATGGGAGAAGACCCGCGGTGCACTATGGGAGAAAACCGCAGTGCATCCCTGGGAAAGGACCGGCGGCCATCTTGGGAGAAGAATTTTATAAGTTCATCTTTCATCACATCGGTGAGTAGCAAGCGGTTTAAAAACCGCTTTAAAATGCTATTTTATGCCAGAGGGGTGACAGGGGGAATGGGCTAATGTAAAATTTTGATGTTTGCCGCGAGACAACCCCTTTAAGATGCGAATACCTTCATCTTTTGTTTATGATAGCTTTTTTTTTACTGAAGCCCACCCTTCAAGTATTTTACTACCAATCTCAAGGTCTTCTAGTCCTCATGCCCATCTTTATAGAGAGAGGAGTAATCTTTATCCGCGTGATTTTTTCTAATGTGAAAGTACAAAGTAGAGATGGAGTTCTTCTTAGGAGGGTATTGTATAAAAACATCTAGTGTATTGGTGACATGTTCCTTTGCCATATTAGTCTATCTTTTAAAAAACCCTGAAGCTGCCCATATGGAAGGAAGGGAGATGGAGGAAGGCCATAAAGCAGCTGGAGCGCTGTGAATGACATGCACCTAGTTTCTTGGGGATGTAATAGTTGTGATATCTTTTCAATACTCCTACTGCGCCAGAGTGTAAAAAGCTTATCATTGTGACCTGCACAAAATTCTGAGTGATTCCACAGTTGCATATGTTTTGATAGTCGAAAGGGTAGCCCATAAGCCTTCCATAAGGTTTTCCATGTGGAATGGTATCTTTAGCCAGAAGGGATCTCCTGGCTACCAACGGGAGTTTAGAAAAGCTTGTATGTAGTAAAGCATTTAAATTCCAGGAGCAGAGAAGATTGGTTTCCAAATTATGGTTTGAGAAATAGCTGGTGCCTTGCAACCAGTCCAATGAGTAAAGGAAGAGGCTTGCTAAATTATAGCCATGGGTGTCTGGAAAATGTATACCACCGCTGTACTTGGGAAGCATAAGTTTATTTAGAGAAATGCGCGGTAGCTTGTCCCTCCATATACAAGCAGAAAAAGCTGACTGTAGTGATTTCATGCTCTAGGTTGGAGTCCTAGGTGTAGCAGCCATAGGTCTGGAGAGTAGTCAGGGAAAAGCCATGGGTCAGCAACAGGAAGTCTCGTGTCCTGGTAGAACTGGATGAGGTGGGTAGCTTTGTCAGAAGGGAAGCCATAAATCGGTATCAGGAGGTCTTGTGTTACAGTAGGAATGAAGGAGGTGCGTAGTGTTGTCAGAAGGGAAGCCAGAAGTCGGTATTAGGAGGTCTCAGTTTGATAGCAGAAGAGCAGGTAGAAGTGAAGCTTGGTCGAAGCTTGGGGCACAATAATCATGCACTAGATCTGGGGCAAGGTCAGGCTTTTATAGTTAGCCTAAACAAGAACAGGGTTGAGCCAGGTTAGGGAACTGGATCAGGGATACAGGAACCAGGCTAAGGTCCAGCAAGGGAGCTGTCCAGTAGGTTGGATATCTAGCATTTCACATTTTGAAGTGTTAACTTTGAATCCTGAGTGTCTCCCAAAGGTTTCTAATAGGGAAAATATTTTCCAAAGGTCTGGCTCTAGTCAGGCTAAAGCAAGAAGGACGTCATCTGCAAAAAACATTAATTTGACAGCTGCGTTAGATATTTTAAAACTCTCTATCTCAGTATCTACCTCTAAGACACGTAGTAGTGGCTCTATGGCAGTGTTATAAAGTAATAGCGATCGTGGACACCCTTGGCTTGTCCTCTTTTGCAAAGGAAATTTGGGTGACAGGTGTATATATTTGTGACAAACGGCGATTGTTACACTGATACTTGCTCATTACCTCCTCCAACCATCTCCGAGATATATTGTCAAGGGCTTTCTCAGCGTCAATTATCAGTATTGCTGGGGACAAGCGTGATAGTGGATGGATTTTAATATCAAGAATTGTCAGTATTTTGCGGATATTGGTGATAGCTGATCTACCCTTAACAAACCCTACCTGAGATGATGAGATAAGACGAGACAGAATGCTTGCCAGTCAGTCCGCCATGATCTTGGCCATGAGTTTTAAATCTGTATTTATCAATGAGGTTGGGCAGTAAGCCGTTGCATCATTTGGGTTGCTGCCTAGTTTTGGTAATAGTTTAATATATGCTGTGTTTGTATATTCAGGGACAGGGGAATTGTGCATATACCCATCAAACAGTTTTCCAGCATCGGAGATATAGGGTCTTTCACAAAATTTTTAAAAATTCACTTGTATAGCCATCAGGGCCTGGCGCTTTATTAGATTTAACATTGGAAATAGCTGCCTTAATTTCTATTTGGGAGATTGGTGCATTAAGCGAGAGTTTCTCTTCTGCTGTTAAAGAGGGTAAAGAGATACGGGAGGGTATAAAAGATGCTATGTTTGGGTTTTCCGAGCCTTTAAAGTATAGGTTAGCATAGTACTGATAATAAATACCATTACCTGTTTTCAGTTGAGTTTGTAAATTACCCCTTGAGTCACGAAGACAAGGGACATGCTGCATTGCTAGGGGACCTTTATGGAGTTTAGCCATTAATATACCTGCTTTATTACCGAATTTAAGTGAACTTCACCATAGGATTAAGTCAATTTTTCCCGTTTAGCGAGCCATGACTCATAAGCCTGTTTAGTGTCTCTTGCTATAACTGTTTGGTTTGTGAGTTGGGAGAAGATTGGAATGAGATTTATGTCACTTGTAGTTGTCCCTATGTTCTATCTTGTTTTTAATTATTTTTTTTTTAGATTGTTTAGATATGCCATTATTTTCCCCCGAATGACTACCTTTGCAGTATCCGATAATAACGGAGAGCCATTTAGATGTTGGTCATTATCACCGATAAATTCTAACCACCAACCCCGAACTAATGTTTGGAAGTATACATCAGCAGCCACATGTGTTGGAAATCTTCACAAATAGTCACTTCCTTTAGGAACTCTATCTTGTATGTCAAATGCTATCGGGGTGTGATCTGAAATTAGTTTAATAGAAATCCCATTTGTTCTACTGAGAAAATTTGGGGATAGTAGAAAATAGTCCATTCTTGACCATTAATCGTGTGCATGTGAATAATGGGTGTACTCCCTTCCCTCTTGGTTGAGCAGGCGCCACCCAGGGCTTGTGAGTTAATACGAGGAGGCTCTGAATGCCATATTTGTCTTTTTTATACATATTTTTTTACATGAAATCTTGATTTAAAATATTAAAGTGATTTCTATTTGAATTTTAATACTTTATTAGCCTGACACAATGATACTTTGTTTATGCAGAGGGAAAAGTTCTGGGAAACAACTTTATCAGAGGAAGAAGTGGATCATGTTTGTGAAAAGGTTCACGCATAGAACATTTTGTATCTTGGTCATACAAACTCAAAGACATACACTAAAAAATAAGACACAAGTATTTTGGCTATATCAGTAATACTTTGGTTTTTATAAAATGTTGAAAATGTCTATTTCTTTTATACTAACCCTGTATTAACTACCAAAATTAGATAGGTACTAGAGATGAGCGAACGTACTCGGTAAGGCCGATTTCGCAATCGAGCACCGCGATTTTCGAGTACTTCACTACTCGGGTGAAAAGTACTTGGGGGCGCTGTGGGTGAGCAGGGGGTTGCAGAGGGGAGTGGGGGGGGGGGGTGAGAGGGAGAGAGAGAGAGCTCCCACCTGTCCCGCGCTGCTAACCCCCCGCTCCACCACGCCACGCCCCGCCGCGCCCCCGAGTACTTTTCACCCGAGTAGTGAAGTACTCGAAAATCGCGGTGCTCGATTGCGAAATCGGCCTTACCGAGTACGTTCGCTCATCTCTAATAGGTACCAAAATAAGTGCATGTATAATAATGTGATGGCCCACTCTGTCTGCAATCACCCCTATTCTTATTCCTCATATGTTTCCATGATATGTATTGATATGCTATTTGTAGAGCAGAATGTGCTCCCCTATATTTCTCTGGATTTTACCTTTCCTCCTCTCAGACCACTTACCCACTCAGTGTCCTGGGGCATCCTTCCTTCTTGTACCGCATGGCTTTTTCAGACTAGCTTCCCTGCTATACCTCATGCAACAATGATCCACTTTTTTCAGGATCAGGTTTCAATTGCCCTCTGCTGCATTGTTGAGATTCCTTTAAAGCATTACGAGGGGTAAGTTGTCCAAAGCCGTACATGACTTGAAAAGGGGATTATTGTTCAAAGAAGACAATTTGGAACAAAAAAACACTCCAGGTAGAACTAAATTATATTAAAAACCCAATTCCTGACTTCTGGTTCCGGCACCATGGAGTAAGCAGCGGGGAAGAGCAGCTCTGGAACCTCCGCTCCGGTTACTAACCTGATTCACAGCTGCTGTCAGCACCCCGCGCTGAATCTCCGCTCGACCAGCGGGGCACTGTGATTCGGTGGGGACAAACAAGTAACAACGGCGCCAACCTCACCAGTCTCAATATCGTCCGCACGGCAGCTCCGTCATTACCCCTGACCTGCACATCCAAAGACCACAGGGGAGGAAGAACCGTCCTGCTGAGAGCTCTAACAGCTGGCAAAATACATTTACTATCAGAAGTATACATACCTAGAATAAATATTCTAACCACATTAAATAATGCAAGGTTCTTGGTATATAATATGATCAAATTACATTGGCCCATCTACCAACGTCCAGGTAACCAAGCATTCAGATGTGTCCTAAAACTAATACCAGGTGGTTTAATCTTAACCTAGGAAAGATGGGTATCTACTAGAGATGAGCGAGCACGCTCGTTTAAGGCTGCTACTCGATCGAGTAGCAGTCTTATTGAGTAACTGTGTACTCGCCCAAGCAGCATGCTGGGGGGCAGGCGGAGAGTGAGAGAGATCTCTCTCTCCCCCACCCCCCCACCCCGCATGCTGCTCGGGCGAGTACACAGTTACTCAATGAGACTGAGTAGCAGCCTTAAACGAGCGTGCTCGCTCATCTGTAGTATCTACCTTTAAAAATGCTCCTCTCTTGGGACTAAGCCTACAAATAAAACCAGAAATTCCTAGATACAGGACGTTTAGAGAAATGTGCAAGGTATACAATTTACCTATGTCCCACTTCCTTCCATATGCACAAGTGCAAAATTTTCTATAAGATACTTAACCCTATTGATATCCTCGTTAAGAATTCTTCATATAAATACTCAATCGCAACTTTGTATGCTAGATTTAAAGTAGGGGGGATGATAGAGAACAGCTCTAGTTTAGTCAAAAAATGGGCGCATGTCCCCTAAGACTCTAAGTAACCCAAGGGAATAATTAAGAGTGGGAATTCTGTGAGGAAGGCGGTATCAAATGAGCGATAGCGAGAAACATACTTTAAGATTGGGGCAATCTATGGGTTTGATAAACCTCAGAATCCCAATGCTCCAACTAGATTACAAGCTTGCCCTAGACACTCCCTGCCACATTCAGACTTCCTACATGGCATCTGGCATTATCCTAAGATCAAAAAGTACTGGGAGGGAACCCAAAAGCTGGTGCAAAACATTGGGGTCAACTCCTACAGCGAACACCACAAACATTCATACTACACCAACTACCGGATCAGACAAGAAAAGCCAATATGGCTCACACTATTCTCTGGATCAGCAAGAGATGCCTTTTGAACAACTGGCTGCTAGCCAACACCCCAGGGATAAAAGATATTATACAACAACTAAAACATCTCCTGAAAATGCAGAGGGTAGATAGAGAGCGACTCATGGAATCCCAAGCCCCAAAATTCTTTTTTTAAAAATGGAGAGAATTTATAGAGAAATTTCTTAGCCCCAATGAAGTCACAGAGTGTATGAACCAATTCACCAACACAACATGGTATTATAGTCATGATGACATGAACCGGCTGGGAATTTTAAAAGTAACATAATAAAACATAGAAGATAAATGATCACTAGGGGGGGTACACTGCGCATTAGTTCATAGTCAATAATTTTACTTTTGTTTCAAAAATATTAGTAAGAAATATGGAGTTTAGGGAAGAGGGGAAATAAAAAATGGAAAATGTATGGACGAGCTAGATACTGTTCTGTACATAGAAAATACAAACATGAAAAGCTTATGCTATTGCATGAATGTTAATGGTTCAACTATTGTACAAGAAATGTATGATGCGAGACCGATATTTTATGCCATCATTGTCTGTTCAAGTAGGTTTTCCATGAAAATGTCAATAAAAAAAGAGTTATAACACCCCCACCCCAAAATTCTTCAATTGAAACTTGCACAGCAAAGCCGAAAGTCTATTCGGTCCTCATTAAACAAAGTATAACCATAGAATCCTTGTCTAACAATAAAAACTGAACATAGGCGACACTGTATACACTTTTGTCACCCTGTGGAGACTAATATTATTAATACCCACGATACAATCATTCAAGGCCCTAAGGATATTATTAAAGGATTTGAGGATTTTTATACATCTGTATTTCGCAGTACACTTGTAACACCATGGCTTACTTAGAATCCACTTCTCATCCCCTTCCTTGCACGGGAGCAACATGACCTCATCAGAGAAAATCTGCATAGCACAGTCTTCTTTCCAAAAGCCCAAAGCTCCAGGGACTGATGGAATCCCAGTCAACTTCTATAAAACTTATGAGGTTGGTTTGGTATCTCGCCTCCTGAAGCTATACTTGGCAGCATATGAGGTGAACGACTTCCATTCTCCATGGCTGAGGCTAGCACAGTAGTTATTCCAAAACCTGGCAAAGATGCAGTGCAATGTAAATCCTACAGCTCTATTTCTCCCTTAGGCTAAAATTCTATCCAAAGTCCGACCCAATTTGGCGATTTTATCTTTTATAGATCGTGAGGAGAATGGCTTTATGCTTGGCAAGTCAAGCGGCACAATTTACAGGGGTTTCTCACTAAACACATTTATCACCTATCTATAGAATCAATGATAAGTCTTTCAGCACTGGGGATCTGACCACTGAGGTCCCAGAGATCATGATAATAACCGTCCCCAAGTCCACCAATGAATGGAGCAGTGCTGTGCATGCGTGATCACCACTTCATTCACTTCTCTTGGACAGATAGAGGTAGATGAGCTGTCTCCACAGACAGTTAATGGAGAGGTGGTCATGCATGCATACCACCACTTCATTTATGTGTGGGACTGCTGTTCTGATGAGCCCTGGGAGACTCAGTGGTTGGACTCCCAGCTGTCATACACTTATCACCTATCCAAACACCAGCATTATGGCAAATGAGGTTGCATTCTCTTTAATCCAGTGCTCCATACTGACTCTACATTGTTGCAGAATTTCAGCTTTGGAACATGCATCGGAATTCTGCAATAAAAGTACAGCATAAGAAAACCGCACTGGAATCTAGTCATGCTGTGGATTTTCAAATTTGCAGAATGCTTTAGCTGTCACAGAGAAGCCGTGGATTTTTATTGCATATTTAATTCAATTTAAGGCTCGTTCACACGAGTGCTGTGGGCGCACATTAGAGGCATGCACAGAAAACGCTTCTATAAGAACCAATAGTTTCCTATAGAAGCGTTCACATGAAAAATTATTTAGACGCACAAAATCCTTGCACCTGCCAAAGATAGGACATGCGTGGCTACAATGCCCGCATCGAAGGTCTGTGCTGCGAGTAAAGATAGGACCTCTGTCATTGCCAATAAAGGATATATAACAAAGTATTGAGATGAACTTTTGTTATTGACTAAATACCTTTTTTCCATCATAATTTGCAAATAAATTAGGTAAAAATCAGACAATGTGATTTTCTGGATGTGTTTTCTCATGTTGTCTCTCATAGTTGAGGTCTACCTATGATGCCAATTACAGGCCTCTCTCCTCTTTTTAAGTGGGAGAACTTGTACAATTGGTATCTGACTAAAAACGTTTTTTCCCCACTGTATGTGCCATTTCAGCATGGGTTTATGGGGGTTCAAACCTGCCAACCAATCTGGCCAGCTTCTATGAGGAGGTAAATTCTAGATTAGACCAGGGAGAGTCATAGGATAATGTATATCTTGATTTTTCCAAAGCGTTTGAAACTGACGCATAAAAAGGTATATAAAATGCAAATGTTTGGCCTGGGTGAGAAAGTGAGAAAGTAACTAGCTTATTGATAGAACGTAGATGACAGTTATTAATGGTACATACTCTGATTGGGTCACTGTTACTAGTGGGGTTCCAACAAGGGTCAGTAATAGGCCCTGTACTTTTTTTTATCTTTTAATTATTTTCATTGTCAAATAGTACAACAGTAAAGTGCCCAATAATTACTGTGAGCAAGGTGTTTTTTGATTTTTTCTGTAACAACTTCGTGGATACAGTATAACAATTTTAAAATGGATTAAAATAAGGTTAAGTGTTCTGTATGGACAAGGAATTTTAGTGCGACAAAGCGCAGTTGTAGTAAATTTTCTTATTTAGGTGGGCTTTTGCTATGATTAAATGACAGACCTAATCTGGAAAGCAAAAGGTTTTTACTTAAAGGGGTTGTCCCGCGAAAGCAAGTGGGGTTCAGCACTTCTGTATGGCCATATTAATGCACTTTGTAATATACATCGTGCATTAAATATGAGCCAAACAGAAGTTATTCACTTACCTGTTCCGTTGCTAGCGTCCCCGTCTCCATGGTGCCGTCTAATTTCAGCGTCTAATCTCCCGATTAGACGCGCTTGCGCAGTCCGGTCTTCTCCCTTCTGAATGGGGCCGCTCGTGCCGGAGAGCTGCTCCTCGTAGCTCCGCCCCGTCACGTGTGCCGATTCCAGCCAATCAGGAGGCTGGAATCGGCAATGGAACGCACAGAGCCCACAGTGCACCATGGGAGAAGACCTGTGGTCCACCGTGGGTGAAGATCCCGGCGGCCATCTTCGCAAGGTAAGTAAGAAGTCACCGGAGCGCGGAGATTCGGGTAAGTACTATCCGTTTTGTTTTTTTAAACCCCTGCATCGGGTTTGTCTCGCGCCGAACGGGGGGGCTATTGAAAAAAAACAAAAAAACGTTTCGGCGCGGGACAACCCCTTTAATGTGGAAAGAAACTGTGAAAAAAGGAGGGTAGTATGGGAGAAGCCATAAGGAAGAAAAGGATGGGGGGGGGGGGAGAAGTAAAGAGATTAAAAATATATATTTTGATGAATTGGGAGAAATAAATTGAATTGTGAAAGAGTTAGCAGTAACAGGGTTCTAAATTCCATGGATCTTGAAATTCACTCCAATAATGCCACGTCTTGGAGAATTTGGCCTGTGTTTCTTTAACACATGCAGTGAGGTCCTCCATCTCTATTAGCTCCTGAATTGTGTTGAACCATAATGAAATAAAGGGTGGGGAGGTTCGTCACCATAAGTTTGGAATGCAGATTCTTGCTACGTTAACGAAATGGCGCACCACAGCATGCTTTAAAATGGACATTGGGATATCACTGGGATGCAGAAGAAGGCATGTGAATTACGAAGGACAAATTTAGTAAATTTAGATGTAATATGCCAAACTTCAGACCAGAAATCTGCCAACATTAGACAATTCTAGAATACATAGAGTAAGGTTCCCTGCTCCAATTCACATCTCCAGCATAGCGGAGACACGCAGGGTGTAATTTTATGTAAGCGGGATGGCACCCTGTACCACCAAGAGAGGATCTTAAGCCTTTCCAATCCACTGTCTGACATCTTTCTACATTTTGATTGAAGCTTCTACAACTCCAATGTCAGAAAACGTCTGACAGGGGTAATTTTACCATCAATTGCCAGCCACTATGCTGTCGGAGCCTCTCTGGAGCACACACACTGGCTTTAGCCAGCAGATGGCACCGTTGTATAACAGCAAAAAGAGAAAGTTTTCTAGGAAACACTAAATCCAAAATTGGATTGGAAAGGGTTAAATCCCGTTTACTAAAACCTACTACATATGGAAGATGGGTGAGCAAGATTGTATATTCTAGCTTTCTGTTCTATCATGAGAGGCGTAACACTGCTCTTTCCCAACTTTGGCTGTAGTTGGGATCTTGAGCTTCGGATTGGGAGATTAGAATTTTGTAGATACATGAGGTGGTGTGTCGGTAGGGAGCTTCTGCACTGCAATGAGATTCAAAAGGCGTTTTCAAATGTGCACATTCTGAAGCGTTAGGTAGGGATATAAGGAGTGTCAGAGTTGAAAGATGTGCCAGGGTGACAGCGGAATCGGGTCTACTATTCCTGCCAATATGTCAGCTGAGAGTTAGAAGCAAATGGTGTGCTCTGAATCTGTTACTGAGCCAATGGCGGAATGTCCTGTTTTCCAGGCTGGGTGGGAAGGTCGGATTACCCAGAATACGAAACACAGGAAAGGATGTGGAACAAACACCCAGTCTGGGTAATACTCAAGCAATAACCTTCAGTGTTGGGCCAATCGTGGGGTGGATTCTCAATTCTGTGGGTGTATCTTCATTAAGCCAGGGTAAAGTTGTTAAAGGCACCGATCAAGATGCTTGTTCTTAGGAGACCCTTGTTTTAAGTTCTTTGTATCTATGCCAGTCAATTATTCGTAGTATTGGTGCTCTATTTTCTTTAATATAGTTATTAACAGCGTTGTGGAGGGATTGAACAACAAGATTTCAATATCTGCAGATGATACAAAACTATGTAAAGAAATGAACACAGGAGAGGGCAGTATACAGCTGCAAATGCATCTAGATAAGTTGGAGGGTTTGGGTAGAAAAGTGGCAAAATGAGCTTGAACACTGAAAAAAGTAAGGTTATGCACCAGGGCAAGGAAATGTCACCAATGCATATTGAATGGGAAAACACTGGGTAAAACTGACATGGAAAAGGACTTGGGAATTTTAGTGAACTGTAAGCTAAACTGGAGCAACCAGGGTCAGGCAGCAGCTGCCAAGGCAAATAGGATTATGGGGTGCATTAAAAGAGGTCTGGGGGTACATGATGAGAACATTGTTTTCCTGTTTACAAGTCACTGGTCAGATCACACATGGATTATTGTGTACAGTTTGGGGCAGCGGTACTCAAGAAGGACATATCAGAGCTTGAGTAGATTCAAAGACAAGGAACTAAATACATTAAATGGGTAGACTACAATACCCAGGGAGGCTACCAAAATCGGGGTTATTTAATTTAGAAAAAAAGATGTCTAAGGGGCAACATAATAGTTATGTATAACTATCAGGGAACAAAACCAAGCACTGTGACTGTAACAAGGGGGCATCCTCTGCATAAGAAGACTTCTACATCAAAACAAAAGGACAGAAGGGGGTTCCTTACGTATCAACAATGCAGGATAATAGACTGTACTGGATGGACCTGTGTCTTTTTTCAGCCTTAAGCACTATGTTACTATTATTTATGACTAAAATGAACAAAATGTGTTTCTGTAGAGTTGCTGCTATTGAATATAAGTCATTGTTGATTAAGTTGAATATATGTTAGATGTGGCTGATTTTTAATTTTATTAACATACAAAAAGTGCAAATACATAAGGGACGTTCTAATTAATTGTACTCAAAGCATATGCTAAGCTCTCCACCTGCTGGTCAAACATGTTAACATGCAGCAACAATTTTATGCTAGCTCTTTTTTATTGGAGTTACTTTGGTATTCAGAAGTTGAGATTTCTAGTAGAACAAAATTTGGTGCACTAGTCATGACAAGACGACAAAAAGTTCAAATTAATAATTTTTTATTATTTTCTTGCACATAAATTCAAATATTTTCAGCAAGTTATTCTGCTGTCAGCCAAGGAATTGGGGAAAGTACTACTTGTCTGCTAAGGGGTTAGAGTGTAAATAATAGCTAAATATTCTTCAAAATAATTATCATGGAGATCATCATGTACATAAATCATATCCAGATTTTTGTGGGAAAATAGGCTGTAGAATACAAATGCAGAGTTGCTCTTCAAGGATCTGGTTACAAAAATAACAAATAAAAAAAAAAACCAAAAAGTGCTCCAAGGTGCAGAATGGGAGAGTACCACAGAAAGAACTAAGCAATAAGAACAATGGTACCTGATGAGGTTGTTCAGAGGCACAGCTGACTGATTAGCCTGTAGGTTAGCAACAGCCACCACGGATGGCAAGGCGAAAATCTCTTTATATGAATAACCAGCCAGAGAGGAACAGTAGAGGATGAAAAGGCGCACTGGACAGGAGCCCTCAGCTGTTGAAGAAGCGATATTCCTGTGCCGAAATAGCGCCTTCATCTGGCCTCTTATAGCAAGTACAAATTCAAAAGCCCCGGGTAAAGCAGTGTGTGACGTCACTGGAGTCATGTGACATAAAAGGTTTTTACATGGATTTTGTTTTCTTCTTGGATTTCATCTTTTTAATGTGCGATTTATTTATATTGTGAAGTTTCTGCATACTTTCTATATGTTTTATTTGTAGTTCTGTCAAATTTGTGTAATAACCTATGACCTCACTAGAAACGTGATTGCATCCCATGACTCCAGTGACCGCACTCGCTGCTTTACTCATGGCTTTTTACCCCTTGAGTGGCGGGTTTCCTACCACCCTGTCAGACCCACCAGGGTAGGTTTTTTAAAATGGTCTAATCATTGAATTTCAACTAATTTTGCAGTTGCGTCTTAAGAGCCATAACTTTTTCATTTTTCCATTGACATGGCCATGTGAGGGCTTGCTTTTTGCGGGACAAGTTGTGATTTTTTAAACAGGGGGGAGGAAAAAAAGATATGGGGAAAAAAAGGGGCCATGTCATTAAGGTGTTAAATAATGTATTAACTTCCTTCTCTGGGTCATTACGATGCATGGATACCACATGTGTGATTTTATTTTTGATTTTTTACAAAGTAAAGGGAGACAAGTGTTTTTATAATTTTTTTACTTTTGCTTTTTTTTTACTTTTTTTTTTTTTTTGACCCTTTAGGGTACTTCCACAGGGACCCATCAGGACCCCCTGATCACATTCCGGGGGTCCGATGGTGACAGCCCTTTACATGCTGCAGTCACATAGACTGCAGCATGTAAAGGGTTAACCCAGCAGAGATCGGAGGTTTTCTCTGATCTCTGCTGTAAGAGCTGGTACCTATCTGTCCTCTGACAGCCAAGCACCAGCTCTCCCTGCCACAGAGACCATCAGCTTACTTCTGACAAGCCGATGGTCTCTATGGCAACCTGTAAACAAAGCAGGAGACTTATAAGCAGGAGATTGCCGGCAGATCGGCAATATCTTCTGCTGGTTTTTCAAAGCCCTTGCTTTGTTCTCTGTGGGTCTGTGCAGGCAGAGCACAATGTCACAGCTTGTGGCATTGTGCTCTGCAGCTCCCATAGTGATACATAGCCCAGAAATCTTCCGGGCTATATCACTATCGGCAGTGAAGCTCGTCCCAGAAAATTTCTGGGCGTGCCACTCAAGGGGTTAAATCTCTGTTACTTTGTATTTACTATCAAAAGGACGGACGAAGGTCCCATTTCGGCATAAAAATACTTTGGAAATAAAGTCTCTCCTTCAATACCTGAGATCTCCTGTCCAGCATGCCTTTAAATCCCTGACTTTTCCTCTCTGGCTGATTGCTACAAAAATAATACAGTCACCAACTAAAGGCCAAGTAAATTAAATGATCATGTGATATAAAAAAACAAAACAAAACAAAAAAAACACTAGTTTTTATTTTTTTTAATTTTAACATCTTAAACCAAATAATATAACAAGGGCTCAGTAGACTAAAATGGTCCTTTTACCAGTTTTCAAATGTTTAAATTATGCCATAACACTATATATTTTCTACAAGTAGACTAAGGTCTTCTGCATACGGGCGCATTGGACCCCGCATGAGAGATTACCGCAGTCCGGTGCCCGGCTGGTGACTCCAGTCTACCTGTCCGACGGCCGGCACTCCGTCGCGCATGTGCAGTAGCCACTGGGGGGGATGCGTAATCCCGCAATACTTCCAAAGTGCTCCCTGCGGAAGTGCCGCAGGATGAACGGCTTCCACTGACTTCAATGGAAGCCGGCCATGCGTAACCCGCACAAAATTGCAGCATGGTGCAAATTTATTCTCCGCGAGCAGAAAATCACAATCGATTTCCACTCATGGAGATGAAATAGCGTTTTGCCATTAAATACTATGGGCTGTATTTGCTGCGGAGTCCGGTGGCAGACGCTGCAATGCAAATTCGCCCGTGTGCAGGAGAACTTTGGCACATTTAATAGGAAGTTTCAATGATCTAGAAGAAAAAAGGTCTTGACATCAGTCCGGTTAGTATTCTGTTCACAAAGAGCATATTTCCATTGGAATAAATCTGAATCAAATACAAATTTTGACAGACTAGACACATAGTAATGGCAAAGTGAAACTCGCCACCTTTGCACAGTAGAAGAAAGGATGCTATCGTTTTGAAAATTTCCCAAAAGGCCCTAAAAATCAGATTTTTTTTTTTTTACCATAATGTGGGTCTATAGGTTTAGAAAGCCCTATTCCATATCCACAGCAAACTGTAATTTGATGTGGATATGGAATAGGACAGTGGAGAAGTCTCAGAACATTCATCTATGCAGACACCCTTTGGAACACAAATTAAAAAACACAGACCCCCTCTAGCGGCTATTGAATCCGGATGTGGTTGTGCACCCATTTTGCATTTCCCGTAGCATATATTATGGAAGTACTGGTAGAAGCAAAAGTGGGAGAAAAGCCCAGCACAGTAAACACTACATCCTCAAAACCCAGTTTGTGAACATAGAAAGTGGGTAAGATTTTCCAGATAGAAAATCTAAATAAGATCCGCACATGGACATTGGGCGCTAGGCCGGGCTTACATGGCCGTATGCGTAAAACTCTGAGAGTCACGTAGAGTTTTACCGCTGAGGAGCTGGCCTATCGCTGTGTATGGCAGCGAATATTATACTGAGTATGACAGCGTATCTTACAGATGCTGTCCATGCACAGTTTAAAATTTCCTGCGCTGTCTATTCACAAGAGTGCGTATACACGCCGCCCATACGCAATGTAATAGGCACCATTGATTACGCAACCATAGAGAACAATGGTCTCTCTCATGCGAAAATACACTGCAAATTCTCACACACAAATGTGAGCGAACCAGCGTATTGCAATGTATTTGATTACCTGAGAATTACCATGTATCACACGCATGTACACTGCATGCGTAATACGTAGTGATCTTATGTTCATGTGCGCCCAGTCTAGGGTACAGTATAATGCGTGGGATTTAACAAAACCCCATGTGCATGCTACAAATATTTTGGCTGGCTAATTTTGGAATGAATTGCTATTTTTAGCAGTGTATGAGGGCCCATTAACACCTGCGTTAGGGCTCAAGTTGGAATTCTGTTTCTTCGTCTTGTTTTTAGAACAGTAAAATAGAAATAAAATGCAAACAAACATTTTTTTTCCCCCACTGATTTCAATGGGTTTAAAAAAATAATAATAAATACGGAAAGCTTTCAGTTTGTTTTGTTCTGTCCGACGTAAGTTGTTTTTTTTTGCAGGAACAAATAGTACTGCAGACTGTTTTTTTTGCTAGTTAGGCCAAAAGGGGTATGATTGGAGTGCTGACTGTGTGACTGTTCCTACCGTGTTTACCCAAAAAGAAGACCCTGTCTTATATTATTATTTGCCCCAAAAGAGGCACTAGATCTTATTATACTTACCTAGCAGGCTCAGTCCACGTCCCTCCTGCTGCTCTCCAGAGCTCTGGTGCGGTTCCTGCAGCCCTCGGCCGCCGACAGAAGATCATTTCCTGGTTATGGGATTTATAAATCCCGCCTCCACAAAGCGATTGCTGTGATTGGTTCAATCCCTGCTCAGCCAATTCATAAATCCCACCTCCACAACACAATAGCTATGATTGGTTATTCGAGCGCTGCAGCTCAGCCAATCAATGCAGCGCTCGACATTGCTTCCTGGAGGCAGGATTTATGAATCCTGTAACCAGGAAGTGATTTTGTATGAGCAGCCGGGGACTGCGGGAACTGCGCCACAGCTCTGGAGAGCAGCGGGAGGGATCTGGACTGAGCCTGCTAGGTAATGTTTTTTTTTTTTAATGTAATGTAACTAGAGCTTATTTTTGGGGTAGGGCTTATATTTAATGTCTCCCAGAAAATCCTGAAAGACCAGGCTAGGGCTACACGGTAATATGAAAACCGTCCAAATGACTATTCTACAGTAATTTGAATATAGAGAGCAGCATTTAATAAAATGATTTCTGCAATTTGGCTAAATCACGTTTAGCCTACAGGAACATGTTTAGATACATTATTAGCACATTAAGACAAAATAGTGGTGGTTTAGGGGTACAAAAAAAGTTTATGGGATAACCCCATTAGTTATGATATTCCTTTAATTCATTGTCAGCCCTGAAAATGCAAATTGCTTTGCAATATGTAAATGCATTTGGTTCCAAGTTTGAAAACTGATCAACAAATGTGAAAGAAAGACTATTTGGCTAAATAAAACACCCCAAATGAGAAAAACACCTGGAAATAAAGAATAAAAGAAAACATTTTGGAAACATTAAGCTAGTGCATTATCTTTCATGAATTTCCAATAAGACTTTTGAATTACCTTCTAGGAAAAAAGATTAGCTTTATTTATTTCTATCTACACCATAAAACATTTAGGACCTATCAAAATACAGAAGATCATTTAACTTAAAAAGTGAGACTCTGGGAAAAGTCTTTCGGCTTTTGCCCAGACTGGAGCGCTCACGTCCAAATGTTTGCTTACCTTTTTCTCCCGATAAGATGGAAAACTAAAACCTGCAGCCAGTGAGGGCATTCGGCTCCCAGGTGGTGGTTTTCATGACCCAAATCAGAAACCTGTAAAGCATAAAAAAATTGTTTCAGGCAAGTAATAATAACCACTGCACAGATCAGCAGAGAAAGGGCAAGAAAATCTGATGGTGAAGTGTGTACCTTCACTCAGAAAATGTCCCAAAAATGCTCCAATGGGACGGTAACTCAAAGGGTGGGGTCAAACCGCACTAACGAGGGGAATGAAATCATCCAAGGGTGAATCCCAGATGAACCACACAATGTAGATGCTTCAGCACTGTTATTTCATGGGAGAAGCCAGGATTTACTAAAATAGTCAACAGGTTGGCTTTACCCACCTTCATACCAAAGCTGTATCGCTTTATTTCCATTTTTTCATTCCGACCTTCAAAGAGCCATACCTTCATTTCTAGAGATGAGCGAGCGTACTCGGCCACGCCCCTTTTTCACCCGAGTACCGCGATTTTCGAGTACTTCCGTACTCGGGCGAAAAGATTCGGGGGGCGCCGTGGGTGAGTGGGGGGTTGCAGCGGGGAGTGGGGGGGGGGGGGGGGGAGAGGGAGAGAGAGGGCTCCCCCCTGTTCCCCGCTGCTACCCCCCGCGCCTCCCCGCGAATCTTTTCACCCGAGTACTGAAGTACTCGAAAATCGCGGTGCTCGATCGAGTAATTACTCGAAACGAGTACGTTCGCTCACCTCTATTTATTTCCCATTGACATAACCATATCAGTGATTCTTTTTGTAGGAGTTATATTTCTTTATGGTACCATTTAATGTACCGTATTATGTATGGATAAAACTTTGTAAAAATTTAAAGTGGAGAGAAATGAAAAAAAAAAATGCAATGACAAAATTTTTGGTGGGTGCAGTTTTTACAGCGTTCACACTGCCGTAAAGATGACAAATGAACTTTGTACCATGGGTCATTACAATTACAGTGATATCAAATTTATATAGTTTAAAGTTTTTCAATTTTAAAAAGTAAAAAATTGCTTTCCGTTGTTTTAAGAGTGTTTTTGTCGATTCGGCTGAGTTAGGGCTCATGTTTTTCAGGGTAAGCTGTAGTGTTCATTTTTGCCATTTGGAGTGCATACATCTTTTTGATCATTTGTTATTCCAATAGACTTGTAAGTTAGAACACGTGTACAGGGAAAAAATAAAAAATCTGATTTTCATGCTGTGTGGCGACTTCAGAGGGGACACCGCCGAATTGCAAGTGCAGATGAGCATAAAAAATACCTGACTTGCCTCCCTTTCACTTTCCTAACAACACCATAACTTAGCCCCTTAGTGACCAAACCTGTTTGCGACTTAAAGGAGATGTCTCGAGGAAGCAGTTAAATTTTTTTTTTGCCCAGTCCCCCCCATTAAGTACACATTACTAAGCCCCCCTGTAAATGACATTTCTAGCTGGTTCGTACTTACGGTTCCAGCGTTTCAGCAACTTATAAAAGTTTCCTCAAGATGGCCGCCGGCTCTTTCCCCGTCGCTCGCTGCAGCCCGACGTGCGCGCTCCCGAGACGCCGCCAGCTGTGTCTCCATGGCAACCGGACGCATCGCAGCCGCCGACCAGACGCCCACCGCCAGGCAGCAGGTAACCGGCGCTAGCCCCCGGCTCCCCAGCGCTAGACCCTCAGCCCAGGTGAAGGCCCCGGAGCCCAGCGCTAGGTTCCGGAGCCCAGCGCTAGTTCCCCCGGCCTAGCGGCAGCCCCCCCCCGGCCTAGCGGCAGCCCCCTCGGCCTAGCGACAGCCCCCCCATCGCAGCGACAGCCCCCCCCGGCCTAGCGACAGCCCCCCCCATCGCAGCGACAGCCCCCCCGGCCTAGCGACAGCCCCCCCATCGCAGCGACAGCCCCCCCCGGCCTAGCGACAGCCCCCCCATCGCAGCGGCAGCCCCCCCCCGGCCTAGCGCTTGTTCCCCCATCACAGCGGCAGCCCCCCCCGGCGCAGCGACAGCCCCCCCGGCCTAGCGCTAGTTCCCCCATCACAGCGGCAGCCCCCCCCCCCGGCGCAGCGACAGCCCCCCCCCCCGGCGCAGCGGCAGCCCGGCGCAGCGGCAGCCCCCCCCGGCGCAGCGACAGCCCCCCCCGGCGCAGCCCGGCGCAGCGGCAGCCCCCCCCCCGACAAATCACTTACCTGGGAGGCTTCTCGGGGCTGCTGGGCTGGGCTTCTCCGCTGGGCAGCTCCAGTTTCTGCACCTTCCTCTAACAGAGGAAGGTACAGAATGGCCGCTGCAGCGCGCTCCCGAGCAGTGACAGCTCGTCTGTGCATGCGCAGAAGAGCTGTAGCGGGGAGCACACTGAAGCGGCTCGTGCTGAATGGAGAAGACCGGACTGCGCAAGCGCGTCTAAAAAAGCAAGCTGCCGGCGAATTTAGACGGAACCATGGAGACGAGGACGCTAGCAACGGAGCAGGTAAGTGGAATAACTTCTGTATGGCTCATATTTAATGCACAATGTACATTACAAAGTGCATTAATATGGCCATACGGAAGTGTATAACCCCACTTGGTTTCGCGAGACCACCCCTTTAAAGACCAGGCCAGATTTTAGAAATCTGACATGTGTCACTTTAACATAGAATAACTCTGTAAAGGTTTTGCAAATCCAAGTAATTCTGACATTGTTTTTTCCCCACAAGTTGTACTTCATTTAGGTGGTAAAAATAAACAGATAGAATTTGTGTATATTTATTAAAAGTGCCAAAATTGTCATTTTTTCACATTTTCAACTGCAATATGTAAAATATGTGCAAACAAACTGTACAAATATTTGCCAAGATATATATTTCCATCTGTTTACTTTATTTAGGAAGCACATTTGAAAAACGTAAGTTTTTTTTAACCGTTTAGAAGACAAACAAATGTAACATTAATTGTTAAAATTTTGAGGAATATTTTGTTTTCCTGCATCAAGCCAAGATTGTAAAGGCTCATAGGTATCAGAATGATAGATACCCCCACAAGTGATCCCATTTTAAAAACTACACCCCTTAATGTATTCACTGAGGGCGTCGGGACTATTTTTACCCCCCAGTTTTTATTTAGGAGTTAATGCAATTTAGAAGAAAAAAAATAAAATCTCATACTAAAGACAGTTTTTTTTCTATAGTGCACATATAAATGAGGGGTTGCACTCCAAAGTGGATACCTCCTGTCTGTCCTGTGTTCAGAAACATACCCATTGTTGCCCTAATCTTATGTCTGTATGCATAACGATTAGAGATGAGCGAACGTACTCGGATAGGCACTACTCGTCCGAGTAATGTGCCTTATCCGAGTACCGCTGTACTCGTGCTCAAAGATTCGGGGCGCTCCGCTGCTGACAGGTGAGTCGGAGCGGGGAGCGGGGCAGAGCGGCCGGGAGAGAAGGAGAGAAAGATCTCCCCTCCGTTCCTCCCCGCTCTCCCCTGCAGCTCCCCGCTCCGCAGCGCGTCCCGAATCTTTGAGCACGAGCACAGCGGTACTCGGATAAGGCACATTACTCGGACGAGTAGTGCCTATCCGAGTACATTCGCTCATCTTTAATAACGATGTCCAAAATGAAAGGAGCAGCAGTGGCTTTCAGAACAGAAATTTTGCTTGAAGGTGTTGTAGACCCAATATCCCACTTGTAGAGCCCTTGAGCTGTCAAACGATAGAGAACCCCCACAAATGACCCCATTTTGAAAACTAGATCCCTTAACGAATTCATGTAGGGGTGTACTGCGTATTTTGACCCCAAAGTTCGTGAATTAATCTAAGCGAAGCAGAAGGAAAAAAAAAACACCTCATATTTTTGGGAATTGTCACTTTTAAACATTTTTTTTTTGTACAGCACACAAATGAATGAAGACTCGCACCCCACACTGGAGCGACACGGACCCTGTTATCTTGTGCTTGAGAAAGGAGCGTCTCAGCTCCGAAACGCGTTGCACTGACGTCTGGAGCTCTGTATAAATAAATTTATGTTTATTTTACCACAGAGAGCTCTGTCACCTTCTTGTACGTCCTACGGACAACACTAGTCCATACACCTACACGTGTCTCTCTCAGGCAGTCACAGTCGGTATCGCACAAGTCACTCTTTTCTTTTTCATTTGTGCACCCCCAAAATGTATATCCCCAATTGTTCTGTGCTCAGAAACATACCCATTGCAGCCCAAATCTTATGTCTCTGCGCAAAACGGGGCCCAAACTGGAAGGAGCAGCCGGTGGCTTTCATAATTCAGAAGGTGTTTTAGGTCCCATAGCACACTTGTAGAGCCCTTGAGCTGTCAAAATGATAGAGAACCCCCACAAGTGACACCACTTTGAAAACTAGACCCTTTAACACATCTATCTAGGGGTGTACTACGTATTTTGACCCCACAGTTTATGAATGAATCTAAGCAAAGCAGAAAAAAATGACAATTTTTTTAGCAATAGTTTAATCTTAATAACTTTTTTTTGTACAGCACAAATTTGAATGAAGACTTGCACCCCAAAATGGATACCCCTGAATGGCTAGACCTGCAATCGAGTGAACACCCTTTGGCGTTCAGGGCACAACTGAATAAATTCCAGTCCCCATTGGTCACTTGTAGAGCCAAGGTGCCAAAACGATAGAACGCCCCCCACAAGTAACCCCATTTTGGAAACTAGACCCCTTAACGAATTCCTCTAGGTGTGTATTGAGCATTCTAACCCAACGGTCTTTTGAAAAGCATTTATTTATTATAAACCATGTGAAATAAATTTAATTTTTTTCATAAATGTTATTTTTATGACTTCCCTGCTTGAAACAAAGAAAACAAACTTGAGAGACACATCCCAAATTTTATAGCACTAGCTAATCTGTGTTTAGCAATACCTCTACTGTAGCCTTAATCTACTTATAGGACACATAGCTAGGCCTATAATGGAGGGAACACCTATTGGACTTCAGGGCACAACTGAATAAATTTCAGGCCCAATTGCTCATTTGTACAGAAAAAAAATTGAATCCATAAAAAGAAACCCTCCCCCCCATTTTGGCATTCCCTAACTCTTAGATAAAAGTAATAATGTAAAACTGTGTGGATTGTCTCAAAAGGGCCTGGTTGGGATGGGCACATGGGGCAATAAAACCGGGTATCCCTGCTCCTCCCATGCTTGCTGCAAACCCAACACTTTTTTGAGGAGTGTTTCTTGACCTCAACGGCAGGGATGGGGTGTAAAAAGTGGCGCTTTGTGAGCTTACTGAGCTGAGATGGACTCACACAGAAGATGCTCAACAAACTGCTTCTGGAACTGCAGGAAGGTGAGCATTCCCTGGGACTTCTTGGAAATTACGTAGGCCTTACAAGTAGTGCAACATCCCAATGGCCACATAGACATGGGGCCCACACTGAGGAGCTGGCGGGGTAGAGTTGGCACTTGTTACGGTGGCTCTACTAGACTCCTTCCCGGAGGAAAGCACAGAACCTTAGCCCAAGTACCATTAGGCCTTTTCCAGGCAACGCTGGGACAGTAGTTACCTGTATAAGTGTAGACTTTAGATTTGTCATGTGTGATGCCACCATTCCTTTCACACTGTTGAGTATCCACACACACAGTTGAAACTGATAACTCAATCACGGCAATGACCGGTGAAATTTACTTGAAGACAGCTCTGCACAATGGACTCCTCACTTCACTCGTTCTTTAGAGGCGGTTCCTGGCATGGAAAACGTAAGGATACCTCTCCCCACCACTTCACCACATGAGGATTGAAGGCACCCACGTGTGTCCGGCACTCCACTCCACTTTTAACCGTAGAAGATGATGAAAGACTGAACCCAAAGACTACACCTTGCTCTCAATCACTCATACTTATAGAAGACATCATGTAACTAGACAGATATTAATACTTCCAGACGTATGTATCCCAGCCACTTTTTAGACATTAACTTCTCACATGCTGCAGCTGTGCAATACACATAACAGCAGACAAGACACTTTGCACAGTGCATCCACATAAAAGACATGACATGTATGACAATTATGGAGGGGCCAGAAATATAGACTTCGGGACACTACAGTTGCGATCTGAATAATGCCGGGCTCACACAGCTGTTTGTGCGATCTGCTTGGAGAGGCCCGCAGTGAATCCCAGCTGTGAGCCTGGCCGTGGCCCTGCATGCGACCGCGTAAATGTACAGTGCATAACTGCATACTGACGCAGGCGGTTTGTTTTTAAACGATGACGCGGGTACTCGCAGCCCATATGCAAGGTAAATGTGTATGGCTGCTGGTATATCCATGACCATAGAGCACAATGGGCTCTATGTCGCGGATATCCGCATTTAAATAGAACATGTTGGATTCTGTTTTCTGCTAGTGGATTACATAATTTCGATTTGCTAATGTTAGCGGAATTGTGTAATCCAATGCATTTGATTCATCCATGTATTACGGATGGTCAAACGCATGCGGAATCCGCAAATCCTATCAGGTCATGTAAGACCTGCCTAAAGGTAGATCGCTACCTTTTTACACCATTTGATAATGGCGATCGCGTGACCGAGGACAGCTCAAGGAGGCCTCCGGTCACTGCTCCAGGTTCTCGGCTACTTTTGGTAGCCAGGAACAAGCAGATTTTAAATTTTCAGGACCCTCCCTATTATCTGCATTTGAGTCCACCATTTTACTGATGGGCAAATGCGCAGAAGAAAGGTCCATAGGTAAAAAGCCCATCCGGGAACAAATCTGGGGGCCTTAGATAAGTAATTTTGCCTCCCCTCATGGCTACAATCCGTGAGGGAAGGTGAAATTAACTTTTTTTTTAACTTTTACATGATCGCCATTATCTATTGTATAACGACGATTATGTGACCAGGGACCACATACCCCCCCGCCCCCTCCCACCCTCCTAACCGTGGAATCTTCAGGCTCTTGGCTACGTTTGGTAGCTAGGGGCAGTGAAATTTTAAATTTCCCAGGCAATTCTCGGTTTATGAGCATGCGTCCGCCATTTTGCTAACGGGCGCATGCGCAAAAGCCGGAGAAAGGTCCACGGTCAAAGATCTCGTTGGAGAACAAATCCGGGGACATTAGGTAAGTAATTTCACCTTCCCTCACGGATATGATACATCTTAAACTTTACATGATCGCTGTTATCCCCGTTGATATCTCCCTGCTCTCGGCTATCTTTGACAGCCTGAAGCAAGGAGATTTTAAATTTCCCGGACCCTCCGGCCTTCTGCCCGACATTTTGTCTGGCTCGCATGTGCAGAAGACAGCGACAGGTCCTTGAAGGACCAGATTGCCATGGCAAATCGCAGACGCCGGAGGTGAATAGTTTCAGGTCTCCTCACGGAGATGAAAGGTTACATTTTGTAAACTGTTTTTTTTTAAACTTTTAGGCAATTGCCATTATCCATTGGATAACGGCGATCGTGTGACTGAGGATCGCTCACCACGGTCCCCGTTGACAGTTCCACGCTATCAGCTATCTCTGGCAGCTGAGAGCCGGGAGCCGTCATATACACAGACCCCAATGCTTTAGTCTACAGGGCGGGCGGGTTTTTATGGCCCTGTAGATTAAAGCCCAGACGCCCAGAAACTTCAAATCGTGGCAGTTTAACCCCTTACATTCCACAATCAATTGCAACTACAGCACATAAACAGACATGGGGAGGAGGCACCTTCTGTCACCCAGTGGTACCCCACCATGTGATCGCAAGGTACCAACGAGTTCCCATGGCAGCCAGAGGCCTGACAAAGGCCTCCAAGTCTGCATATATCTCAGCCTTTTAGACCCAGGATCTGGCAGACTCTAAAAGGCTGCTGTCATAGGCAAAGTAGAATGCACTACGTAAGTAATGCAGTGTACTATCCTAGCGATCGATTGCACCTTCAAGTTCCCTTGAGTGATAAAAAAAATAATGTTACAAAAAAGTTCAATAATGTTTGATTTAAAAAATATATATATTTTTTGCTCGAAAAAACAAAATGTGTAAAATACCAAAAATTTATTACAGCAACACACAATAAGTTTTATCGTGTTTGTAACGACCCAAACGATGAAAAAATATGTAGTTTAAATTTATCTCATATAGTGAATGATGTAAATATCGTAAGGCAATATCAGATTTGCTTTTTTATTTTCATTCACCTTCCAAAAAAATGCAATAAAAAAAAAGCAATCTGTCGTGCTCACTGCCAGTGAGCGGAACTGGATACTGAAATAAACACGTGTAGAAGTGTTAACTGCACAGATCACAGAAAGCAAGTGGCTAATGGAAAAATAAACTCTAACACATCAATGTCCCTGCCTCTAGTGGATGGATCGTCTCGATAAAAACGCACCCACGCTGAAACCAGGGCTACTCTCTCACCCTGAACCCTGGAAAGAAAAACAAAAAATCCCACTCCACAAAGGCAAATAACCACGGAACATATCTGTAGAAGGCTGGCAGAACTCAGACTCCAACTGAGGAGACACCACGGCTAGCTTTGGGAACTGCAGTGCAGCACAGTGCCGCCTAACACACAGGGAGCGAGGCCACGGTACCTACTTGTAGGACCTTCTGTTATTTACCTTATCGAGAGCTAGGGGTGTGACAGGAGCGTTCCTCCTGTCAAACCCCTAGCTTACAGTGGCGTTAAGATAAACTAATACCGAATTAACTTCTTGCACACACCTTGCAAACACATATCATTCAATGTTACATGACAAGACAAAACTGTTACATTTCCAGACATAACCCACACAGTCAGACATTAACCTCTTGCGCACTGCAGCTGTGCAATACACATGACCCGGGTATAACGGAGTCGTCGCTGCTATGACCCTCCCATTAAATCCCCCTCCCCACCTACCATTACCCGTACAGACCTCCGACACCATCTGTTGGATAAAATTTGGCCACAGCAGCCAATTTATTAAACAAACAACATTAACATACAATTTTAAACGCATTTCCTTTGAAATATATCTCACAACATTATACACATTATAAACATTCCCCCAATGAAAACCTGAGAAGAGGACCTTGGAGCCCCTCCCACCTCTAAAATATCCTGTCGCCTCAAACCAACAAGGAAATAGCTGTCCCGGTCACCCGCCGCAACCTGACTGACTCAGGTGACGCTATTTCCATAAACCTTTTTCCTCCCGCCGCAGGTGGCAGACTCAGGAGCCCAAGCAAACTCCCAATTAACCTCCGGCCGCCGTTTCTTCCCGACCCCGAGGCCGGCTAGCCACCCCTGGCTAGCCTCTCCCACCGACTATCAGGGCTCCGCCCTGTAACCCAGGAGGCGACAGGCCACGATTCACCAAACACAAAAAGGGGGGAAGGGGCTATGCAGCCCCTGCCTTCCCTCACTAACCTTCTACACGGGCTCCAAGGGCCCCTCCCCCTCCCCTGCCACAGCAAGCGAGGCTCGACCACCTTGAGCCTGCGCCGCCCCCCACACCAATAGCGCACGCTCAATGCCCTCCTGTAATCCTTCCGCCCATAGGCCAATGCCGATATCATTTAAGTGGACGCCGTCTGACCTCCAGTAATTGCCGACCCCTTTCTCCAAGTCTATATGCCGCGCGGCTATTCCCCCTTTGCTGCCCAGGAACCACGACACTTCCCTGTTGAGCTTCGCCCTTGCTCTGTTCAGGCCCTTCTCCGACTGTGCCCCGCTCCAAACTTTCCTTGGCACAATTTTGGACCACACCACGACCGTTCCCGGGTATGACGCTTGAAGTCTAAGACAGTCATACCTTATGTCCCTTGACAGGTCTCTAAACCTCCTTTTCCCCAAATCGTTCCCCCCCGCGTGTATGACCAAAATCTCCGGCGCCCTATCCCACCTAACCCTCCTTTCAACCTCCTCCAATACGCTGCCCCAAGTCATACCCCTAATCCCCATCCATCTAACTACCGCCTCACTCTTTTGAAAACGCAGTTACCTACCGTTCGGCCGTACCCCCGCTCTCTCTGCTCCCCAAAAAACATAGGCAAATGAAAAAGCCGCCCTAAACAACCGCCGCTCGAACTCTTTCCCGCAAATAACGTCAACCGCCTCCCCTAATTTCTCCAAAACATCAAACGATACCGATCGCCTAGTGTCCTGTCTCCCCTTCCCTCTCCTCAGACCCTTCAGCGCCTGTCTTACCAGAAAATTCTTCGTCGCGTCCCCTACCCCCCGTATTTTAAACCCAAAAGCCACCCCTGCTATGAACTGATTCACTTTTGCCACCGACCGACCCAAATCTGCACTCTTTCCCAACCAACTCAACAGTAAGCCCACTCTATCCTCTTCTGAACGCTCCCCCCCACACTGCCTCAACCAATCTTCCCACTCGCTCTACGCTGCGCAGTATGCCGCCCTAGTCTGCCGAGCCAGTGACCGCTCTATCAGGCCCCCCACTGCTCGCTTACCACGTTCCAGATTCGAGGCGGGCACTTCCTCCCCTCCTTCTCCACACCCGGCGCCAGAGTCCGGAAACGCTCCCACTGAAAGCGAGAGAGAGCATCCGCAATTGAATTCTCGACACCTGGAACGTGCACCGCTACCACCCACATGTTTAATGACAATGCTTCTAGCACTAACTGACGCAGCAGGCTGACCAGGGGGGGGGGGGGGGGGGGATGACGCCGAGAGGTTGTTAATTACCTGCACCACCCCCATGTTGTCGCAGTGGAATCTGACTTTTCTATCACGGAAGTGGTTACCCCACAGCGTGATAGCCACTACTATTGGAAATAATTCCAATAGTACTAAGTTCCGCACTAATCCTTCCTGCTTCCACTGCTCCGGCCATTCGCCCGCACACCATCTCCCTTGAAAATAGGCTCCAAACCCTGTGCTTCCTGTTGCGTCTGTATAGAGCTCCCAGTCCGCGTTGTTACTAACCTCCCCCATAATTACCGACCTGCCATTGTACTTTTCCAGAAAAGCGGACCAGACTGCCAGATCCGCCTTGTGACTAACTCCCAAACGGATAAAGTGATGTGGGGCCCGAATGCCTGCTGTTGCCGCCGCCAACCGTCTACAGAAAACCCTGCCCATGGGCATGATCCTGCAGGCAAAATTCAGCTTGCCCAGCAGTGACTGCAGCCCTTTTAGCGTGATTTTCTTTGCCCGCCGTGCTGCAACTACCTCCTCCTGCAAGTTCCTTAATTTTTCCTCCGGTAACCAGCACACCATTGCCTCAGAGTCAATGGTGATGCCCAAAAAACTTAAACAAGTTGTGGGTCCCTCCGTCTTCTCCGATGCCAGAGGCACCCCAAACCGTCTGGCCACCCATTGCAAGGTTCCCAGCAAGTTCGCACAAACCGGCGAACCGCCCGGCCCTATGCACAGAAAGTTGTCCAGGTAATGAATGACCGACTGCACTGCCGCCGTGTCCTTCACCACCCACTCAAGAAACGAACTAAACGCTTCGAAGTACGCACATGAGATTGAACATCCCATGGGCAAACACCGATCCGCAAAATAACTCCCTGCCCAAAAACATCCCAACAAACTCACACTTTCCTGTGTTACCGGAAGCAAGCGAAAGGCTGACTCTATGTCAGCCTTCGCCATCAACGCCCCCCTACCACATTTCCGAACCCATTGAAGCGCCGCGTCAAACGATGTATACACCACCGAGCATAGCTCGGGGTCTATTCCGTCGTTTACGGACGCCCCCTTTGGATACGATAAATGATGAATAAGCCGAAATTTATTCGGCTCCTTCTTGGGTACCACTCCCAAAGGTGACACCACAAACTCTTGCACGGGTGGCTCTTTAAACAGCCCCGCCATGCACCCTAACCTAACTTCTTTCATTAGTTTCTCTGTCACCACTTCCGGATATTCTAACGCCGAATGTAAATTTTTTAACGAAAAGGGGACCCCATGAACCGGAGGGCGGGATGTGAAAACCATCCCTAAAACCCTTAAACAGTAACTCCGCCTTCTCTCTATCCGGGTACCTACTTAGGTAAGGTACCATCTCTTCCAGAATCACTGGGGTCATTCCTTTTCGTAAAACCCCCTGGACCTTTTCCCTTTCCCTTCTTGAAACATCTGGCAGCCCCATGGGACCCCGCGCCGCAGTGAGAGCAGGCATGACGGAACTTGCATGCTGTTCCGAATTTGCACTGACCCTCATTGTACTGCCAGCAGTAACCGGTCCTACTCCCCCCTGCTGAACCACCCTGTCCCCCCGCTGAACTAGAGGCCGAGCCGAAGGACCCGGCACTGCCCTGAAAGGGCTGACCGAACCGCGCGGGGGCCATTACTCTCAACCACAACCCTATATCTTTATGGTCCCATCTGATAGATGGGCGCACTGCCTTACGCTGCCTGAACTGCTCATCATAGCGCAGCCAGGTCTGTCCCCCATACACCCGATAGGCCTCGCCAATGGAGTCCATGTAACAGAAAAGGCCGGAGCAATTGTCCGGCACTTTTTCCCCGATTACGCTCGCTAGAATGGCAAACGCCTGCAGCCAGTTCGCGAACGTCTGGGGTATAAGGCGCCACCTACGCTTCTCCTCCTCCTCTTTTTTGAACTCTGTCCGTTTTCCCTTATCTAAATTAAATTTCTCCAAGGGTAGGAGGGAGAATATCTCGACATATTCGTCCCTCCAAATTTTCTCCCTCACCTCTTTTTTTAGGTGGGCCCCCAGCGGGCCCTCAAAGCAGACGTAGACCTCGCCTTTTGCTTTATCGTCTAGCCGGACCCCCTCCCCGTCCTTTTCTGTCTGGACCGCTACTGCCACCCCGGCCGACCCACCTAACTCCAAAGTACCAGCTGCACCCCCCACTTGAGAAATTTCCCCAGTGGATTGTGCACCCGCCTGTAACCCGCCCGTGGACATCTGTCCTACCAGCGGGGCAGATTCTATCGCCCCAACCACCTGTCCTACCCCAGTCCCACCAGTCAACGGTCCGCCCGGTCCGTCCCTCATGCTGGACGACGCGCTGCATGGCGAGCTCCATGCTGTGACAGGCGACGGAGCGTAACCTACCCCCTGCCTCCTCAACAATTCTAACACGACCCCCAGCAATGCACCTGCTTCGCCGCCTACGCCTAGCGCGTTACTTAACGCCACGCTACCCCCCCGCAAACTCCCCACTACTACTCCCCGCATGCGCTACGCGGCTAACATTGCTGGACACATTAGACATAGAGCATGACTCACCTGGCTGCGTAGGGGCTGTGGACCCACCAGCCGCCGACCCGCCTTGCCGCTGTTCCTCCTGGACTCCGCTACCGCCGGGCTGTGACCGCTCCGCTGGGACCCCAACCGCCGCTGATCTTCTTGGTGCCGAAGGAACATAGGCCACCTCTGTCGATGTCGCACGCCTCTCGGATGACTCCGCCGCCGGACCCCGAGATACCGCGGGCCGCCCATCTCTGGAACTGTTGCAGGGCTGCTCCCCCTCCGATGCACCTCTGGGTGAGCAGCCCCCGACCCTTTCCATGCTCTTTGCTTTCTGTGCAGCGCTTGGCCCCGCCCCCCTCTCAGCACGGGACCTCGCGCTGCACGCCGCACCTCGTCTTTTGGCGGGAGTCCTCCCCGCCCTGCTCCCCCTGCCTGTTGGTGTTGCCGGGGGGAGCCTACTACGTGGGGGGGCCGGAGAGGCACTCCGCAGCCTCTGCCTGCGTGAGGGCGCGTGTTTGGGGCTCAGTCTCTCGGGTGCACGCGCCCTCCGCGGCCGCTCTTTTGCTTGCCCCGCTGGTGCTGCCGCCGCCGGCCCCGCACCTGTCCTCCGCCTCCGCTCCGCGGTCCGGACCTCTCCAGCCACCTCTGCACCTCCCGCCGCCTCCGCTAGGGCTCCTGCCGCTCCCGCTTCTGCCAACACTGATGTGGACATCACCGCAGCTCCCAGGGCCTCGCCGGAGAGCTGGACAAGCCAGTCCAGACCCCTTTCCTCTGCCTCCGCTCGGATCTTCGCGAGGCTCGCCTCCATCTTCTCCCAGTAAGTGGCTGGTCTTCGGGCTCTTCTTTTCTTCACGCTGCTTTGGGGCTGCTCCCGCTGTTTTTCCTGGCACCTCGGGTCTCCGGTCTTCGGTCGTCCGCTGTGCTCTTCAGCTCCGCTGGGCTCCTCCGTTCCGCTGGGCTCTTTGGGACCGCTGGGCTCTTCGGGACCGCTGGCACTTCGGGGGAAAACTTCTGGTCTTCACTCTTCTAGCTTCTGGTCTTCACTTTTCTAAACTTCTGCTTCTTTCTTCCTCTTCTTCTGTTCGCTGTAATGGCCTTTCCTGCTCTAACCCCTCTATTTAACCCCTTTAAGTAGGCTCCGCCCCCTCCCGGCATTCTCCACTCTAACTAACCCCCTCCTCCCTGTTAACCCTATCATGCTGCCTTCCTCCTACCACCCTGCGGGCTTCCGGCTCCGGCAGACCTTGACTAGTGACAATTTGCATCCACAGTGAGAACATGACATGTGAGACAAATACAAGAAAGTTATGGAGGGCCAGATACATAGACTTCGGGCCACTACAATAGCACCTGGTATAATAGAGAGTAAGGCCATTTCTGGAGAGAGGGAAACTGTTCCACCGTGCAGTGAATTACATAAGGTGATTACTTCTTGCCAGAGGGTGAAAACCAGGGTGCGTGACCACCAAATATGGAGGAATGTGCCGCTCAAGAGCGTCTCCAGCACATGTTAGAGATCTGGGGATACATCTTACGGAGTTGAACAGGTGTACCATTAAGACAAGAGCTTTTAACGAAGTTCTTAAAATGTATAGGATAATGAGAGCTTATGAACAATGTGTTAAAGTAAAGGCTTTGACCCAGGCCTCTTCTTTAAAGGAGCGTTTCTATTCTTCTCACCAGCCCTGTATAAAAGAAAGTGTGTCATTTTGCGTCTTTTCTGCTAAAAACACAGGTATCCAGGTCTCGTATACGCGGCAAGAGGGACAATATCCTAGTTAGGCGTTACATCCGATCGGCTCACTAAAGCACCACGCCATTATGTTACGTCCGCTCGGCGCACTAAAGCACCATGCCTCCGTATGGTGAGATGGTAGGACCCCTGTCCCTTACTAACCAGGGAAGGTGGGGCACTCCTGCCTAAAAGCAGGGTGATTGTCCCGATAAGGACAACCCCACTGTCTTCATCTGGTGACCTGGCTATGCCTGGAGAGATGCACTAAACACAGGATACAACACTGTTCACACACACTATACATAGAACACTACAGACAAGTATGCATAACACAAGCTCTGAGTTGGATAAAGACAGAGTGCACAAAGATACATACAATGACCAGCAATCTCTTTACAAGAGTTGATGGTATTTATCTGCAGCAGACAAAGGGGATTGGCTGGTGGAGAATACCACACCCGGCCGGCTCAATTAACCCCTACCTGTGAAGGTGTGCACAAGGAAACCTGTAGAACCACAGGTCCCAGACGCACAAGCTTAATATTAGGAGAGAGGATCAACCAAGCAAAGTTCGCAGATCAGGATTACTTACAAGGGGAGTAAGCAGGCTGGGGCACAATATCAGTCCTAGGCAAATTTCAAAACCATCCCAAATATTGAGAAGTCGGCTCATAAAAGTCAAAAAATGCTGTGAGATTTAAATGAAGTGGAGTTTTTTTTTCCAGTTCCACCCATAACTTAGAGGAGCAGTTATGAAAAATATCTAGTATACATTTACAGATAGCAGCTTTATGTTACATGGAGAAATTAGGAAGAACCACTTCCCACCCTCTCTCTGTGACCGATAAGTGTATTGAATTTCGAACGTGGCTTGGCGTTTTCCCACACAAAATCCAGAGAGATCCTACGAAAAGCTAAGTAACCTAAGAGGAAGAGTCTGAAATATAGATAGAGAAACTTGGAGGCAGTAGATTTTCAGAACATTAATTCTACCAAACCATGATAGAGTAAGAGGTCGCCACTTCCTCAGATCTACCTCAGCCGAAGAGAGCAAGGGTTTGTAGTTCAGGTCAAAACAGATGGTCTGTGATAGGCACCAGGGAAACTCTCAAATATCTGATATAGTCGTCACACCAACGAATGGTGAATGAAGTCCTGAGGTTTGATACCTCAGATGTTGGAATAGTTACATTAAGGATCACAATGTCTGTAGTAACCCCCCCAGACATGTTTTACATTAAATTCTAATAGATGTGTGGAGGGATTTGCCTCCATTAGTCGAGGAGAGCTTCAGATAGGGAAGCCTGAGTTTGAAGGGAGTGTTAAGCATGCATGCATGCATACAGCGTTTAAGTTAGTTCAAAAAAATGCTCAATGGGATTGAGATATGGACTTTGCGCTCGCCAATGAAGTTTGTAGATGTACTGCTCCTCAAACCAAGCCACAACATTGCATGCTGTATGACATGGTGCTTGGTCATGTTGGAAGAGACACAGAGCTGTACAAAAGTCCTGTCCTGCCACAGGATAGTTAATGCCACATTGTCCAGAATATCTCCAAACACATTACAATTATGGGTGGACTTCACTATAACCAATGGCCCTAGGTCTTCCCAGCAAATACACACCCACCTCATAACAGAACCTCCTCAAAACTTTAATGTTGGAAAGGCGTAGTCATGTAGAATCCACTTACCAGCAAACCGCCACATCCAAGTGTAGTCATCCAATTGGAAGATGGTGCACTGTGATTCAGCTGTCCACAATACTTGCTTCGCCTCATTTATAGTTCAAGAACAATGCTCCAAGCACCACCACAGGTGCCTCTGTACATTCACTACTGTGATGATAGGCTTGTGTGCGGCATCATGTCCATGGTAATCCTTTGCATTCAGGTCCCTACGGATAGTTCTGGTGCTAATGGATGTTCTAATGACCTGTGAGGCCTCCTGAGCGAGTGTTTCGGCAGACGATGTGTGTGATGCCTTCACAGCTCGTACAAGGCTTCTTTGTTCTGTCAGTTTATGAGGCCTTCCTAAACATGGCAGCATTACACACCAGATGTCTTCTACTTCCCAATAACACTGCCAACAATGGACTTTGGAAGGTTCAAAAGCACTGCAATGTCTCACAGTAATTGATTGCTCAGGTGATTTCCCACCACCATACCCCGTTGGAAGTCTGTCAACTCTGCACCTCTATCTACCTGTGTGATGCACTGCTTTATACATAATGCTCACACATCCAATTTGCATGTCCCCTTTGCCTGACAGCACAAGATTGGTGAGCGTCCCAATACGTTTGGCAATAGTGTATGTACCCCAGAGTGATGCCATTAAAAAAAATACAATTCATGCCACAGGAAACAAGCCGTCATATGGCTATGTCAGTGAGTTTGAACTTGTGCAATGCGACAATAAAAATAGTCTGGTCCTTAAGGCACAAAATAGGCTGGTCACTAATGGGTTAATTAAAACAAACCCTAATGAAGAATCTGACCATCTCCTCCCTAACAATATCTATGATGGATTATAAAAGAGGTAGATTTCTCAGACACATTATTTTCCATACAAGATTGGCATAATTGTTTGCAACAGGATGCCGACAATTTCTTTTTACAAATCGGGCAGTCCTTGTTCTTGATTTTGGAAGCTTTGTTATGGCCTTCCCTAGTCTGAAAGATAGCAACATCCACAAGAAAATTATCAATAAGAGAGCCCAACAAGGGCACTTACCACCTAAAGCCCTCTATAAACCAGCACTGGACTGGTGTGTCTGTATCCACTGTTCTCCAGATATCTAAATTAATCTCCTTCTTCTGATAAACTGGAGGAAAAAGCCTGTTCGACAGGCTAAAGGGTGAGCAGGGAGATACTCGGCTAATGCACATTACTCGAGCGAGTAGTGCCTTAGCGAGTATACTCGCTCATCCCTACTTAAGATGGTCAGAATATCATTGAGTGTTGCATAATGATTGTGGTATATTACAGTGATCACTGGGCTTATTTAGCACTCTATCCATATTGGATACTAAGATTATCTAAGGCTAGCATTTGTGTAATAAATCACTATACAGGTGCTCCCCGACTTGCGAACAGGTTCCGTTCCGGGAGCCTGTTCGCAAGTCCGTTTTGTTCGCAAGTCGAACAAATGGTTGTATGGAGGGGATCGCGGTGGATGCCGCTCCATACAACGTCGGGTGCCGGCTGTTCTTACAGCGGGCACCCGGCGGCAGCAGTTCCGACGAGCCGCGCCGCTTGTCGGAACTGTTAACACTTTAAATACTGCTCTGACAGCGGTATTTAAAGTGTTAACAGTTCCGCCGAGCGGCGCGGCTCGTCGGAACTGCTGCCGCCGGGTGCGCGCTGTAATAAACAGCCTGCACCCGACGTTCAGGGGGCCCGTACAGCGTCCCACGATGAGATCGCGGGACGCTGTGTGGTTGCTAGGCAGCCGGGGACCTCCTGAAAGGCCCCAGGGCTGCCTATGCAGAGTGCCTATCAAGCGCACGGCTTGATAGGCGCTCTGCATAGACAGCCCTAGGGGCTTTCAGGAGGTCCCCGGCTCCCTAGCAACCGCGATCTGACCGGACAGGCTTCTATCAGGCTTGATAGAAGCCTCTCCGCTCCCTGCACAGCATGATGTAATGCCATAGCATTACATCATACTGTGCAGAACAGATAGTTCGTATCTAGCTAAATTCGTAACTCGAATGTTCGCAAGTCGGGGACTATCTGTAGTTTACAAGTGACTGATTGTGCACCAGCAAGGATGAAGTGAAAAATGAGCAGAAAGGAAGCGCAACTGCTTGATGCCATGTCAAGCTGTAGCATGCCGGCTGATCAACAGATCCTATGAAGCAGCTTAATGACAAAACGCCTACAAAGGATAAGATTGCCACATTTGTAATTTGCACCATGCTTACATATGTTATCTAACAGTTTTGTTGTGTTTATGGTCATTCCAGTTTGGTGTAGTTTGGTAACTACTTAAAGTTCACTGTAATATACCACAATCATTATGCAACACTCAATGATATTCTGACCATCTTAAGCCAAAGCTTGTGGCTCACCTGAACTCACCATGCAATTTTTGTGCTCAAGAAACTTATGTGATCAAAAAGTTGTCTCATTCCAAAAATAATTTACCTTCTCATGATTTCTAAACTAATTATACATCCATGCAAAACTTACACCTATTTTATTATTTGACCTCCGCGAGTGCATAGGACTTTCACTGACATTTTCACATCTAGAAGGTCTGGGAACAAAATGAAAAACATCGAATCTTGTAGAGCAAAAAATTCTCTTCCAAATAGAACAAAAATAAAAAAAAATAAAAATGGAGTACATTCCCATTTTCGTCTTTGAAAAAGAGAAAAATTTGCATAAAACAGTTTTTTGCCATTTTTGACTCATTGTATCTTAAAGGGGTTGTCCCGCGGCAGCAAGTGGGTCTATACACTTCTGTATGGCCATATTAATGCACTTTGTAATGTACATTGTGCATTAATTATGAGCCATACAGAAGTTATAAAAAGTTTTATACTTACCTGCTCCGTTGCTGGCGTCCTCGTCTCCATGGTGCCGACTAATTTTCGCCCTCCGATGGCCAAATTAGCCGCGCTTGCGCAGTCCGGGTCTTCTCCTGTCTTCTATGGAGCCGCTCGTGCAGAATGCAGGCTCCGTGTAGCTCCGCCCCGTCACGTGCCGATTCCAGCCAATCAGGAGGCTGGAATCGGCAATGGACCGCACAGAAGAGCTGCGGTCCACGGAGACAGAGGATCCCGGCGGCCATCTTCAGCGGTAAGTATTGAAGTCACCGGAGCGCGGGGATTAAGGTAAGCGCTCCGGTAAGCTTTCTTTACCTCCCTGCATCGGGGTTGTCTCGCGCCGACCGGAGGGGGGGGTTGAAAAAAAAAAAACCCGTTTCGGCGCGGGACAACCCCTTTAAGAGCTATGCATCCTTTTGGGTCCATAATGTGAATAATGAGAAACATTTCTATGGAGTACACATTGATAAATTCATAGCTGAGTTGGATTGCATTGATTATGAGTTATTACTGCTTAACCCCTTCCCGCTCCAGGACGTACCGGTACGTCCTGGGAGCCTGGTACTTCCCGCAACAGGACGTACCGGTACGTCCTGGGGATAGCGCGAGATCACATAAGATCCTGCGCTATCCCGCTGCAACAGCGGGGGGGCATCGGAGATGCGCCCCCCGCTGTTAACCCCTTCCCTGCCGCGATCTAAGTAGATCGCGGCAGGGAAAGAGTTCACAGAGGGATCGCACTCCCTCTGTGTCTCCAGCCGGCTCTCGCGATGTCATCGCGAGAGCCCGGCCTGTCGCCATGGCAACAGGATGCCAGACACTGGGCGTCCTGTATTGCCTGTGCCTATAATCGCTGTACAAGCGATAAGGCATGGCAGAGCAGTAGCCCTGCCATGCCTTATAACAGCGATCATAGGGACAGTGCTGCAAGTCCCTCAGAGGGACTCAAATAGTGTAAAAAAAAGAAAAATGTAAAAAACAAATGTAAAAAAACCCCCCTTTTTTATGCTTTTTCTAATATTAGCATAAAAAAAGGGGAAAAAAATTAAAACCCCACATATTGGGTATTGACGCGTCCGTAACGACGTGTACAAAAGTTTGAACATGCTTTTTATTTTGTACGACAAAAAGCGCATAAAAAAACGCTAAAAAACAGAGGCAATATGCTAATTTTTAGCATTTTGCCTCACAAAAAATGCAATAAAAGTGATCAAAAAAGCCGTACATTCCCCAAAATGGTACCAATAAAAACTACAGCCCATCTCACAAAAAATAAGCCCTTATAGAGCTCTGTACATAGAAAAATAAAAAAGTTACAGGACTTTGAATGCAGCTATAGAGAAAAAAAAGATTTCCCAAAAAAATGGGGTTTTATTGCAAAAAAGTGTAAAAACCTGAAAAAAATATAACAATTTTGGTATTGTTGTTACCGTACCGACCCGCAGAAAAAATTTAGTGTGTCATTTATGCTACATGATTAACGCTGTAAAAAAAAGAAGAAATCTATGGCAGAATTGATGCGTTTTCTCTCCCTGTTATCATAAAAATAAAAAAAATTACGATATTGTCTATGTACCCAAAAGTGGCACCGATAAAAACTACAGATCGCCACGCAAAAAACAAGCCCTTATACGGCCACGTCCACGGAAAAATAAAAAAGTTCTGGCTTTTGAAAAATGGAGATGGAAAAATACCCCCCCAAAAAAATCCCTTGGTCCTCAACGCCAAAATAGGCCGTGTCATTAAGGGGTTAAAATATGAATTTTATTTTGCACGCTAGAATTTTTCAGCTATTTTGACATGCAATGGTGGCAGAATGATGATAAGAGTGGCAGTCTGAGTAGCTTAGCTGGATTCAGCACCAAAAGTTCTCCTAGTGTGTGAAGTTTCATTGCTCTAGAGCAGTGGTGGCGAACCTATGGCACGCGTGCCAGAGGCGGCAAGCAGAGCCTTCCCTGCTGGCACGCGCCACATCGGCCGCTCACCACTTGTGAATACCAGCAGGGGCCGCGGCTCCCCTGCCGGCATTCACAAACGGCACTGCTAGCCGCGCTGATCCCGGCACACACTGACTTCAGTCTGCAGCTGGAATCCCCCTCCCCCTGCCCCGACGTCTCCTACTACTTGGTTCCGCCGGGAGGGGGCGGTGTCCAGCAGCGTGTGTGTCAGAATGTGTGCCGGGAGCATATTAACACTTTCTTCCCCACTTCTGCAGCAATCAGCAATTCCCAGCAACCTGATTGGTTGCTTGGGTTGGCTGATTCACCAAACAACCAATCAGGTTGCTGGGAATTACCTATTGAGGCAGAAGTGGGGAAGAAAAAGTTAATATGCATGCCGGGACCATCGCTGACCAGAAGAAGAGCTGAGCTTACAGGAGGAGGGGGAGGAGGAGGAGGTAAGTATGTGGGTCTCGGGAGGGGCACTGTGGGGTGTCCCTAATGCACTGGGGGGCCGCTGGGAGGGTGTCCCTAATGCACTGGGGGGCCGCTGGGAGGGTGTCCCTAATGCACTGGGGGGCGTCCCTAATGCACTGGGGGGCCACTGGGGGGTGTCCCTAATGCACTGGGGGGCTGCTGGGGGGGTGTCACTACTGCACTGGGGGGGGCGTCTAATGCACTGGGGGGCCGCTGGGGGGTGTCCCTAATACACTGGGGGGTGTCCCTAATGCACTGGGGGCCGCTGGGGGGTATCCCTAATGCATTGGGAGCTGCTGGGGGGTTCACTATTATCGCTGTGGGGTGGGGGACACTATTACCGCTAGGGCCGCTGTGGGGGTCACTATCACCGCTGGAGCCGCTGTGGGGTGGGGGTCACTATCACCGCTGGGGCTGCTGTGATGTGGGGGTCACTATTATTGCTGCAGCGTGGGGGTCACTATTACTGCTGGGTGGGGGTCACTATTATCGCTGGGGGTGCTGGGGAGTGTCACTATTACCGCTGGGGGTGGGGGTCACTATTACCGCTAAGGCTGCTGTGTGGTGGGGGGTCACTATTATCACTCTGGGGGGGGTCACTATTACCGCTAAGGGCCGCTGTGCGGTGGGGGTCACTATTACCGCTGGGGCTGCTGGGGGGGGGGTGTCACTATTACCGCTGGGGCTGCTGTGTGGTGGGGTATGTTTACATGTGGCGGACATGGGCAGGGCTGTTTCAAAATAGACAGGGTGCAGATTTTGACTACTTTTTGGATGCGGAAATGCTGCAGAATTTTCCACAGAAATTTCCGCTGAGGACATTCTGCAGTATTTCCGCATTCCAAAAAGCAGTCAAAATCTGCAAGCTGTCTATTTTGACGCGGCCCTGTCCTTTTTAGAACAACGGGGGTACAATCATACGTCGTGATAAGCCACGCCCCCTGACGTATTGGCAATTTGCGATAAATAAGTGGGTTTTAGGTTGCAGTTTGGGCACTCTGTCTCTAAAAGGTTCGCCATCACTGCTCTAGAGTCATTGGAACTGGCTTGGCAATGGATTGAAATCACCACTTTTTTCAGGTTGCGCGCTGTAATCACATGACAACCCCCTAGATTAAGACCTGTAGCTCGTGAACCAAAGCACTTTGAAGCCTAATATTCTGGCTATCTTAGTTTAGGGTCAGGGTCTATCTTTGTGCAAAGTTTCATTGAAATCTGAGATGGTCGACCGGGAGCGTTGGTTAAACTGACATGGAATGACCCATAAGTCTTTTGTTTCTCATGTAAAAATAAATCTTTTAACAGCCACAGAAACTATCAAGAAGAATGGTTCTAATTATTGTTAACCAAGGAGTAGAACCTGAAGCCATTCTGCATGCCCCCCAACCATTCTGTCACAGAAATCATTGTTTGTGTCTGCTCCCATGGGGTCTGCATATCAGAAAGGAGTGGCCTGTAGTCCAGGAGCAGGGATGGGTAAGTACTAATGGTGCTCTTTGTAACCATCTCTGGGTCCCCCTAAATTTATAGAATGTGGGTCTTCTGACGCATGTGGCACTCCAAAGCAGTACATAAGTTGAATATACACTCATTGTCAAAATAAAATCAAGCCCTTATAAAGAGTTGTTGGAATCGAACAAAACATTATACGTGTGATGGTAACGTTGATACAAGTCAGTGATGACGAACCTTTTAGAAACCGAGTGCTCAAACTGCAACCCAAAACCCACTTAGTTATTGCAAAGTGCTAACACGTCAGTGGGCATTATAGCGACCCCCAGAGCAGCCTTAGCAGTAATAGTGACCCCCCACCCCACGGCGGCCCCGGTAGTAAGAGTAGTGACTCCCCCCACGACAGCCCCAGTAGTAAGAGCAGCAAAGATGGACCATTTCTTGTGTTCTTCCAGCAGGATGGTAACCCCCTTCCCCACCACCACATTATGGATATGATGTCCGTGAGTTTTTGGATCAGCAGTTTCTGGGAAAGTGGATTTGGCATTGTGGCCCAGTGGAGTAGCCCCCACACCCACTGGATCTTACCCCCTTGGACTTCTACCTGTGGGGTGATGTCAAGCCTGGGGTTCACGCAGTGAAAATCCAGAGTGCGGATACCTATGCAAGCATTTTTGCTGAGGTGTTGCTCTCAGGCCATCATGAATTGGAGAAGAGGATAACCTTGATGATTCAAAACAATGGGCAGCACATCAAGAATATCCTGTAGTGTATCATCGTTGTGTCCCTCGTCACGGAAAAATTACTAACTTCGGCAGGAATAAAAGGTACATGACATTCAAGCACAGATTTGGATGCCTCGTCATATTCTCTTTTAGATGCACATGTCACATGCACACCTTCCCATTTGAAAAGATCAACTTGGTTCCAAGATGGTGGCTTTCAAAATGGTCATCATGTTGAACACCGCCACTCTCAGATTTGCCTTTTTCCCCTTAGCAACATGCCAAAAAAAACACAAAAAACAAGCATCTAGGAGTGCTTGTTTTGCTGCAATACTCGGCATACAATTATACCTCAAGCAGATATGCAAATGATCACAGTTGTGGTACGATTAGAGGAATAGCTTTGCCACCCTTGGCCTATTAAAAGAGTCAGCAGCTACTTTTGTGTAGTGACCTCTTTTTCTGCTTTTGTAGAGCTTGTTGACCACTAGACACTTCCACAATGCAATAAAAAAGGTTTTGCCCAGTTAACAGGCTTTGCAAGGGGCATATTGTTAGAATGATAGAAGCTGGATGGTCATATTGACAAAATGCCTGGCACCTGGGCTGCTCCGACTAGACTGTTAGGTGGTGGTAGAACCGGCAGATGCATGAGGGCATGCATACAAGGCAACCATGCTCAGGACATCTTCAAGAGACCACAAGCTGAGAGGAGCATCTGATCATGCGCCTCACTGGCCACCAAACACAGATAGGTGTCTGTCGGACCGATTTCCAGCTGCTTGACTGAAGGCGCCCCTTAAAGGGGTTGTCCGGCGTCAGCAAGTGGGGTTAAACACTTCTGTATGGCCATATTAATGCACTTTGTAATATACATCGTGCATTAAATATTGGCCATACAGAAGTTATTTACTTACCTACAGGGGGTCCCCCCCCTGTGCTGGTGTCCCCGTTTCCATGGCGCCGACCAAACTTCTCCTCTGGTCACAGGAACAGTCGCGCTTGCGCACTGAAGATTCCTCTTCTGGATGGTCCAGGCTCACGACTGGCTCCTCCCTCTTCTCCGCATCATCACATAGCTCCACCCCCACCACGTGGTGCTGATCAGCCAATGAGGTGGCTGTAATCGGCAGTGGAGCTCAGACTGGAGAAGAACATCCACGATGCACCGTGGGAAAAGACCAGCGGTGCACCGTGGGAAAAGACCAGCGGTGCACCGTGGGAAAAGACCAGCGACTTCCAGGACATAGACATCTTTACCCGCCTGCAGGTGGCATAGAAAAAGTCATCCATGTAAATAAAGGCAAAGGAATTGGGTTCCAGAGAATACTCTGGGCAGCCAGCACGGTCGGGCTATGGCCACCAAACTGTTCAGATCTAATCAGCATATGGCATAACATTTTTCAACATTTAAGGGGTTTTCCCACTACCTAAAATTGCTTCACAATCACTCTTTCCTTCCTGGTTGCTGCTGACCAGGACATGTTACTGCTGCAGCCAACCACAGTGACCTTCAATAGACGGCCTGCAGACGGCCGGGTCCCGCTGCGAGAATTTTCATACAGGCAAATCGTGTCTGTGGCACAGGATTGCATTTTCTAATGCAATCCTATGGCAGTGGGCACGGGCGGAAATTCTGCGAGAAATCCCGCTGCGGAATTTCCGCCCATGTGCAGGGGGCCTAAGGCAGTGATTAGTTGCAGCAGTCACATGTCCCAGTGAGCAGCAACCAGGAAGGTCAGAGTTCAGTGAAGCAATTTAATGTAGTGGGAAAACCCCTTCACCCTTTAGGCCGCAGTCAGATGAGCGTTTTGGGTTTTTTTTGCGCACAAAAAATAAAAAATGCATCTATTAGAACCATTGGTTCCCGGTGAAGTGTCCGCATTTCTGTCTTTTAAAAGGCGCAAAATAATCGCACCTGCAAAAGATGGGACATGGATGCCGGTAAGGTCTGTGCTGCGCATAAAGACATTGTGTGATGTCCGGTAATCCCCGCGGGGAGTCCCCTCATCACTGAACACTAACAGCGCTGTCACAGTGTTCAGTGATGAGGGGGCTGCTGCAGGGAGGAAAGAATCCCCTGCCACAGAGGACAGCGATGCGATTACATTGCTTTTAATTTAGGGCCGGCGCTGCTGCCCCATTAACAGCAATGGAATGAAGGCGACCCCCGCAGCCATGAATACCCCCAAAATCATCCCTGTTAAAAATTAAAAAATTAACTCACCTAGCAGTGCAGTCCGGCTCCTCCCCCGTCCAAAGCAAAATCAGGAAACCATTCCCATATTTTATTTTGGCGTAAATATAAGATTTAAAAAAAAAACTATAAATGTTGAAAAAAAATAAGATTTTTTTTAGCCTTTCACCCTCAAAAAAAAACAAAAAAAAACAAACTTTGGTTTACTTATTTTTTAATAGCTTTATTTTTTGTCCTTGGGTATTTTTTTCATTGACTAAAGAGAATATTCTTACATATTATTTATTTGTGGTTCTTAGGGCTTATTCAGACGACCGTATATCGGCCGGGTATTCATGCTGGCCGATATACGGCGTCTTTGTCTGCAGAGGGAGGAGGCTGGAAGAGCCAGGAGCAGTGCTCTGAGCTCCCGCCCCCTCTCCACTATTTGCAATGAGAGGACAGGGGTGGGGCCAAATGCTGGGAATTAGCTCCACCCCATCCTACCTCCCCTCATTGTAAATAGTGCAGAGGGGTGGAGAGTTGGCAGAGGGTGCGGGAGCTCAGAGCACTGCTCCCGGCTCTTCCAGCCTCCTCCCCCTGTAGAGAGGGACGGCGTATATCTGCCGGCGTGAAAACCCAGCCGATATACGATCGTCTGAATAAGCCCTTAGTTTGCGTTTTGTGAACCAATGGAAGGCTGGGGGGAAAAAACTAAATATAGCGGCGCCACCTTTCTCAAATATAGGAAGATGAGACAGGAATTGGTGTAAGAACGCATTACCCATAATACCCGGAGGCTCACCGCTCGCTTTACATGCCCTTCCTGCTTGTCTTGCCTCAAAACACATTTCAGCGCTCTCTAGCGCCCCTCATCATCACCCATTGTAATGATGGGTGCGTTAAAAACCGCCCTCAAATACGTTTGACAATGCTGTGCGAAAACGAGTTAAACCGCGCCGTTTTAACAGCCGCCTGTGTGAGCAGCCGCTGTCTGTAGGGCAGCAACGTATAGAATTCTGCACAAGTCTATATACATTTTACCTGAACCGTACTAAACAGTTGGGGAGAGCAGAGTCCTTCCCCTCACAACATGACTCAGCAACAACCGGCCGCCTCACAACTACGCCACGCTCTGAGGAAGGAAAATGCGCGCCAAAGAGCACACCACGTGACTACCCCGCCTTCAGAACGGCTCTGTAGGTAGGAGGAGACACAGAAGCTCCGCCCCCCGTGCGGCCTATCAGTCAAATCCGTCAGCTGGTGACCACGCCCCCTCCCCAGCCGGCGCCTAGTACTTGTCTTGTGCGCGCCGCCGCCGCCTCCTCTCCAGCACACCTCCCGGGAGCGCGCACCGGCCATGCCGCGCAGTGTTAAAGCGAAGGAGGCGCTGAAGGGAGAACAATTATTTATTCTTTACTAAACAGCTGTCGGCAAAATCAAAACCTGCAAGAGGAAAGAAAAAGATGTCACCGGCCTGAGCTGCACGCAGGTAACCACAACCCTCTCCCACTGCCTGCTTCTACATGACGTTGGCATGAGTGTCCATAAGTGGGATGGGCAGCGGCTGTGTTTGCTGCCCGGGTTTGTGATGTTATTCTCACCGCCGGTCCCCGCTCCGGTTTGTGATCACGGTGGGGGATGTAGAGTTTAATGGGGTGAAGGGAGGGGGGCGCGACATAGAACGACCGGTCTCCCTCTTTCTGCCTGGTGGTGATGGAGACATGAGCGAGCCAATCAGAGACTGCGGGTGGCTGAGTGACAGCTGGGCCGTCCAATGAGAGGAGTGGGCGGGACTAGGGATTCTTTTACCAGGTCCCTTTAAAACTACAGTCCATGCTGCTATAGACTCGTTTTTTTTTCTGGCGACTAACAGGTTAATGATGAGCTGGTAGTATTGGTGCGCTCATCGCGACTATCGGGAAGTGCGGGCAGCGCCGGTGATAGACGGCTTGTCGCTTCCTAATAGGTGGCGTGAAGTTGTGACGCAGCCGGTTGTCGCATCACGAGCCGCCGGTAATCGGAGTGCTGTTCTCTCCGGTGTGGCCTGGGAAGGTGTCATGGCTGGCAGGACTATGGCTGCCCCTCATAGGGTAATGCTGAGCTGCTATACCAGGCAGGCTGGTGGATGCCAGGCCCAAACCAGGCTGATTAACCCGTCTGCTGCCGGGTGCCCGAAAGGAAAGCGACCTGCAGGAAATGGGTATTATGGGAACTGTCATGTCTGGAGGTCACATGTCTGCAGTCTCCAGCTTCCTCCTGCTTGTTATTACATGGATGGATATGGCATTGTAGGGTTTCTATGGAGTAGGTTAGACATGACTAAACTTTTCCCATGCGTCTATTCTCCGCCTGCGGACGCCATATAATACACTGATGACAAGTCAGCATGTGTCTCACAACTTTGCCAATCCACAGGTACATAACGTTACCGGGCTGGTCAACTTTGTTGTTTTTTTTGTTTCTTTAAATATTTTTTTAAATATATATTTAGGGTCCGTTCACACGTGTAAGTCTGTATCAAACACGACACCATTGGTTTGGATTTTAGGATTGGCTTGTGTCCTTCCGCAAAATATGCCGACATTTATAACTCATGTTCATAGCTCAGTTGCGCTTACACCTGTGTGAAGCCAGCCTTAGGCCTCTCTTACGCAGGTGGTTTTCACAGCATTTTAACCCTTTGCAATCCAATTTTGGGTTCAGGATTTCCTAGGGGGCTTTTTCTTTCTGCCATTATACAATGCTACCATCTGCTGGCTAGAGCCAGTACTGCGGTATGTGACATGCTGGGGAGGCCCCTGACAACAGAGCGGACAGTAATATAGAGTAAGAATACCCTGCCGGATGTTTTCTGACATCGGAGCTGTACAGCCTTTAATCAGAATGTCTTTAGACGTCAGACAGTGGATTGGAAAAGGTTAACGGGTGTTTGAAACGCTGTGCTGATCCTCCATTGACTTCAATGATGCTTCTCAGATGAGCGGTTTGGCACTGCGCTTCTAAGTTCTCCTGCACACTGGAGTTGGCGATATCGCCGAGAGAAAATTGCAGCAAAATCGTAACTTTTTTCCCCGCGGTTTTTGAGCGCCAATGCTGTTATCTCTCCCAAAAACACCACTGCCACCTGCAATTTCTCACGCGTTTTTTTTTTTTTCTGCCGTGAGTTTTTTTAGCGTGAAAGTCAACAGGACTTTCTAATGCTAAAAACGCAACGCACAAGGATCTCAAGTTCATGCTTTGCAATGCGATAAAAAGGAAGCTCCATAGGGGAACGTGGGAGATTAAAAAAACACAAAATGCAGAAAGATAGGACATGCTTCAATTTTTTTCCCGTGCAACATCGCTTAAGTGAAAACATCGTAAATGGGAATGAAACCTTCGAAAATCATTGGTTTCATAATTCTGCGCACACCGCATCCCTCATTGCAATGATGGGGTGTGTTAAAAATGCTGTTGACCGCGTTTAAAAACGCCGTTCTGAAACACCATAAAATGGCACATTTTAAAATGCGGCATTTTTTTACAAAGGCCAGTGTGAGAGTGGTCTTGCTATGGATTTGAAAGGCTGAAATCCGCTGTGGATTCTTGATCTGATTGGTTGCTGGGGATAAATCTCTTGGCAACAAGTGGCGGTCTCCAAGTGTCATGTGACACACTCAGCGGGTAGCCTAACATCTGGGACAGATGGCGGCACTCAGCAGCGGTTGGCGGCTGATGGTGTGCACCGCGCTCTGTTAGGTCCTGGTTAGTCATTCACAGCACGAGGTGGAAGGCTGAAATCTGCAGCAAAATGTGTGTCACAATGCAGATTACAGTGTGGAAAGGCTGTATTAATTAGCTCTGCTTGTGAACAGAACCTCAGGCCCCTCCTCCGTACAACAAACTATTTTTTAAAGGGTTTTTTCAAGACAAATACTATTGATGACCTATCCCTGCCGCATCACATAGGGATACATTGGCACTGACCCTCCTGTAGCGCCCGCTGCGCTTCCAATAAATGTGAGAGATGCACCTGCAGTTACGAGTGTCGGCCACTACACGGGTCGGGGCTAAACGCTTCGGCTCCATATCCCTATGCTTTGTGACAGCGGCAGCCGATCCTACCTGGTAGACCTCAGGTGATCTATCCCACTATTCATGTGGCTGTATTTTCACATAGACCGGTGGTCCGTGCGAAGAAGATTGCTGCATGTAGCATTCTTGTCCTCAAAGCTCAGTAGGGCATGCAGTGAAATGGGGCTTTGGGAAAACTGGACAGGACCTACATGGCGTCTGTGTGCTGTCTGACTGTGAGCCCCAATGGGGACAGAACCCAATATCATGTGATGTAATGTGCGTGCGCCATATAAATGTGTGTGTTTTTTGTTTTTTTTTTTCGTTTTTTTTACATTTTCGCCATTCTGTATTGGGTGATTAAGGATCAGTATTTATCCAGTAGGATATAAAGCCAATGACAGTCAATATGGAGACATCTGGTTGTAATGTCCTCTATAACACATCTGCATTACGGATGTCTTCTAATACGCTCAGTTTCACATGGGCGCATGTTGTATACATCCTTAATTGCTCCCGTGTTTCATCTGTATTTGTTCTTATTTTCTGCTGGGCCCCCAAAAATAATTTTTGGCAAATAGAAAATTCCTACCAAAGAATGCCCATAAAGATGTATCTGTTCTACAGCGCTGTCTGGGTGTAGCCTTTTTTTAATTTGAAATTCAGTACAATTGTGGTAAAACAATAAAAGCAGCCACAACTCGCACGTTGGTTCCCCCAGTGATCCAGCGCTGCCGCTCGCAGGGTCCTCCTGGTCCTTATGAAGTTACCATCTGACGGCTGCAGCTAGTTGGGCCGCGGCAGTCATGTGCTGTTCTTCTAGCATGATGGATTCCAGCATCTGGGCTGTGACGCCAGGGGTACGGGACACGACTGCTGCAGCCATCGGGTGGCAGGGGCTGCAGCACTGGATGGTCGGGGGAGCCAACAGGGGAGTACGGCTGCTTTTGTTTAAATAGAGTTGGACCCCTGTTTTGAAAGAATCGTCCAAACCCAGACAGTCCCTTTTATCACTTTCCATAGAATATAATGGGCATGGTTTTTCTTGAAAATCTGACAGAAGTAGATCATGTTTTAAAAGCATGGATGTTATTTAAAAAAAACCCCTCATGAGTAGACCTATTAAGTTTCACTAACTATCTTGGGCCTCCTGCAGACGGGCGGAAATTCTGTGGCAGGATCCCCCGCAGAATTTCCACCCGTACACGCCTGCATAGGGTTGCATTACAATACGCAATCCGGTGTAGACGGCCGCGGTTTGTCCGCACGAAATCACGCGCAGAAAACAAACTGCAGCATGCTCTATTTCTGTGCGGGCTAGCAGAGCCCCACACAGAAACGTCACTCCCCGGCCGCCGGCTCCGCTCTGTACATGGAAGAGCCGAAGCTGCGGGTGAGTTCCGCGCTGCTCTCTGCAGGCGCTGGGGTCGGGTCCCGCTGTGAGAATTCTCGCAGCCGGATCCCACCCGGCCGTCTGCAGGAGGCCTTGCTGTCCAAAAATTACTGATTAAAGTGACCCTCCATGCTGCCTCTTGACCTACCTGATGCACACTGCATAGCACGCATTGATTAAGACCCTTCATGCTGATCTGACTGCCCAGTGTTACTAACGTGGACAATCAAATCAGTGTGTTGTCTGGGGGCTCTTTCACACGAATATAAATACGCAGGATACTGCGCGCCTATTTTTTATGCACGTACCCCGCAGTGAATAGAGCCCATTGATTTCATTGGCTTCATTCACAGCTGTATATTTTTCACATAACTTTCAGTTGCATGGGGGAAAAAAAAATCCCACGTCCTATCTTGATGCGTATTACGTACCGAAATAGCCCATTGAAATCAATGTGTGTGCGTAAAGACGTAGGAGACAATGGTCTGACCGTCTTGTATACGTAAAGCTGTATGAGCCATCACCAACTGCTATCTGTATACATGTATGGGGGATACAGTGGGATGAAGGGATCAGGTTCTGTAGGAGAGGGGTTAATGGAGAATAGTGGCCTGTATTTATATAGCATGTGCATATTACGCAGTGCTTCACGTGATATTGGGTTCTGTCACCATTGGGGCTCACAGTATTGATTCGCCTATCTGTATGTTTTTTTTAAGTGTGGGAGGAAACCAGAATGCCCAGAGGAAGCCCACACAAACAGAAGAGCATACAAACTCCATGCAGATGTTGTCCTTGGTAGAATTTGAACTCTGGATCCCAGCAACAGTGCTAATGACAAAGCCACCGTGAGACGTGTTCGCTATATGATGGGCCTCCCTATGTGTTGTAAAAGGGAACATGTGACACTGAAAATACAGTCCATTCTGCAGATAACATGTCATAGAGCCGAGCAGATAGGTTTGTAGGAAAAGATTTAGTATAACTTGTATTCATTTCCATCTCTGCTCGTCCTGAGCTGAAGAGTCCAGTGGGCGGTCCTATCGGTGACTGACAGTTATTTCTGTATGCGCTGTCATGGCTGTTGACCGCAGAATCTTTTCCCACACATGTGTATCAGCGCTCTACTCTTCCTGCTCTATAACATGATGCCGGCAGATTGGACAGCGGGTTCAAGCTGACATGTTCCCTTTAACCCCTAAGGCCACGCTCACACATAGCGTCTGCAAAACGCTGTGAGTTAGAGAAAAAAAGTTAATTCTGCCCTTGAATATTTTTTTTCCTGCAGGCTACTGCAGTTATAACAATGCGTAGTCTTTTCACTTTAGCAGAATAACCACACACGCTTTTTTAATTTTTTTTTTTCAATGGATGGAGCTCTGTTAGGGCCTGTTTTTTATTAATTTTTTTCTCCTCACTATTGGCTTTTTTCAGATTTTTCCTTTTTTATGTCCCTGTAGGAAATTTGAACCATAAAAGCTATGATCATACATTGCAATATTGCTGTACTGCAGTGCATTATTGCTCACAATAGCGATCACAGGCCATGGCAGGCCTGGACACCAGTGCATGGCAACTGATTGCCATGGCAGCCCAACAGCCCTCCTTGATTATATCGTGCAGCAATAATTATATCATGGAGTGCCAATGACCTCACGAAGAGAGTCTTCCTCTGTGAATCCATTACATGGTGTGATGTACATTGATCGTGGCATGTAAGGGGTTAAGAGCAGGGATCGATGTGGTCATCAATCCCCGCTGTTGCAGCAGGGGGCTGACTATCAGTCACAGAAGTGAGCCCACGCCATAGACGGGACGTAAGTTTACGTCCTGTTGTGTTCAGTACTCCCACCACCACCACCACCCCACTCCCAGCTAGGATGTAAACTTGCATCCTGTGGCGTTAAGGGGTTGTCTGGCGTAGCTCATTCCAGAGAACTGGTGCTGCTTGGAAATAATTTAGGAGACTGGAGTGGGAAATTCAGATTATAGAAATCTTGCGCAAGTTCTTTGGCTGTGTGAAAGCAACCTTAAGGGGTTGTCTCATAGAATTAAGTTACCCCTGATCCTGAGGGTCTGGAGTATCTGGTTTTGGATTCAGTGGTGGTCCCGCATGTGCACTGTTGATCGATTAATTTCAGTGATTGCTAGTGAAGACCCCGTGATCCCCAGTGATCAGTTGATACTCACCAAGCAGAGGATCGCAGAGTTCTCCCATTGCTTTCAGTGGGGTTGGCGCTGCTGCTGGCCCTATTGAAAACAATGGGGCTGCACTGGGAAATCACGCAGGAAGATATAGAACATGCCGTGATATGTTTCCTGCATTATGGTGCTATGCAGGAAAAAATGGCTGATGTGTAGGACCTCATTCAAATGAATGGGGTACTTATTTGTGCGTCCCAAAATGTACACATTTGCGCGATTTTTCTTTTGTTGTGTGAAACTGGCCTTACTCCAGGATTTTTCCCTAGTATGACATCTGTGTTGCATACTCTTTTGGGTTAGGTTTTTATGTTCTGTATATTTTGAGGGTATAACAGAAGTCTCATGGGTTTCAGGCATCTTCAGAATGTGGACCCCCTCAATTCCCGTCCTGCCTGGTGAGGTTGCCACTGCATCCAGTTGGAGAATAGCCATGCATAGCCACCTTTCCACTCATTCCCTACCTGGATTTGCCTGGTGGTGGGCAGGAGTGGGGATCCCAATTCCTCATTTGCGATAAATATGGGCACCACATCTGATCTTTCTGTCCATAAATGACTGAGGTGGGAATGCCTCTTTAAGGCCTCATGTCCACGGCATGCGCGAATTCCGCATGCAGATTTCTGCAGTGGAAGGCTTTTTTTTTTTTTTTTAAATACTCACCAGTGATCGCGGGTGCACTACGGATCATCTGCACGGGGGAAAAAAACGTGCAAGGCCAAAGTGACTGCCTTCCCTCTCCTTCCCACCTCCCTGCTTGGTCTCCAAGCAACCAGAGAGGTATCTGCCTACAAATCCGCAATTGAATTGCAGATCGCTCGCTTTCATAGAGATTAATAGAGCCCATCCACGTGAAATCCTATTAAAATGGAGCATGCTGTGATTTCTTTTCCACACAAAAAGTACGCAAAACAAATCCGCATGTGTGCGTGGAGGTGCAGATGCTGCATGCTTTCCTATAGGCCGGCCTTAACAGCAGATCGTCTGCGTGGGGACCGATCATGGATTCCTCAAATCAAATCTGCCGGTGGACATGAGGCCTTAATAGTAGTTACACGATGTGTTTTAGGCCTCATGTCCACGGGGAAAGTCAGGCCCGCCACGGATTCTCCATGTAGAATCCGTAGCGGGTCCCTCCTGCCCCGCGGACATGAGGCCTAAAAATCCGAATAAACTCACCTGCTCCGGACTATGCGGTTCTTCCCTTCTTCGCGGCCGGATCTTCTTTCTTCGGCCCAGCCGATGTGCTCGGCACTCCGGCAGCGTGCCGCGCACATGCACCGGGCACATCAACCGGGCCGAAGAAAGAAGATCCAGCCGTGAAGAAGGGAAGAACCGCATAGTCCGGAGCAGGTGAGTTTAATTCTGGTACGGGTCTCCCGCGGATCCGGACGGCTTCCATAGGCTTCAATAGAAGCCTGCGGGAGCCGTCCCCACGGGAGACCCGCACGATAATGGAGCATGTCCATTTTTTTTTTTTTTTTCATGCTCCAGAAATTTTTTTATTCACTTTTATTGACCATCCGCGGGTATTTATCTACCCCGCGGGTGGTCAATGCATCCCTATGGGGTGCGGATCCGCTGCGGATTTTAATTCTTTTCCCCGTGGACATGAGGCCTAAATCGCAGCATAATAGGTTTGGCTTTTTGTTGTTGCAAAATTGTCATTAAAAATCAAATTGCAACATTATTCAATGCACACAAAATCTTGTGAAGGAGGCCAGAGAGATTCCCCCACAAGAAAAATCTATAGCCTAGCCATGGAAGCAGTTTTACTTAGAACATATGATGGAAGCTCTTTCTTAGGCCGCTCTCATATAAATGCGCCAGTAATAAAGACCCTGAAACTAGCTCGAAAAATTATAGGCCCATCTGAGAAGGAGCGATGAGTCAGAAGATGTACTTCTTATATATATTTGTCTTGCCACAACCCCGAGAATAGAGAAAATTTGTCATATTTGTATTTCTTGTAATCGTTGGATCGCTGCAAGATGTAAGTTGCAATGTGACCGCATTCACTAACATTTGGTTGTGATGTAGCGGGGCTATAGTGTGATCCTGGGCTGCGCTATGAGTACCACAGCAAAAGGTGCTATGTATACAGCTGTGGTGAAGTTTATTGGCAGCCTTGATAGTTTAGAATGAAGAAGTCTATAACTTCAGAAATAAGTGGCTAGATACTAACTATTTGTATCAGTAAAATACGGTCACATGTAGTAGAAATGGTATGGATTTTCCTTCTGCATAATATCCGTACTCCTTCCACTACCTGTGGTCGTGCCGTGAAGCTGCTTTCATACGAGGATATTTTTCTTTCATGTCTGGTCTGTTTTGCAGATGATTAATGCAGAGCTAATGTAAATCTATGGATTTGGCCGTGTTTTCCATATGTAACATGCACTACTGTTTGTTCGTTTTTTTTGCCTTTGTTTGTATTCGTTGGTATTATCTTCTGTTTGGGCAAATACAGCTCCGTATTTGCACAGTAGAAATTAACCCAATGAAAGCAAATATGGAGGCAAATACTGATCAGACAATGATGAAATCCCAATGACATACTGTTGCGATGTCCTCTGTAGCTCATCCGTATTACAGGCGTGTTGCTATATGGTTGTGTAACACTGGCCTAGTACTTGGTTGCACAACTTTTGGCAACAATGACTGTCTCCAGGCGTCTCTTGTGGCCATCTGTCGGCTTCCTGCACCTGTCTGCTGCTAGATTCTTCCACTGTGATTCTCTCGCACTCTTGAATGATTGCAGATTCCTTTTTTTAATAGCATGTTTCCGCTCTCCAAAGATTTTCAATTGGGTTAAGATCAGGGCTCATTGTAGACCCATTAAAAATAGTCAATTTTTTTCCCCCTTTTTACCATTCTCGTCTACTCTTGCGTGTGCATTTTGGGTCATTGTTCTGCTGTACATGTTCGTTTGAACGAATTTCGAGTGATAATTGCCCCGTGTATTTGGCCCATATGAGAGTAAAAATTAGACTGTACAAATATGCTTGTGTGAACAAGCCCTTAAGCAGGGGAGTCCTTCTTTGGCCTTCGTCTATAGAGCGACGTATGGTGCGGGTCGAAACCAACACTCCAGATGTTTCCAGCTTACCGTGATATTCTGTGGATTTTGTATGTAGTTCCTTTGACATGTTTCAAACCAACTCAGTGAATGTTGCCAGGTCCCTCTTCATAGTAAATGCTTTGCATAGGAATAGGGGCTCCTCTCAAGACATCTCCATCTCAGTGTGTGGTGCCACCATAACTCCTAGATAACATGCCCGCTGCCTTAGGGTCATATTCGACTCTGATCTATCATTTACCTCCTATAGCCAATCTCTGGCCCGAACATGTCAGCTGCACCTCAAGAACATCGCAATAATCCGCTCTTTTCTCACTGTAGACACGCTAAAAACGCTTATTGTTGCCCTCATCCACTCTCGGCTCGATTATTGCAACTCGTTGCTGATCGGCCTCCCCTGCACCAGACTCTACCCTCTCCAATCCATCCTGAATGCAGCAGCCAGGCTCATCTTCCTGTCCAGCCGCTACTCGGACGCCTCTGCCCTGTGCCAGTCACTACACTGGCTGTCCGGTAAATACAGAATCCACAAAGCCCTCCACAGCGCAGCGCCCCCCTATATTGCCTCCCTCATCTCAATCCATCACCCAGCCCGGGCTCTCTGCTCTACTAACGAAACTAGACTGCGCACCCCTCGAATTCGAACTTCTCATTCCCGCCACCAAGACTTCTCCAGAGCAGCACCAGTCCTCTGGAACGCACTACCAAAGGCTACCCGGGCAATCCAGGACTCGCAGAACTTCAGGCGTGCTCTAAAAACGCACCTCTTCAGGGAGACATACCGCATTCCCTAAACAAACCCCTCTGTACGCCACCTGATAACATGCTCCCTGACCTACTGACTGCAATCCCTGCTAGCCATCATAAACCGCTCCTGCAGTCATAACGATTCTGCCGTCACACGGCTAAATGTCTGACCATTGTCTATGTGTATAGAATCCCTCACTCTCCACCTCGCCATACCGCGCACATCTCCAGCCCCTTTACCTTCTGTATCACCCCATTACTTGTAGTATGTAAGCTCGTTGGAGCAGGACCCTCACCCCTATTGTTTCCATCAACTGATTACTATGTAACCGTGGTTCTGTAATGTTTGTATTTTTTGGTCTTTCTGTATTCCCCCTGTCTATGTAAGCGCTGCGGAATATGTTGGCGCTATATAAATAAGGTTTATTATTATTATCAGGGCCTACACAAGACATGCAGCATTGCGAGGGCTACAACTTGGCTTTTTATGGATTTGCCAAAAGGTGCTGTGTGGTTTTTTTTTTTCTTGTTTTTTTTTTCTTTGGGTTTTTTTTGTAAATGAAAAGCACAGTAGCAAATAAAGTAAGTTATGGCATCTGAGTGTCTGCCACTAGTTTATGCTGCCCTCAGATAGGCATCCTAAACCTTGTGATGGATCCCACCGCTTGTAATTCTGGAGGTCCGTTTTTGACACTGATGGTAATCAGACTTGACATGAGAGTGAAGTTGTATCCACAAACTTTCTGCACATTATATACTACCAGCATCAGAGGAAATTCCAGAAGAGATTAGAGAAATAGTTGTTAAAGTTGGTGGAAAGGACTACATGGCGCTATCAGACCTCAATGACTAGTACTGGAGGAGAGGAAGAAAATCTAGTGCAAGGGAGAACTGTAGTGGTAACCCTCATAGTGGCATCCTATCCCAACTTGGGCCACTGGAGCAGACCTAATTTCAGTGGACAATGCTCTAGCTGGCATGTTGATTGGTCGCTATAGCTTTAACTAGTACGGATGCGTTTATAGACAGTGTTATGTGGTTGGCACAGTACTATGGCTGGTATTTTGCTGGCACGACTGTTTGGCCAATAGTTTGGAATAGTTGTAAGGTGGCACCAATTCTTGTAACAATTTGGAAAATCTAGTTGTATGACTAGCTTTAGGCACTCGGGTTGAGACAGGATTGGCTTCAAATTATAACTTGGGTTAGTTTGGGAGGTTTCACCAAGGTTGCCAACCATCTAGAAATTCCAGGTCGGTCTGTAAAAACAGCACTTTTTCCATTGTCTGTGGGAAACAATGTGCATTCGTGTATTCAGTTTTGTTTTTGTTTTTTTTATACAGCTGCTGGTACTTGAGTGGTCATTGTAATTATCATCTGTTTTAAAGGAGTTGTCCCACAGGCAGGGTGAGATTCCGCTTCGGGCTCCTACATTCGGAATCTAACCTGACCATGGACACTAAGCCTAAGGTATATTGTGTCGCGTTTACAATTTTCCCTGCAAGAGAAACAAGTAATCTTGTAGATTTGATACCTTTTAATGGCTAACAAAAATGCATGATGTTATAGTGAGCTTTCGGCTTTACTCAGAATCCTTCATCGAAACAAAAATCTACTTTCCTGCGCACAACATGCGATGCCAATAGCCCATTGATTGGAACACACGCCTGCAATTTTTTTTTTCTTTCCACTTTTGTATTACATGTGCCAAAAATAATCATGGCATGCGGCACACAGCAAGTACACATGTAATTGCGTACTTGCTGCATGGCACGCTGGCACACACGTTTGTGTGAACCCGGCCCAAACTTGCATCCAACCTGGAAGGAGAATACTATGGAGCAAATCCTGTTCGATACCATAGGGATGTTCGCGTCCACACTCCTCGTCTTTCGACCTTAGGCATGGTAAGAATTTCATAATATGGGATCTTGCAATAGAATGTGGGAATTATCGAGAGACGTCAGTTTATTTTATTTTTTGGTACATCAGCTTTACTAAAGTACTGTCTCTGTTCACTGCATTCGAATAGATCTCATTTGCTATAATTCTGTGACTTGATTAAAGGAGCCACATGGATAACAGGGATATGTTGAACCTCATGAGTGCCAGAGTTATCGAATTCTGTGATCCTATGTCTTGTCTACTTCATGCCCCGATGATAGTGTGGTTTCTTGTAGATGACTATTTCATAGTCATCACCCGTGATACGGTGCTACTCTGTTCAAGCTATGATGCTTGAGGAATATTTTGACTGTGTACTTGTACACTCATTTGTAGAGAAACAAAAAGCACCTAGGAGTTGTCGGAATCAGATTAACCTTTTTATGTGATTACTGTTATGGAACAAAAGGATAATTGTGCAAAACTGAACACTTGAAGGGAGGCCCTAGTACCCTGCTGTACCGCCTCTAGCTTGGATACAAGATGTGATACAGGGGGCATGGAGGCCGTAGTACCCTGCTGTACCGCCTCTAGCTTGGATACAAGATGTGATACAGGCAGGCATGGAGGCTCTAGTACCTTGTTGTACTGCCTCTAGCTTGGATACAAGATATGATACAGGCGGCCATGGAAGGTCTAGTCCCCTGTTGGGCCACCTCTAGCATGGATGCAAGATATGATACAGGTGGGCATGAAGGCTCTAGGACCCTGTTGTACTGCCTCTAGCTTGGATACAAGATGTGATACAGGCAGGCATGGAGGCTCTAGTACCCTGTTGTACTGCCTCTAGCTTGGATACAAGATATGATACAGGTGGGCATGGAGGCTCTAGTACCTTGTTGTACTGCCTCTAGCTTGGATACAAAATGTGATGCGAGAGGACATGGAGGCATACAGGTTCCATACGATATCCTGTGGCAGATTGCTCCACATTTGCTGTAACTGAGCCTCCAATTTGTGCAAACTTGTAGGCTGTTCAAGTTGGAGTCCCAAATGGTCCCATACATGCTCTATTGGTGATAAATCTGGTGACCGGGCAGCCATATAAGTGTGACAATGTTGTGGGGACATTCCTGTGGCCCCCTTGTGTGTGCAGCCAAGCATTCTCCTGCTTGGAAATGCCTCTTGGAAGCCGCCATGAGAGGAACACGTGGCTGCAGGATATCCTGAACGTATCGCTGAGCTGTCATGGTCTCTCGTACCACTACTAGCGGTGACCGACTGCTGTATACAATGGTGTCTCAGACCATCATGCCAGCAGGGGGCAGTGTGCTGTTCCACAGCAAAGGCAGGATTGAGACGATCACCCCGAGATCTCCAGACATTAACACTGCTGTTACTTGTGCCCAAACTAAACTTGGATTAGTTGCTGAAGACAACCCGGTTCCACTGTGTAGCAGGCCAGTTTCAATGCTCGTGACACCACTGCAAACGGAGGCGATGGTAGGTTGGTGTCAAAGGCAGTACACATAATGGGCGCCGTGAGACCAAATATCCTTCAGCCAATGCCTGGAAATGGTTCCGACAGACACAGGAGCCTGTAATGATGGCGCCACCTCTCTCTGGATGGGGGACAACTAAACAGTTGGAGCTACTTGTGCTTGTCGGTTGAGGTGGTCTGTTGAGGGCGTCCTGAGCCCGGTCGCCTTGTGTGTCCTCATGCATCTACTGGTCCAAATGCCATCTAACAGTGTGTGATTAGAGCGGCCCAGGTGGCGGGTTATTCGGCAATACGGCCATCCAGCTTTCTGCATCCCAATAACGCTCCCCTCTCAAACTCTGCTAACTGGGTGAAATCTCTTCTCTGCGTCATAGAGGCGTCTAGTGGCAACAAGCTCTACACAAGCGGAAGAAGAGGTCACTGCACACAAGGGGTTTTTATAAGCCATGGGTGGGACCACTTTTAGGGCTTCAGGTGACAAGACCGTTCATCTAGTCACGCCACAACTCTGATTATTTGCATATCTGCCTGAGATGTAACTGCATGCCAATTTTGCAGCAAAACAACAACTTCTAGGTGCTTGATTTTTTTTTTTTTTTTGATGGAATTTGCTTGGTTATCTGGGATCATCTAATTTTGGGTAAATTTGCAATCGGTTTGCTTGGTGTTTTCTTGTCACACACTACATCTATTTTTGAATATTTCTTTTCGGCTCTGTAATAGGCCGGGCTCACAGGGTCTGATTCCAGCTGTAAGCCCAGGCCGATGCCCCTGCACATGGCCATATAATGTACTGCGTACTCACGAAGATGGTCATGTGCAGAGCTTTTTTGCTTTTGTCTTGTATTTCCTGCGTAATCACCTAGCGATGATGCGGGTACCCTCAGCCTATACCCAACCCGTACCTACAGCCCATCTGTTATGTAGTTGCGTATAGGCTGCAAGTGTATCCGCGACCATCAAGCACAGTGGGCTCTATGTTGCGGATATACACGGTAAAATACAACATGCTGCGTCCTGTTTTCTGCGAGCGCATAACGCATTTCCAACCCACTAATGTGAGCAGAATTGTGTGATCCCATGTATTTGATTGAACAGCGTATTATCTGTGGTGATACGCTGTTCAATCAGATTGGGGAATTCGCAATTCAAATTTGGTCGCGTGAGGCCTTCCGTATTTGTGATCACTGTTTTGTTTCCTGATCTGGTGATGGGACATTGCAGGGCGACACAGGGTCTGATACTGGAACAAGGTTGCCCCTTTTTGGGGTGGGTGCTCCATATACAGGGATCAGTATGGGGTTTACTAGGGTATTCCTGAGGGATTTCCGTGTTAGATTTGTTAAATGGACACTCTGGCAAAAAAAACATTTTTAATTATCAGTCCCCATGACAGGAGTGCTTGTATTCCCCCTGAGGTCCATGTAATGGCATCACACAGACTGAGACATTGACTACAAAAGGAATCCATAACCCCAAGCAGATCTGCGCTGGTCAGAACAGAGACCACCTAAAAAAGAAGAGCTGGGAGTTTCGGGTGATAAATCAATAACTATGGCCTCATGCCCACGGCCGTGACGGACTCTGCTAGTGGAATAGTGCAGTGTCATGTGACGCGGTGGGCGGGGAAGCGTATTCAGGCTACAGCTGAAGTATAGTGTGATGGCTGGCTGCCATTGACTACAGGGGAAGCCCCCTGCGTATTTCCACGGCAAATAGAACATGACACAGGTTATTTCACGCTGCAGAATCCCGCAGTGTAAATATTGTACTATTAGGTTCAATAGAAGCTAATAGCTGCAGTGTAACACGGCGGAAATCCACCCGTGGGCATTAGCCCTAAGGCTGGGTTCACACGGGGCGGATTTGCCGCGGGAATTCCACACAGATTTTCGTCATGGCAAATCCGCCTGCGGACGCTAATCTTGGGATTAGCCAGCCATGTCCACACGGGACGGCCAATCCGCTGCGGTAAATCAGGCTGGAACCGCGGCTTTCAAATATGCAGCATGTCTATTTATTTTTTCTTTCCGCTGCGGCCGCGCTCTCCTCTATGGGAGCAGCTGAAGAGCAAGCTGCTGGGCCGCTTTAAAGCCGCCGCGGGTTTTTCCGCGGCGGTTCTCCCGGCGGAAATCTCGCGGGTTTTGCTGCGGCCAAACCGTGAGATTTTCCGACGGGAATCCGCCCCGTGTGAACCCAGCCTAAAGGTAACATCTAGCCGACTTGGGGCGTCTGCACACGGCCGAATTAGCATTGCATACTCTGGAGCGGGCTTCCGCAGAAAATACCTGCCATAAGCATTCAATGTAAAGCGGGTTTTCATGCACACGAGCTGAAGGGCTCATCTTTTTTCATAGTTGCCGAAGACGACTACTTGTTTTCCTCATTTATGTAGCGCATACCTATTCCACGACGCGGTACACAGATTCTCCTCACCCCATGGGGGCTCGCCTATTGGAGGAAACCCACAAAACAGGGCTTGCAGATTGTGATTTTTTTTTTTGTTAGATTTTGGCCCAATGCCCATGGCCGTATTTGCACTGCGGTATCTGCTTACGGGGGAAAATCGCAACATGTCCTCTTTTAATGCGAGGCTCGCACAGACCGCCTCCATTGCAGTCAATGGAAGCCATCCGTCCCGCGGCGAGTCGCAGCGTATCTGCGTCATCACCGTCGCGACTCTCTGCACTGTGCATGTGCGCCAGCTGGAACATCCGCAGAGCAGAAAAAAAAGCCTTCAAGACTGGCACGCGGGGGTCACTGCAAGGGCACAGGGTCTGATTTCGCAGTCGGAATCCAACCCGGCCGTGGGCATTCGGCCTTAAGCCCCCGGACCCCTGTACTGCAAAGAAACAAGGTAACCACTGAGCCACCACGCCAATTAAGGCACATCCTGAACCCAAATGGTGCCCTATAGGCCCTGTTTACTAGTGGGGGTCCATCACACTTCTGATATCCCAGACTACGTAACTATAGGGTCGGCCATGAAAAAGTAGCCAAGCAACACCCCCTTATGAAAGCTGTTTAAAAGAAAATCTGTCTTTGTTGCCCATAGCAACCAATCACAGCACAGCTTTCATTTCTTATACTGCTGAGGTAAAATGAAAGCTGCGCTGTGATTGGCTGGACTTTGTGCCTGATTGTGAACCTAATCCATGGCCGTTCCTGGTAACTTTGTAGTGGCTGTTGCCCGTGTGTGGGCACTGATTGGCATCCTGGGAATAGGATGAGGAGATTCTGGCATCCTTCCGCCCCGCCACACATGACAATGTACTGAGTGCGAGCGGCGTGCCCCCTACCTCCCTGCTTTCTGCACTCTCAGCAGCAGGGGGCGCTGTTGCACAGCACAGGATGCGTCAGCTTGTTAACCTTTTGTGGCGCCCACCTTCTGCTCAGCGGCTCCTGTCCGCTGCAGCGTGCCCGCATGTAGTGCACGGAGCCGGGCATACAGTCCGAGCACACGCCCTGCTAGCGGCGGCTGCTCTCCACGTGGGTCGCAGTGCCCACCATCCGAGGCTGCGCACCAGCTCTGAGGGGGGAAGAGGAGGCAGCGCCGGCCTGACGTGAGACTGTCTGGAGCTGGAGACTATGGGAGCGCCCCGGCTGCCGCGCTGTGTGAGCGGCTCCCCGCACCAGGTACTGCTGACACGGGGGCGGCCGCATGGCTACAGCACACAGCTGCCTCGTGGTTGTCGCCTGTCGTGACTTGGAAGGCTTGTGCGGGGAGGGACCGGTCGGGACAGCAGTGTGTAGTGGGCACCGCACTGCCAGCGCTCGTTCATTGCAGTCAGAGGGTATGAATGGCACGTTGTGCTGTGTGCCAGGGCCGCCAGAGGGCGCTGCTGCTCACCTCGAGGAGAACTAGAGGCTGCTGTCAGTAGACTGGTATGTGACGGGTAGTTCTAGCCCAGGGGCCAAACTTGTGGTCACATCAGGGCCACATCAGCGTTATGGCTGATTCAGAAGAGCTTATTTAAACGGGTGTATTTGTGCTATTTTGGTGATTCTACAGTGAGAATCTCCTGTTAATTCTCATGGTGGGAAGAATAAAAAAAATTGTATTGCCCTAATGTGTTGCTGTCTGCGTTTACCACTTTTAATTATTGTATGCACATGTTTGTTTTTTCCTGTGCGTGTAAAAAAAAAAAATGGTGCAAATGACACATTTTTATATGCAAACTCATCACAGGTGCATGAAAATCGTAGACAAAACGAGCGCGATAACAGGTCAGATTTTCTGCGCGCTATATTGCGCTTGTAGATGTAAATGCAGCCTAGGGGGCCTTTTACACGTGCAGAGAGATCCTCCAGATTTCTGCGAGAATCTGAACAATAGTCGTTCATTGTAAAAGCGTGCGCCGACTGAACGCCGAGCGGAAGCCCAATAAGGAATCGAATTGCGTATTCTGTGAGCGGAGGAAAAATTGCAGCATGCTCTATTTTTCTGCAGACGACCGACCTACAGCCCATAGACTATTACCATTACATATGGGCGGCGGGTTACAGATGACATGGGAAATACAAATATTGAGAAAAAACCTGCACTGCGCATGACAAACTCCGAGCCGCCGCAATCATCGCAATACGGATACTGCAGGTGCGCAGTGTGACTGGCCCGGGCTCACAGCTGGAAATCTGTCTGCCCGAGTTAGACCGGCCTTAAGCCTCATGTCCACGTGGAAATCAGGCCTGCCGCGGATTTTACATGCAGAATCCCGCAGGGGGTCCCTCCTTTCCCGCGGACAATGGGCCTAAAAATAAGCATTACTTACCTGTCCGGACGCTGCAGATCTGCCTTCCGTCACGGCCGGATCTACTTTCTTTGGCCCGGTGGCTGTGCTCGGCAGCGGGCTGCGCGCATGCGTCGTGCATGCTTTATTTTATATTTTTTTATTTTTTTGATCTCCCGCGCGATTTTTATTTATTTTTATTTTTTTTTTTTGCTATGAAAAAATATAACATTATCAAAAGAATGTTTTTGGACCCATTCTGAACAGAATTCTTAAAAGTGCCGGATGAGCAAAAGGTTTCCAGTAGGATAAGTTATTTAAAGGAACAGACCTTTTGCCATAACAGGGTCTAGAATCAGGATTATAACCCCCTAGTGACCGCCTTATCGTGTTTTTACATCCTGCCATTGCAGGACGTGTATGGAGGGAGATCTCCCTCCATATACCATAGGTGTCAGCTGTTTCTTACAGCTGAAACCCGCAGGCAACAGCCCCGACAAACCACGCAGCCGATCGGGGTTGTTGGCCATTTAAATGTCGCTGTCAGACCTTACAGCGGCATTTAAATCCCACAAACGATGTTCAGAGGTCCCGTACAACCCCCACCCGCGCTGCGATGAGATCAGGAGAGCTGTGTGGGTGTCATGGCAGCCGGGGTCCTTCTGAAAAGCCCCAGGGCTGTCGTGGCAGAATGCCTATCAAGCCATCCCTGTAGGGTGGCTTTATATAGTGCCTGTCAGAATGCAGTATGATGTAATGCTATAGCAAATTTACAATAACAACATCTAAATAATCAAACAAAAATACATATTCCATAGTCTAATCTATTAAAGGAACGCCTTATTTACCGCGCTTGGTGAACATCCGGGAAAAAAAATCAGAACGCCAGAAATGCGCCTTTTTTGGTCACCAAGTTGCCAAGAAAAAATCTAATAAGCAATCCTAAAGTCATATATATTCAAAAATGGTACCAATGCAAACTACAGGACATCCTGCACAAAATGAGCCCTCGCACAACTAGGTCTGCAGGAAAAATAAAAAAAGGTATTGTGCGCAGAAGATGGCGACTAAGTAATTTAAAAAAAATTTAAATATCTTAAAAAAAAAAAAACTATATAAAATTGGTATCGTAGGAATCATACCGACCCATAGAGTAAAGTTATAAGGGCATTTTTGTTGCAGTTTGTGCGCCGTAGAAACAAAACGCAACAAAAGATGGTGGAATGTCGTTTTCTTTTCCATTTCTCTCCACTTGTAAATTTTAAAAAGTTTTTCAGTACCTTATATGGTACAATAAATAGTTTCATTGAAAAATACAACTCGTCCCGCAAAAAACAAGCCTTCATACAGCGACGTCGATGGAGAAATAAAGGAGCTACGATTTTTAGAACGGGGAAGAAAAAACAAAAATGGGGAAAAAACAGTGTGGTCACTTCCCAGGGGATAGGAAGAGTAGTAGATGGCCCTGTCTCAATTTGAGAAGGGAAAGGGGCTTCCTCCTTAGAGGGATTGTACCAGATTGTCAAATTATCCCCTATCCACATAGGAGGTAACCTGCTGAGACTCCCGCCGATCTTGAGAACTGGACTCCCATGTCTCGCTCTGCTGTCGCTTCTGCCCCCCCAGTTGCATAGCTCAGAATGGAACGCCGGCTGCGCGCTCACACACTCGCGCAGCACTCCATTAATTTCCATAGGGCTGATGGAAATATCCGAGCGGGTGCCGCTCTGGTATCTAGGCAGTACCATTGAAAGTGAATGGAGCGCTAGTTGAGTTTTCTTTGTGTGTGTGTGTCTCATTCTTGAGATTGCTAGGCGTCTCAGAAGTTGGACCCCTACCGATCAGCAAGTTATTCCCCACCCTGTGGATTGGGTATAATTTGGGTTAGAGGGGTTGTACCAGAATTTTAAACAGCAAGGAAATAAGCAGTGATGCCAGAATAGGGAAAAGATTAAAACCATTTTATATGGGTTCTAATAATAACCTTTTAACTGGTTAATGGTAAGAAAATTGACTTCCAATGTGGGAAAGTATTAATTTGGAGGGAGGCTGCTTTTTTATTTTTTTTTTGGTGCAACCATTTTTAACTTTACCGTATTGATTCATCTCAGATTTTTGAAATGGGAAAGCGTTCAGTTTTGCCCTGTTTTTACTTGTTTAGGAGTTAAGCGAGTTGTAAAGTTGGTAAATCGTGTCTACCATCAGGGCCTCCAGAAGTTCCAGGACTCCATATTGCCATCTGCTTAGTGAGGACGGCGAGTTCCCAGGTTACTTTCAACAGGATTGCGGCTGAGAGAAGAAACTTTATTACTTAAAACTGAAGTTCAGGATCCATTTTAAAATAAAACTATTTCATGAACGGCCTGCTCAGCACAGCACGTCTGTACTCCTTTCTGTGACATTCGTTCTTGAGGCGCATTAGGGCTTTATTGTATCTGAGTCATTCAGGAAATGGCTCAGTGTTTCTGTCAACAATAAAGACCTCTTGGGATATCAGTGGTGGATCGATCAGGAGCCATTAAAGGGATCGTGTAACCTAATAACCAAAGGAGCAAATCTAACCCTTTTAGTGGAGCCCATCAGTAGCCTTGTCTGTTACCATCGTTACATGGGTTAGTCGTGTCACAGATTGTAGGCATAGCGATGAGTAATGGGCTGTGCTCGCTGCCCGAGTCTAAAGTAGGAAGACAGTGTGGTTAGGTGACAAATACTAGATCAGCAGGGATTGATGGGACCCCAACCAATCCCTAGGATTGCAGTGCCCAGCCCTGACAGCTAGATGCAGTCTGAATGGAGTGATGGTCAGTCCTCCTGCACACGGGCAGATTTGCATTCTGTAATCCGGAGCGGGACTCTGCAACAAATCCAGTCCGTAGCATGCTATGAGAACGCGATTTCCTGCCCACGAGTGAAAATCTATTGCAATTTTATTATGTTTCTTTTTTTTCCCCACTCGCTTTTTTTTTCTCCGGGCGGTGCTGTCCATTCCGCGGCCATTCTGCAATCATCATTGCAGAATGGTCGCAGGAGCCGCGTCATTGCAATAGCCACGGTGCCACGGTGCAGCATCCTCTACTGTGCTGGTATGTCGGGCGGCACATCAGCAGCAGGGGAGAAGACTGTGGAGAGGTAAGCTGGGATCACCGGCCAAGCAGCTTGTTGAACTCTGCTGCGGGAATCCCACATGCGGGATCCGACGCGCCCGTGTGCAGGTGGCCTAAAACAATTTGTATTTCTAGTTTTGAGACCATTTGTATACAGGATTTTTAGTAAAAAGAAAAAAATACTAGGTTAGAACTGGGCTGGTTCCACATCTGTGTTGGACCCTCCGACCCAAAGTCACGTTGCAGAGCCGGCTGAAAACGGTGACCAAAAAAGCGTTTTTTTTTTCTACCGTACAAAAGCCGGGCAACTGAGCAGAAAATGGACGGACCCCATTATTGTCAATGGAGGTCCGTTCGGCGCAGTTTCATTCTGTCCTGAGACAGAACTGTTCGGACGTGGGGATTCCCCTTTCCTGCTTCCAGAGTGGAGCAGAAAAGTGGAATCCCCAATGCAGATGTGAAGCCATCCTTACTGGGTACCAGGACAGATCACCATGTGTTCATGTGGCTTTGCTACAGATTTCACTCTTTGCATTGCTAGGTGTAAAATCTGCAGTCAATCCAGAAGAAATCTGGCACAGCGTGTCGTCCCACCCCTAAGGATACTTTCTATTAAACCCCTTAAGGACATGGCCCTTTTTTTTTTTTTTTTCCATTTTCGGTTTTTTCTTCTCGCGTGTGGCTTATCAGAGCTCTTGCTGCCGGCACCCACGTTGTATGAAGAGCGATCGTCCCGCGATCTCCCTCCATACGGGCCCCGGTGCTGCAGGACGTTTCATATCAGCCACCTGATTGGCTGATATTAAACTTGTTGAATTTCTCTTTAAAGCGGTCGCCTGGATGTCAGACAACTTCTTAATAAGGTGAGCCAAATGTGTTAAAACAATAAAAGTAGTCCTCTGCCCCAGCTGCTGCAGCGCTGCGATCCTCTCTGCCTTTGTTTAGGAATGGCTGCCATTTGACCACTGCAGTCACGTGCCGTTCTCCTGCTATCACCGCTCAGATGCTGGGAGTCATGATGCCAGGAGAACGGCACCACATCGCTGCATCAAGTGGTAGTCATTCCTTAACCCCTTAGTGACTAAGCCTGTTTACTCCTTAATGAGCAACTGATATTTCAGCTTGTTTCATTGTTGCATTCCAGGAGCCATAACTTTTTAACTTTTCCGTTGAAATAGCCATAGAAGAGCTTGGTTTTTTTGCAGAACAAGTTGTATGTTTTTTTTTCGGCATAATTTTTGGATACATGTATTGTCTAACTTATTAATTCTCATTTTTAAAGCGTATTGGGGTGGGGGGAAATTCTGCTATTTATCTGTTTTTTGGATTTCATTTTTATGGAGTTCAGGTTGCAAAATTAAATAATCACATTCTCTGGGTCAACATGATTCCAATGATACCAAGTTTATACAGTGTTTGTTTTTTGGGGGTTGTTTTTGTGTGTTTTTAGTTTTTTTCAAGATTTGTTTTTGTGGCACCCTGTTCAGAGCCAAAACCTTTTTATTTTTCCATCCATAGACAATGCTCTGTTGGGGCTTGTATTTTGCATGATGAACTTATTCAATTTTTGGGAACACATAACATTTTGATTGCATCTTATTCCATTTTTTTGTTCTAGCGGGCCAAAAAACGGTCTGCAATTCTGCCTTTTTTTTCAGTCTAATGTTATAGTAATTCTGCAGGTTGGTACGATTAGGCCAATACCAAATTTATATAGGTGTTTTGTTTTGTTTTTTTTTCTTTTATTGCTGTATTCAAATCAGTTGTGTTGTGAAAGGGGGTTTTTTTTGTTTGCTAGATGAGTTGAACTCTTAGGGCTCATTCAGGCGAGCGTGTTTATGTGCATAGAATCGTGCGCACCTAACCACACGTCTGTTAAAACCATTGGTTCCCTATGCTGTGTTCACATGTCCGTGTTTTACAGGCGTGTAAACATGTGTACCTACTAAGCCTAGGACATGTGTACACCATAGGTTCGTGGTGCGTGTCAATATTCCCTGCAGGGAGTCCCCTTGTCCCTGAACACTGTGAGAGCACTGTCACAGTGATCAGTGCAAGGGGATTCCCTGCAGGGAGTAAAGAATCCCCTGCCACAGCTGTGCCAGAGGATTGCGATGTTCTCCTATTGCTTTCAAAGGGGCCACCGCTGTCAAAGAAAAATGGTCCTACTAGGGGACTTAATGATCACCACATTTTATTGTTCTTCTAATACGCTACTATAATGGTGCATTAGAAAGCCTATGAAGCTTAGCCAGGAGGTCCGATGGGTGACAGAGGGTTAAACACTGGGGAGGTCAGGTTTCTTTATCCGACAGCCAAGCACCCATTCCATTCACTATAGTAGACCCATGCCGGGCTTCCAATGCAGCACCATCAAAAAAACGGTGCTGCAGAATAAATGGCTGCCATGAAAAGGCGTATGGGCGGTAATTAAGGGGTTAACAAGACCTGAAGGACACTGACCCTGCAGCACTGGATCACAGGGAGGAGAAAACGGTTAAGTACCTCGGTATCCAATTGTTTTAACAGATTTGGCTCCGTTTTTTAGTTGTCCCACCTGGACAGCCCTTATAAACACAAGTTCAGCTGCAAACCTCCATTGTCCGACTGAGGTGCGAGGCGCTGAGCTTTACACGTACTGAATAGGCCTGCCCGTCCTGCTCATGCCATGCTCTTCACATCCAGCTTGTCTTTGCGCTGTTCTTACAGGTCCGTGTCCTGGCCTGAGTCTTTTTGCATGAATGGGTCCCATGTAATCCTATGGCTACATCACAGGATATATTTCCTGCTCACAGATTTCCTTTATGACTTTCTTTCATTGCAGTTTATTTCCGCATACAATATTGATTGGGGTTCTAATGACTGAAATATGTAGATGCCAAAATCATATGGAAAACTGATAACCGTCTCTAATTGTCAACCAAAAGTGATATAATGTGAAGATGAAAGACAATTAACCCAAAGTGCCCAATGCTGCAGATGTAGACCGTTTGACATTGTATATTGAGGCTGTGTAATATCTGTCCAGGAAATTGACCAATATCACAGTCTTAAGGCCCATTTACACGGAACGATCACTCAAGATCCGCTCAAACGACAGTTTGAGTGACAGTTTTGAGCGATCGTGTTTGCATAACTCTTAAGTAGCTAATTAGCTACTTAAGAGCTAATGCAGGCTTCTGGATACCGCCGCCATAGCTCCGAGACCAAACAGCTGTTTTGGATATGCAAACAGCTGCATTATTCTCAGAGCTTTCAGCTGGTGTTCCGCTAAGAACTGCTAGCGGGATACCAGCTGAAAGAATACGGTCAGCGCCGCCCACTGAGAAAATCAGCATGAGGCGCTGATAAGACATACAGCTTGCTGGAAATCACCAATGAACGAATAGTGCACGATGGCCCGCACGTTTAGACGCAACGATTATTGCTCAAAAGATGGCTTTTAAACGATAGTCGTTGTGTCTAAATGGGCCTTTAAACATGCAATTTTTCTATGCAATGCAGTTGGCGAGGAAAAAAGCATTTGCTATATACGGTTTTTCTCGCCTGTGAAAATTGCATGCCATTTCAATAGTCCTTTGTCACTACCTTTTGGATGGTGTTACATAGAAAATGTCTTGGGTTTTCCATTATCTCTGCCAATTATGAAAAGGTCTTGGGTTTTCCTCAACTTAAGGCTAACTTTAGTAAACCAATTTTACCCATTGTAACATGGAGATAATAGATGCTCTCCTGCAATAACAGTAACTTTTTTTTTTTTTTATATACGTTTTTAGGCTTGAATGGCTTTAGTAAAGGACAGAGGGTACGATGACGAAGCACCCACCAAACCGTAGAGGCATCTCTTTTGAGGTTGGAGCACAACTGGAAGCTCGCGATCGGTTGAAGAAATGGTATGCATTGCTACACTTCATGTACTCAGTATTGTAATATTCTAACCTTTGCTATACTGATATTTTTGGTGGTCTTGCATCTGTTGCCCTCAGGTATGCTGCACACATTGAAGAAATAGATTATGAAGAAGGTAAAGTGTTGATCCATTTTAAGCGGTGGAATCACAGATACGATGAATGGTTTTGCTGGGACAGCCCTTACCTTCGTCCTCTAGAAAAGATCCAGCTGAGAAGGGAAGGCTTGGTAGAAGACGAGCCCACTGTGGTAATTAGCATTTTTGTGTATCATGAAGAATTGTCTTGTGCTTTTGGTTTTCTTGCTATCTTTTTTAAATAAATGGGTTGTTCTAGACTTATGTACTGATGATCCATGTTTAGGAGGAACATCGGATTTTAGGTTGAAAAAAGGTTTGTCCACTTAGCCTATTATACCCCTTCCCCCTGTGATGATCCAGAGAGGCAGGCCAAAAAAAAACCCTTTCTTCTAGATGCAGAGGGCGCCCCCTTGTTATAGTTTTTGGTATTATTGGTTTGTAGGAAAGATCCCTGTTTTGACCCCTGATATTATAATTAGCTTTCTGTCGCCCATCAGTTTTTTTTGTTTTTTTTTTATTATTATTATATAATCCCAATTTTGATAACCTCTCTGGGTATTGTAGTCCGCCCATTTCATTTATTGCTTTAGTTGCCAGCTTTTGTACCCGCTCAAGCTCTGCTATGACCTTCTTGAGTACCAGCGCCCAGAACTGCACACAATAATCCATGTGTGGTCTAAGCAGTGACTTGTAAGGAGGAAGAACAATGTTCCCATCATGTGCCCCAAGACCTCTTTTAATGCAGCCCATAATCCTATTTGCCTTGGCAGCAGCTGCCTGACACTGGTTGCTCCACTGAAGTTTACAGTCAGTTAACTAAAAATCCCCAACTTTTTTTCCATATCAGTGTTTCCCAGTGGTTTCCCATTTAGTATGTAATGGTGACATGTATTTCCTCTGCCCATGTGCATAACCTTACATTTAAGTGTTAAACCGCATTTGCCACTTTTCTCTCCAACCTCCTACATATCTAGATCCATTTGTAACTGCCTTGCATCCTCTCTTGTGTTAATTATTTTACGTAGTTTTGTAACATCTGCAAATATTGATATTTTACTGTGCAATCCCTCCAGAACGCTGTTAATAAATATATTAAAATGTCTAGTACCCAGTTCTGCCCCCCTGTGGTACCCCACTAGTAATAGCGATCCAACCGGAGTATATACCATTAAAAATCGTCCTCTGCTTTCTATCACTAAGCCAGTTACCCACTTACACACAATCTCAAGATCACCGATCAGCAACTTATCCCCTGTTCTGTGGACACGGGATAACCTGAAACAGATGGTCACTATAGACTATAGTTTGGCTTCCTAATTGGTCATTTTGGTGATGATTGACTAGAGAAGTGGTGACACCCAGCTCTCACTTAGGCCTCATGTCCACGGGGAAAATCAGGCCCGCTACGGATTCTCCTAAAATAGGAAGACCCGCACGAAAATGGAGCATGGTCCAGATTTTTTCATGCTCCATTTTTTTTTTTTTAAATCCCTTTTATTGACCATCCGCGGGCATTTATCTACCCCGCAGGTGGTCAATGCATCCCTATGGGATGCGGATCCGCGTGCAGGAGAAGGGTTAAAATCCGCTGCGGATTTTAATTCTTCTTTTGCCCGTGGACATGAGGCCTTAGTCATTTTTTACGAAGAGGAATCCCACAAATGCAGTTTAAAAAAAAAACAGAATCTTTTTTTTTTTTTTTTTTTTTTTTTTTTTGTATGGAGAATGCAGATATTTATGAAAATCAAATGTCAGCAGAGTGAACAGGTTTTTAAAAAAAATTTTTTAGTCACTCTAAAGTATTATATATTCTTTTTTTTTTTTGGTAGGTTTTTCGTGTAAACGAGCAAGTATTGGCTTGTTGGTCCGATTGTCGGTTTTATCCAGCAAAAATAACCTCTGTCAACAAAGATGGTGAGTACTGCTATTTAAAGGGGTCGTCCTGCTAAAAGAAAATTGTTGCCCTACAGCTTAGCATGGTGGATGAGCCTAAATAAGGCGTAGTCTCCTGCTGTCTCGATGCAGCCAGGTCTTCTTCGTCTTCTCTATTTCCTGCTGCAGCAATGACGCCCCAACGCTGATGTGTAACGGCTGCTGCAGGGGTACGCTTTTCAGGTTGTCGTTGAGACATAGCTTATGACTGGGTGCGCCATATATCTGTGGGAGATACACTTTTTATAGGGGTTTTTCGGAACTTGACAATTAAGGACTCCTCCTTAGGATGGGTCATCCATATCAGATCAGTGGGGAAGGGGTGTGGCTCTTCATTCCATCAGCTGATTAAAGATGCCGCCATATTCAGGTTCATCGTATACATTTCATAATGACAGTTCCTGGCATTGCAGCTTAATCCCCTTCATCTATATGGAACTGCGCTACTCAGCGGCCATGTGACTGACGAATGTGATGTTATTGGCTGGGGGGATCGCTGGATTTGACTGAGCACTGCTGCCTCTTCAAACGGGTGACGGGAGTTGAATTCCTGTCTGATCAGATATTAGTCATCTACCCTAAGGATAGGTAATCGTTATTTAGCTTCCGGAAAACGCTTCTAAATACTATGTGGTTTTCATCTTTGTAAAGAAATATGTATTAATTTGTAGTATTAATTGTATATTTTGTTTTTTCCCTACATTTTAGGCACTTACACTGTAAAGTTTTTTGATGGTGTTATTCAGACAGTTAAAAATATTCATGTGAAAGCCTTTTCCAAAGATCAGGTAAGACTGGGGACCTTCTGGTTTTGGTAATTGCATTAATTGGGTCTAGTAGTAGTAGCTGCATATTATTCAGTTGGCCACATTCTACTTTAATATTCTCCATAAACCGTACTATTCAGAATTGATCATTTATCTTCCCTGATCTGTTTTACGTTTAGCTTGTCTGTTTTGCTGTTCTTTCATACATTTTGGCTATTAGCTTCACCATCTGACTTTTTTCATAATACGTGATTGTTGCACACAACAATTATGCTGCATGACAAAAAAGTATTAAAAAAAGTAATTAAAAAGATGTATGTACCCAAATCTACTAAAAAAACACCACAGCTCGTTACAGAAAAAGCCCTCAGAGCTCTGTCGATGGAAAATAAGTTATTAGACTTTGAATTTGCAGTGATGCAAAATATTATATATAATTTTTTTTTATAAAGTGTGTGTGTGTGTGTGTGTGTGTGTGTGTGTGTGTGTGTTTTTTTTGTTTTCCTTCTGTTTTCGGTCCCACCCCCTTCCTTAAAAAATCCTAACACATTTTTATCTGTTGCTGTCTAAGGGCTTGTTTTTTGTGGGATGAGTTGTATTTTTCAATGGTACTATTTAATGTATCATATAATGTGCTGGTAAGTGTGGTGAAATGGGGAAAAAAACCCAAATTCCACCATCTTTGAGTGTGTCTTGTCTCTACGGCGTGCATACTGCAACAAATATGACCTGATTAACTTTTTACTCTGTAGGTCAGTACGATGACTACAATACCAGTCGTATCCCTTTTTTATTTTTTTTAAATTTATTTATTTTTTATTTTTTGCTGTACTATTATTTTTTTCAAAGCCATATATTTAAATTTTTTTCTAATTTTCTGTTTCCATCTTCTGACCCCAATAACTTTTTTACAAATTTTTTTAGTTGTGTGAGGGGCAGGCGGGAGCCCTCTCTCTCTCCCTCTTTTCCACCCCCCCCCCCCCCTCCCTCCCACTCCCCGCTGCAACCCCCCACTCACCCACGGCGCCCCCCGAATCTTTTCACCCGACTACGGAAGTACTCGAAAATCGCGGCGCTCGTGCGAAAAAGGGGCGTGGCCGAGTAGGTTCGCTCATCTCTATATGTAACCAAAAAATGGTACCAATAAAAACTGCAGTTTGTAACGTAAAAAAAGCCTTCGTGTGGCCGAGTCTATGTAAAAAAAAAAAAAAAAAAAATATATATATATATATATATATAATATATATATATATATATATATATAATATATATATATATATATATATATATATATATATATATATATATATATATATATATATATATATATATATATATATATATATATTATAGTTTTTGAGAAGTGGAGATGAAAAATCCCCCAAAAATCGTCACGTCCTGCTTTTCAAAATAGGCAGTGTTATGGGGTTAAGAGGGAAACCCAAGTTTTTTTTAATTCTTTTTCCATTTTAGCAAGATGGAGAATGATGTACTACTGAGATCACATAATACTTGGCTGTTTTGCATTAGAGATTGCAGTCGCTCCGCCTAATGACTTCTCTGAAGGAAAAGCACTATTACAATAGCATTCTAATCATAACCTCTGTAATATTCATAGACTTATTCACATTGTTCTGTTGATTGAGTCTAAAACCATCTTCTGATGTTGGCTTAAATGGATTTATGTAGTCTGCTACGTCAAGAGCATAATACCGTATGTTCATATAAGCTACAGTGATATGGATAGTTTTTTTATTTTAAATTTTACAATGTAAGTTTTTTTTATTAAGTCGTTTGCCAGTATTACAGCTGTACTAATAAAGGGGTTGTTCATGTTTAGAAAAACATGGCTACATTCTTCCAAGGACTGCGCCATTCCTGTCCATGGAGTTGTATCTGCTATTGCAGCTCCGCTCCATTGACACGAATAGGAACTGAGCTGCAATACCAGACACAACCCACGCACAAGGGTGGCACTGTTTGGGAATGAAGCAACCATGTTTTTCTAACCGTGGACAGCCCCTTTAAAATGCCTGTGGTATCTTACTGTTTGACTTCATTGTAGGCGGGTGCTGCTCGTTCAAGACAAAGAGAGCGGCCCACAGATAGCACTTCACCTTCTGATAAACACAGAGGTAAATTTAGAGAACAGAGGAAAAGTTCAGAGAACACGACCATCGAGAAGGAGAAACCGCAGACCACAGATAAGAAAGCGGTGCAGTCGGATAAAGATAAGAAACCTGTACCCTGCGAAAAGAGCAAAGTACCTTCTGTAAAAAATGAGAAGGAGGACAAAGAGAACATATCTGAGAACGAAAGAGATTCTTCTGCGGAGACTCGGCCAGAAGAGAGAAACGGACAAAACGACAGCTTGAAAGCACCACATGAAAATGGAGACCGGAGGAGGAAACGCGATCGCTCATCCTCTCTAACATCTGGTAGGTTACAGAAGCGAGCAGGGCTTCTGGGGGAGACAACGGGTAATTCTGTCTTGTAGCTTTGATCTAGCTGCAGTTTTTAAAACCTCCAAAGGGGTTTAGAAGAATATAAAAATAGTAGTAGTCCTCTTCCATAAACTAAAGTGGCTGTCTAGTCTTCTGATTGTGGTTATTGTTGCAAGGACCTCTTCTGCTCCCAGTTTATGGTCATGTTTTCAGCTGACCTCCTGTCAGGATGGAGATTAGATATAGTATTTTAAAATCTTTACTTTTCCTTCATCATTCCTAAATACTCTGAATGGATGAAATGTCTAACTCTTCACATGTTACTGACAGATCCAAGTTCACAAACTCTTCAACCGGTGACATTGGAACTAAGAAGAAGGAAGATCTCTATAGCCTCAGAAACCCATACCAAACGTCCGCGGCTGGAAAAAAGTTAGTAAGCCCAGGATGCTAATGTCTGCATGCGACCATTACAGGTGGAGGGAAGAAGCTGACTTGTCAATGTATGACTGACCAGAGGTCTATTATAATGGCTTGATCATTATTATTTGTCTGCAGAAGCCTTTCTTGCAAATTCTATCAGGGTGTACTTTATTGTTTTGCTATTGAAAATATGTTAAAAAGTCGGTTAAAATATAATAACTTAGATTTTAAAAAAAACAAACCTCTTGGTTCATTTTGTATTGCCTGAAACTGCTAGAACTAGCCTTTTACCTCCACTAATGTAATTGGAGCAGGTGGTGTACTGATGATATTAGTTGATAATACCTTACCTGTTTTCTGTAAACTGTTAATTTGCTGATTGGGCAGACTTGCCATTATCCGTGCTACATTGCTGCACGCTGCGCATCCCTTTAATAAGTTTCCGTACGCTGTTCTGTTTCGATAAATAGGTGCAACAAAGTTGGCGCTGTGCCTATTTTATACTCGGCTTGCAGTGCGACATTGGCCATAGTCTATTGTGCTTTCTGCAAAATGGAGTACGATTGTTAACATACAGTATGTACAGTAGTGTGTTTTTTGTTTTTTTTCTGTCTACTTGCGTTAAATACCTCTAACCTGGGTCTAAGCATGGTGCAATTGCTGCAAATTTCAGCCATATATCGTGCAACAAATGAGGACGGGGTTTTCAAATCGCCATCTGCAAATATCAGAACAGATTGGCACAGAAATATGAGCTGCTGATTTTGTAATGTATGGCATCTTGATGCGTTCCAGAGGAAGAAACCCACCACCACCTATCGGGAGAACGTGGCTGTTGTCCCTGGTTAAGCTGTAGAAACCAGCTGGCAGCAACCGCAAAAAAGGCGGCTTAAGAACTTCTGGAATGTTTAGTTGTAGTGACCCTCTGGTTTGGGGGTGGGGGGGATTTTACATGCTGTTTTCTAGGGATGTCCCTCTGGTATGCCGATTTGGGATCCTGTTTTCAGCCGTCCAAGATGGGCTCCGCAGTTTTCTAGCTACCTAATGCGCTCTCTGACTGGCCAGCGCTGATCATGTGAGAATCTGCGGCTAATCAAAGGACCGCTTCTATAGTTAAAAAGGGGGCTACGAGGTAACCGTTTCCTAATAACTGCAGACGTCTCCTGTTGGATATTTATCATGTATCCTAATAATATGCCATACGTCTCTCATTGGAATGCCCCAATAATTGGCATAAAACCCATTTTAAATTGGCATTGCCCTGGATTCAAGTCAATTGCCATGTATTAAAAGCTTTTATAATTAATAAAGGCGTAACTTAACTCTATTAATGCTTTTAGGAAAGAATGTTACCGCTACGTCCCCGAAAACTGAAAATGTGTCTGATGGAGAACAGGCGTGTGCAGATGATGAGCGTGAGAAGGATCATAAACTCTCACCTCTCTCGCCTAGTAGAAGTCAGGAGGCCCCTGCTGACCTGGAGGCGACAGCAGAAACTGCACCAGAGGAGGAACTGGTGCAGGAGAACGGTCCGGCCGTGGAAGAAGGTGCGGTGCTTCTGTAATTCAATCTTCTTGATTTTCTTTTTTATATATAATATAGATTTTTTTTACATTCGATATTTAATACAAAGTTATAATTTTGGATACATTGTGTAAACTGAGCTAAATTTCTCTTCTCCCTGTCTGACATCCTTTTCCCTCAAAGTAAAAACAGAGGACTCTACACCGGTGGATCATGTGAAACCTGAACCCTCTGAAGTGCAAGCATTGCCTTCAGAGGATATTGTCAAGCCTGCCGCAGCCGATGAGTCGGGTGTTGTCCTAGACATCAAAACCGATGGCGATGAGAAAGAACTTCCCGGACCAAATGAAATTCAGATGATCACTACAATATCAGGTGAAGACGTGACATAGTCTCGTAGTCGCTGTCTTAATGATATGTACTTGCTGTTGTGTCCTCCGTATTACAAACTAAGCCTAGCATTAAGACTAGTGTGTTATGTTTGCTTCTGACTTACACTATATAATATCCGTGTCTGCTGTGTGTAGGCCTTGCGCTAGCAGTTTTGGAGCTTGTTTTAGTGGCTTGGCTCTTCTAGACAGCATGTTATCTTCTATATAATAGTCTGCATGAAGGGCTAAGAAGATGTCTTCATTCTCACTTCTCTGCTGTCATCTGTGTCTAGCATGACCTGCTTTTTTACACTGTGAAATTGGCATTGCGAAGCTTTATTACCGTTTTTTTTTAAAAGGATATTTCCATCAATGTTAAGGCATATTGCTAGGTGGATATGCCATAGCATTGATTGGTGTGCGTCCGAGCCCCAGGACCTCTGCAGATTCTAAAAATCAAGGGGCGGAGATCCATTTTGCACAGTGACCACTTCCTGCAAAGTTACTAGGAGTGTCAGTATACATGGTAAATTGGGGAAGGAGCCTCTTCATTCAGAGTATAGGTTAGGGGTCTCTACAGTTGTTAGATGCTAGCTTTGATCAATTCCTCCCTACACCCCTAGTGCTTTGTTGCTTTACTAAATAAGTGCTTTTTCTTCTTGCTGCTCAAATAGGTAATAGTGAGCCACTTTACTTGGCACTATTTGCATTCTTAGGTTTCTTTACATACTTTACTTGCCAAGCCTCAATTGCACATGCCCACCCTGTTGGTTGCGCTACATATTACAATCGCCACTAACTAATCTAATTGTAGGGGACACAAACGGATGTTTTAATATTTGGTAACTATTTGAGTCAATGAATGATCAAAGTATCCGATTTGTGGTTTACGTGTGTAAAACTTTTATATGTTCAAACCTATATATAAATTTTAAAACTTTTAAAAGGGTATTCTGGGATGACCTATCCTTAGGATAGGTCATCAATATTTAATGGAGTGGGACCTCTGGTACCGTCGTTAATTGGCTCCATACACTGAGCAGTGGCCCAGAGTGGTGCTGCAAGCTTAGTCCCATTCACTTCAATGGGACGGAGCTTGCATTACCTTTCATGGTGACTACACCAGGAGCGCTGGGTGCCTGACCCTACCAATCTCATATGGATGACTTATGCTAAAGATAGGTCATATAAATGTCCCAGAATTCCCCTTTAACTGGTAACAATAGTCTTTCCTTCTTACTATAACTTTAACATTAGAAGTATAAGAGTAGGTGTCAAATTTAAGGGTTTTTTTTCTTTTTTTTGTCCAGACTCCACCTTTGATTAACACTAGCTATGTGGTGGCTCTAGTATATATGCATTTTGGATTTTTTGTGCTTTTTATCTTTTTTTCTTCTTCTCTTCATCGATCATCTTGTGAGTCTTTTTTTTCCCCCCACACACGTGCATCAGATGCTCAGTTAGTGAGCCTCCGATGCAGAGTCATTAGTTTTTGACAGAATAGTGTTGTACTATCTTAGTGGATAAGTATTTCTTATGTATATCTGTACTTGTGCATAGTAGATGGGGAGGCGCTCGATCCTCCTGAGACTGTTCAGCCAGCCCACCACAGACTGTCCAGCACACCCATCAGACCAATGAAGGATAATATGCATGCGGCGCGGAAACACTAAAGCCTTTGCCAATTATCCAGGGCAGAGCATACCTCTAAAATCAAAGTAGCTATATAAATGCCAATTTATCACCTATATATGAGTGTTTTAATAGGTGAAGAAAAAGGAAGAAAGGTACCCTTTAACCTCTTCCCACTCCAGGATGTACATTTATGTCCTGGAGTGTCGGGGTACGTATGCAGAGAGGTCGCGGGGCGAAAAATAAAGTTATTGCGCACACAAGATGACCGCAGAAAATAATTGAAAAAAATGTCTTTCAAAAAACAATTGAAAAAAATGACTTTCAAAAAATAGTATAGTTAAAAAAAAACAACAAAACTATACAAGTTTGTTATCGTAGTAATCGTACTGACCCATAGAATAAAGTTATGACGCTTTTGTTGCAGTTTGTGCGCTGTAGAAACAAGACGCACTGACTGATGGCGGCATGTCGTGTTTTTTTTTTTTCATTTTACTCCCCTTTTTTTACTCCAGAATTTTTTAAAAGTTTTTCAGTACTTTATATGGTACATTTAAATGGCACCATTGAAAAATACAACTCGTCCCGCAAAAAACAAGCCTTATACAGCGACGTCGATGGATAAATTAAGAGGTTACGATTTTTTTTTAAGGGGGGGGGGGGGGGAACAAAAATATGGGGGGTGGGGTCATGAAGGGGTTAAACACATGAACACTCAGCTGAACTGGGCATTCATGTGTATGTGGAAATCTGGAGCGATGGCTGTATGGCCAACAGCTATTGAAGGTACACAGACACCTTAAGATTGGGTGCCTGGTCCCAGCAATTGGTGTAAAAGTTGCCACCTATTCAAGGTCCCCCAGTGAGTGGGTGATAAGGATACAACTGAGACAGATGTTGTTAAGCATTCATATATTAAACACTATGCATATTCTTGAGTTTATCTGCAAGTTATTCCATGATACTGATGAGACAACTTGTTTGCCTATGCATAGGGGTGGGAATTAAAAATATAATTTTTTTTCTGCACAGTGCAGAAAATATATTTAGGCTGGGTTCACACGGGGCGGATTTGCCACGGAAATTCCATGTGGAATTTTGCCGCGGCAAATCCGCATGCGGTGGCTAATCCCGGGATTAGCCAGCCATGTGGACGAGATTTCTCCAAAATTTGGTCCACACGGGACGGCAAAGCCGCTGCTGCGGCGCGGATTTGCCGAACGCAGCATGTCAATTTTTTTTTTTTCTGCTGCGGCCGCGCTATCCTCTGTGGGAGCGCTGGCCGCAGCAGAAGAGCGAGCGGCCAGGCCGCTTCAAAGCCGCCGTGGCTTTTGCCGCAGCGGTTCTCCCGGGGGAGATGTCGCAGTTTTTGCTGCGGCCAAGCCGCAACGTTTCCGTCGGCAATCCGCCCTGTGTGACTGTGGCCTTAATGTAAAAATTACAAAAAAGCCATATTGTATATTTGCTGACCACAGAGTCCATGTTAATAAAAGGTGGAGAATCATTCTAAAACACCAGACAATTGGTCTTATCTTAGAAGTCACAACTGATAAATAAAGTGAGTTGTAGTAGCAGTAGTGCTAACGTCTTTGTCTGGGTTTTTCCCCCTAGCTCCTATGAAGCGGAATCCACGATCTGACAATTCTGCTAAATACAGCAGAGAACCTTGTAAGATGCTTTGCCTAATTGCTTTGCACTATCATAATGTATATAGTCTGTGAAGAATATGCCCAATAGTGATCTAGTGAAATAAGATGACAGTTGTGCACGCACCTATAGAAGTAGTGCTGCTCTTTTTCTCCAAAGGCAAGCTTTATTGCATAAGTTTACTTTTCTTTATCTCCATACTTTACTTTTCGCTTACGGTAATTATATTGGCTGCATTTAAAGAAAAATAGCCTTTTTTTTTTTTTTTTTTTAAAGAACATTAAATGCGTTCTTTGACATTAAACTTTTAGAGTGGCTGGTTTCATGTGGCTTTTAAGGGGGCTGTCCAGTTGTAAACTATTGATGACCTAGGCTTAGGATAGAAAAATGGTATAGTGGCGGGGTGTCCACCGCCTGGAATCTCCGCTGATCTGTTTGCTGGGCCAATGTGCTCCTGGAATGAGCTGATTTCTGTATGAAGTTGACAACTCCGTTCCCACTGTAGTGGCCAGGTTCAGTATTGCAGGTCATTTTCTGCAATGGGAACTTTACTTTTATGAAACCTGACCACTACATTGGGAAACAGAGCTGTCTGCTTCCTGCAGAAATAAGCTTAGTTCAGTCAACGGACTCCAGTATGTCCTCCTTTATTTGGGGGGGGGCTGCGCTTCGGGCCCTGTTCGTATACTATGTGGCTAGTCAACTTATACATTTAAGCTGTTGGCTTGGAAATGACTCCCTCCCTAATTCGGAGACCCACTTGGCGCATTTCCTAAACCTTTCTAGCCTGTGGCCGGTATTAGAGGCTATCCAGTAGGCTGCTCCCTGTTCATAGGCTGGCTTCGCATATTTGGAGACAATCCAAGTCTATCTGCAAATTGTCTGATATAGTGGCATAATCCTGGACTTTGGGAGCTATATTCCCCGTGGGACATACATGTATGGGGGCAATACAGTATACAGACACTAGGGGACTTGTATAGATTGATTACCCTTGTTTCTTTTGACCAATTACAAACTAAGTATGAATTGCCTTGTACCTACTTTTATGTGTATCTACGGATTAGACATCTGCCAACCTTTGCATATCACACTACCCCTTAATTGGCATATCGCATTCCCAAGGCCCTAGGGGCCTCATATCCGCATTATATTCCTATCTGATATTAGACAAAATATCCCATGCAACACCTTTAGCTCTAAGAAAATGTAGGACGCTTATACCCACATTAACAGACGATACCTATCAAGAGGTATTGGAATCACCTTTTATTTGTTTCTCAGGCTGCAAATAATAAGCTGATACAGCTATACATTGTACACCAATGCTACCTAACCCTGCAAGGCTACACAAAATGGATAGTCATCAATGAACTGTATTCGTTGCTCATGCATGTATGCTGATTTTTGGCATATGATTTGGGAGCGCCCTGCCATTCAGGATTTTTGGGGGGAGGTTACGAGCCTTCTCTCTGAGATCTTGGGAATTCCTTTACCTTTGAGTCCTGAGATTTGCCTGTTTTTGGGTACCTTACAGAGAGATATGGCAACACCACATAAGAATATTCCTGAGGGAAACTCTGTTCTTAGCCAGGAAAACGATCGCTTTCCGATGGATAGATCAAAAAACCACCTCATTGTCTATGTGGAGGAAACTGGTAAATTCAGTCGTGCCATTTAACTGCGTGGTCTATAAAGGACGTCAATATCCTGAAAAGTTTGAGAAAGTATACTCTCACTTGTTATCCTCCATGCTTGCTCTCTTCATCAATATCAGTGCTCCAGGGGGGCTTCCTATAGCTAGTGTACTTCCAGATGAGACTTGTGGTCCTCTGGATATATGTTAACCGTGTAAATTCTGGTTGCTCAATTGCGGTAATTGATGAGGGGGCCTTGTTCTGTCTCCCCTCACTTGCTCTTTCGGTTCACTAAATTATTGTGCTGCATGTACTACATTTCTGTTTTGCTGGGCTTTGCCTGTATGTGGAATGTACATCAATAAAACGAGTTTAAAAAAAAAAAAGAAGAAATAATGAGCTCAGTTCTTGAATGCATTGGTCAAGCGAACAACTGATTGGCGGTGTTCCTGGGCAGCTGACCCTTGCTAATCTACTATTGGTGGGTAATCCTAAGGATAGGCCATCAATAGTTTACAACTGGACAGCCCGTTTTAAAGGAGTCATGGTACGACTGCCCCAGATTTACAGAGTAATGTGTGTTGGTTTTTTTTGCTTTTTTTTTTATTACCATTTTCTGCTCTTGACTAACTTTCTTACAATCTTGGACAATCCCCCTTTTTACCACTGCCTTTTAGCATCTGTTTTACAGCCATGATACCAACCAACAGGATTAGAAAGGCGTTTACGTATGATTGGCTATTTCCATCAGCTCCAATGAATGCAATTTTACTCAAATCATATTGAGTAGGAGCTACGGTCCTCCAGTGACCGACAAGTGGGGCAAATGGGAACCCTGCTGTCTTGTGACTGGTGAGGGTACTAGTCGTTGGAACCCCACCGATTAGCTATTTATCTCATATCCCGTGAATAAGGGATGACGTTAACTAACTGGAATACCCCTTTAAGTTGAAGACGTGTCATCAAGTTCATTAACAACTCCAGCGGAGAACAGGGCAAAGCTGCTTCTGTGCAGGGGCTGAGCAAACTAAGCTGCTTTTAAATATATGTTTACACGTAGCAGAAATACTGCAGTATTTCCGCATCCAAAACAAGTCAAACTCCACACCATCGGTGCAAACTTTCTCTGAATCAGCTCTGCTTCCGCAGCTGATTCTGAAAGATACCGCGCTCCCCCTCGGCACCTGGCGGCCTTTAATGAGCGTATTACCACTGCTCCGGTGATGCCACTTCCACAGCGATGCTTCCGTAGTCCCCAACAGTTTATCACTTCTCTTGCACTGATTTATGTGACACACATACGTGTGACCACTGCAGCCAACTACCAGTGGTTACATACCGTACATAGTAACATAATATGTTAGGCTGAAAAAAAAGCATATGTCCATCTAGTTCAGCCTACTAGTCCCCCTCCAATGTTGATCGAGAGGAAGGCAAATACTCGATTTGAGATAGAAGCCAATATTGCTCATTTTAAGGGGGAAAAAATTCCTTCGTGACGCCAAATCTGGCACCCGGATTAATCCCTGTATCACCCACCTTTCTAAAGTAATTAGTGACAGTAACATGTAATATTGTTACACTCAAAGGCATCCAGGCCCTTTTTGAACTCTGAGTTTACCATCACCATGTTCTCAGGCGCAGAGTTCCATAGTCTCACTGCTCTTACAGTAAAGAACCCCCTTCTATGTTGGTGTAGAAACCTTCTTTCCTCTAGATCTAGATGATGCTCCCTTGTTAGAATTTAAGCCTTGCATATAAATACATGCTAGCCTTACTGCTAAGGCCAGTGATTGGCTGCTGTGCTCACATGTATGTGCGTCAAGTCATCACTGTAGGTAAATAAGGAAGGGCAGGGGACCACCGTAACTTTGGTGCAACTGAGTATTCAATAAGTGTGTGACCTATTGTAAAGCACATGTAATTAACTGCAGTAAGCATATTTTTAACTCTTGGACAACCTCTAGAATAATGTGGGCAGTGACACTTAAAATGTGTCTTAAGGGAAGAATACAATTAAAATGTGTGTATGTAACATTAAATGTAAGGCTATAAAATAGCTGGGACCTTTACACCTATAATCGCCAATTACAGTGCATAAGGCCTCACAGATCGGATTCTGCATGCAGGACCCCGCAGTGGAATCCGACCCTGCTCGCGGTCGAGGACACTGCGGGCCTTTTACTTGTCCAGGTCTTCATTTTCTTCACTGTGGATGTGTGCGCCGCTGCACATGCGCAGTGCAGTGTTTTGTTTTTTTTTGAACTCCTGCTTTCCCACAGAATCCGTGGCCTGTCCGCAATTGAATTGCGAATCGGACTGCTTCCATTGACTTCAGTGCAAGCCGTCCGTGCAGGTCCGCAAATCAAATCTGCATGCTTCGTTTCTCTTACGGATGCCCATGTATCCCTATGGGCAGCTTTACTTGCGGATCTTCCACGAAAGTCACCCGCGCGAATTTTGCAAAGCTAACCCGCAGGTAGACATTGGGCCTTAGTGAGAATACGTATGCCATACCTTTTACCTGCTTCAGCTCTCCAGGCTGCAAAGTGGAACCAATAATTCTATTATGCAGATCCAATATCTGTTCTTGCTTATCTGCACGCTTACATGTTGGGGTAGTAAGCACTATTATGAGGCCATTCTACCAACAGGTTGTCTTGTAATGTAAGTGGTTTAAGAACAGCCTGCCTTTTTAACTTGATGGAAAACCATTGAGTAGGCAATCTGAAGAGAAGAAACTGCAACCTAGTTGAGCTTGGTATTCAAAGTGTTACCCAGGCAAAACAAGTGTTTTTGGAAAAGTCCTAACTATGGTGTAAAAGCATAAAAGACAAACTTATCTGGACTGATCTCCCTCCGCTCCCCTTCTGAAGGTGCATGGTTCACTAGTGCCCGCCACTACTGTGCAGCATTTAGGAATTGGTACTGGAATCACAAGTTATCCCCTATCCACTGGATAGGGACGAGCTGCTGATCAGTGGGGGTTTCACCTCTTTGATCTCCACCAATTTTCACGTGCCCCGTTGTCAATTTGCTGCTGCAGCCGGATATAGACATTGACCAACGTTTGCATGGGTGCCACTGGGAATCAGGTGATGCCAGTATGTTGTCTTATTTTTCCACCATAGTGAGCACTTTTTAAAAAATATTTAGTTTTAAGGAATGTATGGAGGATGTATTTTATACTTTTTCATAGTGACTTTTACTAACCTAAGGCTGCCTGCTGACAGGTGGAAATTCCGCGGTGGGATTTCCGCCACTGGAAGCTGCCATAGGATTGCATTAACAAACGCAATCCTATGCAGATAGCTGCGATTTGGCAGCGCGAAATCTCACGTGGCAAACATCACGGCATGCTCTATTTATCACTCGCCGGCTCCACTCTGCGCATGCGCCGGCAGCCGGCATTTAAAAGAGCCAGGGCCGCGAGAGAGGTGAGTGCCCGCGCTGCTCTCTGCAGACGCTCGGGTCGGGTCCCGCTGCGAGAATTCTTGCAGCCGGATCCGACTGCAGGCGGCCTTTGTGTTTGTGTCTTATTTTTGCTGCAGAACTACTCTAGTAACTCTAATGTTATGATCACCCGTAGTGGATACACTGTAGATTCTCAGTCTGGATTTGGAGGCAGTAAATCTACAGCGTATTATAGGAGCAGCAAAGTGGACAAATCTCATTCCCACCCTGTGGAAAAACGTATGCTAGCAAATTGGCATGCAGTGTAGCTGTTAGAGCTCTGTGGCTTTTTCATTGTGGATTTCACCCTTTGCATTGCATAGAGTGAAACCCGCTATGGAATCCGAAATGTGGATTTTGCCATGGAATTTGTAGCAAAGTCTTTTTCCTCTTTTGGTACGTGTGGACATATTATTAGGGTATCAAAGAGGCATGCAGCTTGTAGAATCTTCATATACTCTTTCTAGGCCGGGTTTGCCTACAGATGCTAAGTGTGGTTTACAAATGCATAAATTGTTGCATTAAAAAAAAGTTTTATAAAGAAGTATGCACACTTCACTACAGTTCATTTCTTTTGAAGGAGATGAAAGCTACAGGCAGGATCGAGTGACAAAAAAAGAGAAAAGGCTAATTCAATGGGCAGTCAAAACCGGTCAACTATTTGTTTTTACAACTTTCTGTCTTTTCTGTACATATTAGTGACTGCTTGTCCTACATTACAAGGGCAGATCAAAGTTTGCCTGAACTGGAGGCACTCTTGAGTCTCCTCGATCCAACTCGTAGAGGGGACCAAATGGACACTGCGTCCTTGGCACAGTCCCTATAAGCCATGCGAGTGAGCCACAAAGAATTGGCCTTTTCGGTTTATTTACTTCATAAATGGATCTTCAATTTTATTCGACTTTATGCGCCTGATGTTGGCGCACTTTATGGCCATGTCTAGCTGTAATTGCATTAGTAAATCTGACCTGATGTAAATCCATTAGTAAGCAACTGCCCCCAAAATAGCGCATGTCATAGATGAGAGCTAGGGGAGTAAAGACCGCATGAGCTAGTGCAGTCTGACAATTAAGAATTTCTAAATTGTCTTGTATCTATTTAAGCATCAAGGGTTTATGTATTGTACACTGCCACATGAACTCTGTTTTAATACGGCCTTGTAGCCCTGTCCCTTATATAATAAATGGTTAATGGACATTAGCTTCTCTTTAGTTGCCCTTTTTGTTTCTAGTTTCCTTCCCTTTTGATTTAAGTTCCTTCATTTTTACTTTCCTTTTTTTTCTTTCTTTTTTTCTTTTCTTTTTGTTTCTTGTTTTGTTATGTCCTTACAGTAACAAATACTTTGAAGAAACCAGATGATCCAGCTGCCAAAGCTGTGAACTTGGAAATGGACGCCAACAGGTTTAAGTGCAAAATTTTGGATTGCTCCAAGTCCTTTCGCAAAGCCAAATTGCTGCATTATCATATGAAGTATTTCCATGGAGTTGAAAAGGCAGAGCAGGATCAGATGCCTGTGACCAGGCATATGCAGACAAGAGGCTCTTTAGCGCATGAAAGGAACAACCAGCAAACTTCAAAAAGGAGGCGCACCACATCTGGTTCTCTGCGTAAGACTGTTCGCCTTTATGTCCTGTGGCTCTGTTTTTAGGTGTAGACTGTAGTGTTTTCAGTCATGTCCTATGATTACCGGATCATGGTTGAGACTCAGGTGAATCCCTGTCCTAGATGTTTTACCCCTGTAGTGTCAAACGTTATTCTTACCTCTTGTCTGTCTTGTTTATTTTTAATTAATATATATTTGCTGTAATTTTAATTACAGAATGGCTGACTCTTTTTAGACCAAGGAAAGTACAGAAGGTTGTTTTTGTTTTTTTCTTCCATGCCTCAAAATCCCTTTTCTCTCCATGCCTGCTGAGTGGATGGGCTTGTCTTGCTGTAATGATAGGGCTGTGTTCAAAATTTTCAGCCAGTCAAATGTATTTCTGCTTCTGCTGCCACCAACCTTTCGCAACATGCAGTCCCATAGACACTGGGACCGAAACTGTATGCATGCCTCTTCTAATTCCTTCTTTCTGCTCTACTTAGGTTTTTTTTTTTTTTGTTTATATCATTGGGGAATACCGTTGAAGACCGTAGGTATAGCTGCTGCTACTAGGAGGCGAACACTGAGCAAAAGGATGATAGCTCCTCCTACCAGCTATACCCCTCCTGCAGGCACCAAGCTAATCTGTTTTATCTTGGTGTCCATAGGAGGTAGATATCTTCCATCGCAGGTCTTCAACTGGGTGTGTCCTTTCTGAATTGGGAAAACAGGGCTGGCACAAGACTCTCCCTGTTTTCCCACTGAGGAGGGCTAACAGCATGGAGTCAACTATCCTATTGTATGCCCTACCCTCAAAAGACAAGAAGGTGCAGGCCAAGTGGATTGCGACCCACCAGCCATAGCGTGTGTCCCTTCCCCTCCATTAACCAGAGCGCTCCCTTCCTCCACAAAGATTTATTTTTCCCTGCCATACCCTTCCTCCTGATGGGGGTTATGTCATCTGCCTAGTGTAAGTTTCTGCACATGTCCTCCACCAACTGTCGGATGCATTGCGACGCTTGATGGGGGTCCTGCCATCACTGCTCTTCTCCCCTGGCACCCTGCAGCATCTAAGTGTTTGGCGCTTCTGGCCCCTGCTCATTGTACAGGTCAGGTTTTCTATGCCGCTCATCTGTGGCTTCTCCACAGGCTGCGCTTAGGAGGGGGTGGGGAGGGAAGAAATTCTTGCAGGGTGTATTAATCTAGGCTGTGGTCTGTGGCCTAAAGCAGCCACTCCCCCGCGAGAGGGCAAGCAAGTGCCTTGTAGGCAATTTTCTTGCAGAGGGTGGACCTAGAGACACCCTCTCAGCCTGTCAAGTTTGCCCAGGACTGGGGAGGAACTTCTCTTCCTCCCCTCTAATGGGCCTCGGGTGCCTTTTCACTGACCTTTCCACACTCCCTCTGTGCAGTGCTTGCCTCCAGGTCCTTTCTCCTCCCTTCCCATCCTCATTCTCCTTCCCTATTCACTGCTTTGGTACTGCATTGGTGGTCATTTGGCCTTAGTGAGCCACCTCCTCTGGACGGGGTAATCTGCTTGGTGGATAGCTCCTCTTATCTCTGGCACCTCTCCAGCACCTCTAGCTGTTAGGCCTATTGCAGTCCCATCATGTCTAACCCTAGGGCAGAATGCTCCAAATAAACCAGAGCCACATGCTTTGTTTGCTCTCGATGTAACGCCACATTTTTATGCAGACAGTCTAAACTGCTCTGTGCTAACTGAGTTGCATTGAGACAGGCTCCTAGCAGTCTGTCTACTGGTTAGACTCTACACCCAACCCAGTTACCCGCCAAACTGGATTGGGTGCGCCCTGTCATGGGCTGACCTGGAACTTACTAATGAGTCCAGGACAATCATTGAGGTGCTAATGCTAAACTAGCCGCCTTGTCAGTCACTTCCACACGTTTCTGACAGAAGTGACCCCTCCACCAATTATCCCTTTGGTGGAAGTCCCAGAAAGCGGTCTAGGTCATCTCACTCATGACAATCCTCTGAGTTGCCAGACGGTTCGTACTCCCCAGCCCCCTCTGAGACGTGCTCGGAGCTTTCTACCAGAGATGACTTCCGCACTGAAGGCGAGGTATCAGAATCTCCGTCCGGTTCAAACTCTAACGAGGAGCAATCGGCCAAGCTATCTTTTCTAGTTGAAAGCTTAATAGTCAGAGTGAAGAATACCCTACAGGTGAAAGATCAGGCCTAGAAACCTTTGCAGGGGCTGTCTTTCAGACATCCAAAGTTAAATGTCCTCACTAGGGAATGGAATCTCCCTGGCAAGCCTTTCACCAAACCAAAGCACTTCACCCATTTATTTATGAATACTTTAAGTACCTGTTTCTGAATGTCCATCTCCAGCGGTAGACCCTCCAGTGTCAAACTTGGTGAAACACAACACTCTACTTATGGCGGACACCTCTTTTTGTTTAGTAAGCTCGCAAAAGAAGCTGGAATTACTGACCAAAACATTTTTCGAGGTGGTGCTTCTACTTGAATCAACAGGGCCACTACTGGACGAGCCAAGCAATTGTGCTGCGGTAATCTCTTGTGGTGTTTCCCAGAAGAACTGGCCGATATTGCGCAACAAATCGGCAAGACAGGAAGAGATCTTCCCTCCCTGTGAGGCTTTCCTGGATGCTGCCAGGCTTTTAGTTTGGGCCTCAGCAGCTTACATAGTAACGCATCACAATTGTGGCTAAAATCTTGGATTTATCTTTGTCAATTACCACTTTTTCGGCACCTGACTGGATGAGATAATCTCTAAGGCTATCCGACCAAGGTCTACTTGGAAGAAATAATTGGTTTTGTTTAAAGAAAACTGCACAGGATCACAGGAAGAAACCTTCCTTCAAACTCCGATCCCCCTGGCGTCCACGTCCACAAATTTTCTCTACAAAATCTTCCGCATGAAGGGGAAAACCCCACCCCAGTCAGGAAGGGTGAGGGGAAGACGCTTTGTCCTGGTTAGGGTGGATTACCAACCGCCCCAAATCCTCCCACTTCCCATCTTGGTATCTAGAATTTCTGTGCTGCGCCTGTGTTTTGCTTCCATCACGGGTGCACTCCTTGCAAACAGTGAATCCTATCCCCATTCGACATTGCACAAGAGTCCTGGGGATGATGGTCTGTTCATTCAAAGCTATTTCCTTAGGCCAATTTCACACCCACCCTCTCCAGTGGACAATCCGCTCACAATTGGCCAAATCTGCACTTTCACTCGATTGAAAAATCTGTCCATCTGACACTGACACTTCTTACTATGGTGGCTGGACTCTCCTCAAGTTCACCGGTCATGGTCCTTTCTGGCATTTTAATAGCTAAGCTCACCACAGATTCTAGGCTCCTCTTAGGAGGTGGTACTCTACAAAAGCTCACAGCACAAGGAATGTGGAAGTCCCTCCCTGATAAATGTGTTTGAAGCTTCAGGCCATGCTACAGTCATTTAGTCACTTTGCACCGCGACGGTTTTCCCAGTCTGCTGTCACAATGCGACCGTGGATTCATACTTGAATCATCAGTACAGCAGTCTTTGAGGAAGTTGAAAAGAATCCTATCATAGGTGAAAACCCTTGAATAGAATGACTTTCTCTCTGCTCAGGAAATAATCTAATAGAATTGGAACTCTATCCGACATGTTAAAAGACATTTGCCACAGATGGGGTCGCTCAGACGTCGACATAATGGCATCCAGAATCAATTGAAAGCTTCCAAATTTCATGTCCAGGTCGCAAAACCCCCAGGCTCGAATGGTGGATGCCCTCATAATGCCGTGGACAGGCTTCAAGTTTCCCTACATATTTGCCTGTTCCCTGCTAATTTCTCAACCCCTTACGAAGATCAAACTGGACTTCCAGTGGTCCTGGTGGCTTTAGACTAGTCTTAACTCACCTGGTAACTCATCTTAATGGCATGGCGGTTGAATCCACAATGCTGGGGGCCCGTGGGTTCACAAAACCCATCAAGACTTTTTTGAAAGCTAGGAATCCCTCCTCCTCTTTGGTTTACCACTGCGTGTAGAAAGCTTTGTTCCTCTGGTGTGAACGTTTTCTCTGTTCCGATTTACTGTACTTTCTTCAAAAAGATATGGACTTGGACATCAGTGCTTTGAAAAGTCTGGTATCTGCTCTGTCCACTCTTTTCCAACTCCCTTTGGTGTTAAAAAAGGCTGTCCGCACTTTCATACAGGGTGTCATGCATGCCGCCCCTCCCTACTGTTCTCCAGTTCATGTATGGGACCTTAATCTGGTTCTAGACACCTTGCAATCACATCCCTTCCATCCTCTGCCTGACATCATAACTTGGCTCCTGGCCTGGTAGGTGGCATTTTTGGTGGCTGCCTCCTCAATTTGCTTTTTCTCTGAACTCGCACGTATTGTTGGCCAAACCTTCCTTCACCATACTACATCACGAAAAAGTGGTCCTCTGTGTTGTGCCTCCTTTTTGCTGTAGGTGGTATCGTCCATCACTGAGAACACTGTTTCACCCCCAACCCCCCTTCTGATTTTCAGATTCTCACTAGAAGGCACGCACGATCCATAAATTGGGTTTAGTTTGAATTTACTTTTTTCAAATGTCTGCCTTCAGACGCTCTGACTCCCCTTTTTTTATTATTTCGGATGGGGCCTTGCGGCTTCCGAAACTGTCATTTCATGTTGGATCAGGTCAACCGTGGTCGAGGCATACCGTACAAAGGGCAGGGAACCTTCTGTTTACTGCACATCCGGCTCAGGCTGCGTGCTACTTGGACCTCTCTACACACTTTTTTTGCAAAGTTTACACATATGCATCCACTGATCTCTCTTGATCGCCGTGTTTTGCAGATGGAAATATAACTTATCTAATTTTCCCACTGTTCTAGAATGTCCTATGGTCTACAGCTGTCTCCCCCAATGACACACATGAGAAAATAAGCTCTATTTTTATTTTATTTTTTGCACTGGCTGTAACCTCTTTCTCGTCATATTCATTGGGGGACATCACCTGCCCAATTTGGTTTTTAGAATTCTCCGAGACCTTTGTCCTTGTAAGAGCGTTTGTTTCAAGTGTCCCACATGATGTTCTACTGTTTTAATGTGAAATTTTTCAGTGTTTTCACCCTACTCTGCTTCTGCTGCTTGCATACAAACTGATTAGCTTGGTGCCTGCAGGGAGGGGTATAGCTGTAGGAAGAGCTAACCCACTTTTGCTTAGTGCCTCCCTCCTAATAATAAAAGCTATACCTACGGACTTCAGCTGTATGCTAGAGATATTTTACGACAAGTGCAAAATAAATTTCGGTACTTAGATTATTGAACATCTGCATAGAGTCTGCAGACAAGGAAAGAAATTACTGGTTCTATTGTTACATCCCACATATGCACCCAACAACACTTTCCCTGTCGGTGGTATATAGTATTACTCTGCACTCATTCTAATTAATGGTCCGTGCTTTCTCCAATGGCTCTGCTCAGGCTAAGGGCAGGGCATCCATCTTTATGATGCACGTATGCTGTCCTAGTTGGATAAAGACTTTCCAGTTACGACAGCTCTAGGTTTTGTAGCAGTCTGATGCACCTTGCACCAGTAAGTATGTCTTATTGGTAGAGTTGGGGTTGCAGAATAGTACCTTTTATTTACAACAATGTTCTACATTTTTTCAGTTCCACTGTAGTTCTGTGGTTGTAGCCTAAGTAAAAAAAAACTTGTGCTTATGTGAAAACTAGCAAAAGTGCAAATTGCACCTAAAAATGGCCCAAAATTAGTTGTTTTTTTTTTGTTTTTTTTTCCCCCAGCATTAAAAAAGTGCAGGTCACTAGAGGTTTCCCTTCCAGTTAATTTGCTGTCCACTGCCTGTTATTTAAAGTCCATCTCCAGTAACAGATGACAAGGCAGAAAATAAAGAAGGGGGATTATTCATGCCGCCCATAGTAGTGTATAAAAAGCAAGGGGAGGTAGGGAGAGAGGCAGAAACACAGACATGGCTGCAGCTACTAGTAATTGATAGACAGCTACTGAAATTGCACCTACACTGCTCAGTATTGCTGTATGTTTTATTGTTGGTGTTATTTGTGTGTTACGGAGTTAGGCCGGTGTCACACGGGCGTAAGTGCATTTGTGCCACATATTTGCGTGCGCATGTCTGTGTTTTACTGTACTTGCGCTTTTAAATCTTGCAGCCGTGCTCCCATTAATTGAAATGGGCAATTGGTGTAAATAGTGCAATATTTTCTCTTTCCCCGCACAAATGTGCAGGAAACTAGAATGTGCTGCATATGTGTTTTTTTTTCTTCCTTTTTTCAGCAATAAAATGTGCATACAAAATACACTGATGTGAACAAACACCTTGAAACCAATGGCTTCTATTTACTGCATTGCCCACACAAATTTTGTGCACACAAAATGCTGCACAAATACATTGATGTGAAACAAACCTTAGGCTGTGTTGCCACATTGGGCTAGTATGGCAGTTTTGCAACTGCGTGCCTTTTACTGCGTCATCTAAATGTTTGTGGTGCAGGTTTCAGCTGATTCAGTGAGTGCCTTCCGCAAAAGCTCTCGCTGATTTCTTCACTCACTGACTCATCACGGATTCTCTAACTTCCCGGTGTTGTACAGACTTGCAATTTGCCGTGAATATTCTTTAGGTCCTAAAGTGGACACAGCTTGATTTATAAAATTCGAAGTGCGAAAAACGTAAGGTCACCTCCACATGGTGTTTCCTGCGTAATGCGAACAACCATGCAAAGTGGTGAACATATTTTAATCCTTAGTTCCTCTGAAGTAACCACAACTTCACAAAATTTTCAGTACGAACAGGCAAGTTACCAAATTACTTGGGTGAAAGCGGGTATATCGGCTAGTATAATATATATTTATATAGTAAATAGATTTTTACAAAGCTGGAGCCAGTACATTTCTTTGACCAAAATGGGACTGTAGAAATGTATTTTTTTTTTTTGCAATCCAGGGCTCTGGAGTTGGAGTCAAAGTTAAAATTACCAGTAAAAGTGAACTTTGATTTATTCTTTGCCCGAGCCCTTCAACTACAAGGCATATAATAAGCAGATATAGTTGTTGTTAGCCATTTAGTTGTTCACGGCCCTAAAGACGAGCTCCTTCCATGTTTTTCGGTTTTGCACTGCTTCTTTCAGTTGTGTGATATCCATGCCAGTATCAAGCAGATGAGTTTTCGTCATTTTACACACTAGAGCTTATCCTGGTAAGCTAGTGACACTAGCTTTTTCTTTTCTGTTAATAACTTTTTTGTCTTTTGAAGCTTGGCGTACTGATTTGCATGTGAAGTCTATTATACTTGCATTATGTAAGGGTGTTTTTATACACTTGCACTGCCCAAACTTAAGTAAATAATTTAAAAGGCCATCACCTAGGGTGATAAAATCTGTATGGGGAGTAATCCATCGTCAATGCCATCGTCTGTCCCCCTTAACTTTCATTCTTGTCGGTAGTGCATCCTTTCGGAAGACTTCCTGCCAACAACGATTCTTGGTTCCAGATGTTGTTGCCCAACAAATGAGCATTTGCTAATTTTTCTCTGATCGCCAGCACCTCTACAAGGGACAGGAGTGACAGGAGTGAAAATTTAGCCTATGTAAACAGCCCTTAACTCGCCTTTAAATGTTGAGGTTTTTAGAATGTCAGGACTTAGCCCGGCCATACACATTAGATTAATCAAGGCTGAACCTGCTGATTTTTTAATTTTTTTTGGGCAGGATTGGCCAGTCATCAAATATGTATTGGAGGGGGAGCCTTCCTCTCTCAACAGCAAATGACTGGAGAGATAAGGAGCAGGGGAAGTTGGGTTTCAACATGTCTGATCCTTTTATTCTCAGAGGAGATAAGCCTCTTTACATGGGGCAACTGTGGGCTGTAAAAACTTTTCATGATGATTTTGTTTTTTGTGATAGTTGATCCAACAGGGTACTGAGCAACAAATCACTCCGTAGTCGCTAGTCTGAAATAAAGCGATTTAGTGAGAGTTCTTACTCAGTGTAAACAGGCAGTAGATCGTCTATAAACAACTACCTGTTCACTGTGAATGGGGACAGGTAGCCGGAAGATCTCCAGCCCGCTCCACCTCCATCATTAAACTGTTGCTCCTTTGTAAAAGCGCAGAAGCAATAGCCATTTGGAAAACAGGGTTACTTTACACATGATTACTGTCGGGCGACGAAGCGCCTAAGGGTGTGTTCACACATTGAATTTAACTGAAAGGGTGAAATCTGCAGCAAATCGGCAAAGTGAAGGAGCAAAATCTATTGCAACCCTACATGAAAATCTGCAACAAAATGGCAAATCTGTCTCAACACCCTCTTAACTCTTCTCTCTCCATTAAAATAAACAAAACAAAACACCTTAACGAGTGCAGGAGAGTCATATGGAATAGCTGTCAGCCAAACTACTGACACGTATAGCAAACTTTAGAACTCTAAGGCTAGATTCACACATGCAGTCTTTTTTTTTTTTTTTTTCCTTCCTTCTTAACCAGGGTTGGCTACAAGAAAGCTGTAATTCTTTCCATTAAATTTTTTATTTTGGAATATTAAAAATCAAAATGCCTTTGTGAATCTAGTCTAAAAGTAGAAGTTGGCTTTGGCTGAACTTTTATTGTAAATTACCGTGGTAAGTATTTTCAAGAGGAACATGAAGAAAATCGTAGTCCCCTCTGCTGTGGTATAGAAGACCTGTCACGCCCTCGGATTCATCCATTGTTCTTGCCTCACTGATATGCCTGCAGAAGAGCCCGATACTAGTCAATTGTCAAGTGGGCGGTTTCTACTGCACAGTATCAATGGCTTATCTGAATCATTGCACCCAGAAAGTGACCTCCGGTATGGATTTTCAAATCTGCTGCATGTCCGTTTCAGTTGCAGATTTTACCCCTTCCTACGTAGCAGTGAATCCCCAGCAAAATTGATACATACAGTGTGATAGACATGATAATTAATTAATCATAATCCAGATCAACAGCACCTTGTTACAAATTCTTGTAAAAATGTTGCCGCTTGTAGACCTACCCTAAGGCCAGTTTCAGACGAGGGTATTTAACTATATAGTCATATTACACTTGTTACAGATATGACATTAACACAGTATGGTGTCAGTATTTGCCTTTTTCTGTTTTTATTTTTTACTGGGTAAATACTGATCCATATTTGCCCAACAGAAAATAGCAATACGGAGCAGAAACTAAAAAAAATGGTCATGCTCCGTAAAATATATTAGGATAGAAAATCGGCTTTGAAAAATACAGCCACGTGAATGGATTTATATTGGCTCCGTGTTTTGGGGACAAATGGGAGCTAAAATACACTCGTCCAAAATAAGCCTAATAGCTATTTGTTGGGCAGTTTTTGTGTAGACTGCGCTCTCCATTAGCTGTGATGTTCTTTTTGTATACAAATATATGTAACATTACGTCTAGAATCTGATCATTGATTGAATATTGGCTGCTGACTTTGTTCCACCTGTCTAGATCGAATTCCTAAATGCATGTAGATGTGAGTGGTTGCATATAGATAGTTCACCCAATCATTGCAGTTGCGATTTTCTCTTTATTCTAAATATGACCTGTTTAACAATGCATGTTCTTTTTCACTGGTGCTGTCCACCCTACGTGTATAACAGCTGACCAGAGTAGGTTCGTCAACCATCTTCAGCAATTTATTTTTTTTTCTATCTTCCGTGAAAATAGCCAGTGGCATAGTCGCTGACTATTGATTTTCGTCTACTCAGTGATTCTGACTCTGATTTTGTCCACAACCTAAAATTTTCAGCGTTCTGCCTGATGGTCTCAACCCTGGTTTGTGTACCGTGAAGCATGATAAATGTGTTTTTGTAGCGTCTGTTCTTGTTTTTCTTAGTCCTGTCAATTAATGTGTATGTCATTCACTTTTATATGTGCTACATGAAATCAATAGTTATTAAACCTTCTATGATATGTGTGTGGTTTCTTTAGACCCACCATTTCAGATATCTCTACGAAGCTCACCCCATGATGGTAAAGGCTTAATTGGTGAGAAGAGACGGCATTCAAGCCCAGCCACAAATAGCTCAAACCTCCAAAGACCTACACTTAAAGAGAAGAGCAAAGAGAATCAAATTCAGAAGTCGTGTCGCAGGCCAGAGAGAGGCTCCGAAAATGGTATGGGGCATTCTAGGTTTTTGGGGGTTTTTTTTTCCAAACTTTTTTTTTATTTTAAATTTTCGCAAATATTTTCCATTACCATTCAATTAAAAAAAAAAAAGAAGAAAGAAATCTTAATAAAATAATACAGAAACAAATCATCTTGGAAAGATACAATGATATATCAAACATATTGATCTCCTGTGCCTCTTTCCTGCCAAAGTTTACTCGATATTTTAAATCCTCCCATTATTTTGTATAAATCTGAGTTTCAAATAAAACATAATAAAATGTAAAAGAAAAGGAAATAACCAGAAAGGGGTACTTTCAATATTTCTGTTGTCCTCTCCTGCTGTCCCCGTCCAGACCCTATCCTATGCCACATGTTCGGTTTCGGTCCGTCCCGTTATCCTGCCTTCTGCTGATTTTCAGTCTTCCCAGAGAGTCTCTAGCCTCCTCTATTAGGTACCAGGTTGTAGACTGAAAGGGCGTCACTATCTTACTAATTTCTTGGTCGGTGTAGTGTGACTGGAGGAAGATCTGCCATTTGAAAAATGCTCTTCTCTTTGTGCCTCTCTGTCTCCACTCGTTCCACGCTTAAAGGGGTTGTCCCGCGCCGAAACGGGTTTTTTTTTTTAAACCCCCCCCCCCCGTTCGGCGCGAGACAACCCCCGATGCAGGGGTTAAAAAAACCACCCGCACAGCGCTTACCTGAATCCCGGCGGTCCAGCGTCTTCATACTCACCTGCTGAAGATGGCCGCCGGGATCCTCTGTCTTCATGGACCGCAGGGCTTCTGTGCGGTCCATTGCCGATTCCAGCCTCCTGATTGGCTGGAATCGGCACGTGACGGGGCGGAGCTACACGGAGCCCCATTCAGAAAAGAAGACCCGGACTGCGCAAGCGCTGCTAATTTGGCCATCGGAGGGCGAAAATTAGTCGGCACCATGGAGACGAGGACGCCAGCAACGGAGCAGGTAAGTATAAAACTTTTTATAACTTCTGTATGGCTCATAATTAATGCACAATGTACATTACAAAGTGCATTATTATGGCCATGCAGAAGTGTATAGACCCACTTGCTGCCTCGGGACAACCCCTTTAATAGGTATTTAAGTTGGGCTACCAGCTCTGTTATTCCCGGGATTGTTTGCAGAAGCCAATGTTTGAGCAGAAGTCTTTTCGCTACTAGAAGAACTAAGTGGATGAATCTAGGGAATTTTATAGTAGATCCGTCCGGCCCTGTCCTCTCGTCATTGTGGAATATTACAGTTTGTATCTCCCTGGCTACTACTATTCTCCATTGATCCTGTATTTTTTTTTCTTAGAGAAAGTTTTAGCAACTTTTTTTTGTTTAGATCCCGTTTCCAGCTATTTAAGATGGCCAATGCAATCTTAAGTCTGACACAGAATGTCATTGATAGTGTTTAACTGCTGCTCTTGTGACCAGCACTGGCCAATCAGCAGTACAAATTCTGCTTTAGGACTCCTTCACTGGTGAATTTTCACTGTATACCCCGCGGTGATAATCCGGCCGCGGGGAACGCAGTGGAAGCTTTCCATAGCGTTGCTATGGAAATGTAGCCCCCCCTGTCCACAAGCGGAGAATCATAGCGATGCTCGCGGACGGCAAATCGCAGCATGCTGCGAATTGCTGCGATTCTCCGCGGTGAGCCTGTCAGCTGGCTTCTGCTCCCCGCCGGCAGAGATCTGCTATGGGATATCGCAACGCCCATGGACAGGCAGCTTCAGCTTCAGGACAAAATTCTGTGCCAGCAAAGCAAAGTTGCTTTGTTTCTATTCTGAACACTTAGGAGTAATTTAAAACCATTTTAGAATTTGCAGTGGCGACCAGATTTGTTTTTGTTTGTTTGTTTTTGGGTTTTTTTGCCAGGGAATTTTGCAGCCAATAACTGCTTTTAATGAATGATCATCCCATGTGTTTGCCATTCAGAGAACGACCACCACCATCACCCCCATCACTCCTCCATAAGGATTCTGAATGGGTTTCACCTGTGTTTAATTCTCACTATCTGAAAATGGGTTTTCTAAACCGGCCATCTCCTCATAAAAATAAGATAAAGGCCAATAGTTCTTTAGAATAACTGTGCCTGAGAGCCCATTCACACCTGTTAGGGCTTTGTTACGGATTTCTGTCTTTCACTTTTGGAGCAAAGAAATGGAATTAGAATGAAAATGTACACTTTAATTTTTTTCCCTAATATTGATTTCAATGGGTTTAAAGAAAAAAAGGTGAGACTTTCAATTTGCTTCTGTTTCATTTCATTTCCATTGTTTAAAGGGGTTGTCCCGCGAAAGCAAGTGGGGTTAAGTACTTCTGTATGGCCATATTAATGCACTTTGTAATATACATCGTGCATTAAATATGAGCCATACAGAAGTTATTCACTTACCTGCTCCGTTGCTGGCATCCCCGTCTCCATGGCTCCGTCTAATTTCGGTGTCGTCTTGCTTTTTTAAACGCGCTTGCGCAGATGGGTCTTCTCCCTTCGGCTCCGCTCGGCAGCAGCAGCTGTGTTTTGGCTCCGCCCCCTTGTACGCGTCATCGCATAGCTCCGCCCCGTCATGTGCCGATTCCAGCCTCCTGATTGACGCGTACAAGGGGGCGGAGCCAAAACGCAGCTGCTGCCGAGCGGAGCCGAACTGAACAAATAGCACTGCAGACTGACATTTTTCTTTTAATTTCAGTTTGCTTCAATTAGAAAACCATGGTGGGGGAGGAGTGTTTGGCGGGTTCCAGTTATTTTTGTTTTAAGTCAGTTTCTCTGTTCCAACACAGGTGTGAATGGGCCCTTAGTCATACATTAATATAACCACTAAAGTCTCTCATATTTCGTGTCCCTCTCAGCGTCTTTACATGTACAGTCGAGTTGGTGTCCATTGATTGGGTTCCATTGAATACATACAGAAGGAGCAAATCTGTCTAATGGGGCTTTTCTCCCTGTTGATTGATTGTTTTACATATTCTAAAACCATGCAGAGCTTGATGTATCTTTAGATGATGCCGAACAGCCTAGAATTTTCAAGTCTAATTGTTTTCTACTATTAATTTTAATGTTCAACCTTTTGACAGTTAAAGACAAAGTAAAGGAGAAGTTCAAAGATCTTTTGAGTCTGAAATCGAAGAAAAAGAAGAAAAGAACAAAGTCCGGTAACTAAACATTGTTATAAATTTTACAGATAGGCCGATTCACACAGCCGTATGTATGACTTGGGTATTCGTGTGTTGTCTGATCTCCATGGAACCTGCACATGGCATATCCTGTTTTTATCCATGAAAACGGCGAATAGGACATGCAGGGATTTAAATTTTTGTTTTTGGATTGTTTGTCCAAAAACATTCATGTGAATACTCTCATAGAACCTGTGTGCCGTCCATGGAATACAGACAGTTCACGACCTCAAAATATGGTCGCTTGAATTGATCCTTGGGCCGCATTCACACAAGCTCTGTCCGCGTGCGTTAGAGGCGCGCCCAGGACGCATTTCTATAGGCGCGGACAGGGTGTGCTTCTATAGGAACCAATGGGTTCCTATAGAAATGTTCATATGAACGATTGTTAGATGCTCTAAATTCGACAAAAAGACAGCACAAGCGACTGTAGTTCGCATCTAAGCTTCGTAGTACGAGCAGGAATAGGACCTGACCTATCTTGTGTACGTGCTTTCCATAGACTCCTATGGGAGCTGGAAAGGACGCACCTTCGAACTTGTGAACAGATTACTTCAAGTAGCAGGAATTAACCCATTCAGTGGTGTGTGTTTTTTGTTTTTTTTTAAGATCCATGATCCTTTCACACGGCTATACTGCGCACCCACAGCGCTGATGTGAACGAGCCCTTGTGGAGCGTCTACATGTTGAGTGTTTTACATGCTAGATTATATGTCTTGCATTGATTCCAAAGTAGTTGTTGGATGAAAATTGCCATTGCCTCTTATTTCAGTACTTAGAGTTTGTTAGCCTGCACCTGAGTCCCGCAAACTAAGCCAAGATAATAAGAAGGCTCACCTGATTTTCACAAACTAGAAAGCTCAATCCAATAATTTGTATCTGAAGAATTTTAAAGAAAATGTGTTTTATATATATCATTTTTTTTCTCTTCTAGAAAAGACCTGTTTACAGAGAGTACCTTTTACTTATTACGTCACCCAAGTTGTAGTCCCCTGCATCTAAGGCTTAGGCCCCCCTGTCCATGCCGGCCGACGCTTCCCATAGCATTGCTGTAGAAAGCGCCAGCACCTGTCCTCGAGCAGAGAATCATTGCGATTTTTCAGCTCGCGGCAGGCAATTCGCAGCATGCTGCGACTTCCCCCTATTCTCCGCGGTCAGCCCGTGGACAGTCGGCCTTAGGCTTTTGTTAATATTAGAGCCATGGCTTCTGTTTATAACAAAGCCATGACTGATATGATGGATCCATTTGCAAATGGGCGCAGTGTTTCAGACAGCATTATTCTTGACATCTAAAATATTGAAACCCCTCCGACAGACAACAGTAGGGCTAATCTGAACAAAGAATAGACTAGCTTTAAGCTAATGGACTTTTCCAGTGACAATCCTACCTTTGGCGATGACCTTTCTTAATGTCCTTGTATGAACTTCATATTGCGCATTACTGCTTAATTGGACTGGTTTATCTCTCGTCTCCTCTCCTGTGTCTCCACCATAGAGCTATCTGGTAGTGAAGAAAATGTTGACATTTCAAAGGAGCTGTCACCCAAAAAAGCAAGCCCAGTAAAGCTTGCTACAGATTACAAAATTTCTTGTTCTATGAAGACACCTGATCCTACAAAGCGCAGAGATGTAACCAAACTAAGTGGTGAGTAATTGTAAGTTAAATGCGGATTACAGTTGCTTTTATGAGGGAAGTACTTTCGATTTTTAAAAAACATACATTTGGAATGAAGAAAAAAATATTTTCAGTGTTTTTATAATGACAGTGACCGGTCTATTGTGTTGCTTAAACCAGGGTTCCCCAACTCCAGTCCTCAGGGACCGCCAACAGGTCAGGTCTTCAGGATTTCCTCAGTGTTGCACAGGTGATGTAATTATTGTCAGTGCCTCAGACATTGCCACAGGTGTTCTTACCATAGGATATCCTGAAAACATGACCTGTTGGTGGTCCCTGAGGACTGGAGTTGGGGAGCCCTGGCTTAGACCAAGATCAGCAGCTTTCACGTTGACCATTCCAAAGGAAAAAGTCTAGAGGCAGAACAGACTGCCTGCCATTCCATGAATGTGCTTTTTTTTTATTTTTATTTTTTTTAAGGTTTTTATTTTCCATTTTTGAATTAAGCAGTACAAAACAAGAAAAGGGAAAAATGAATGAAGCAACAATGCTTCATTGGGGGGGGGGGAGTGTGCATATAGGGGATGGAAAAAGTACCTTTTCATCACCGCCTATTTAAAGATTTCTATAAAAGTTAATGTTCAGCCTTTGACTTATAGGGAAGTAGCGTTCCAACAGGTGGAGGTACTTTCCATCCATATATTTGCTTACTACAATCCTGAAATAAAAGGACTATAAAATGAATTTGGATTGAGTGCTCATTTTTTTGAAGTCAGACTAGAAGGCTAAGACGCAGACAAGTCTGCTGACCCTATCCCCAGATACGTCTGTGGAGGCTGGGAGTACTAGGCCAGACATCCCAGAGTTTTTAAAAAAATTCTGTAGACAATTGCAAGTTATGTCTTCGACTTTGTAGAATGGAATGTAAGAATTAACCAGCTTGAGCCAGCGGTTCAGAGAGGGAGGGTCTGCGGACTGCCAAGTCATTGTGATGATTTTACAAGCACACAATTGCAGGATGCAGGAAAACAAGAGAACTGCCGACCAGAAAGGTAACCCTTTGCTTTGCACCCACTCTACATGGATGAAGCAGCCTTGTGCTGCTTGTCAGCAAAAGCAAGTGTCATTATTAAAGATATTTGATGCTTTCAGCCTGACGGGTGTAGTAGGCTCTGTAGAGGCATTTGTATTGATTAGGGTAAAGAATGCGGACTACAGATGGAATTATAAATTGTTTACTACCTCCTCCCAGTTCTTTGCCATAAGTTCCGGGATACCAACTTATCTTTTTAGGAAAGGTTTTGTATTCCACTTATTTCTATGCGACTAAGGAGATGGCAGAGTTCAGCATATGCTTGACTGCCACTGCATTCCTACCGGGGGACACTGGACCCATGTTCTCATGATCGGTTGAGGTCCCAGCGGTCCATCTTCAACTGATCAGACACTTATTCCCTATCTGGTAGATGGTGGATACATTTTATATGTGGCAAATTTCACTCTAGGAAATGAGCTTCAAAAAACAATTTATTTATTTTTTTATTTTTTTTTATTTACTTTGGTACAAGATCATAATAAAAAAAAGTATTGGAGACACTAGATGCACGTATTTTATATGATTATGTACTTTTTCTAATATGCTTTTGTCTTTCAATTCCACACCACTTTCAAGATCTTTGCATGTTAATTAAAATGTTTTTTCATTCACTGACAACTAAAGGAGATCTTGAAAAGTACAATATAAATTTTGGGATCCCCCCCCCACAGTTTTAGCTCTGCTTTTTTCTATACATAAAATATTATGTTTTTTAGTGAAATTCTTAGTACCTAGTGGTAACTTTTTATTCTTGGGTCTGAACAGATGAGGAAACTCTAAGTGATTCATGCACAGAAAGTCTGCTTTGGAGTGAAGAGGATGATGATGATTACAATGAAGAAATTGACGTTACAAATGCAGATGAAGATATGGAGGATGGTGAAGCCGAATGTGAAATTGTTCGCTGCATGTGTGAGGTGCAGGAAGAAAATGACTTCATGATTCAGGTAGAACAGGGAGACTTTGGATGGTTATTTCCTTAATTTCTGCTGGTGGGGCATGGTTTATCATGTCTCACACCACCTTTAAGCATGCACAGGTATGCAAACACAAAATAACTGTTTCTAATAGTATTTGAAAGGGTTGTCCAGGCCAGTTAAACAATAAAAGCTGGTGTACTCGCCCATCCTCTGCTCTGGTGATCCAGCGCTAGAGCACCACTGTCGTCCTGGTCTTTGTTGTGTAACGGATACTACCTGACCGCTGCAACAGTCAAATGCTATTCACCTGGCATCACTGCTCTGATGCTGGGAGTCATGATGCCAGAAGAACCGCACTCGTCCGCTGTAGTCTGACTGCAGTGGTTAGTTTTGTATCTATTGTACAGCAAAAACTAAAAAGGGCCATGGGGCTGAAGCGCTGGATTACCGGGACACAGGATGTGTAAGGCTGGGCTCACACAGCTGAATTTCGCTGCGGCAAATCCGCCTGCGACCGCTGATCCCGGGATTAGCCAGTCATGTGGATGAGATTTGTCAAAGATCTCCTCCACATGGTACGGCCAATCCGTCGTGTCAAAGCTGTCAGAAGCCAGCGCTGCGGCACGGATTCCTTGGCCGCAGCATGTCTATTTTTTTATTATTATTATTATTTATATTGCAGCCTTGCCCCTCTCTATGGGAGTGCCGTCCGCAACGGAAAAGCATTCGGCCAAGCCGTTCCAAAACCCACATCTAAGTGCCGCGGGTTTTGAAGCTGTGCTTTTTCGGTGGAAATCTCGCGGTTTTTAAGCTGCTGCAAAACCGCAAGATTTCCAGTGGGAATATGACCCATGTGATCCCAGCCTAAGTGCCCCTGTTTTTGTTTGTTTTTGGTTTGGATCGATTTCTGGAAAATTGCCCTGCAAGTGAAACTCTACCCCTGAACACAGCTGTGTGAGGTTTTAGTGTAAAATATGGTGTGTTTTGCCTGTAAAACGTAGTATGCCCCCCCCCCCTATAAACTGTCTGTCAGAGGCAACTCTTTATGGTGGGGGCACTTACTCTGACAATTAGGGCCTTTGTAGGGCTGTAGGGCTTTGCATAGCCAGAGAAGCTGTGTCATATGCACTTTAATTATGTTAATAGAAAGTTGAAGGCTTCCCCAGCAGGGCCCTGCACTCCCTTTTTCTGCTATAATGTGTAGGGGCAAATCCTTCTTAATTATCACCAAGTGTTTTCTCCATTTCCTTCATGGTTTTTGCAGTGTGAAGAATGTTTGTGCTGGCAGCATGGAGTTTGCATGGGATTATTAGAAGACACTGTGCCTGAAAAATACACTTGCTATGTCTGCCAGGATCCACCAGGTATGTGTTGGTCCCTTTTGTTTGTTTTTCTGTCCCTTTATTATGGAAAAAAATGGAATATTGTACGATTTGTCAGAATACCTTCTTAATTGAATATGCTCACCATTGAGTAATCTCATTCAATTCATTGAATCATAGAATGGTAGAGTTGGAAGGGACCTCCAGGGTTATCTGGTCCCAACCCTCAGTTCAGGATTCACTAAATGTTTGTAATAGCAAAGGAGAGTAGATAAGAGCAGCACTCAGGGGTTGATTCCAGAAAAACTTTATTGGTGGAGGCGGAGCTATGGTGACTATTTAAATGTTGGCATGTGTGTATGTAACCCAGCACTTGACAAAGACTCTTATGAGTTGAAACGTTGTGGGCAATAAAGTTTTTCTGGAATCAACCCCTGAGTGCTGCTCTTATCTACTCTCCTTTGCTATTTGGAATACGGTCCAGGATCCAGGACTCTTGAGAGCGAGCACCTTCTGGAGTGGAATATCTTCCCTGGAGATATACAGGGGTTACGTGTGCTGTGATCCAATCATTATTTGGGATTACTAAATGTTTGTAAGGTGCAAACCCATCTTTAGCAAGCAGTCCATCGTATGGGTAATTCACTCCATCGTCTAGAAATCCAAATCTTCGCTGACGACACCATCGACGTAGCCAGTTGTTCACCTCTAGAATCCTCTTCCATCTTATTCCATGGCCATCCACTGGAAGGATGGATGAGAAGACCACCTGTGCTCCTAGTTCCTTCACCTTCTGTCTGAGGTCTTCAATGTCTCTGCAGATAGTTGCAAGGTCCTTTTTTTGCAGTACCATTTGTTCTTACTGGAGATGAGCGAGCATACTCGGTAAGGATAAATACTCGATCGAGTATCATCCTTTTCGAGTATCTTCCTGCTCGTCCTCAAAGAGATTCGGGAGCCAGCAGGGGTGAGCGGTGTTTTTTTTTGGGGGGGGGGTCTCAAGATCTCCCCCACTCCCCCGCTCTTCCCGGCCACCCCGGACTGAAGAGTCTTGACAGCCTATCAGACACATCTTTGCTTTGTGTACCTCTCGTGAGGTGTCAAGTCTGCAGACAGCGGCTTCTGTTCCTCGCCATAGAGAACTACCACTCTCCTTTTCTTCACAACAGCACTTCTTTTTCTCCATTCAAGAAGACTCTGCGTGCTTACTTCACAGTTCTTTGTGGGTAGAATCATTTCTTGCTGTACCTCTTTCTTCTGCTCAGAAACCAGTACCAACTTCCCCCTGCATGAGAACCTGGTACTGGTTCCCGAGCAGTATGGGTGCTGGCTGACTTCTGATCCTCCTGCTTCTTTAGGTCACATGCTTCCATTCCTCGGCTTCTGCAGGTACACTGGACATTTCTTTTCCTTCAACATTTTGAAGACTTTCTTCTACTCTGTCAAGGAAATCCTCATCTTCCTTTGAGTTTCAATGTAGCTATTCTCTCCTGAAGACTTTGAACCTTTTCCTTCAGTAGAGACACAAGCTTGCATTTCTGGCAATTAATGGTGTTGGATTATACAAATAATTCAATGGCATCAATATCCCGATCACTAATGTATATGGGGCAAGATACTTTCACACATGCTATATGTCACCATTTCACATCATTATGTGTGGACTATTTAAGAATTTATTTTTCTATTCATCCTGTTGTGGTTGTATTTTAAGTGCAAATTAATCACATCCATGTCTGTGCCTTGCCAGAAGTATGTGTATATATATTCGTGCTGCTTCGGATTTCTTTCATTAAGCCTGAGAAAGAACCCTGATGGGTTCAAAAGCTCGCTATAACATGTATTTGTGTTAGCCATTAAAGGGTATCATATCTACAAGATTACTTGGCTTCTCTTGCTGGGAACAATCACATATGTCACCACTTTGTGTTTTGAGTGGGATTTTTGTTAATTGCCTCTGTTTTGTGATGTGGCTTTTGTACTTTCTCCTAGGGCAGCGTGTGAGCCTGAAGTACTGGTACGATAAAGAGTGGCTTAATGAAGGCCACATGCATGGCTTGTCATTTCTAGAGGAAAACTACTCTCACCAAAATGCAAAGAAAATAGTTGCAACACACCAGCTCTTGGGAGATGTGCAGCGTGTCATTGAGGTTCTGCATGGATTGCAGCTGAAGATGAGCATATTGCAGTGAGTACATACCAGCACATTATACGATTGGAATATCTATAAAAAAAAAAAAATCTAAATCTAGGTATATTTAAAGTAGCAAGTACAATTATACTTCCTGCTGTATTACAGAGACCTCAGAGAAATATTAGCTAAATCACTATCTTAAGGCCCATTTAGATTATCGCTCAAAATTCACTCAAAAGCCATCTTTTTAGCGATAATCATTGTGTGTAACTGCACTTACATCGTGCAGTTTTCGTTAAGCCGTCGCTCATCGTTGTCTTTCAACGTGCTGAAAGACAATGAGTCTTATCAGGGATTCCCAGTGGGATACAGCTGATACTATTGTTTCAGCTGTATCCAGCTCCTTGATGACAGCTGGGTATGAAGAACAGAGCAGTCCAGCTCTGTTCTCCATACCCGGCACGGAGCGCCTGGCTGTATAACAGCCGAGTGCTCCATGCAGAGAACAGCTGGATGCAGAAGACAAGCGGGGACACCCTGCTTGTCTCCTGCATCCTCCGTTCTGAGCACTTGACTGTATAACAGCCGGGCGCCCTGTGCAGAAAACAGCTGGATGAAGAAGGCAAGCTGGGACACCCCGCTTGTCTTCTGCATCCTCCGCTCTGAGCGCTTGGCTGTAGAACAGCCGGGCGCTCGGAGCGGGGAACAACTGGGTGCAGAAGACAAGCGGGGAACAACTGGGTGCAGAAGACAAGCGGGGACACCCCGCTTGTCTTCTGCATCCTTCGCTGGCAGCGCAAGGTGATCGCTCATCTTGAGTGATCATCTTGGGCTGCAAATGGCACAACGATTATCGCTCAAAAGTTGCTTGAGCGACATCTTTTGAGCGTCTAAATGGGCCTTTATAAGCACACAAGACAGATTTGTTGCAGAAATTTCTGCGACAATCCTAATGATTTGAAATCGAGTGATCATCATAGTTTAGTCTGTCCATTTTTATTATCCATACAAGCCTGAGTGGTTGAACTACCTCTGATCAAACATTGAAGGTTGTCAGTGACTCTATGGGGTTTGCCCCAGCACTTAGTCCATGCTTTTTCATGTGTGCAGGCATGCCTGGCACCATAGCTCGGCCTCATTCATTTCTGATGATTATTGTCGGTGTGAGAGTTGAAGTCCACTGAGAAAAAGACCTCTAACTGCCTATCATGGATTGGTGCTATATTGGGGCGAATTCACACAACCGTGTTTTGGGGCTCTTCTCTTTGCATAATCCATTGACAGCACACAGACTCCTAATAGCCTATGAGGCTGTTCACATGATTTTTCACACGACCTTGTGTTTTTAAAAATAAAAAAAAATCGCTACATGTCCTATTGTCTGTTTTTTCATGAATGAGAAAAGGACATGCAATGTCCATTGTCCATGGCGATTGGACAGCACAAGGAAGGGCGGCCACATGCTGTCTGATGTGAGTTGCACCAAAGTTTCTTAAGTACAACTCTCATACGGCTGTGTGACTTATTGTTTTATAGCAAGGCAGTTCCTGACTTTATACTTTATCATACCTGAGTGACATCTGGGGGAGCTGACACTTTGGTTGCCTACGCTGCTTTCCCCTTAAGACATAAAAACAGTTAAACAGCATTTCATTCCCGGACAGATGACTTTAGGGGAGGTTTTGGGTGTAATTTTGCATAATACATTGAGATGCAGACCATTTAATTCATGTTTGATTTCAACAGAAGCAAGGAGCATCCAGATCTGCGGTTTTGGGGCCAGCCATGGAAGCAACATACATTGAACGACAGATGTTACATCAGACGAACTGTGGAGGAGAACTCCTGGAAAGACGATTCCACAAACTACAGGACTTACAATGGTGCAGTGGATAAGCCTTCCCCAATTCCTTCTGTGGAGGAATCTTATATCACCAGTGAACACTGTTACCAAAAACCTCGGACCTATTATCCTGCAGTAGAGCAGAGACTGGTTGTAGAAACTCGCAGTTCATCATTGGATGGCGGAGTAGACCGAATACGGCAGAACAGGGAAGACTCCATTGCGGAAAGACTTGGCTGGGAACTAGACAGAGAGTTGCTAAAGGTAGAGAGCGAATCAAAGCATAATTATTGTAAGGTAAGTTTTTATAAATTGGAAGTATTCTCACTCAAACTTGCAGGTTTCGGTCTTTCTTTCATTCGTTCTACCGAAATGAAGCGTCTTAAAGGGGGCATATAAATTTGGGTATACCCATCTTTGCACAACCCCTTTAAACGTATGTCAATCCCATGAAATGTACCATTTAGTGCTATGTTCACATTTATGTTGTGAAACCAGCAGCGCCCTACAGACAAGTTTTGACTCATTGTAATGGGATCTGTCCGATTTTTGCCGAGGTGTCTGCCATTTTAACAGAAAAAAATCATGCTGCATCCACTGCCCATATCCCTATCAAAAATCTCAAGTTCTAAGGTCTCCTAATTTATTTTTTTTTCTCCTTTTAAAAAAATTTTATTGATTTCAGAAAGCTGAAGTATTGTCACTAGAGATGAGCGAACGTACTCGGTAAGGCCGATTTCGCAATCGAGCACCGCGATTTTCGAGTACTTCACTACTCGGGTGAAAAGTACTCGGGGGCGCTGTGGGTGAGCAGGGGGTTGCAGAGGGGAGTGGGGGGGAGAGGGGGAGAGAGAGAGGGCTCCCCCCTGTTCCCTGCTACTACCCCCGGCTCCGCCACGCCTCCCCCCGCCCCCCGGCGACCCCGAGTACTTTTCACCCGAGTAGTGAAGGACTCGAAAATCGCAGTGCTCGATTGTGAAATCGGCCTTACCGAGTACGTTCGCTCATCTCTAATTGTCACTCATCCCTCTTGACATACACCTTTTTCACAATGTCAACGCATTCATTGCGTGGCCGCTGCAAACCCTTCAGGGGTTAATTTGCGTACTGGAAAATTGCTGATGTAAGAGAAGCACGACTAGAAAACGGGCGACACGGACAGTGCCCTTCATTATTGGGGGGGGGGGGAAGCCCAAAATTACTAGGTGCAAACTTTGGTAAATAGAGAGCAGGAGGAACCACTTCAAAGTGGTCATGAAGAAACCCCTAACTGATTGCTGCCTGATGAGCAGGATCATTGTCTTGAAGGATTTGTGGCACCCACTTGGAGGAAACTTTTCACATCTTTGGATTGTGTGCACAGATCCTACGGAAATGCAGACTTTGCAGGCAATCTCTTGTATTTGCACAATCATGTGACAGGCAGATCGGGAGAGGGCTCTCTGTTCTTGATGGGTGGTGACATACCCACCAAATTAACCCCTTCAGGACCAGGCAGTCTTGTACCTTAAGGACAAGACACTTTAGGGATTTTACCCATGTGGTAGTTTTACTGCCATAATGTTTTTTTTTTTTTCTCCTTCAGATACCAAAATTATTTTTGCTGTGTTTTTTTCCCCCCTGTGACATATAGGGCTATTTTTTAAATATCTTTTTCACTTTTTTTTCCCCTTTTAGTTTTGTTGGGGGGTAAAAAACAAAATAAAATTTATTTTTTTTACCTTTTCAGTTTTTAAAAAAATCAGTATATGTACACTAACACTATGGTAATGGGTTCCTCATTTTGTTTCGGACGTTTTGATATATAATATGTATGGCTTTGGTTTACAGGGTGCCTACGGCGACTGTTTTGGTTGACTTCGACTTTCGGGTTATTTTCTATATATATAATGTTTTATTCTGGAATTTTGTTTTACCTATTTATGTAATTATTATGTTTTATACTATCTATGGTCCCCCATGATGCCCTAGAAGACGTCTGGGGGACATTCACATGTTTGTTTGGTTTTTTTTTAAACATTTTCCCACTGTAGCTTGGGCATCCATAAGAGCCCCAGTTACAGGGAAAAACCTCTCCTGTAGTGACATTAGTCACTGGCAGAGCTGGTCAGGGTCTTTTGGGACCCTGTAGCTCTGCTGTAGCAGGGAATACTGGCGGTCACGTGACCCCGGGCATATATTTACATTCCACACCACCTCTGCTCGAGCCAACCCAAATAACCAATCACCGTGAATCAGCCAACCCAAACAACCAATCAGTTTGCGAATGGTGTGGAGGTGGTGTGGAACTTTTCGTAGTGGAAGTTACACTTCTGCTTTCACTTTTCAGTACACGGTGCTCATTGAGCACTGTGAGTCTGGAAAAAAGAAGGCGGGATTAAAACCACCCCTGCCTTCTCCTGCGGGTTATCAGCTGTTACTAACAGCCGACAGTCCGTCCTTGCCTCTGCAAACTCTGATTGATCGCAGAGGAAAGAAGCTTAAATCTCCGCCGTAATTTTACATATGGCTGGGCTTTAAGTCCTGGACCAGGCGCTGTATATTTACAGTGGCTGGTCCTAAACAGGTTAACAAGGTATCCTATGGATGGGGGATAACTTATTGGTGCAAGCCCTTTAAGATATTGGTCTTCAGCAGCTGTGCGGTTTAAACAGTGTGTTGGCTGCAGCTGCTGCAGAACATAAAAATGCAGTTACTGATGACCTTTATTATGAGACAGATAAGGGTAACTTTTATATCCATAAATGAGGTTCTGCAGCAGCTTAGATCTAGTAGCGGGTAGCTTATAATACACACGTTATTAAGAATATTGACCTGTGTGGCTTCTCATGTTAGAATTTACTATGATGATCTCCTATGTATGTGTATATATTCTCACTAGTTTTGAGTTGCTTTCGCTCTGAAGTGTCCATGTATGTAGATATCCCATACCCGTTAATGCTCGTTGTCAGGGCCTGTCAGTATTTAGTATGTCTAGATACCGATGATGGATTTTCCTTGGAGCAGTTTATACGGGGTTGGTACTTTTTGCGTGTTCATGAGGCCTCGTCGCAGCGCAGACTATCAGCAGGCATGACACTTCAGTAATGTTAATTAGTTCATCTATCTCTCTCCTGCCTGAGATGGTGATTGCTTTGTTTGCCTAGTGCTTGTGTGAGTCAGCATCCTTTTATACAGAGCAATTAATGGTTGAAACAAGCCAACAAGCTGTTTACTTTCAATTGATGTCAGTTTACACTCGCAGATCGTTTACAATTTTCCGCGTTTTTTTTTTCCATCACGGCTCACTCAGTTCATTGTCGGTCTGTCGGGAGTCGGGGAATGGTTTGCAAGCGACTAAATGATCGTCTTATAGACTGTCCCAATGATTTTTATGCCAGCATAAAACAAATAAGTGAAAGAATTATTGTTCAAACCTTCTCTGACCCTTTTTTAAAATGTTCGCTTTGTTCAAAATGCACTAAAATGTACAATAGCTGAGAATCCATGATGAATTAGACTCAGAGGGGATATCTATCATTAGAGAACACTAAGGGTTCAAAAAGTGCCTGCTGGTGATCGCGGATGTTATATTATTGGAGACCTCCCGCTGTGTAAATCCGCAGCAAATAGAACATGCCACGATTTATTTCCCGCTGCGGAAATCTGCTGTAGAATTCCGAATGTGAGCGTTGGCAGGCAGAACGCTATTAGGTTCGATAGAACCTAATGGCTGCGGGATCCTCAGTACAAATTCGTCCATGGGCATTCACCCTTAAAGGGGTTGTCTCGCGAAAGCAAGTGGGGTTATACACTTCTGTATGGCCATATTAATGCACTTTGTAATATACATCGTGCATTAATTATGAGCCATACAGAAGTTATTCACTTACCTGCTCTGTTGCTGGCGTCCCCGTTGCCATGGTGCCGTCTAATTTCGGTGTCGTCTTGCTTTTTTAGACGCACTTGCGCAGATGGGTCTTCTCCCTTCGGCTCGGCAGCATCGGCGTTTTGGCTCCGCCCCCTTGTACGTGTCATAGCGTAGCTCCACCCCATCACATGTGCTGATTCCAGCCAATCAGGAGGCTGGAATCGGCGCGTGTGACGGGGGCGGAGCTACGCAATGACGCCTACAAGGGGGCGGAGCCAAACCGCCGCTGCTGCCGAACGGAGCCGAAGGGAAAAGACCCATCTGCGCAAGCGTCTAAAAAAGCAAGAAGACACCGAAATTAGACGGGGATGCCAGCAACGGAGCAGGTAAGTGTATAACTTCTGTATGGCTCTTATTTAATGCACGATGTATATTACAAAGTGCATTAATATGGCCATACAGAAGTACTTAACCCCACTTGCTTTCGCGAGACAACCCCTGTAAGGAGACCATGTCAAAATTTATAACGCTATCCTTCTGTGGTGATACGTCTACGGCTTCTGTATGGTGGGATCACGGCAGGGCTTGTAAGGCCGCTCTCACACACTCTGATTTTTACTGCAATTAACACGGGGCTTCTAATGCTGCGCTAATCGTGGTACAACACCTCCATTGATTTCAATGGGTTGCAGACTAGCACTTGAACATGGAGTTTCTAATTCCGCTATGAGTGCTATCCACTCTATTTTTGTATCTCCTCACCCATCACAATGATGGGGTACATTATAAAATGCTGTAACATAGAGCAGACCGCGCATGCTGTACAATGCATTACAAACGTTGCCCAAAATCACAGCGTTTTGTGAACATATGTGGGGGCGGCATAAGCATCCAGTTTAGTTTATTGCTGTTATGCCATAACTCTTGAAGTCTCTGCCTTTGCAGAATATCAAACCTAAACCTGTCAGCCACACAAACTATTACAGACTTTAATTAGACCAATATAAGATACTTTAATGCCCCTACGCTATTTTGATTGGCATTGTAGCCTTAAAGGGGTAGTGTGGTTACTGGATAGCATTCCCCGTATAGCTGTGGCTGCGTTAAAAACAAAAAAGGCTCCATTTGCCAGTCCTCTGCCGCTGCGATCAGCTCTGCAGCCCCGCTGTGATCCCTGTGTTTGTTGTGGCAGATATTATCAGATGTTACCACCCGATCTTCTGGCATCAGCACTCACATCCTATGTGCCTTGATGCCAGGAGTTCAAAAAAGTGACGTTGCAGCCTCTGGTTGGTTGCAGTGGTCACCTGACTTCTGGTGACGTTTGCAACAACAAACACTGGGACCACGGTGGGGCTTCAGCGCTTTATCGCGGCGGTAGAGGAGGGACTAGTAGAGGGCGTGTCTTTTTTTCTTTTGGTTTTTTTTAATGTAACAGTTATAGCTATCGGGGAAATGTTGTTCAGTAACCAGACAACCCCTTTTATAGTGGCCCTCTGGTCTTGTCCAGTTATCAGAGGCAGATCTGTTTTTTATTTGTATGTTATATTACCTGCCATTAGTCTTCTGTGCTGCGGTTCCCCCATCAGCTGATCCGGACCCTGTTTTCACTCGATCAGGAGGGCCACCACAATATTCCAACTATTTATTCCACACGGTGCACTACTCTCTGATTGGCCAGCGCTGATCTGGTCAATCAGTCAGTAGGTTTACCAGATCGGGAGTCTAACACTACCAATGCACTGTCTGGATTAGATAGCCAAAAGATTGCGGCAGCCATCTTGGACAACTGAAAATAAAGCCCAAAATTGGTGAATTAGAGGGACTACAGCGTGGAAGACCAGTGGCAGGTAATAATATATTAGGTTCCCCTCTGGTCAGAATTTTGCACCTGGACCGGAGGTAAGTTCACCTTTAAATGGTTGTCGCTGGGATATCAATGTCTTATAAATCTAGAATGCACTTGTAATTTGTTCCATCATTATTCACTTTTGGTCTTTTAGGTAAGAGAGTGTTTATCAAAGAGGAATCCACCTCAGGAATCGCTCCACCCTCAGCCGGCAGACAACGGAGATGCTACGGTCAGTTCACAGCTACAGTGGCAACTAAACCTTCTAACCCATCTGGAGTCTCTGCAGGACGAGGTCACTCATAGAATGGATTTTATAGAGAAGGAACTTGATGGTGAGTATTTTAGAAGTAATGGGATGGAAACTGTTCATCTTACTTATTGTCTACATCCAATGGTCCTTAACAGGGAGAATAACCTTAATGTGAGGAGATAAAGAAAACTTTTTTTTGGAGAGCAGTGCTAGAGATTTAACCCTTTCCAGCCCAATTTTGGATTCAGAGTTTCCTAAAAGGCTTTGTCTTTTTGCTGTTATGCAATGGTGCCATCTGCTGGCTAAAGCCAGTGTGTGTGTGCCAGAGAGGCTCCGACAGCTGAGTGGCTGGCAATAGACGGTAAGAATACCCTGTCAGACGTCTTCTGACATTGGAGCTGTACAAGCTTCAATCAGAATGTAGGAAGACGTCAGACAGTGGATTGGAAAGGGGTTAAGGTCCTTTTTAAATGGGTCTGATACAAGTTTGGTGACGAGCGCCGACTGATGAGATTGGCAGTAGAGATGAGTGAGTATACTCGCTAAAGGCAATTGCTCGAGCGAGCATTGCCTTTAGCGAGTATCTCCCCCGCTCGAGACTGCAGGTTCGGGTGCCAGCGCGGGGGAGCGGTGAGTAGCAGCTGTCGGGGGAGGAGGGAGATCTCCCCTCCGTTCCGCCCCCGCTCTCCCCCGCAGCTCCGTGCCCGCCACCGGCACCCGAACCTGCAGTCTCAAGCGGTGGAGATACTCGCTAAAGGCAATGCTCGCTCGAGCAATTGCCTTTAGCGAGTATACTCGCTCATCTATAATTGGCAGTCTTTTTTTTAACTAGCCTTTGCCAAGTATGGGGGATGTATGATCATTTATATGTCCCTCGTATAGATTAATCGGCCTGCAGAACACTCCCCATTTACACGGTGAGTGTTTGTACCGCATAAAAGATGCAACTCAACGAACGACCGTTTGCTGTTTTGTTGGTTGATCGGCACCTTCACATGGGCAGATGACTATTTATTCACAATCTGCCTATGTAAAAAGCCCTAGAATATACTGGACTTTTCTTAGTCTTATTATAATGTTACTGCTGCAGGGAAGGTATTCATACTAATTGTACAGGAGGGCACAAGTGGGGATTCAACATTCCCTGCCGTCCTGTCCTCAGCAAAATTTGTGGGTTACGTAAGCCGTTCCATTCTGCTTACCCGTCTGACAGAATACAGGCGGCTGATTCTCTGCCATTGATTTGTGTGATTCCTGAAATATCTCTGGCTTGTAAACTGCGAGATTTCTTTAGATTATACTCTTCATTTCCAATGCTTTCTCTTTTAATTTTTTTTTTTTTGTTACCCGAGTTAAAGGCTTCTTATATATTAGTTTTAATGTTCACTTTACTTTTTTGTTTTGCAGTTTTAGAAAGTTTTTTGGACTACACTGGTGAGCTTGAACCACCAGAACCACTTGCAAGGCTTCCACAACTAAAGCACCGTATCAAACAACTTCTAATGGACCTCGGCAAAGTAGAGCAAATAGCTCTTTGCTCAACATGAAGAGACTGGAGCTGATGATGGAACCCGTCTCTATGAAACAGAGAAGCAAGGCCTCCAGCACTGCAGAGCCTTGAGAGTAGCATGCAGGCTGCATGTAACGTGGACAGACTGCTGGGATGATGGAGGATATAGCTTGTTCTTAGTATAAAGGGAGCAAGCTGCTCATACTGTTTGATAACAGGATAGATTATTACCTGAATGTAGTAACAAGGCTTGTATTCTTTTTTTTCATTTTGTTCATATTTCTCTTGGTTGTCTGGAACTGTTAGTTGCAAAATTGTTTGCTTTCACCTGATGCTTTTTGCCCGCCGTATTTTGTGTTTTACTTTTTTTCTCTCCTTAAACTGCTATTGGGTATATACAGCAAAATTAACTTCATGCTCTATGCAGGAAGAATATGGGTTTAAGACATCAACTTAAGTAGAATTTGTTTTTTCTTTCATACTGAACTTAAAAATTGCACTAAAAGAAGAGTGTTGAAAAAAACAAAAGCCTAATTTAGGTTTAGTTTTTTTTTTTTGTTGTTTTTTTTTTTGCTTTTAAAGGGGATTTTCATGTTACAAAGTGGTGGTGTATCACTAGGCTAAGCTATCACTTTGACTGGTGGGATCTCGACGGATTCTGAGAATGAAGGGGCCTTGGCTATGCTTTCCCTTGTAACCTTGTTCTACCTGGCCAGGCCGCCACTGTGCAGGAGAGCGATGCAATGTGAAATTGGCACTGCAGCCCTTTCGTTTTCAAGAGCTTGGATCATAAAGTGATGGTATGTCTAACACTGTACCATCACTTTACAATATGGGAATTACCTCTTTTTTTTTTTCTCTAAGCGGTTGTCTGGGAACAAAGCAACGTTTCTAAAAATCTATCCAGGCCTATTAAAACAATAAAAGCAGGGTTACTTACCAGTACTCTATTGGGGCGATCAGCACTGCAGCCCCGCCGTTCTCCCGGCTTTACTTGCGGAACAGCACCACCTGTCCTCTGCAGCCAATCACAGGCCGTAACAGTCAGGGGCTGTCCTCCTGGTACCATGGGTCCCAGGAAAACCTGCTACAGACCGCTGTGACGTCTGATTGGCTGCAGTGGTCAGGTGGTGCCCTTCTGCAACAAAAACCGGGAGGACTGCGCGGCTGCAGCGCTGGGTCATCCAGCGAGGACAGGTAAAAGTTACCCCTGTTTTAATTAAACAGGCTTGCATCGATTTTTGTGAGAAAGTTGCCTTGTGCCCAGAGAAGCCCTTTAAATCTATTGTTTTACAGCTCACATGTTATTGTGGTCAACTCCTAGAGCAGTATTTAATCACCGAGAATATTGTCCTGGCTTCTTTCTCAATTATCGCAGTGGAAAAACGTTCTTCTTTCAACTGTATTTTATTGCTGCAATGTTTAGTAGGCATTATGTTCCAAATATTTTGCTTGTTGTACTTGCAGTAGTGGTACATGAGCACGGTTATTCTTACTAGGGCATGACTTACGGCAAACTTAGTAAATGTTCTGCATTATGCTTTTTGTATAATTAAAGTCTAATAAGTTATGGTAAAGCTGGACCTACACAGTGAGGGAAACAAATCAATATATTCGAATGAATGTTTGTATATAACATGACGTTCCATATTGGCTCTACGGGATGTAAGGTGAGCCAGTGATTTTAACTGGTTTCAACTGAAGAATTGTTATAGGGTTCATAGTTAATGAGAGTACGTGCTCTGCTTGAAAAGAAGCCTTGGGGTACGTTCAAACGCAACATTGCGGTAGTATTCTATTGCAATGCAGATGGAACAGCATAGTGAATCCCGCATCACACAATTTTGTATGGCCTAGTAGAAGAGGGAAAAAAAACAGTATTCTTTGAAAAGCAATTCTGGGAAGATTTCCTGCTTCGTTAACACAATTGCTGCAACATGTGAATTGAACGTACCCTTGGAGACTTGTAATTCAGTTACATTTTTTTTTTGTACTTTATGGAGCATTCATATAGCCGTAGTTTTGGTCTGCATTGCATCCGTTTTTTGGTTTTTTTGCCAAAAATGTGTCTATCAGATGAATCGCTTTTGATGGCATCCACTCCAAATCTTCCAAAATAAGTAAAACGGACTGAAAATGCAGCCATATGACCGCTCCCTTAGTTGTAAACGCTTGTATGTATGACATCCCAAAAGGACAATTTGCAAATTTCCATAGTCTACAGATTATTACAGCTTCTTTTTCTTTTTTTCAAACTTTTTTTTTTTTTTTCCGGTTCTTGTAAATATGTATGTATATTTATTTACCCTGTCGCGGCTTGATGAAAGATGGGCTGTGGACAGGTCTAAGTTGATCTTGTTTTCGATTTGTATTAATTTTTGTAAGATCTGTATGATTTGATGGTTGAGGCTGCGTGGCAGTGAAAAAGAAACGGCTTTGTAAGGAAGAGGAACGATTGTTACCCTTTTGTATCTTTCTTTGTAGTAGGTATTTTGAGAGGCCCCCATTGGATCATGCATCTTGGACGATGCTGCTGGAGACTTGATTAGACAACGTTTAACAGTAATGCTTATCCATAAAACTCACAAAGTTAAACCTGATAAAATTCCCGTTCTTTTAGCTTTATTAGGCGTATAACATTGTTACAATATTCGTGTAACATTTAATCAGACCTGGAATTGGTAAAGATGAATGTCTTTCACTCATAGAATATCTCCAAGCAACAGTTGTTACTGAAGCCCAGACTGACATATGGTGAAAAGAGATGTCCCATTGGAGTAAAGTGAGTGCTGGTTTAAGAAAGGGGTTCTCGAAGATCCCTGCTACTGTGTTGTATGGACATACATGCCTCTATACAGCACAGGCCTGAACATCTTTGCTCCAGGACTATATTGCAACAGAGTATACATTTGTGTTTTGGTACTTCCAGTTCTGGAGAACCCTTTGTAGGCCACATATTAAATCTCTAGTAATCAAAGTTGGATGCCAAGCATTTGGTATCATGCATTTTTTTTTTCTTCTTTCTGTTCATAGGCGTTTTGGTTCTTTTATTTATACCCAAACTGTCATTAACAGAATAATGCCATTTGGTTGGGCAAGGTACCCTTCTATTTGTTTTGGTAACATGCAAATAATTTGTGTAACTCTAACAGACTAAAATATTTTCAATGAAGATTTGTATGTTTTTGTTTTTTTTTCCCTTTTACAATGAGGGGATTTAGTCATACTTCTCATGCAGTGCTTTGTTATAAAATTTAGTGGTACAAGGCAAAACCACAAAGTAAAGTGAACTTGTTGGGCCAATTCTGCTGCCCTATCCGAACATTTAAGAGTACATATTATAGAACGTATAGTCTAGGATCTATAATAAGTTTCGCTGCACTTCTGTGTCCAGAGAGTGATATTTTCTGTGGACACATGGATTAACAATTTCTCCTATATAGGTCCTACAGAGGAAACTGTTATTCACTGTGTGGGGAAAATGAGACATCCTTCCATACTCACTAGCACTCAGAAGAGCCTAGGAAAGGGGATTTGAATGGGTTTTCTGTGGCTCACATATTGATAAGATGGGTTTAGCAAGGTCATGGGCTACAGAGATTGCAGCACTTGTGCCTCTTCATTAGGATGGATTCAGACGAGCGTATATCGGCTCTGTTTTCACGCTGAGCCGATATACGGTGTCCTTGTCTGCAGGGGGGGGAGGATGTAAGAGCCAGGAGCAGGAACTGAGCTCCTGCCCCCTCTCTGCCTCCTTTCCGCCCCCCCCTGCACTATTTGCAATGAAAGGAGGAAGGACGGGGTGGGGCCCGCCTCTCCTCATTGCAAATAGTGCAGAGGGGGCAGGAGTTCAGTGCACTGCTCCTGGCTCTTCCAGCCTCCCACCACTGCAGAGAGAGACGCTGTCTGAATCCAGCCTTAGCCTGTAACATCACATTTATCAATCACTTGGCCTTTCTGCAGTTCAGTCCCATTCATGTGAATGGGATTGACTAGTAATACTAGATACAGCTGCTATGCAATGTGCCTGGCATACAATGAAGAGGCCGCAGCACTGCAGCCCCTTCCAACAGCCGATCGAAAGGAGCGCTGGGAATCAGCCTTTCGCTAATCTGATATGGATGACCTCTGCTAAGCATAGATCTTCAAGACCTGTCCCAGAAAACCCCTTTAAATGTAATGTTTCTGCGGCACTATTAATAAGGTTTCTCTGATGGGGCAGATGGGTCAACCTGACAAGCCCACTTTACATGTCTTTTGTTTCCAAGCTGCATAAAGTTTAGTCTTTGCAGGGGAGTTTTTTTCCTTTATGAAATTGTTCTTCCTAAAATAAAAAACAAATATATTTAACTGTACTTGTGCGTGACGGGACATTATTACACTGGAATGAATGGTAGGATGGTCCTATTCTAATTACGACGAAGCTGCAAACACTTCAAGGATTATTCTCATTATAGATCGATGGTATATTACCAGGATTTACAGATTCTTCATTGGAAGGGCAGAAGTTTTTTTAATGCAATTGGTGATTTTATTTCTATACAGTTTCACAATACACCATGATAGAAGTCAACAGCACTGTTTCAGACTATAACATACAAGCCCTTTGTCAAGCTGATGTGGTGTAATGGGTCGCTGGCAAGGCCACCAGATTCGTTTAGGATATGATGAGGAATAGGGCGACGTGGAAACAAAATGGTTTTCTTGAGGATAGAAAGGACGGAATTGTTAATATCAGCAAAACAAACACATAGTAGGACTAATTAAAAATTGACTACCTGCTCCTCGTACCTCCTTAGCCCAAATTCATCAATAACAATGCTAATACAGGCTACTGTTCTATTTGCAAGCAAATCTCACACATTAAAAAGGTTATAGAAATAAAAAATATCACTATAGTAACTTAAACCGCTGAGGAAGTCCGCAACTTGGCGGCCACCAAGTACACTGTTAGCAATAGTCCCTTTAAGGAGATACTCCCTTAATGTGTCTTAGTCCAGAGTAATTGAGTCATTGTCAGCCGTACAGTTCATAAAGCAGCTGTTCCAATTAGTGTGCACACACCAGTAGTCTGAGACTGGTCTCTTAGGCCACCTGCACACAGTAGAGCCAGATTCCACATGCGGAATCCGGCCCTGATAGGCCTGTCCCTGTGGACCTCTCTCGTCTTCATTTGTACTGCGGAGGAACCCAGCAGCTCTGTTGGACATGCGCACAGTACAGATATCCCCACCGCCGTCGCTAGAGGATTATGCGACCTGTCTGCAATGTTACTTGTGGACAGGCCGCGAGTTAGACGGCTTTCATTGATTTCAATGGAACAACACAAAAATGGAGCATGCTGTGATATTTCCTCCATTCACAGAAACCACAATTGGTTTCTGCAAGTGTGCAGGAAAAAGTGTTTTTCCATAGCATGCTATGGACTGTATTTGCGGTGGACCCGCTATCTAAACTTACCTATTCCTTCCCTGTCAGTCTCCTTATCACATCTCCTGGTTGAGCTTCTCCAGTGCCCCAGGTCAGCTCACTGCAGGCTGGGCCCAGCTTGTTATGAGGGCTGCTTATCACAAATTCCTTCCGGCTGGGTCAGTGAAAGTCACGTTCCTGTGCTGTAGCTTCACTGCCTAGGAAGGAATTGTAATCTATTTCAGAGACCACTCGCATGAACAATCTCTGAAGAAGATAGGCAGTCCTCCTGCTGGCCTGTGAGCTGTGACCTAACGTACATTGGAAGACTGCCAACCAAATGTATGTAACCTCACAGGAAGGAGAAGAATCAGGCAGCTGGAGGTGAAGTGAGCACCCGGACTGCAGGATACAGGAGAAGATAGGTGAGGGGAAGATCTGGTAAGTAGACTGATGGGGGAGGAATAGATAAGTATAGCATTTTTCTTTTTTTTTTGTGACAGAACCTCTTTAAGTGTCTGGCAGCTGTGTCCAGATAGATATAGCTCAAGCGAGTTCCTTGCAAGCTTTGTAGCAATGGGGGCTTGACCTGGTTAGTACCCTCTTGGACAGTCACCAGCAGTCCCTGTCTGGTGGTGGTGGGCAAGCTACTCCTGAAGTTGGATAATCTGGCAGCTTGTTGAACCAGAGGTTCTTGATAGCATCAGCTATTGTTGGCTCCAGCAGTCCTCGGCAACACCTCTTCTACTTAGCCTCTTTATATAGTTCCTCAGAGCCCTTTTTCTAGAAGTTTCCAATACATTCCTATTGATCATGCTCAGAAAAGGCCACTTTCACACGAGCAACAAAATCGTGCAATTTTCTTGCGATACATGCATTTTTTAGCGCTGTTGTATGTGAAGCCCATGCTTTCCTATGGCTTCCTTCACATTACCGATGTTTTGTCTGCTGCTATCTTGAGAGTACAAAAAAAATTAAAAATGCGGTAATATAAATTGCTGCAATTTGCTTTGTCTTGTTAGTCCATGTTTCTCTATGGAGCCTTCCTTTTTATCACATCGAATGAAATCGCGATTTTCGTGTGATGTGCCCTTAACATTAAAAAGTCCAATTCTTTCTCGCGAAAACCGCAGCAAAATTGCGCTAGAAAGTTGCGAGCGGCTGTGATGTCATTAGACAAAGCGATATCACACACAAATTGCAGGACTGATATCGCTGCGATTTTTCTCGTGGTGATATCACTGTTGCCTGTGTGAAAGAGGCCTAAAGTACATAAAATATAACACCTCTTATTCATTTCTATTGGTAATAGGCTTTGCGTCTAGTGGCCAACAGTAGTACAGTCTACATTGCTGTCCATTGACTTAATAGGGTTAGTTTTAAAGCTTATTTTTGCTAAAGTTTTTAAAATAAAAATGTTTAGAACTATGTATGAGCTTGACTGCTCATAATTTACTGCAATACCTCTGCATTGCAGTGTCTTATACCTATGAGGTGCTGCCTCCAGCACAAATAGGTGTGGAAAGAGGGCAGAGCTCTGCTTCTTCATTAGGCCCCAGACTGCTATGACAGTACATGGAGGAGGGCCTCTTCCGTGTGTTTAATAAACTAAATGCAGAATCCTCGACCGTCTGTTAATTGCGAACACTACATGAAAATAGTGTGCTGTGATTTTATTTTTATTTTTTCCTCCGTCCACTTGCGGAAACTGCAATTGGTTTCCGCAAGTGTGCAGGAAAAAGCATTTTTCCATAGCATGCTATGTACTGTATTTGCTACTGATCCGGTGTGCGGATGCCGACCATGGATTCAGCAATGCAAATCAGTTAATGTGCAGGTTCCCTAAATCTAGCCACAATGTGTTTTATAAGCCCCTCCACCACACACTTGAAATGCTCCCATTTTTGTTGCAATTTGCTGCTCAAATACAACCCGTCACTGTCTCGCAAAGGTTGCAAACTGTAAAATTACAGACAATCGGCAAAAAACAGTTGCGTTCCCCAGCTCCTTTTTTTTGGGTCTTGCTTTTTTAAGCCTGTTCACTTAACTTCTTCATGCCCTGCTACATTAAGGCTGCCTGAACACTGCACGTCCGGATTCTAAGTGCAGATTTTCACCACACAACACCTGTGATCTATCCTGGAAATGAATTTAAAATGTTTGCAGATTTTAGTGGTTTTCTAGTCACCAAAAAATAAATTTAATTAATATGACTAACTTTATTAAATATTACTTAAAAACACCAATTTTGGGACAGACTTACACATATACGTTGGATTAAACCAATATGTTTTATTGGTGATAAATCTGGTGACTATGAAGGCCACGGAAATGTGAGAATAGCATGGAGGCATTCCTGTGACACCCCGATTTTATGTTACTGATTCTTATGGTGCTGCAAAATGCCTCTTGGAAGCCATCGTGAGAGGACCACAGGTGGCTGCAGGATGTCCTGAACAGATCGCTGAGCTGTCATTGTCCCTCATACCACTACTAGGGTTGACCAACTGTTATATGCAATGCTGTCCCCAGCAGTGAGCTGCTCACTTCTTGGTCTTCGGACATGAACACAGTCGTTAACTGTTCCCAAACGAAACCTGGATTCATTCCGCTGAAGAGAACCCGTTCCCATTCCGTAGCAGTCCAGTGTCGTCATTCGCGACACCAATGCAAATGGAGGTGATGGTGTGTAGGTGTCAAAGACCGTACATGTAATGGGCACTGTAAGACCAAACGTCCTTCAGCCAAGCTCCTAAAAATGGTTCTGACACACACGGGCCTGTAATGATGGTAACACCTGTGTCTGGATGGCAGACAACGAAACAGTAGGCCTCTCGCATTCCAATTATGTGTCCTTCTCAAAGTCCATTAACTGGGTGAAATCTCTTTTATTGCATTGTAGAGGCGTCTAGTGGTCAACAAGCTCCACACAAGAGGAGGAAGAGGTCACTACACACAAGAAGCCTCTCAGAGCATTGTATAGGCCGAGGGGGAAACCTCTTTTAGGATGTCCGGTGGGGAGACCATTCATCTACTCGCTTCACAACTCTAATCATTTGTGTATCTCCCTGAGATGTAACTAAATGCTGAGTTTTGCAGCAAAATGATAACCGCAAGATCCTTTATTTTTATTTTTTGAACGCAGTGTGTGCAATATACATACGCACGCACGCACGACATACTCCATTGACTGGTGCATTGCTCCAAGAAGAGAATATGTGAATTGTAGCACCTGTCTAGGCATCATACATGTGTATCCCTGAAGTCAAAGGCGCACAAGCATATACAAACTCATGCGCCTTGCCGCTGTGGCGCTCACTCAAGCATCCTGATATGTTCAAACAACTGATGAGGATAAGTCATCAGTATCTAAGGCCTTATTCATACGAGTGTATGCGTACAACGCTGCGGGTGTCCCACAGCATTTTACAGGTCTGTATGATGCTGGCAGAGAGTACATCGGGCATGACCATGTATCTCACACACATGGTGATGCTCAGCGAGCGTGACCTTGTCTTTTTAAAAGTTTTTTGGACTATTTATAGCGGGGATGTGTTTGTATCGCCAGCCATACACAATGCATTGTGTATAGACAGCATTGTGTACGCTGCACACAGGAAAGAATAAGGCTCACGCTGCGTGGTACATGAAGAAATAGAGCACGCTGCGATCTTTTTCTCCCCCGTATCCACACTCCGTGTTTATACGCTTATGCGAATGGATCAATGAAAATGCATTGACTCCATTCACCTCATATTACGCGTGTGTGAATGAGCCCTAAGTCCCAGAGAACCAGTTTCAGATTAAGGCCTCTTTAACACAAGTGTCGCGATCGTCGTCTGCCACACACCAGAATTCCTTTGGCAAGGAGAAATCCTTCAACTGGCTCAATAGAGCCAGCTGACATAGTTTAGCAGTGTTAGCCGCTGCCAAACTCCCCCCTCCCTTTGCCAGCATCTCCCATAGAAGCCTATGGGAGCTGCCAGCTGGTCGCAGCCAAAAGATAGGGCAAGACATATATTTTCCCTCCGCATCAAAACATCGGTCGGCGTATTTGGCTGCCGATGTCCTATCTTTGCCAGCCGGGCGTTTTTATGCGGCTATAATGGGCCATGTAAATGAATGCATTGCAATCCAATGTGTGACATGGTCACGATTTTTTTTTTATCACTAAATTAGCTGTGTAAAAACCCTTGTGTGAATAAGGCCTACTTTGTGCTGCGTGATTTACCTGGCACAGATGGATAGCCAAGTGCTAAGCTCAGCTATTTTCATCAGCCCAAAGAAATTAATGGGCCGCTGCTGTTCCATTCATATCAATGGAACTGACAGAAACAGCTGAGTGCTGTCCTTGGCTATCTGTCTGACCCCTTGAAATGAATGGAGCAGTAGCAGCTCGCCCATTCTTGGGATCAGTGGGGGATCCAACAGTCAGACCCCCAATTGATCTATCAATTTTCACCCAACTAGTGGATGGATGTAAATATGTCCACTTTCTGGAATACCCCATTAACTGTTAGCATAACACCCTCAGGCACAAGGTGTTCCCCAGGATCCTAGACATCCAGGTACGTCCATCTGATTTGAAGATGGAAGCCGCGGAATTTATCCCTCCGCAGTACTTTCTTCCATCGCTCAGCTGTCCAATGACGTCGCTCCATGCACCATTGCAGACGGGCCGATGCATCGTACTTCATGATGGATAGCTTGTGTCCTGTCCATCATGAGGCCGTATGCAGAATCCTGCAGTGGAATCCGGTCCTAGCAGCCGCTGCACGTATCTGCTTTCATTTTCTTTTTTCTGTACTGCAGATGGTCCGTACGGCTCGCCGTCGGACATGCGCAGTAAAGATTTTTTTCTTCTAAACTCCTGCTTTTCCCGCGGAATACGCGGCCAGTCTACAATGTCAATTGTGGACGGGCCACGGGTCGGACGGCTTCCATTGACCTCAATGGAAGCCGTCCGTGCGGAATCTGCAGGAAAATAATAATAATCTTAATTTGTATAGCGCCAATATATTCCGCAGCACTTACATAGACGGGGAATACAGAGAGACAAAAGTACAAAAATTACAGAACCATGGTTACATAGTAATCAGTTGATGGAAATAATAGGGGTGAGTGTCCTGCTCCAACGAGCTTACATACTACAAATAATGGGGTAATACAGAAGGTAAAGGGGCTGGTGATGATGTGCACAGTATGGCGGGGTGGAGAGTGAGGAATGCTATACACACAATGGTCAAACATTTAGCCATGTGACGGCAGAATCGTTATGACTGCAGGAGCAATTTATGACGGCTAGCAGAAATTGCAGTCAATAGGTCAGGGAGCATTTTATCAGGCGGAGTACAGAGGGGTTTGTTTAAGGAATGCGGTATGCCTCCCTGAAGAGGTGCGTTTTTAAAACACGCCTGAAGTTTTTCGAGTCCTGGATTGCTCGGGTAGCCTTTGGTAGTGCGTTCCAGAGGACCGGTGCTGCTCTGGAGAAGTCTTGGAGGCGGGAGTGAGAAGTTCGAATTAGAGGGGTGCGCAGTCTAGTTTCGTTAGCAGAGCGCCCGGGCTGGGTGATGGATTGAGATGAGGGAGGCAATATAGGGGGGCGCTGTGCTGTGGAGGGCTTTGTGGATGAAGGTAGCGAGTTTAAATTGAATTCTGTATTTAATGGGCAGCCAGTGCAGTGACCGGCACAGGGCAGAGGTGTACGAGTAGCGGCTGGACATAAAGTTAAGCCTGGCTGCTGCATTCAGGATGGATTGGAGAGTGTAGAGTCTGGTGCAGGGGAGGCCGATCAGCAACGAGTTGCAATAATCGAGCCGTGAGTGGATGAGGGCAACAATAAGCGTTTTTAGCGTGTCTACAGTGAGAAAAGAGCGGATTCTTGCGATGTTCTTGAGGTGCAGCTGACATGTTCAGGCAAAAGATTGGAAGTAGGGGTTAAATGAGAGATCAAAGTCGAATATGACCCCAAGGCAGCGGGTGTGCTGTCTGGGAGTTATGGTGGCGCCACACACTGAGATAGAGATGTCAGGAGGAGGTCGGTTAGTGGAGGGTGGAAATACCAATAAGTCCGTATTAGAGAGGTTTAATTTTAGGTAAAGAGAGGACATAATGTTAGAGACCGCGGACAGACAGTCGGTGATGTTTAGGAGGAAAGGTTCAGAGATGTCACGGAAAGAGGTGTATAGCTGGGTGTCGTCAGCATAGAGGTGGTATTGGAGGCCAAATCTCGTGATGGTGAGTCCAATAGGGGCTGTGTAGATAGAGAAGGTGGCCAAGGACCGAGCCTTGGGGGATCCCAACAGCAAGGGAAAGAGAAGGAGAGGTAGAGCCAGCAAAGGAGACGCTGAAGGAGCAGTCAGATAGGTAGGAGGAGAACCAGGAGAGATGAGTGTCCTTTATGCTGATGGAGCGAAGCATACTGAGGAGGAGTTTGTGGTCGACAGTGTGAAATGCTGCAAAAGGTCGAGGAGGATCAGTAGGGAGTAATGGCCCCTCGATTTGGCTGTCAGTAGGTTGTTGCCTTGTAAGGGCAGTTTCTGTTGAGTGTTGGGGTCGTAAGCTAGACTGTAGGGGGTCGAGGAGAGCGTTCTCTGATAGATAACTGACAAGGCGGGAGTAAACTAGGCGTTCTATTAGTTTTGGAGATGAAGGGGAGGTTAGAGATGGGTCGGTAGTTGGCAGCATCAGTCGCGGCAACAGTTGGCTTCTTCAGCAGTGGGGATATGATGGCGTGTTTGAAAGAAGAGGAAAAGATGCCAGAAGTCAGAGAGAGATTTAATATAGTGGTGGGGTGGGAGATAACCACCGGGGAGAGGGATCGGAGGAGGTGTGAGGGGAGAGGGTCACTAGCGCAGGTGGTGGGGTGAGTAGAGAAGAGCAATTTGGAGTATTCTTCCTCTGTCGTTGGTCTGAGTACAGACAGTGAGCAGGAGCTAGATGCAGTGCTGACAAGACTAGGGTCAGGGCTAGTCTGGGATTGGGAAGTTATTTCTTGACGGATGTCATCAATTTTCTTTTTGAAGTAGGCAGCCAGCTCTACACCACTGAGATCTATCCCAGGGGGCTGCGGTTTAGGGCTGAGGAGAGAGTGAAAAGTATCAAAGAGCCGTTTAGGGTTGTGCGATAATAAGGGGACGAGAGAGGTGAAGTAGACTTGTTTGGCATGATTGAGGGTGAGGTTGTAGGTTTTGAGCATGAATTTGTAGTGGAGAAAGTCCACAGACATTTGCGACTTCCTCCACAGCCGTTCAGCACTTCTAGAGCACCGCCGGATGAAGCGCGTTTGAGGCGTGAGCCAGGGTTTCCGCGTTCTACATCGGATGGCTCGGGTCCTGGGGGGCGCCGCTTCATCCAGGGCATGTTTGAGAGCGGTGTTGTAGCAAGCAGCAGCCAAGTTGGGGCAGGAGAGGAGAGAGATAGGGGATAGAGAGGACTGTAGAGACTCAGCAAAGTCCTGGGTGTGAATGGCCTTAAGGTTTCTGTAGGTACAGTAGGTAGGTAGGTCTGGAGAGATGTTAGGGAGCGTGACACAGAAAGAGAGGAGGTTATGATCCGAGAGCGGGAGAGGGGAGTTAGTGAAGTTGGAAGCAGAGCAGAGACAGAGACAGAGGAAGACCAGATCCAGAGTGTTTCCATCCCTGTGAGTGGAAGAAGCTGTGAGTTGAGAGAGACCAAGGGAGGAGGTGAGCAGCGGCACGAGACGGAGGCACAAGCGGGGGGCTGAAGGGGACAGCGGAGCAGCTCAGCAGCCGAAGCAGGTGCGGGGGCAGGAGTGACCAGTGAGACCGGAGCGCAGCAGCCGGCGCCAAGAGGCCACCAGGAGTTCAGCGGAGCAGCTGAGACAGGAGGGCAGAGTGAGCGGCCGCCGGGACAGCGGGTGACGTCACCAGGAGGAGCGGAGGAGCTGATAAGTATCTTCTGTGTGTGTTTGTGAGCTAAGTGTGTGTCTTCTGTGTATCTGGTTAGTTGTGTCTTCTGTGTGTGTGTGTGTGTGTGTGTGTGTGTGTGTGTGTCTGGGGGTCTAAGTGTTTGTGAGGGGGGAATAAAAAAAATTTTTTTTTGACTGGTTCCGCATAAGTGTCATCGGGTAAGAGGTTGCACGAGAGCGGCAGCGTGTGAGTGGTTGCACAGAGGTAGCAGCGGGAGAGGGGTTGCGGCAGCGGGTGAGGGGTTGCAACAGCGGGTCAGCGGTTGGGACAGCGGTTGGGACAGCGGTTGCGGCAGCGGGTCAGCGGTTGCGGCAGCGTGTGAGCGGAGTGTAAACAAGTCTCTCTTCACTACTTCCACAAGTAAATTGTAGGTCCCCATTAGGATGAGCTCCATGCCTGGCAATGCCATCCAGTGTGCTACTTGTGCAATGTATGCGGTCCTTGATCAGCCGATCGAGGGTGCACTGTTGCGCAAGATGCGTGCACGTCGCACATTTAGAAGCCCAAATCCTGGATCTAAATGGGCAACTGGCAACACTGAGAGCCATTGACATCATGGAAAGGAGTTTGGTGCTCACTGAGCAGGCACTCGCTGGGGTAGAGGCGGGGGCGGATGGTAGTACGGAAGAGCAGGGGGAGCAGGCAAGAAGCTGGGTGACAGAAAGAATGAGGGATAGAGGGAAGAGAACCAGGGAGGCTAGTCCTGAACTGGCACAACCCAACAAGTTTGCAAGATTGGCAGATGAGGGGGATGCCATTACAGAGCCAGCACCGCTGCAGCACGACATGCCCTCTGAACGCCAGGGGGATGACTGCTCCAGTGAGACTGGGACGGGGAGAGCAGGGCAGGCTAGACAGGTTCTAGTGGTGGGGGACTCAATTATTAGGGGGACAGAGAGGGCAATCTGCCATAAAGACCGGGATCGTCGAACGGTGTGTTGTCTTCCTGGCGCTCGAGTTCGACACATCGCGGATCGGATTGACAGATTACTGGGAGGGGCTGGTGAGGATCCAGCAGTCATGGTGCACGTTGGCAGCAATGAACGAGTTAGAGGTCAATGGAGGGCCCTCAAAAATGATTTCAGGGACCTAGGGTCCAAGCTCAGGGCGTGGACCTCCAGGGTAGTTTTCTCGGAAATACTACCTGTACCTAAAGCCACACTAGAAAGGCAGAAGGATCTTAGGGAGGTAAACAAGTGGCTCCGGAGTTGGTGTACGAAGGAGGGATTTGGGTTCCTGGAGAACTGGGCTAACTTTGCGGTCGGCTACAGGCTCTACCGTAGGGACGGGCTGCATCTTAATGGGGAGGGTGCAGCTGTGCTGGGGGAAAAGATGGCTAGAAGGCTGGAGGAGTGTTTAAACTCGGGACTGGGGGGGAGGGTAAAATGAGAAATAGTGGGGTAGCCAGTGTAATTAGCAATCCGGGTCCAAGCAAAGGGAATGGGGGACGAGCAGGGGGTGGGGTTAGTACAGTTAGAACTGATAGATCAGCCATAAGTACGAATAGCAACAAAACAAACTTAAAGGGGTGGTCTCGCGAAACCAAGTGGGGTTATACACTTCCGTATGGCCATATTAATGCACTTTGTAATGTACATTGTGCATTAAATATGAGCCATACAGAAGTTATTCCACTTACCTGCTCCGTTGCTAGCGTCCTCGTCTCCATGGTTCCGTCTAAATTCGCTGGCAGCTTGCTTTTTTAGACGCGCTTGCGCAGTCCGGTCTTCTGCTCAGCGCGAGCCGCATCAGTGTGCTCCCCGCTACAGCTCTTCTGCGCATGCGCAGACGAGCTGTCACTGCTCGGGAGCGCGCTGAAGCGGCCATTCTGCACCATCCTCTGTTAGAGGAAGGTGCAGAAACTGGAGCTGCCCAGCGGAGAAGCCCAGCCCAGCCCAGCAGCCCCGAGAAGCGTCCCAGGTAAGTGATGGGTCGGGGGGGGGCTGCCGCTGCGCCGGGGGGGGCTGTCGCTGCGCCGGGGGGGCTGTCGCTGCGCCGGGGGGGGGCTGCCGCTGTGATGGGGGGGCTGTCGCTAGGCCGGGGGGGCTGTCGCTAGGCCGGGGGGGGGCTGTCGCTAGGCCGGGGGGGGCTGCCGCTGTGATGGGGGGGCTGTCGCTAGGCCGGGGGTGGCTGCCGCTGCGCCGGGCTGCGCCGGGGGGGCTGTCGCTAGGCCGGGGGGGGGCTGCCGCTGCGCCGGGCTGCGCCGGGGGGGCTGTCGCTAGGCCGGGGGGGGCTGCCGCTGCGCCGGGCTGCGCCGGGGGGGCTGTCGCTAGGCCGGGGGGGGGCTGCCGCTGCGCCGGGCTGCGCCGGGGGGGGCTGTCGCTAGGCCGGGGGGGGGCTGCCGCTAGGCCGGGCTGCGCCGGGGGGGGCTGTCGCTAGGCCGGGGGGGGCTGCCGCTAGGCTCCGGAACCTAGCGCTGGGCTCCGGGGCCTTCACCTGGGCTGAGGGTCTAGCGCTGGGGAGCCGGGGGCTAGCGCCGGTTACCTGCTGTCTGGTCGGCGGCTGCGGGGCGTCTGGTCGGCGGCTGCGATGCGTCCGGTTGCCATGGAGACAGCTGGCGGCGTCTCGGGAGCGCGCACGTCGGGCTGCAGCGAGCGACGGGGAAAGAGCCGGCGGCCATCTTGAGGAAACTTTTATAAGTTGCTGAAACGCTGGAACGGTAAGTACGAACCAGCTAGAAATGTCATTTACAGGGGGGCTTTGTAATGTATGTTTAATGGGGGGGACTGGGCAAAAAAAAAAATTAACTGCTTCCTCGAGACATCTCCTTTAAAAAACAAAAAAAATGATATAAATTGTATGACCACGAATGCACGAAGTCTGATCGGTAAAGTGGGTGAGCTTGAAGCGAGAATGACTGATGAAAGCTATAAAATAGTCGAAATTACTGAAACATGGCTTGATGATAAGTGCGATTGGGCGGTGAATTTGCAGGGGTACAATCTCTTCAGAAGAGACCGAAGGAACCAGAAAGGGGGAGGGGTATGTCTGTACGTCAAATCGAACTTGAAGCCGAGGCTACGGGAGGATATAGGGGTAGGAGACGAACAGGTGGAATCTCTGTGGGTAGAAATACAGGGAGGAAAAAATAACAAAATCCTGATAGGGGTCTTCTATCGACCACCAAAAGCAACAGAAGAAACTGAAGACTTACTACTAAGGCAGATAGAAGAGGTGTCATTGAGGTGTCACGAAGTAATTATCATGGGGGACTTTAATTACCCAGATATAACATGGGAGAACGAAACCTGCAAATCTCACAGGGGTGATAAGTTCTTGAGAGTAATTAAAGACCATTACCTGAACCAACTTGTGCAGGAACCAACAAGAGGGAGGGCCATTCTGGACCTAGTGCTAACTAACAAACCGGAACGTATAAAGGGGGTGCAGGTTGAGGGGCACTTGGGGAACAGCGACCACAATATAATCAACTTCCAGCTGTCAATCAATAGGAAGCCTTATCAGGGAGTGGCAAAGAAACTAAACTTTAGTAAAGCAAAATTTGATGAGCTTAGAACTACTATCGGTAACATTAATTGGGACAACATCCTCAAAAATATCAGTACGGAGGAAAAATGGGAAAAGTTCAAAAGGATCCTAATCGCCTCATGTGAGCAGTTCATTCCCTTTAAAAATAAAAGAAACTCCGCTAAAAGGAAACCAATGTGGCTCGACAAGACGGTACGAGGGGCAATAAACGAAAAGAAGAAAGCGTTCAAACTACTAAAGCAAGAAGGCAGCGAAGAAGCGCTAAAATCATACAGGGAAAAAAACAAAATATGCAAAGATACGATCAAAACTGCCAAGGAGGAAGCAGAAAGACGGATCGCAAAAGAGAGCAGAAACAACCCGAAGCTATTTTTCAACTACATAAACAGCAAAAGGATTTGCAGGGAGAGCGCTGGCCCTTTAAAAAACAATGCAGGAGAAATCATTGATGATGACGAAGGGAAAGCAAATCTACTAAACAGTTTCTTCTCAAGTGTGTTCACCAAAGAAAAGGAAATGCCACACGAGATGCAGGGGAATAAAACGAACCCCTCACAAAATATCTCATACCTAACGCAGGAGGAGGTGCGGAAGCGTCTAAAGAAAACTAAAATTGATAAATCACCGGGCCCAGATGGATTACACCCAAGGATACTAAAGGAACTAAGTGACGAGATAGCTAGGCCGCTATACCTAATATTTCTAGACACTATCAAGACCGGAGTAGTACCATTGGACTGGCGCATTGCCAACGTGGTTCCAATTTACAAAAAAGGGAGCAAAAGTGAGCCTGGTAACTACAGGCCAGTAAGTCTCACTTCAGTAACGGGAAAAATTTTTCGAGGGGATTCTGAGAGACGCCATCCATGAGTACCTCAAGGAGATTAAGGGAATAACTCCTCACCAGCATGGATTCATGAAGGGTCGCTCATGTCAGACAAATCTGATCAGTTTCTACGATGAAGTAAGCTCTAAGCTGGACCAGGGAGAATCTATTGATCTTGTATATCTAAACTTCTCTAAAGCCTTTGACACCGTGCCACATAATAGGCTAATATACAAAAAGAGGCAGCTCGGACTGGGCGAAAACGTGTGTAAGTGGGTAAAAAATTGGCTCAACGATAGAAAGCAGAGGGTGGTAATAAATGGTTCGTACTCTGATTGGACCACAGTCGCTAGCGGGGTGCCACAGGGTTCAGTATTAGGCCCCACTCTGTTCAACATATTTATCAATGACCTGATAGAGGGGCTGCACAGCTAAATATCAATATTTGCAGATGACACAAAATTATACAATATAATTAATGCAACGGAGGACAATGTACGGCTACAAACGGACCTGGATAAGATGGGGGCTTGGGCAGAAAAATGGCAAATGAAGTTCAATGTTGAAAAATGTAAGACTATGCACATGGGCAGGAGGAACGGATGTCATCAATATTCACTTAATGGGGTACCACAAGGGAAAAGTGATATGGAAAAGGATCTGGGGGTATTAGTGGATAATAGACTAAACTGGAGTAACCAATGCCAGTCAGCTGCTGCAAAGGCAAATAAAGTCTTGGGGTGCATCAAAAGAGGTATAGGGGCGAAGGATGAGAACATTATCCTTCCATTATATAAGGCACTTGTCAGACCTCACATGGAATACTGCGTACAATTCTGGACACCGGTGCTCAGGAAAGATGTCACAGTGCTTGAGGGGGTTCAAAGAAGGGCAACTAAACTAATACATGGAATGACGGGACTGGAATACCTAGAGAGGCTATCAATATTGGGACTATTTACTCTAGAAAAAAGAAGGTTAAGAGGCGACCAAATAACCATGTATAAGTACATGAGGGGACAACACATGGATCTCTCCCGCGATCTGTTTATACCCAGGACCACGACGGTAACAAGAGGGCATCCGCTACGATTAGAGGAAAGTAGGTTTCATCACCAACACAGAAAGGGGTTCTTTACTGTAAGAGCAGTTAGACTGTGGAACTCTCTACCGGAGGAAGTGGTGATGGCAAAATCCATAGAGGAGTTTAAAAGGGGACTTGATGTCTTTCTGGAGAAGGATATTACAGGATATAAATATTAGGTTGTGTCAATCCTGGTATATAGGCAGGTAGGAACTATTAGGGGTTGATCCAGGGAACAGTCTGATTGCCATTAGGGAGTCGGGAAGGAATTTTTCCCCCAAAAGGGCTAATTGGCTTCTGGCCTTGGGGTTTTTTGCCTTCCTCTGGATCAACACAGTAGGATAGACAGGCTGGACTAGATGGACATTGTCTTCATTCAGCCTTACATACTATGTTACTATGTTACTATGAAAGAAGCTGAGAGGCAGATGCGGAGATAGGGTCATTAGTGGGGATGTTAAAATCACCTAAGATGAGGGTTGGGATTTCGCAGGATAGGAAGTGGGGGAGCCAGGCAGCAAAGTGGTCCAAAAACAGGTGAGGAACACCTGGGGGGGCGGTAGATAACTGCTACTCGCATGGACAGCGGGCGGAAAAGCCGTAGCATATGTACCTCAAATAATGGAAAAGTGAGTGAGGGTACAGGGGGGATGACATGGTAGGTACAATTTGGGGAGAGAAGAGCACCTACTCCTCCACCACACCTGTCATCTGGTCTCGGGTATGGGAGAACTGCAGGCCATTGTAGGACAGTGCAGCAGGGGAGGCCGTGTCAGACTGCTGTATCCACATTTCTGTGAGAGCAAGCAGATTTAAAGATGCGTGGATGGTGGGAAGTTTATTACATGCTGACTGGCAGTTCCAGAATGAACATTTAGAGGAGTCAGGGGAGGGTTCGCATGGGCGAGCAGTTGGGCTTGAGGATTTTCTTAGTGAGTCAGGTAGGGGGTAATAGTTAGGAGCAGAGGAGGGTGGGCCAGGATTGGGAGAGATATCCCCAGCTCCTAGTAGCAGCAGGATAGCAAGGGTAAAGAGATGGTTAGGAGATTTATGAGGGCGACTGTTCTGTTTGTTAGTGGTATTAGGGGGTTTGAGGCTAAGTAAGAAAGTATAGAGTGCATGCGAGCTGTGCAAAGGGGAGGACAGGAGAGAGGGGCTAATGTGAGTAGTGCGCCACGGAGGTGGGCACTTGAAGGAAGTTCTGAAACTGAGAGCATGCTGCGATTTTTTTAATTTTTTTTAATTATTTTTTTTTTTATCCTGGTGTGCAGGAAAAATCACTTTTGCATTGCATTCTATGGACGGCACTTGCTGCAGAATCTGGAGGCGATTCCGCAATTCAAATCTGCCCGTATGCGTGAGGTCTAACCCATATATCCAGCAGCAAGCAGTTCCCATCACAAACTATGCCTGACACCTCCAGGGCTCTGCAGCTTATGTAGCATGGTTTAGGACATGACATGCTCCATCCATTCTACTCATAGGGGGGGCCAAATACTGTTGGTAGGACAGTGTGTGTATCTTAAAGTGATTTGGTCATTAGGACAAATCCCCATGTGAGCCGCGTCCCTGGAGCCCCTGGACGTAGCTGACAGTCGCAACTGGTATTCGGGCGGTGATTTCCAGGTAGTTGGGGAAAAAATACATGGGGAGGAGGGGATAGACACCCCTAATTCTGCCCTCCATCTAGTAGGTCTCTGATTCACTTTGTGCCATGTTTGTGGGGGGTTTTGTTCATAATTTCTTTAATTGCAATTTTTTCGCAAATTTGCTGCAAAAACACCTCCTGTATTGTCTATTCACATACAGCCAGCTGGAGGCCTGGGCCACTAAACAGGAGGGTCTCTTACTTTGCACTGCACAGGTATCGCACTGCCCCCCATGTGCTTCTCAAGTCTCCCTCTGCATCTCCTCCCCCTCACCAGTGGAGACACGCCTCTGCTGGAGTCATGTGACTGGAGAAGATCACCTGATCCCGTGACGTCAGCAGGTCCTTCCCCAGTACTGGCTGGTGTTATGAACAGGTAAGACGGAGCACAATGGTGGCAGCTGGTTGTCGCCTGCAGTAGATTCTGCGCCTCATATGTAAGTACGGCGAAGAAGGAAGGGGTTAACCCTTTAGTGACCAGCAAGTTCTCAAATGTTCCTTTAATGTTTTAGATTTTTATGTTAATGTCACCGTATGAAAGTTGTTTTTTTTTTTTTGCTGCACGAGCCATAGTAATGGTACTATTTAACCCCCTAATACGGGCGAGTGCGATATCCGTACGATAAACTCTGACCGATATCTCGCTTGCAGAGCTGCACTTTTATTGCAAGTGTGCTGCGTTTTGCAAGAAAAATGCATGGCAGCCCTTGCGGTTTTCACACGTGTGACAATTGTGTGTTGTTTCAGTAGTAAAAAATAGAAAAGCCACATCTTTCTCACTTCTGGATCGAATGGCACGTGAGGGCAGGTGCGCTGACAATATTGGGCGATATCGCCCCAAAAATAGGAAGTGCTGCAAGAGACAAATCCCTCCTGTACATAGACCCATCCAGAATAATAGATTCTATTTTTGCGCGTCTCACAACACGCAAAACTTGCGCCACAAAAACGCCTGCTTACAAGCACCCTCACACAGCCGAGAATCGCACAAATGCTCTGTGGCCGTCTCTTCTGACCGCCGTAATTCTTTAATGTTTCTATGGATGATCTGTGGTTTCTATTGGTAGCGGACGACTTTCTGATCGTTTTTTTTTTTTGTTTTTTTTTTTTTAAAAACTCGTTTTATTGACAAGTAAACAACATGTCAAAAACAGTAAAAAAAAACTTTTGCAGTACAGAGTTATGCATGAATATTAAGGGTCGGTTGACTTTACAGGCTACATTGATTGCATTATTGGGTACAATTCACGGATAAGGCCTCATGTCCACGGGCAAATTATGATTTAGGACCCGCAGCGGATCACCCGCATGCGGATCCGCATCCCATAGGGATGCATTGACTGCCCGTAGGTAGATAAATACCTGCGGATCGTCAATAAAAGTGATTTTTCTAAAAATGGAGCATGAAAAAAAATGGACCATGCTCCATTGAGGTGCGGGTCTCCTGTGGGGACGGCTCCCGCGGGCTTCTATGGAAGCCGTCCGGATCCGCGGGAGACCAAAATCAGCATATACTCACCCGCTCCGGATCTTCCCTTCACTGCGGCTTCATCTTCTCTCCGTCACGGCCGGATCTTTTTTCTTCGGGCCGGCGCATGCGCGCGGCACGCAACCGACGTGCCATGAAAGAAGATCCAGCCACGACGGAGATAAGATGAAGCCGCGGCGAAGGGAAGTTCCGGAGCGGGCGAGAGGTGAGTTAATTCTTCTTTTCAGCGCTCATGTCCGCGGGGCAGGAGGGACCCGCTACGGATTCTCCATGGAGAATCCGTAGCGGACCTGATTTTCCCCGTGGACATGAGGCCTAAGAGTAAAAGAAAGGAGGAGGGGTAGATGGTGCAAGGTGGTAGTGGCTTATAAAGAAAGGCTAGTAACATTTAAGAGTGTAGTGGGGGACACATATCTGCTACGGGAGCAGCTATATACACACTTACACACATATATATCTACATATACACACGCATGCAGCCTGCGTGTCAATGCGTCCATCGGAGGAGTGGAATATATTAGGAGGTACTTTTTAGTGCGATGCCCCGAGTGGGTATTCATGCGCAGGCGTCAGGCCCCCCTTCGTTCTGGCCAGTAGTCATGGGCTCTTAACGTCGTCTACTTAGTGCGGATATGGCCAAGGTGAGCGGCTGTGGTGGAAACAGGGTTAGTGATGAGTCGCACCAACGGCCCCACACTTTTTGGAATTTCTCCGGGCATTTACACACTTTATATACTAGATTATTGTAGGGTATGGTTAGGTTGGTAGTTTGCCTCCACATTGCCAGAGTCGGGCCCCTTTGGTCCATCCATCTTAATGCAATAACCTTTCTAGCCAAGAATAAGACCTCTTGTAAAAAGATTCTATCGTAGTGTTGCCATTGCTCTGCATCTAATATACCGAAGAGGCAAATTTTCGGGGTGAAGGGAACCGGGACGTCCAGTACCGCAGATGGCAAATCCATTACCTCTCCCCAATATGACCTAATCGACGGGCAGTCCCAGATCATGTGCCAGAGGTCGGCATATGTGCATGTGCATCTGATGCAGCTAGTGGATGGGATTCTGCCTATTCTATACAGTCTCGCCGGGGTAAGGTAGCATTGGTGGACTATGTATAATTGGGTCATTTTATTGTTTGCTGAGGGTGAAACATTTAGTGGAGATTCTAATAGTTCTTGAAATGTTTCTTCTGTCAATGATGGAATTAGGGACTTCCATCTAACCAGGGCTGGGGGGATTTCTCACGCGGCTTTTGAGGTCGTTAAGTGCGAGTATAATGTTGATATGAGTCCCCGGGGGCCTTGTGATTTTAATATCCCAATTAATGGATAGTGAGATATGGTGATGCTCGCCGGCGGGAATTGTGACTGGAGCGCGTGTCGAATCTGTAGATATTTATAAAAGTGGTTTTGCGGTAATTGGTACTGGCTCTGTAATTGCTCAAAGGATAATAGTATGTAAGAATTATACAGATCGCCTAGGTGGGTAATCCCGTATTGTTCCCATATTTCAAGGCCTTCTAGTGACTGTAGTTCCTGTAATCTCGGATTTCTCCATAGAGGCATATCCGCTGCGACGTCAAAGAACCCGGTGCCAGACTCGCATAGCCAGTCTATGGACGGGCAGTATCTTGCCCTTCACAGAGGTAGGGAACTCTAGTATTGGCCAAAGACAGGGGATGTTCAAGGCGTGGGACAGGTGGGCTTCTGAGTTAGGCAATGGATTATCACTTAAGCAAGATTTTAGGTGTAGTATTTGGCTGGCCACGTAGTAAAGAAATAGATCTGGGAGTGCTGATCCGGCGCTATCTTTGGGTCTCTGAAGCGTGGATAGTTTGAGTTTTGGACGGGAGTTTCCCCATATAAAGGAAGTTATGAGAGAATTCATGGTTCGGAAGAACTTCATCGGGACAGGTACGGAGATGTTCTGCAGGGTGTAGAGACATTTAGGTAGGACAATCATTTTAATTAGATTAATACGGCCTACGACCGATAGAGGTAGAGATTAGAGATGAGCGAACGTACTCGGATAAGCACTACTCGTCCGAGTAATGTGCTTTATCCGAGTACCTCTCTGCTCGTCCTGAAAGATTCGGGACGCGCTGCGGAGCGGGGAGCTGCAGGGGAGAGCGGGGAGGAACGGAGGGGAGATCTTTCTCTCCTTCTCTCCCGCCCGCTCTCCCCTGCTCCCCGCTGCGACTCACCTGTCAGCAGCGGAGCACCCCGAATCTTTCAGGACGAGCGGCGAGATACTCGGATAAAGCTCATTACTCGGACGAGTAGTGCTTATCCGAGTACGTTCGCTCATCTCTAGTAGAGATCCCAGACTTTGAATTTAGACCTGTAAAGGTCAGCTAGGGGGAATATATTTAAATCCAGAGATCGGTTCGTTGTGTTGGTAATCTGGATTCCCAGATATTAAAGTCATTAGAGACCTGTAGGTTCCGGAGTATGTCCACAGGCCATAGAGGGTTCTGCGCCGTAACTGGCATCAGGGCGGATTTTGACCAGTTGATGTGCAGGCCCGAGTAGTGTCCGAATTTGTTAATGATGTCCATGGCTCGTGGTAGGGAACTTATTGGATCAGACATGAATAGCATGAGATCGTCGACGTATAGCGCCACTCGATCTTCTCGGTCTCCTATCACTATTCCGCGGTAGATCGGGCATGTCCGAAGCATAATAGCCAACGGCTCCATGGCCAGGACGAAGAGGAGTGGGGAGAGAGGGCATCCCTGTCTCATACCTCTAGATAAAGTAAAGTACGGAGAGCAGATGCCAATCACCGAAATTGCCGCTATGGGTGTTTTGTAAATTAGGGAGATCCATTGGATGAATTTATTTCCAAACCCAAATCTCTTCAGCACCTGGAGCAGGAAGGGCCATTCAATAGAGTCGAAGGCTTTAGCTGCATCTAGGGAGGCCAGGGCCCAATCCGCTTTCCTTTCTGACCCGACTTGTGTTATAACCTAGACCCGTCTTAGGTTTTCTCTTGTAGATTTACCCGGCATAAATCCGGTTTGATCTGGGTGTATTAGATCTAAGATGACGTTATTAAGACGTCGTACAAGCATTTTAGTTAAAAGTTTATAATCCGAGTTGAGGAGAGAAATGGGCCTGTAGGACCCGCAATCTAGCTCATCCTTTCCCGGCTTTAGGATGAGTACGATAGTGGCCTCATAGAAGGAGGGGGGCAATGATTTATTATTGAAGGCTGCGTTGTAGGTCGCTAATAATATAGGCAAAAGTGCCTCTTGATATTTTTTGTAGACTTTTTGATCAGTTTTTATTACAGCCGCTGTTCACCAGCTGTGCTGCCACGGTCGGCGTTGCAGCGGCCCGGTTTGGTAATACAAGCACAGCTCTTGTATGTCTCCAGCGCCACATTGAGAGCTGCAATACTTACAGCATGTTCTGCTTCCAGCAATGTCTGTGCTGCCGGCGGACCCCCGCTGATCAACGATTGGTGACCTATCTTGCAGATTGGTCATGAATACTAAAAGTCCTGGACAACTTCTTTAATAATAAGTATATTTTATGGTATTGTGAACTTATAGCATGTTTTTTAGTATGAACGGACGGTGACTGCTGAGGTCAGTAGTTGAGTGCAGCGGTTATATGAACGATCATTGCTTCCTGTTTCAGCGGGGACCACAGTGGATGGGACCAGGTCTGCAGCGCTGGACCAGGGGTGCAGTAGAACGGTGAGTAATGGCTGTTTTAGTTTTTTATGTTATTGCTTACCTCGCAAGAAGTTTTTTTTTTTATTTATTTATTTATTTTTTCTTCTTTAATGGTCTGAAAACCCCTTTAAGGGCATGTCCACATGTAGCGTAAATGCTGCAGATTTTCCCTTGCACAATCCTCAACTTTTCTTCCTCAAAAACCGACTCAAAATCTGCCGCATAGGTTTGGATTTTGACTTGAAATCAACTGCCGATCCGCAGCTGATATCGACCTCTCACCTTGATGGTGTGTTGTAAGGTTGGGTCATCAGCAGAGGCGTAACTTGAAGCTTCTGGGCCCCAATGCAACATTTGTAACGGGGCCCCCAAATATGTTTTCTCCTAGTACTGGGCTCCCTATATAGGGAAGAGAGGCCTTATGGGCCCCCTAAGGCTCCTGGCCCCCGGGTGCAACCGCATCCTCTATAGTTACACCCCTGGTCATCACTGTTATTGTCCTATATTAACTCTTGCACTGCCTACTCAGATTCTTCATTCAGATGTCAGACTACTGTTTGTACATCTCTTTGTCCTCTTATTGCAGGCACCACAGTAGACGTCCCTTGCACGGGATATGGCACAAGGATTTGGAGTAATGGCAGACGATGGAGCGATTGACTACTCTGTACATGAGGCCTGGAATGAAGCCACCAATGTCTATTTGATAGTGATTCTTGTGAGCTTTGGTCTTTTCATGTATGCGAGAAAGTGAGTTTCTGTTCCAAGTTTTCTGAAGCAACATTGTTTTTTTATGCCTGGAAGATGCTTTAAAAACACATGTCATTCATAAAAGTTCATGGCAAAGTTTTAGGCTGCGTTTATATGGCCTTGAGCGAGTTACACCCAAGAAACTCACGTCCATGTGCTGTCTGATGCCTATGGGCAGAGGGCATTGCATGTCCAATTCTGGTCTGTGATATGGATCACAATAGGACATACCGGTTTTTTTTTTCCCCACATGAACAGTTTGTCACACTCGCACATGTGAATGGCCTCCTAGGCTATAAGGTGCCTGTGTGCCTTCCGTGAAATACATGGATGGAATATACACACCTGTAAATGGGCCTTTATGGTGGAAGCACACATTTTTTAGCGAGACACTTGTTAAAATGCAATAGCAGGTATCAGAACTTGTACACATTAGACGGTTAGCAGAATCCACCATCAAACCACTTGTCAGTGAGTATGTGAGTGCTTCTCATGCTCAGCCCCTGGTGACGTTTTTCAAGTTTCTAGTAATTATGGATTAAAAAACAAATCCTCCGAATATTAGTGCAATTCTAAACAGTTGTCCAGTACAGTTTTATTCAGATACTGTATATTACGGTACGTTCATAAGTAAAGGAAATGCTGCTTATTTTCTGCAGCAGAAAATATTACAGAAATTTGCGTACCAAAATTCACATAATTTCAGCATCAGATTTTGGTGCCGATTACACCTTTTTTAATTAGATGGTTGAAGTGTGTTGCGAATCTGCACCAAAATCCGCACCAACGGTGTGGATTTTCCACTGCAGAAAATCTACACCATTTCTGTTACGTGTGAACAGCCGATGTCCGATCTGGCGCACGTCTTCTCTGCAGCTTCGCCAGACTTGCTTGTAGTTTTCAGCAAGCGCTTGCTGATTTGGAGGTTCAAAAAAACCTGCCTCCAGGAAGGCTCAGCCAATCACTGCAGCACTCGATGAACCAATTACAGCCATCGAATTGAATGGCTGTGATTGGTTCATCGAGCACTGACTCGGATTGGCTGAGCCGCGGCGCTCGAGGACTAATCACAGCCAGCGCTTTGTGGAGGTGGGGGTTTTTGAACCTCCAAGCCAGGAAGCACTTGCTGAAAACTACAAGCAAGTCTGCCAGAGCTGCAGGGGAGATGTGCGGCAGACTGCTGTACATGACCCCTGCCAGGTATCTATGAGCAAGCTAAAAACCGGCATCCCCTACTGAAAAATCTACAGCATTTTAGGAAAACCCTTGATCCAGTTCTGAGGGATGCCCATGTGGTGTGAATTGGGCAGTCTTAGGACCTGAGTAACATTCCAGGATGTTTTCCTTACAGGAATAAAAGAAAGATCATGAGAATTTTTACTGTGCCGCCAACAGTGGAACCTGCATCCCAGTCCAATTTCTATGACGACATGAAGAAGATTCGCCTCCGTCAGCAGCTGGAAATGTATTACATTGGTAAGCTTCTCACCATTTTGTCATCTCCATTAAAAAAAAAAATGAACAGGTAAATTAGAGGGCATTAAAGTGGAAATTACAGGAACATAAATGTGTAAAGTCCAGCAAAATTGCAGCATGGGCGATATTCAAGTTATCTTAGTAGAAGCCAGAAAAAGTTATTAGATATTACACTAATTGGCCAACAAGAGTTATTTCAACAAAACTTTTATCACCTATCCACAGGATGGGTGATAAATATATAATTGTTGGGGTTGACTACTGGTAAATTCAGGGATCATGGGACCCATGCACCCCTAGTCGTCTGGGTGAAAGGAGTGGCAATCGCATGCGTGATCACCGCTCCGCTTACTTCTATGGGACAGAGGGAGATATGTGAGCCATGCCCTCAACTATCTTCATAGACAAACATAGAACTCAGCGTATGCCGTTCTCGTGATCAGTTGGACCCCCAGTGAGCATTCGTTAAAATATTTTTGATGAAATAACCCTTTAAAGGGCACCCCAGTCAGGTCAGGTGACGTCATATGGCTTTCTCAGTCGTTTACAAGTCGTTATGTGTAAAATGCTATCATTCAGTTGTTCCGATTCGCTGGCGGTGAGGGATCGTTGATTTGTTTCCCTCTTCCTATTCTCTTAACTGATATAACATGTGAATAATCTAAAGGAAACAGTCAGTATGTATTTTTGTTTTGCAGCACGGAAACATGATCAACATGGTCAAAGTGAGAGCGTTCAACTTACAGTGGAGTGACACAAGGAGGAGGACTTTGTAGAGCGGACACTTGGAGCTTTTGTTTGTACTGGTGGTTTATGGATGACAGAGGCCAATACCTGGTGCCACCTTAAATTCAGCTGACAATTTGCCAAAAAAACCCCAATGTGTGTAGTCCTAAAATTCTACAGCAATCTGGTACTGCAGTGTATATATGCATCTTTCTGGCACACAGAGAATGGTTTTACCCTCCTGCTCACTTTTCAATAGAGGCAGTTCAAAAATATTCTTTTGCCCCCTCCAACTTTTTCCCGCTTTGTGTTTCTGACAGGAACATGACCCCGTGCTAATAAACGTTGTGGTTTTGGGCTCATGACAAACTTGACGCGAGTATAAATGTAATTTTGAAATTTGCAGCATATCAAATTTTCTGCGGATGTTCCCTGCAGATCTCACTCTTTGCAATGCATACGTATCACATGTGGATTTTGCAGCAAATTTGTGTGCAACCTGCACCCCAGGACGTGGGTAACCTCCTTTATGAGAAATTGCATTTATCTAATATATAAGGTCCTTATATCTGCAGTACTGAAAGGGCTTTTAAGCCGTGTTACATGTAGTCACTATTAGTAGGTAAACCAACTTGGATGGCAAGCAACAAAATGATTGTTTCTCATTCATTAAGGTTAACGGATCATACATAAATGTAAAAGGTATTTTTAGGCTCTGTTCACACATGGCAGATTTACCGCAGCAACAAATATGCAATTTCGTGGATGATTTCACTCCTTCAAATGAGGGGGTGAACGTTGCATCAAAATCCACACATTACATGTAGATTTGGATGCGGCTCCCCAGCAAACTCTGCAGCCAATTCTCTATTGTGAAAAAATATGCTATGTGTGAACATGCCCTTAAAGCAACCCTCCAGTTTTGGACAAACAAAGATGGCTGCACCACTTCTCTGACTACATGATGCACACTGTAAATTATTAGTCCGCATTGGTAGTCTACGACACTACGTACTGCTCTGACTGGCCAGCACTGCTCATGTGGGCAGCACTGGCCAATCGGAGCAGCTTGTAGTGCAATGATGTATAGCAATGCACAATGTGCATCAGGTAGTCGGAGTAGTGATGCAGTTATATCCGGTTGTCGCTTTAATGAAGAACTAGTAGATTGGCAGAGACAATTCACTTCTGATTCCAAATCTCACAAGCCTGGCCACCTGATTTCACAGCGGATTTACCTGTGAACCATGTACAAGAAAGAAAAATGTTTTTATACTGCCGAATGATTTATTTCATAAGAAGCTTGTAGCAGTTAACAAGAAACAATCCTGTTTTAGGAAAGTAGAGGACATAAGTGATGTTTTATCTGTAGCATTGTGTCTTTATTATGGCTGTGTTGTTGTACTAATAAAGCTGCTATTATCAGCACGATAATAAACGTGTGCCTAGTGCTAGGCACGCCAGAAATATAGATGGAAAAAGAATGTCCAGCATTTGCATGGCTACAATCTATACATTCATTTTCCGAGCACACACACACACCCCGACCATATTGGAGGATTGGACTGGGTTGACATGACAGCGTCTGCCCCATCCCACGTAATCCTCACAGTGGCACACGCTCACTTATTTCCATGCTGGATGCCACTGTGGTGTATTTGTACCCGTGGATACCCTCTGCAGTAAGAATCCGCAGCAAAATCCACATCTGAATTTTTATCATGGATTTCAGATGTGTCAATTCACCTAGTTTTGTATAATTCTTCAGTTGCTGATTTAGGATATGATCATACATCGCAGAGTTAATCTACAGAAAATGAGTGAACGGAATTTATTCATTTCCTGCAAGGAATGAGTTCCGTGGTAAAAATCTGTGGCATTTCAGCAACAAATGGGTAAGGGTATCATCACTTCTTAAAGGGGTTCTGTCACTAAAAAAGAAAAATGCTATTCTTATCTATTCCTCCCCCATCAGTCTACTTACCAGATCTTCACTTCCCTAATCTTCTCCTCTCTCCTGCAGTCCGGGTGCTCACTTCTGCTCCAGCTGCCTGATTCTTCTCCTTCCTGTAAGGTTATGTCACAGGTCAGCAGGAGGACTACCTATCTTCTTCAGAGATTGCTCATGCGAGCTGCCTCTGAAATAGATTACAATTCCTTCCTTGGCAGTGAAGCTGCAGCACAGGGACCTGACCTTCACTGACCCAGCAGGAAGGAGTTTGTGATAAAGCAGCATTCATAACAAGCTGGGCTCAGCCTGCAGTGAGCTGACCTGGGGCACTGGAGAAGCTCAACCAGGAGATGTGATAAGGAGACTGACAGGGAAGGAATAGGGAAGTTAAGATAATGTTTTTTTTAAGACAAAACCCCTTTAAGGGGAGTGAGAACACTTATAAAGCCATCTATGCTCCTCTAGGAAATATATGCAAATAAGGAAGATGGAACAATACCTCTGCAACGCCACCTGTTGGATGACAGCATTCCTGCAAATCAATGTCCGACTCTTTATACAGCTCTTTGTAATAATGACTGGGAATTGAAAACCAAGCCAGAATCCATACACAGACAGCTATTTCGGGGTGTTTGCACCTCATCAGTGTGCAGTAGGATTCTGCAGATGTATTGTTCCATTTTCCTTATTTGCATACATTTCCCAGAGGAATATACGTAGCTTATAAGCCTCCTCACTCACGTTCTAGGTGCTGTCCTCAAGGAGAGACAATACCCCTCCCAACTCACGTCACAGACCTCTTACTAGCCAAGCCAGCAACCTACTGCACACTAATGAAGGGCAAACACCCTGAAACAGCTGTCTGTGTATGGATTCTGGCTTGGTTTTCAATTCCCAATCATTGTTGTGATTGGGAATTGTTGTTAAAACCCTACTCACTTAAATTGCTGCGTGGGAACCGCCCATATGGTTTCACACCCAGTATATGGCCAAAGCTTTCCCCAGTAATATACGGATGAAAGCTGTGTCCAGCAGACATGACCCAGTCCAGTAAGTTCCAAGATGCAGGGGATTGTGAATTACTCCAGGGAGTTGATGAGAGCAATTTCTACTGCTACCCTAATATGCCATCCTCCTCTAAAAGACCACTCCACCACTCCTGTTACCATGTAAAGGGCTTCGCTGGGATTCCATTTCTTGGATTTGTGAACTTGAGAGGAAAACTTCCCCTGACACGATCAGCGGATGTCCATGAAGGAGACGTGTTGCCTTTAATATAAGCCTTCTAGATGGTTTTCGCAAAATTTCAGATGTGGATTGTGCGCTGAAATTCCACAAATAAAAGTACAGTAAAACATCTGTGAATGCGGTTACAACAAACCCCACAGGGGGTATGAGGCTGCCTTCACACACAGCCTAATCGCTGCAGGCGCTCCGCAATGGAAGACCCACAGCAATTATGCTGAAAAACTGCAGTGGCCAATGCACACCTAAATGGTGCAGATTTGGCTACGGTTATTGAAGTGGATCTGCCGCATGATTTAACCCTTGGATTTTAAGGGTTGGATTTCGTAGGAGAAATCTTCAGCATAGGGCCACCTGCACAAACAGCAGAGTTGCATTGCATAACATGAAGCAGAAGTCCACCTCCAGATTCCGCAGCCAAAACCGCCCATAGCATACAATAGCAAAATGCAATTTCATTTACATGAACGGAAATTGATTGTGATTTTCTGCTTGTGGAGGAGAAATCGCGGCATGGTGCGATTCTGTGTGGACTCCGCACGGGCGGCTTCCACAATCACCATTGCAGAAAGTTCACGGGATACGCGTCCTCACCTAGCGACGGCATTGCATAATCTGTACTGCACATGTGCGACAGCCGGCCCATCCCCAGTACAGATTAGAAGACCAATATAAGATATATAGTTGAGAGAATTCTGCGTCACCATCTGGATGTGTTCTGGATTCTAAAAGCTGCATCAGAATCCGCAGCAAAAAGCAACATGTCACATTTTTTTCCTGTATGTGGGTCTGATACTACATGTGCAAAAACAAATCTGTACTGCAATCCATGCGGATCCCCTGTAGGGTCACCTGACAGCAGCAAACATTCTCGGCTCTGCTGTACGCAACATACAGAGAAATTCCCCGTTCTCTTTAATCAGTCACATGACTGATCACATGGTCATGACATCATCAAAGGTCCTTTGCCTTACTAGGATCCATCCTTGCACTGAGTCTGCGCAGTCCAAACCACTCCTCCAGTAGAAAGAAAGATGGCCGCAACGTCTTATCCGTCCTTAGCACAGCGAAGTGACGTGGACCAATCGCAGCTGACTGCACCAGGAAGTAGGCGGAGCCAATGTCAAGATGCTTTGAGCAGCAAAAGTAGTGGCTGGGTGTCTGATGATTGGGGTGGTGTATCTGGTGTATGCGGGGTTGCTGAGCGCTGTGCTGCCCGTTTATAATGCCAGGCACAGCCCGATTACACAGCAGGACATGGCTAAGTATAGGTAAGACTGGGGGACTATAATGCTCAGCATGTCCTGAGTTGTACACCCCTGGCATGCTTTTTGTGTAGTCCTGGGTGATTTCCCCCATGCCATAGTATTTCTTTATAAAAGCACCTTGATGATAAATATAATGAATGGGATATTTTCTTCTGCCATGTGATTACAAGTGACTGCTTAATGGGGTAGCAGTAGAAATTGCTCTCATCAACTCTCTGCAGAATTGACATGATGGATCAATCTATGCTGTGGATTTTCAGCATGAATTTCATCTCCGATTAGACCATGAAATCCGCATGTTACATACAGATTTCAGCACAGAGCTGCACCAAAATCCGCAGCTAATTTTAGACCATAGAAGATCTGCTGCGTGTGAACATAGCCTTGTCGTGGAATATTGGCTTTAGTCCTGACGCAATGCCGTACAATTGACTTGTATTACCAATTTAAAAGGGGCATCATTTGAAGAGTAGCTGCACTTTTCACAAACTTTTGATATCTTGGTGAGACATGTGAAAAGTTTTGATCAGTGGGGTCCAGCTGCTGAGTCCCCCATTGATCCCTACAATGAGGGGGCTGCGGCACTGTTTGATTCCCCCCACCTGCTGAAGACTGACTGACTTTTTCTATTAACCTGTATGCAGCTGTCTTCAGCTGCTGGAAGGTGCCGAAAAGCAGTAAAGACAGCCAAGTGGGAACAGTACTTGGGTGAGCGCTGTAGCCTCCTCATTTTAGTGATAAACAGGGGTCTCAACAGCCAGACCCCCACTGATCAAAACTTTTGACATGTCTCTCTGACATTTCGAAAGTTTGTGAAAGTGCAGCTACTCTTACCTTATCCGCCCATCTACAGAATAGGTGATAAGTGTCTGATCAGTGGGAACCTGGCCCCTGGCACCCCTACTGATTATGAGAACAGGGATCTTCTGTCCCCCAATATGAATAGAGCAGCGGCCGAGCATTCATCTCTATGGGACTGCGGAAGAGGAGCCAAGTACTGTGCTGCGCTATCTGTGACAGTCATGGGGATATGAATGAAGAGGCAGCGTTCATGCTTGATCACTGCTATATTCATCTGGAGGTACATCAGACCCCTGTTCTTGTGATCTGTGGAAGTCGCAGTGTTTAAACCTCTACATATTAGATACTCATCATCTCCTATCCTGTGGATAGGGAATAAGGTAACATTTTGGAATAACCACCCCCAATTCAGTATAAATGGGGTTTTTTTTTTGTTTAAACTAGAATCTGATAATATTTGGGCTTTATTCTTGTTTCTGTGAGCAAAACTACACAAACCCTTGTCTGTCTGTCTATCTCATGTCTGTCTCATGCCTGCCTGTCTGTCTCATGCCTGCCTGCCTATCTGTCTGTCTATCTATCTGTTTTGTCTTCTTTGTCATTTATATTCAGTGTAGAAATGTATTTCCAGGGATCGGGTGAAGTCCATGTTTTATCATGCATACAACAACTACCTGGACAATGCGTTCCCCTATGATGAGCTGAGACCCCTGACCTGTGACGGACAGGACACATGGGGCAGGTGAGGTAGTTATAGCATCATCCTAGAACTTATTATTTTTATGGGTTTCCAGAGTCTTGAACGTCACGTTGTGACTAGTGAATGATGTTTAAGGAGGGTCGCACTTGGGGTGCTTTTAGAAGGAAAGATTATCGTTCAAACTAACAAAAGAGAACTGTATCATTCAGTCTAATGGCTTATTCAGACGTGCGTACATCAGCCAGGTTTTCACGCCCGGCCGATATACGCTGTCCCTCCCACTCACCGGATCTCTGCTTCTCTCCTCCCCTCCGAGTGGTTTGCAGTGGGAGTGGGCGGGATGGGGTGGAGCTAAGCTCCCACCCTCTCCCTGCCCCTTGTCCATAGCCCCCAATGGGAATAGGCCCCCTCCCATTGCAAAAAGCAGGAGTGAAGGAGAGAGGCAAAGAGTCAGTGAGTGGGAGGGAAGGGGGGACTGCTTAGATGGAAGCGTATATCGGCCGGCCGTGAAAATGAAGGCCGATATACACTCGTGGCAATAAGCCCTAAACGTGAGCCAATGATGAACGAGAATTGTTCGCTTCTCATCCGTTGATCACTGAATGAAAAGTAAACGATTCGCATTGAACGAGTCAACAATGAATATGCCTTTCTAAACAGACTGTTGCCAGCTCATTCGCTCATGCAAACGAGATTGTGCTGTGAAAGTATTGAGTATATAGTGTGAAAGTATTGAATTATATTTTATGCAGTAGGGGCATGTGCATAATATTTGTGCCGTGTACATAGCAAGACGTACGTGTACAAAAGACACGTATTGTAGTTTTACTAGCGGGGTACCAGACGCTGAGCATGCAGTTTTGACATAATCAACCTTTATAATGTTTTACTAAGATAGAAGTACCACGCATGCTTGAGACTTTGAATTGTTGACTATGGGGGAAGACACAGCATATAACCTCTTGCATTGTAACTATAATACAGAAGTGATTGGAAACATCACTTGAGTGTTTCTCATTGTAATTTTTTTTGATGCATCAAATAATAATCAGGCATACATGATGGATAAGGCTACGATACTCCTTAAGTATCACCTTTATTACATGATTACTATAACAGTATTGTCTAAAAGGAGTCTTAGTATCTCTGATTTTAACATCGTATTGGGCAATTAAACAAGTAAAATAATGCCTCTACATGCCATTATATACAACAGTTATATCATTCCTATCTTAGTAAGTCTTTGGTTTGGATAGAAGGCCATGACCCCCAAAATGGCATTTACCGTATTTAGTGCTAACCTCGTTCACATGGGCTACAAAATCTCGCTATACAATCATCACTATGTTTTGTTGCCTGAAAGACCCCATTGGAAACCATGTGCTTCACATACATGCGCTTTGTAGCAATGATTTTGTAGCTCATGAGAACGAGGCCTAACGAGTATGGCCACCATTTGAGTGACATTCCTATTGCCTAATTTACGTTTGTACAGTTCTGCAGTAACAAAAGCAATTCCAGTAGGTTATTCCTTCTAGAACTGTTGCTCCATCGTCATGTAGGGAGAACCCGAATGCCTCTTACATTACACCTCTGTGCACTTTACAGGGGACACACTTACTAGACATTTGCTTAGTTTTCTATTCACTTTGTGTAAGTCCTACGCTTCCTCTGTGTATTTACTGTATTCTCTTTCATTGCAGTTTTTCTTTGACTTTAATTGATGCACTGGATACATTATTGGTAGGTATTTCTTGGTGGAACTCCCATAAGCCAAACCTTTATTATTGCACATATTGACTGAACCCATTAGTGACCACTCAGATGCCTTTTTACAGCGATCACCAAGGGCTTTTTTCCGATGAATGCACATTTTTGCAGTGCTGCGTTGGAAGCCTGGAGTTTAGTCATGTACAGAAAATACAATTAAAAAAAAATCTACAATCAGAAGATAAAAACAGACTAGGAAATTAGAATATTTTTCACTCCCTAGTTTTAATTATTAGAAAAAATATAGGTGATACATTGTAGCGATCTACTAGAGAGATTTGTGCTGCCATTGAAATGCTTAGCTCACGGAGAATTGTTGGCCTTGGATACCATTATATCCGCCCTCAGATGAGCGCAGGACAACTGGGGGTTTGCAACCAAAAGTCTTTTAAAATGATAAGACATTGAGACACAAAGTATATTAGAAAGCTGCTCTTAGATCAAGCTAAAATCTTAGGAATATATTATAAAATTGCCCTAAGCATACTTCGGGACATACAAACATAATTTTAACTGCCAAAGGCAAAAAATACCCAAAGGTAGTGTCCCCTAAAATATAATCTAAATATTTTATTATTCAGGGGGCGGGGGAGAAATGGAAATGATTAACGAGGGCTAATGCCAGTGGGGATGAACTGTTATATAATGATTAGGCCTTATTTGCATAAAACTAGAAAACACATTTAACAACTGCATAATGAAATCTTATATAACTTTTTAGTATCCGGTTTCAACTCCTTAGCATTTTTATGATTTTTGCTTGATGTAAGAGAAGAGTAACATCCACATCCCTCCGCTCCTGATACTTCTGACAGCTGAGATTTTGTGACAATGTATCTAGTCTAAGAGGTAAATATAGGTTGATTCAAAAAAGAATGGTTCAAAAGTAATTATTAGAGATGAGCGAGCATACTCGATAAGGCAAACTACTGGAGCAAGTATTGCCTTATTCGAGTACCTGCCCGCTCGTCTGTAAAGATTCGGCTGCCGGCGCGGGTGAGCGGTGAGTTGCGGCCGTGAGCAGGTGGGAGGCGGGGGGGGGGGGGGGGGATGGGGAGAGTGAGAGAGAGAGATCTCCCCGCTCTCCCCCCGAATCTTTAGAGACGAGTGGGCAGGTACTCGAATAAGGCACTACTCGCTCGAGTAATTTGCCTTATCGAGTATGCTTGCTCATCTCTAGTTATTATCTTTTTACATGAAGTGACACACAACAGCCAGAATGACATGAAAAGATAAAAGAGCTCCTAATTTTTAATACACTTCGCAGATGTTGGTGACACGGCAAATGTCCAGTCGGTAGTCCAGTTCTGCCCAGACACATCCCAGCATATCCTCTGTTATCCATTCCACTGCAGCGGAGGTGGAACATCTGTAAGATGCGATTAAAAACTTGAAGTGTTCTTCTGTCTTTTCGTGTTATTCTGACTGTTGTGTGGTAATTCATGTATAAATAAATCCGCTTTAGGCTGGGCTCACACAACTATATGGCAAGTGTGTATTTGCTACTGCGTATTACACGCTCCGGAATCTCGCATACACCTTCTTGCTGACGTTCACCCAAGTCACAGGAAAAATGCACTAAAAAAATCGCAGCATGTTCTATCTTGGCATGTATTGCGTGCAGCTATTTACAGTCTCGTGAGCCCAGCCTTACTTGCACACCATTCTTGAATCACCCTGAACATTACTACTTCTTTCCTGTACTGATAGCCTTCTACAATATATTAGTGTAAGTAAAATGTGACAGTCCAGTCATTCCTGTTCAGCTCATCTACTCTTACTTTATACAGTTTTAGCAAACTCTCAGCTGTCTTTGGTTAAAATAATTTTTCATCCTCTGGATGTAAATTAACACTTTCCAATCCACTGTCTGACCTCTGAAGACATTATGCTTTAAGGCTGTACAGCTCTGATGTTGGAAGACGTCCGTCGGGGTTCTCTTACTGTATATTGCCAGCCTCTCTGCTGTTGGAGCCTATCCAACGTGTCACCTCATGCAGTACTGGCTTTAGCCAGCATACAGCGCCATTGTATAACGGTAGAAAAAGAGTAAGCCCCCTAGGAAAACCAGGATACTAATTGGATTGGAAAGGGTTAAAATATTCTTATTCATTGACAACAAACAGAAGTTTCCACAAAAGTTCTGAACTAGTCAATAAACATTCTACACAACTACCAGCCCTGTTAGCTGCAACCATCAAGATGGGTACCAATACAGTCCATATTTTGAGCACACAGTGATTTCGGCTAATTAATCCTTATTCCTCCAGTCTCACAACCTTTTTAGGCCTTAGTCAGACGGGCGTTTTTTTGCGCGATTTGCGGATCGCATGTCGGATGCGCATGCGCAAATCGCGTGACCGGGGGCGAAAAATCACGGGAAAAATCTGCACCTAGCCGCGTTAATCGTCGCAGCAAAACGCCTGTCTGACCGGAGAAAAATCGCCGTGCGCATCAAAATGCGCATGAAACTTAGACTGGCCGGCGAAAAAAATGATTTTGGTGCGCACATAAAACGCCGAACGCAGATAGGCGCGATCTGCGAATCGTCGTGTCCTATAATTTATCGCATATCCGCATAAAAAGCGGACATGTGACCGATACCATAGCGAACCATTGGTTCTATATATGCGCGAATCGCATGCGCAAATCGCGAGAAAAAACGCCCGTCTGACTAAGGCCTTAATCTGAATTATTCAATTGAACAATAATGGTATCTCCATAGTCAGAAATCTGACTTTGTAGCATTATTAAATGTTGTGAATGGTAGCGTGTATGAAAAAAAAATCTAATCTGTTTTGGGATTTACAGATTATTGGGAATACCACAGAGTTCCAGAGAGTTGTGAATGTTCTACAGGACACGGTGGACTTTGATATCGATGTCAACGCTTCAGTGTTTGAGACCAACATCCGAGGTTCACTTTATATATTTTTTTTATTTTAATTAATGATGTCTTTGTATCAATTTTATTGTTTTACATAGTAAAAACTTGTCAAAATATGTTATCCCAGTCACCTACTAATAACCTCAAACAGGCCCTCTCACGGTATATTCACATGGCAGAATTTGCTGCACAATTTTCTCCTGCAATTCTGCCTCAAAAACCGTGTCGAAATCTGCAACTTTTTGACACATGTTCACAAGCGGATTTTGCCCATTGATTGGACAAATTCTATATGTGGATCCCCACCAAAAGCCCTGAATTTTGACCCGGTTTTTGAGGCGGAATTCCGTCTTGTGAACATACCCTTAGGCTACATCCACACAGGGCAGAAATGCTGCAGATTGTCCACCGCAGAAAAAATACGCACCAAATCTTCCATTTGGTGCAGACTTCACCCCCACATTATCCTCCCACTATATAAGGCACTTGTCAGGCCCCACATGGAGTACTGCGTACAGTTCTGGACACCGGTGCTCAGGAAAGATGTTGCAGTGCTTGAGGGGGTACAAAGAAGGGCAACTAAACTAATAAACAGCATAGGAGGACTGGAATCCCCAGAGGCGCTATCCAAATTGGGATTATTCACCCAGGAAAAAAGACAGTTAAGGGGCAACCAAATAACTATGTATAAATATATTAGGGGACGATACAAGGATCTCTCCCATGATCTGTTTATACTCGGCACTGTGACGGTAACAAGAGGGCATCCGCTACGTCTAGAAGAAAGCAGGTTTCATCACCAACACAGAAAGGGGTTCTTTACTGTAAGAGCAGTGAGACTGTGGAACTCTCTGCCTGAGGAAGTGGTGATGGCAAAATCCATAGAGGAGTTTAAAGGAGATGTCCCGCGCCGAAACGGGTTTTTTTTTTTTTTTAAACCCCCCCCCCGTTCGGCGCGAGACAACCCCGATGCAGGGGTTAAAAAAACCACCCGCACAGCGCTTACCTGAATCCCGGCGGTCCGGCGTCTTCATACTCACCTGCTGAAGATGGCCGCCGGGATCCTCTGTCTTCATGGACCGCAGGGCTTCTGTGCGGTCCATTGCCGATTCCAGCCTCCTGATTGGCTGGAATCGGCACGTGACGGGGCGGAGCTACACGGAGCCCCATAGAGAAGAGGAGAAGACCCGGACTGCGCAAGCGCGGCTAATTTGGCCATCGGAGGGCGAAAATTAGTCGGCACCATGGAGACGAGGACGCCAGCAACGGAGCAGGTAAGTATAAAACTTTTTATAACTTCTGTATGGCTCATAATTAATGCACAATGTACATTACAAAGTGCATTATTATGGCCATACAGAAGTGTATAGACCCACTTGCTGCCTCGGGACATCTCCTTTAAGAGGGGACTAGATGCGTTTCTAGATCGCTATGATATTACAGGATATAGGCATTAAATAACAAGCAGGGTTGTTGATCCGGGTCTTGGAGACAAGTAGGAACTTTCAAACGTTGATCCAGGGATTATTCTGACTGCTATTATGGAGTCAGGAAGGAATTTTTTCCCCCAAATATTCTAATTGGCTTCTGCCTCATGGGTTTTTTTTTTTTGCCTTCCTCTGGATCAACATGGGGGTGGAAACAGGCTGAACTAGATGGACATTGTTTTCTTTCAGCCTAACATACTATGTTACATTTGAAGAGATGGTATCTGCATTGGAAATATGCAGCATAAATTGACATACTGCGGACTTAAAATCTGCATGTCAATTTTGCTGTGGATTTCATGTAGAATGTTTCCGCACCATGTGGACGAGATTTCTTTAACCCCTTAGTGAGACTCCTATTTTGTGCTTTAAGGACCAACCGATTTTCATTGTCACAGTGCAAAAGCCATAACTCGTGGACAGTCATATGAGGGATTGGTTTTTGTGGGATGAGTTGTAATACCTTTGATACCTTTTTGGGGTACATGTGACTTTTGGGTTGCTTATTATTGCATTTTTTGGGAGACGGACAAAATGAAAATGGCACTTCTGGCATTCATTTTTGTAACGGAAATTATACTGAATAAATAACAAAATATTTCCACTGTTTGTGTTGTTCCGGACACAGTAATACTTCTAATGTGCTGCTTTTTGGCATTTTATCCAAAAGAAAAAGGATTTTTGTTGAGAAAAATGCATATTCTTTTTAACTGGATGGTTTTTCTTTCATCAAACTTTTTTGAGGATATTTTTTAGTCCCTGAAGGGGGATTTGTAAATATAAATGTTGGTTCGCTAGCATAGTACACTGCATTACATATGCAGTGCATTCTATTAAGCCTACGACAGTAGCCTGTTAGGCTCTGCTGGAGGCAGGGTCAAATAGGCTGAGTTACTTGGCAGACAAGGAGGCCTTTGTCAGGTCTTCAGCTGCCATGGGAACCCATTAGTACCTTGCGATTGCATTGTGGGGTTCCGATGGGTGACAGAAAGAGCCCCCTTCGCTGTCATCTGCTTACATGCTGCACTTGCTATTGATTGTGGCATGTAAGGGGTTAAACTGCCAGGTCCTGAGGCTTTACCATTCCTGGCAGTTAGCGCAGGAGCCTGGCTGTCAGTAGTTAGCTAAGACACTGCCTTAAAAAGATGTATGTGCAAGTTTAACCCCCCTTACCCCCCCCCCCCCATTAGTGAGGTGAGATCAGTAAAAAGGCGTATTGCAGTCACGAAGGCGTAAAAATGATAATCGCATAATCTGTAATATCACACTATGTAATGCTAAGTTTTTTTTGTAGTGGATTCTTCATATTAGCATTCCAATAACTTTCACTTTAGTGGTAGGAGGACTTTTGTCTGCCCACCTCCTGTCGAAGAGAGCTGGCATTGAGCTGGAACCCGGTTGGCCATGCTCTGGCCCTTTACTTCGCATGGCAGAAGATGCAGCCAGGAAGCTTCTTCCAGGTAAATAGTGGGAGTATTTAACTTCAGTTAAAGGGGTTGTCTCATCTCAACAACCTATTTCCATGTCTTCTATCAAGGATATTTGGGCATCATAAAGGGGTCTCCCACTGTGGAGCCCCCTTATATGAGCCACAGCAGAGAGGTGCTAACAAAAGGATGTTTGTCGTTCAGGCACAAACCCCTTCGTGTATTAACCTTTTCTAATCCACTGTCTGACGTCCAAAGACATGCTGATTGAAGACTGTATAGCTCCGATGTTAGAAGACGTCCGGCAGGGTATTCTTGCTGAAGATTACTGGTCGTTCTGTTGTCAGGGGCCTCTCCAACATGTTACATACCGCAGTACTGGCTGTAGCCAGCAGATGGCACCATTGTATAATGGCAGAAAGGAAAAGCCCCCTAGGAAATCTTGAACCCAAAATTGGATCGCAAAGGGTTAAATATTCAGTTATTCATTTGAAAAACCAGATTATTATACTACATATTCCTTGCATTGGACTATAGGTGAAACAACTTTATAAAGTGAGTGTTCACTGTAGAACTTTTATGCTGCCATCTCCTCTAGTCCCAAAGAAATTAATGGAGCAGTAGTGCACGTGTGTGACCACCACTGCATTCATTCTGACACACTCAGGGACCCCTGTTCTCTTGATTCGTGGGTATCCCAGTCCAACACCCCACCCCTCCCACTGATCATATTGAGTAGTAGAGGATACATTTTATTTTTATTTTTTTTCATAGAAGGACCCCCTTTAATCATTTTCTCCTTTATACATATAGCATGGTGTCACATTATTTTACCTTTTGTTTCGCAGCTTTTGACACGCCGACTGGAATGCCATTTGGAACAGTCAACCTCCTTAAAGGTGTCAACCCTACAGAGACTCCAGTAACATGCACTGCTGGTGTTGGAACCTACATCATTGAATTTGCAACACTTAGTCGCTTAACAGGAAATCCAGAGTTTGAAAGGGTAGCAAGACATGCCCTCAAAGGATTGTGGGAGAGTCGTTCTGAGATTGGATTGGTGAGGAGAAAGTATTGTTTTATTACTCTAAAGAGACACTTACTGATGCACAATTATTTCAGTAGTCTTACAGCATCCAGCAATTTACAGTGGTGCCTTGAGTTAAGATTTTAATTCATTCCGTGATGGAACTCTTAACCCAAAACACTCTAAGTCAAATCAATTTTCCCACTTGAAATGAATGGAAAAGCCATTAATCCGTTCAGGATTGCAAAGCTCTCGCACTGATTTCAATGGGGATGGAGTTGCCCCATTGAAAGCAATAGGACACCAGCACCCCCGCAGTGATTTTCGGGAAAAAGCTTTAAATATAAGCCCTACTCTGAAAATCATCCATAGCTGTAGTAGAAAAATAAAAAAATATATATATACTCCCCTGTCTGCCAAGGCTCAGGCACGTCTAGCCGCCGCTTGTTCTCCCTGCACTGCTCTGAAACTTTTCAGCAGGCAGAGATTAAAAATGCAGGGAGAACAAGCGGGGCCAGACACACCTGAGCCGTGGCAGACAGGTGAGTATATATTTTTTACTACAGCTAGGGATGATTTTTCAGGGAAGAGCTTATATTTAAAGCCCTTCCCTTAAAAATCACTGCAGGGGTTGCTGGCAGGCCATTGCTTTCAATGGGAGCAGCGGTGGCCCCATTGAGAGCAAGGCTCGTAACCCAAGTTTTTGTTCTTAAATCAGAGCAAAAACTTGGGAGAGAGCCTGCTCAAGTCAAACAGCTTGTAAGCTGAGGCACTCTTAAGCCAAGGTATCACTGTAATGGGCAACAGACTTCTGAAGCAATCATCCAGAAATGCAATAAAAACGGTCTTCCAGGGGGTGGTCCGCATATTAACATATAGAAACATAGTATGTAAGGCCGAAAAAAGATATATGCCCACCCAGTTGAGAATATCAACCCCCCAACGTTGATACAGAGGAAGGCAAAAAAAAACAAGGTAGAATTGGAATTGACAATCCATTGAAAAAGAATCTGGTCTAGATAATAGGTGGTCTTCTCGGAGAGTTGCTCTTATGCAGCTAGAAAGCAAAAAGGGTAGCTTGTGATTTTGAGTTTTTGTTCAAATCTTTTTAATGTCTTTCTTTTGCAGGTCGGGAATCACATAGATGTAATGACTTCTAAATGGGTGGCCCAAGATGCAGGGATTGGTGCTGGCATTGACTCTTATTTTGAATATCTTGTTAAAGGAGCCATTCTTTTACAGGATGAGGAGATGATGTCCATGTTTCTCGGTAGGGAAGCATGCTGGTGTTTAGACTTATTATTATTATTATTATTATTATTATTTTTAATAAAGGATCAAAATAACTTGGGTACAATACAAAAGTATACAATAACAACAGAGATTAAACAGTATAAACTGCAAGTTTACATCAACTAAAGTGCACTTTGAATTTTTTAATGTAGTGTCAGTTTCCAATCCCAGTTCCTGCAGTTCCCTAAAGCCAACTATGCACATGAGAAGGCTGAATAGTGTATATATATATATATATATATTTTTTTTTTTACTCCACCATAAACTTACCCACTCATTCAGGTTTATTTTATTTAGGAGAGGGAGGTAAGCCACACAATACCCCCATGGATTATTTCCCATGAGAACAAAGGATTGGACATGTTGCAATCCGACATACCTGATCACTCTTTTCCCCAGCATACGCCACCGACGAAGAATCGGGAGGGCTGCATGCACATTAAATATTAGAATGATCCCACTAAAATCGGGGAGTTAATTCTACTGTAGGAGGCCGAAGAAAACATCTCTTGGCAGCGCTGTTGATACAACCATGGTTTTAGGCATTTAATATCCCAGATCTTATGAGCAAATCTTTCCTTTCTTTAGATTACAATAAGGCTATTCAGAACTATACCAAGTATGATGACTGGTACGTCTGGGTGCAGATGTATAAAGGCACTGTCTCTATGCCAATATTTCAGTCCTTGGAAGCCTTCTGGCCGGGATTACAGGTAAATTGTCTTCTGTTAAATCCTTTTATACAGCTTGAACACTTTTCATTGATACTCCAGCCTTAAAGGGGTTGTCCAGGATTAGAAAAGCATGGCTGCTCTCTTCCAAAAACTGTGCCACTTCAGTCTCTGGTTGTATACAGTATTGAAGCGCAACCCTAATCACTTCAATGGAGCTAAGGTGCAATATTGGACTCGATCAATGGACAGGAGTGGTGCTGCATCTAGAATGAAGCAGCCATATTTATCTATTTCTGGACAGCCCCTTTATTGATGAGCAAAGAGTTGTCACGTGTATGGAGGGAGCTAGCATAGCTGATAAATTCAGCCAATCGGGCACTTCAGACACATCGCTAGATGTCAGGATTGAATAGCGGTCAGCCAAATGAGTGTTGTAGCAGACTGGTCTCTTAAAGGAGATGTCCCGAGGCAGCAAGTGGGTCTGTACACTTCTGCATGGCCATAATAATGCACTTTGTAATGTACATTGTGCATTAATTATGAGCCATGCAGAAGTTATAAAAAGTTTTATACTTACCTGTTCCGTTGCTGGCGTCCTCGTCTCCATGGTGCCGACTAATTTTCGCCCTCCGATGGCCAAATTAGCCGCGCTTGCGCAGTCCGGGTCTTCTGCAGTCTTCTATGGGGCTCCGTGTAGCTCCGTGTAGCTCCGCCCCGTCACGTGCCGATTCCAGCCAATCAGGAGGCTGGAATCGGCAATGGACCGCACAGAAGAGCTGCGGTCCACGGAGGAAGAGGCCATCTTCAGCGGTGAGTAGAGAAGTCACCGGAGCGCGGGGATTCAGGTAAGCGCTCCGGTGAGCTTTCTTTACCTCCCTGCATCGGGGTTGTCTCGCGCCGAACGGGGGGGGGGTTGAAAAAAAAAAAAACCCGTTTCGGCGCGGGACAACCCCTTTAAGAGTACTTCACACATAGAGGAATTGTTTGGGATTTTCTTCAGTGGAAAATATGTATCACAATCCGGACCATTGGTGCAGCTTTTGATGCAGCTCTACAACAGACTTCACACGCTCAATTGAAAGTGTAAAATTAGCTATGGTTTTGCATCAATAGCGCAATGTCCCGCAGCGTTTTGGTCTTCCAAGACCTGACGCCGGCATCTGCGCATGCGCGCCAGATGTTTATACGTCACACGCAGAAGGACGGGACGCCCGGGAAATTTAAAAACTCACGGCTAGTAGAAGTAGCTGAAAGCAGGGAGCTGCCAATGGATAACGGCGATTATGTAAAGTAAAAAAAAGTTTGTTTCATCTTCCCTCATGGATATGATCTGCAAAGGGGAGATGAAATTATGTACCTAAGGCCCCTGGCTTTATCCGCAGACCTTACCCCAGCTTTTGCACACGCACCGTCGCTAAAATGGCGGACACATAGCAAAAGCTGCGGATTAATAGAGTAATTAAAAATCTTCCTGCCCCTGACAACCAAACGTACCTGAGAGTCTGGAGATTTCGCAGGGGGGCTGTGGTACATGGTCCTTGGTCACGTGATCGCCGTTATTCAAGGGATAACGGCAATCGCGTAAAAGTAAAAAACAAAAGTTAAAGTTTCACCTCCCGTCACGGATCCGACCCTTGACAGGATCCAACGGGATTTTTATCCGCGGACCTTTCCCCAGCTTCGGCGCATGCAAAGCCTTTGTGGAGTTATTCTATGTTAAAGTGACACATGTCAGATTTCCAAAAATTTCTTTTGGTCACTAAAGGGTTAAAACTAAAATGTATCTACATATTTATATAGTGTAAGAAAGTACAAAATACAGCCCTAAATGTGTAGCTACATGTTCGTTTTAAGCTTGATAAAGACTCAGGTGAGTCAAAACATCGTTGTTATTTTGTTCGTCCGGATGGAATAAAGCAGTTTTTGTCTTTTGCACTACCGGATGCTGTCAGGTTTTCTCTCTTTTTGGTTGGATGATTGGACTTTTTACTTGTTACATTAGTCTAATTGACCCTGCTCTTTGCCTCCTAACTGGATTGGCACTATCAATAAGCGTCTAATGATATGATATTTGTCCCGTAGAGCTTGATAGGAGACATTGGAAATGGCATGAGAACGTTCCTCAACTATTACACAGTCTGGAAACAGTTTGGGGGATTACCAGAATTCTACAACATTCCTCAAGGATTTACTGTGGACAAAAGAGAGGGCTACCCACTGCGGCCCGGTAAGTTCCTGCAAAGTGTTGTGCTTTATCCAATTACTGTAGATTTACACTAAGGAAATAGTTATAAATGCCACACTTTGTACCGAATACTCGTAGTAATCAGTTTATAATGACATTTGCTTGTGTTGTCTTCCAGAGCTGATTGAGAGTGCAATGTATTTGTATAAAGCCACGAAGGACCCAACACTTCTGGAACTGGGGAGAGATGCTATAGAATCCATTGAGAAAATAAGTAAAGTGGATTGTGGATTTGCAACTGTACGTCCTTTATGGTCACACATAAGATTAGAACCAAACAATCTACATACTGTGAATTACTGGAGACTGTCAAATATGGCTGCTCTCTTCCAAAAAACAGCGCCGCACATGTTCACTGGTTGTGTGCAGTATTGCAACTCTGTTCTATTCACTTCAAACAGCTAAGGTGCAATACCTGACCCAGCTAATGAACAAATATGGTTTTGTTTTTGTGAAGCTAGCAGCCGTATTTTCTAAATTCTGTACAACTACTTTTATATTTCTGTCCGCGAAATCTCTGTTACTCCTTGATGTCTGAAATACAATAGAATACACAATCTGAGCAGGTAAATAACGTGAAAACCTGATGGACACATGCTCGCTGAGCTTCGTTTATCAGCAAGTTGCCTTGTTGCCCACAGCAAACAATTGGCTTTCTCTTTTTAACCCCTTCCCAACCGTATAACATAAATATACATCATGTAGTGAAGGGTGTATAGTCCAAGCTCGATCGCCGAGCCTGCTCCATAGCCAGTGGCTTATCAGCTGCTTTTCACAACTGTCGCTATTAGGCTGGGTCACACGGGACTGAAATACCGTGATAATCACGCAGAATGACCGCACGGAAATACCGCAAGATTTACTTGGGAGAAATACAGCTTCAAAACCCGCAGGTTTTGGAGAGGCTTCACCACCTACATTCCGCTACGGCCATCTCTCCCCATAGAGAGGCCGCTGCGGAAACTGGGAAAGAATTGACATGCCGCGTCTTTGAATTCTGCACAGCATGTCAATATCAGCGTGGCTTGGCCGCAACGGATCGGCCGCAGATTGTGGACGAGATTTTTGCAAATCTCGTCCACTTTGCTGGCTAAACCCGGGATAAAAAGTCGCAGGCGGAATTTCCGTGCATAAAGTCTGCATGGAAATTCCGCGCCAATTACGCCCCGTGTCAACCCACCCTTAGAGTTATCTCTGACCGTGGCAGTTATAACCGTTAACTGTTTTAGATGCCACGGACAAAGCTGACCACGCATCTAAACAAACAGCAGGAGAGAGGTAACACGTTTCCTGCCCCATCGGCACATGCCCAACGTGATCAGGGGGTGCCGATGGACTAGCATGGCAGCCTGGAGCCTACTGAAGACTCCCAGTGCTCTCATGCACAGATGGCTATGAAATTAGTATTATTAGTACTAATAAAAACTAAAGCTAACCCTCCCCCACCCTCTCAAAAATGAGCACACAGACAGTTCAAGTGACAAAAAAAAATAAAGTTTTGGGTCATGGAATATGACAATGGAAATCAATTTAAGCAATTTTTGTTTTAAAAAAATTAATTTTTAAAAGTATAAAAGATATATATTTGGTGTCACCATAAACATACTGACCCACAGAATAAAGCTAATGTATTATTTTTTTTAAACTTTTTTAATGCACTGTGTGCTCAGTAAAAAATACCCACCCCATGGGGAAAAAAAGTGGCATAATTGCATTTTTTTCCCCCATTTCTCCCCAGTTAAATTTTTTTTAAAGTTTCCCAGTACATTACATGGTACATTCAATGCTACTATTAAAATATCCAACTCGTTTAGCAGAAAACAATCCCTTGTATGGCTGTCATTGGAAAAAAAAAAGTTATGGCTCTTAATAAAATAAAAGTGAAAAACTTCTAGTACTTCATTACCAAAATGAAAGCTGCCCTGTTATTGGTTGCTAAGGACAAGATTGTTAGTTTTATTACTTTGGATAAATGGGGCCCACTGAGTACGTGTTCAATGGGTTTCCGTGTTATTTACCAGATAGAAGACCAGAGACCTGATGTGGAAAAAAATAAAGTATAAATGGTGCTAAAAATAGTTTCACAATATATGTAATTTTTTGTCTTGAGATTTCAACCAATAGCTTAACCCTTTCCAATCCACTGTTTGACGTCTAAAGACATTATGATTTAAGGCTGTACAGCTCCGATGTTGGAAGACGTCCATTGGGGTTTTCTTACTGTATATTGCCAGCCTTTCTGCTGTCGGAGCCTATCCAACGTGTCACCTCATGCAGTACTGGCTTTAGCCAGCAGATAGCGACGTTTTATAATGGCAGAAAAAAGAGTAAGCCCCCTAGGAAAACCAGGATACAAATTGGATTGGAAAGGGTTAAATGAAAGTGTCCCTCCACTTTTATATATGAAAAGCAGAACAAGCTTATGAGGGCAAACGATCGCTAATAGGGTTGTTCATCCCTATAGGCCAGTGACACAGGAAGATGTACCCCCCCGATCAGCAAGTATTTTTATGCTCACATAAGAGAGCAGATCAGTTGACCAATAAGTTGTCCTATGGGAAAGTCTTAAATGGTCACATCTTTTTGAATGTCTTTGCACCCCAGCAGTAAAAGACATTACAATGTTGGTAGTTGTGGAAGGTGTCATCTCTTTTGCTTTGGCCTGTTTTACTTTCAGTAATTACTATTACAGCTTTTTTTTAATTTTGGACTTTTATGTGTTTATTATTCTCCTTTTTTCTTCTCCTTGTAGATCAAAGATGTTCGAGATCATAAACTAGACAATCGCATGGAGTCTTTCTTTCTCGCGGAGACGATAAAATATCTCTACCTACTTTTTGACCCGGACAACTTCATCCACAATGACGGTTCTGAGTTTGACTTGGTAGTGACTCCCTATGGGGAATGTGTGTTGGATGCTGGTGGATATGTGTTTAATACAGAAGCCCATCCGATTGACCCAGCCGCATTGCATTGCTGCAAACAGGACAATACAGAGAAGTGGGAGGTGGAAGACCTGGTCAGAGAATTTTTCGCGGTCAAGCCAAAGACTGAGAAGTTCAGAAAAGAAAAAGCTGATGATCTAAAGCAACAGGATTCATTTCTTACTGGAACACAGAACAGAACTAAAACCAAGCACACTTCTGCTCTCCATTGTCCCAGTCAGCCCTTTAGCTCTAAACTCTCAATTTTGGGACAGGTTTTTCTAGAGTAATCTTATTGGCATATATCCAAATATACTGAAATTGCTACGGGTTTTCTGTTAACTTTAAGCAGAATATCCGCAATTAGTTACAGTGTCAGGCATATGGAGGAGATTTGAATAGATTGACTGCTGTGCAGATTTTTAAAAAAATCCATGGGATGTCAATTTCTGCTGTGGATTTTCATACTGGATCTCACTGGATCATACTGGAGGTTTGTGTCAAGATCCACCAACCTCGATTATTGCTTAGAGTATTTGTGACTAGAGATGAGCGAGTATACTCGCTAAAGGCAATTGCTCGAGCGAGCATTGCCCTTAGCGAGTACCTGCCCGCTCGAGACAAAAGGTTCGGGGGCCGGCGCGGGGGAGCGGTGAGTAGCGGCAGTCAGCAGGAGCCCCGCTCTCCCTGCCCGTCGCCGGCACCCGCCGAACCTTTTGTCTCGAGCGGGCAGGTACTCGCTAAGGGCAATGCTTGCTCGAGCAATTGCCTTTAGTGAGTATACTCGCTCATCTCTATTTGTGACAGTTGTTTTTTTGGTTTTCACGGTGAACAATATAATGACCAAAATGCGTAAATCCGGGTTACTTTTCACTTTTAAATAAATGTTTTTGGAAATGCTGAATACATGGTTTGGATTCTATAGTAAATGCAGCACAGATATCAGCTTACTGAGAATCTATCACCTTCTATTATTTGTCTTGCTCAATTACTTCTACATTTTCACATACAGTTTTGGATTTTTGGTTGCTGCCATTTTGGCTATATTAAACCATTTCTCCAGACCAAAATGAAAACTTTCTAGTGCTCTGTAACAGCTCGTCATGGCAGAGAGTTTTGACCATTCTAGCGTGTTGTGTTCTATGTACTTTTTTTTTTTTTTCCTTTCATCTCCACCTTCTTCAAGCTATAACTTTTTTTTTCCACTGAGATAGTTGTATGGGGGCTTGTCTTTTGCAGCTGTATTTTTCAATATCACTATTTTGGGATACATATAATGTATTGAAAACGCTTTACTAACTTTTCTAGGAGAATATGTGAAAAAACAGTAATTCTTTAACTTTATTTTTTTAACTTGATGGTAGACTTTCTGCACGGAAATTCTGCCTCCAATTTTTATCCCAAGACAAAGCAAAACTCTCGTCCACACGCTGCAGCCAGTGCATTGCGGCCGAGCAGCGCTGAACTTGACATGCCGCGCGGAAATCAAAGCCGAGGCATGTCAGTTGTATCGCTGCTTCCGCGGCGGCCTCTCTACTCTCTATAAGGAGAGATGGCCGCAGCAGAATACAAGCAGCGAAGCTACTTCAAAACCCAAGTTTTGAAGCTGCATTTCTGCCGCAGAAATCTTGCGGTATTTCCATGCGGTCATTCCCTGGGATTTTGGTTCCGTGTGCCTACAGCGTTCACTGTGTGGAACTTAATTCTGAGACTTGGTACGATTGCAGAAATATAAAAAGTAAAAGATTACAAATATTTAGTGTTTTTACCATTTTTGCACAATAAATACATTTTTAAAACAAATTATTTGTTTTTCTGCCCCTGTGTTTTTTATTTATTTATTTTTGTTTCCTAATAGCATTTACCATTTAGGTTAAACAAGATAACTTTATAGTTTGAGTCATTGTGGATTCGACGATCAACCTCTTCGGGAGGAGGGTTGAGAGGGTTTTTTTCCTTTACATTAGGGAGTAATGGGATTTTCTTTGTAACAACTTCCTTTTTTGCCTTGTATTTTGATCCCTCTGGAAGACTTAGCCCGGCTGCACACGGCCGTGACTGGCTCCGCCGCGGAATTTTCCGCGGCGAAGCCCGTCACGGCGCCCCCCAGAGACCCCATACTTACCAGCGGATCCGGCGTCCTCGCTCCCGCATGGCGCTTCGCCGCCGCCGCGTCACGTGACACGCCCGCCATGTTACATGACGCAGCCGGCCGTGTCATGTGACGCGGCGGTGGTAGGCGGGGAAGCGTTTTCACGCTATCTTCCACTGCTACAGCGGAAGATAGCGTGAACGGACGGCTTCCATTGACTGCAATGGAAGCCGGCCGCGCGTACACCGGTGTACGCGCGGCAAATAGAGCATGCCGCGGGTGAGGACGGGAGATTTCACGGTGCGGAATTCCGCGGTGGAATTCCGTACCGTGAGCATAGTGCTATTAGGTTCAATAGAACCTAATAGCAGCAGGCAATGCGGCGGAAATCCGTTCGTGGGAAGGAGGCCTTAAACTGCTCATGCATGGATCTTTCACATAATACACTGCAATACTTGTTAGTACCTGTTAGTATTACACTGAAGCAGGGCCTGATAGACATCTGTAAATTACACACCCAGAGGCTATTGTTAGACTTGCATCTGCAATAGCAGTCCCTTAGTGATCACATTCTGGATGGGACTGCTGGGGCATGGAGGAAGCCGCCTTCTCTGCAAACTACTTGGATGCTACGGTCAGCATTGACAATGGCATTTAAATGGGTTATACGGTGGGGATTGGCTGTAATTGTAGAAGCTCTCGTCACCCACAGCTGTGGCTTCTGCAGTAATCACATGGGAGCTGACTAGAGATGAGCGAGCACCCAAATGCTCGGGTCCTCGTTATTCAAGTCGAGCTTTTTGTAAAATTCGAGAGCTCTACTTGAGTAACAAACCCCATTGACTACAATGGGAGACTCGAGCATTTTTGTATGTGGGACACCGGGTGCCGAGCTTTTTTTTTTTTTTTCTCTCCCTCTCTCCCTCTCTGCCTCCTCCCTGTCAGCCAAAAAATTTGCCGTTGAGGGGCCAAAACAGGCACCTCACAGCGGGGAGGAGCCAAAAACTGGGGCGGGGTCAAACACGGCGTGATGCTCGTTCGAGTAACGAGCACTATCGAGTATGCTAATACTCCAACGAGCATCAAGCTCGGCAGAGTACGTTCGCTCAACTCTAGAGCTGACATCCATGTATTCCAAATGTTGGGAAGGGATAAATTCTTATGCAATAACTGTGTGAATTCTTCCTATTCAAAGCCTATTAGCAGCATGCTGTATAGACTTCTAATGAAGATCATGATGGATGGTCTGCTTGCATACTCAGTTGCCTGGTTTGTATCTTTTCTACTCCCCCAACCTCTCTCCTGACATTCACAGTATGACATGCTTGTGATTGTCAGGCCATAGAACCAATAACTTGCTAAATTGTAACAGCGTTACGTGAAAGGGCCTGGAAGGGCTCTAGTGAAGCCACAGTGTCTCCATTTCTCAATTCTTGAAGCTTAGATTCAGTTAAGAAAAGAACGGATTTAAAGGGGTTGTCCCGTGAAAGCAAGTGGGTCTATACACTTCTGTATGGCCATATTAATGCACTTTGTAATGTACATTGTGCATTAAATATGAGCCATACAGAAGTTATTCACTTACCTGCTCCGTTGCTAGCGTCCTCGTCTCCATGGTGCCGTCTAATTTCAGCGTCTAATCGCCCGATTAGACGCGCTTGCGCAGTCTGGTCTTCTCCCTGGTGAATGGGGCCGCTCGTGCCGGAGAGCTGGTCCTCGTAGCTCCGCCCCGTCACGTGTGCCGATTCCAGCCAATCAGGAGGCTGGAATCGGCAATGGACCGCACAGAGCCCATGATGCACCATGGGAGAAGACCCGCGGTGCATCGTGGGTGAAGATCCCGGCGGCCATCTTACTAAGGTAAGGAAGAAGTCGCCGCAACGTGGGGATTCGGGTAAGTACTAAACGTTTTTGTTTTTTTTAACACATGCATTGGGTTTGTCTCGCGCCGAACGGGGGGCCTATTGAATTAAAAAAAAAACCGTTTCGGCGCGGGACAACCCCTTTAAGGAACCTTCAGTAGCTGTCCTGCTGTAAACAATCCCTTTAAAGAGAACCTCTAACCATTCTGCTATTTGCAAACACTGTATGTTTGCCAATTTTGTTAAAGCTGACACCTAGTGACTATAAAATATACCAGAATGTGTGTCACTTGGCATAGAATAAAATAATTAGGTCTATTGAAAATCTAGCCTTAAAGGGGTTGTCCCGCGCCGAAACGGGTTTTTTTTTAATTCAATAGGCCCCCCGTTCGGCGCAAGACAAACCCAATGCATGTGTTAAAAAAAACAAACCGTTTAGTACTTAACGAATCCCCGCGCTGCGGCGACTTCTTCCTTACCTTAGTAAGATGGCCGCCGGGATCTTCACCCACGATGCACCGCGGGTCTTCTCCCATGGTGCACAGTGGGCTCTGTGCGGTCCATTGCCGATTCCAGCCTCCTGATTGGCTGGAATCGGCACACGTGACGGGGCGGAGCTATGAAGACCAGCTCTCCGGAACGAGCGGCCACATTCACCAGGGAGAAGACCGGACTGCGCAAGCGCGTCTAATCGGGCGATTAGACGCTGAAATTAGACGGCACCATGGAGACGAGGACGCTAGCAACGGAGCAGGTAAGTGAATAACTTCTGTATGGCTCATAATTAATGCACGATGTACATTACAAAGTGCATTAATATGGCCATACAGAAGTACTTAACCCCACTTGCTTTCGCGGGACATCCCCTCTAAGGAAGTAGGACTTGCTTTGACTTGGGAGCCCTTGCTCCCGCAGTGGGTACCTATCTCCATCAGAAGGTTTGGCTCTAGAATCTTCTCAACCTCTATACACAAATGAATAACTTTTTGTTGGTCTTTAGTCAGTTATAACGCTTTTCAAATAATAGGATATTTCATCTTGATGATTTTGTATTTGGCGTTTTGTATTTGCTCAATTTTAAATGGACCGCTCATAAAAGGCAGATGTTTTTCAAACAATGTGAATATTTATTGTGATCATTAAAACTATAAATGTATTCGGATTTCTTTTAAATGTCTTTTATGATTTTTTTTGCTATATTGGTGCATTATGATTTTTAGTAATGATAGTACCACAAGGCAGTGCCTTTTATGGAAAATTTATAAATATTTGTATTGATTTGCTTGCATATTAATTTCAGAGGGTATTTCAAGCAGGAGAACAGGTGACAAATACGCAGTTTGAAAGGAGCCATGGCTTAAAGGGGTTGTCTCGCGGCAGCAAGTGGGGGTATACACTTCTGTATGGCCATATTAATGCACTTTGTAATATACATCGTGCATTAATTATGAGCCATACAGAAGTTATTCACTTACCTGCTCCGTTGCTAGCGTCCTCGTCTCCATGGTGCCGTCTAATTTCAGCGTCTAATCGCCCGATTAGACGCGCTTGCGCAGTCCGGTCTTCTCCCTTCTGAATGGGGCCGCTCGTGCTGGAGAGCTGCTCCTCGTAGCTCCGCCCCGTCACGTGTGCCGATTCCAGCCAATCAGGAGGCTGGAATTGGCAATGGAACGCACAGAGCCCACGGTGTACCATGGGAGAAGACCTGCGGTCCACCGTGGGTGAAGATCCCGGCGGCCATCTTCGCAAGGTAAGTAAGAAGTCACCGGAGCGCGGGGATTCGGGTAAGTACTATCTGTTTTTGTTTTTTTTTAAACCCCTGCATCGGGTTTGTCTCGCGCCGAACGGGGGGGGCTATTGAAAAAAAAAATAACCCGTTTCGGCGCGGGACAACCCCTTTAATAGACTAACATTAAAAATACAATATACTCAACTGTTGCAGTATATTGTACAAGCAATCTAATAATCACAAGTTCAAGTCCTGTATAGAGACTAAAGAAAAGCATAAAAAATTAGTATTTTAAAGCCGGCTTCACATGGTCAAGAAACTCGTGTGAGGTTTGGGCGTTGAGACACAGAAATAGGGAACCGTTTCTTTTGCATTGAATCACATACATGAGTGATGTTTTCCCTCATCGCGGTGAGGGAAAAAATTGCTGCATGTCCTGAGTTCTGAGGAATGAGAAAAGATCGCCCATTGTTTCAATGGGACAGCAAAACGCATTGCACGGAGTGTGACGTGAGGCTTCCCATTGAAAACAATGGGAAACACTGGACGAAAGCCGTGCCGGAAAATCGCTACTTTACTGAAGTGATGGGAGGCGTTTTTTAATAGAAAAACTCCACGCATCGATGTGAAAATGCACGCTGGTGAGGGCGATATCTGGCTTGTACATGTGTAGGTAGTCTAAAAGTATTACAAGTTGATAAGAGACCCTTTTTTTTTTTTTTTTTTAAGATAAAAAAAACTTGGTGTTGCCCTATCAGAAACTGTCCAGATTATTAAACTATTGCATTATTTATGCCACACAGTGAACTTCACAAAAATAGAATGCCCGATTTGCAATTTCCTGGGCGCACACCCTTACACAGCTCCATTTGTGGAAAAATAAATGTACAGCGTCAAAATATGGCAATAACAAGTGAAAAAGTATAAATTTGCTGTATCTGCAATTGTACTTACCCACAGAATTCTCATAGACTGCCTGTCCACGGGCGTTGCAATATCCCTTGACTGCCTTCTGCAGGATCCCAACGAGGACCAGCCGGGATGTACAAACCACATCATGGTCTGAGCCTAAGGCAGCAGTACTTTACTGCAGGATAGGCTCAGTGGGAGCAGTAACCTGGTAAGTGCACACCAAAGGCTCTAGGGCTGCAGTAACTTTCACAGCTCTCAGTCCGCATGCAACAGGCAGGCCACAAACAAGTCCATGGTGTGCCAGAGGGTCTTCCTGGCACCGATCAGGGTCCTCTAGCATGGAAGAGGCTCTTCTGCATCCAGACCTTGCAGGTAACATGAAGTGATGTGGCAGGTCTTGAGTGAGACAAATGCGAGCTAGTGGCTATACACTGATTGTTGCCCTCATCCCCTCCCGCCTCTATTATTGCAACTCGCCGCTGATTGGCCTCCCCTGCACTAGTGTGCTGGATCATATTTTCCTCCAGCAGGCTTCGGGGTATTATGTAGCTTTCAAATTGTCTAGTGTGCACACATCATCGACCAGATCAGACACAAGTGCTGGTCTAAAACTGGGAGAGTCTCTACCTAAATGTGTAGAGTCTCAGGCTTTTATTGTAACACATGATAACCGCCCTTTAATGGGCGTGCAACAGATTACATCAGTAACATATAAGATTCTCATTTGTCGGATCATATAGAATCTCCCGCCTCTCTGCCCACCCTTCCTCAAGTCTTGATGCAGCTTGGACTTTGTCCTAGCTGAAGGAATTTCTGTGTTCGCGACAGTCATTGTTTGAGAGGTTTCTGTGTGGGGGCAGGGCTGGGGAAACATCCAAGATAAACACAAGCAATAACATATAACACTGTGATTTAACTCTTTCCTTATGCAGCAGAGTTCCACATTAGGCTGAAGTCATTACAATAGCATAATACATTTGGTTTATACAAATCAATAGACATTTTGCACTGACTAATCATCATGTCTATCACAATCCCCCCTTAAAATGTCTATCCTCTAACTCTTCCCGTCAAATTTCCACAGTTCTCTGCGTGTGAGCCTATAATCGGAGCGCGTTGAAGGTTCATTTCAGAGTCTTCAAGGGGGTGTAGGACTTGTCCACTCCTTCTGGGGATGCATCCAGCGAACTCATTGTGGGAGTAGCGTTTCCAGCATCAGTTTCACAGGTCTCTCTGACACGGGATAACACAGCAGACTAGAACGAAAAAGATAATCAGTTCACATACAACAGCGACGCCCGTCTGTGCCAGGATCCTTTACCACCCGCTCATCCATGGCGAGTGCTGGTCCCAAAGGTTAGCTCTTTTTAGTTAGTGCGGTCAGCTTCTTAATGGCAACTGTGTCTTTACCTGCGGGTCACGTGTCGTCTGGGATGTAGGTACAACAAGTCTCCCCTATCATCTTACAGACACTCCCCTTTTTAGCCAAAATCATATCTAAGGCCATTCTATTTTGAAAAGTCATAGTCGAGGTAGGTCCTATTGGTCGACTAGTCCCTATAAGGCATCTCTAGTATAATTTATAAACCGCTGCTAATTATAATAAACATAATTAATCCAGTCAACGTTTTATTTACCATAATGATCAGGAAAATGGACTCGAATCTAGTTTTAACTTGGTCTCTAATTTTTAAAACTCGTCAGGTACCCCCCTTGGCTATCCTATGACGTCAATGTACACGTGTAGATCAAAACTACCACCAGGAGTGTCTCTTCTCGCTCTAGTATAATGTTACAATACTAGTAGTGTGCACAGGTACGCACGGCCTGGGACTCCCTAATCTTCACCCACACCAATGTCCCTCCTGGAGATAGCCCAGATGGTGGACACGTCCAGGCCGCCTGCACTAACCCTACACTACCTAGTGACAAGACTGGAAGGAACCGCCGTACCTATGCGGAAAACAAGGATAGACCAACATGACAGGATAACCACAAAACACAGACTGAGTTGGATCGAGATAAATTAACTATTGGGGGTAACCTCATTATCCTCAATGCTGTCTGACAGGATGTGGAGGAGCATAAGGGCTTTACTAAGACACACTCCCCTGTCCAATTACCCTCCAGGCGGGTCCTCTACCTCATGTCTCCACAAAGCCAGTAAACGTCTCCTAAGGACTGGACCTGATTCTGCATCCATTCCCCTCCTATCGTACCGTAGGAGGAGCAATACCCGTTAGTGAGTTCCCCAAGAATCTCCCTCCACCCTGCCCATTTGCGTAGCAGGTGTAGTTTCCAGGGTAGTCAGTAATACTCTCTCCGTTATAAAACACTTAAGTAATTATAGAGTATTCCTTCTTCCATTTCTCACGGACAGTGTAATTAGCGGAAATGTTCGTGAAGAGACTAATAAACCACTCTTCAGCATCTACCAGGAGATTTAGGGGGACCATCCCCGAGTGTAGTCGGGCACTACCGCACACGCAACAGTTAGACTTGTTGCTCCTGTTAGGATTATACCTCATCAACTCCAACCAGAGATTCTGGTCAGAAAAGCCAGTCGCTACTGTCAAGGTGTCCACAAAGGTAGGGTCAGCTATGATCATCATGTTCGTCAAGGTCTTTATCTTACGGCGGAGGGGGTTAATTATGGGCACGGGACTAAGTGAACGCTTCCATTCGGGTGCATCTACCATATCCCTTGTTTTAAACTTCCCTAAGGGATCTGTCCTCCCGTATCAGTATGTCCCCAGACTGTAAGTCCCCCCGTCCCCCGGGCTTGGATCTCCCATGGTTAGTGTAAAAAACGCATTAAAACCAAGCAACATACTAAGTTCAGCCTTTCAATACCTGCTGTCCTTATTATTCTCAAGGAGGGTTATACAACTAATTAGGGATTTCCCGCTCTTATCTTTCTTATTTAAGGCACTTCGCGGTTTATAGGACCAGTCTGTTTCTGCGTTCCATCCCACTAATCCCCAATAACGGCAGTCTTCTCCCCAGACGTTATCAGTGGCGCAAACATATTGTATTCCCCGGGTATGTAAGTCATATAACCAGCTGGACTGAGCTAAATCTGGCCTGCGGTGGGATCTTGCGCCTAGACACGGGACCACAGTACAATAGTCGAAGGAATATGTGGCTACTTGAGCATTGGACGAGTTATACCAGAAGGTAACCATACCCTCATATTCTTCCGACTAAGGATTACAGTTTCCACCCTTCTCTCTCACTAGCCCTAACCAGAGTAATGTCTTTGGCACAACTAAGACTGGTCTCCCGGATCTGGAGCTTTCTTATAGTATGAAGCATGGATCCATGTAAGTCTTTCGGCTAGTTTCACAGCTGTGGCAGTAGTCAGAAGCACCTGGTAAAGACCATCAAATCGGAGCACAAGAGGGTGCTTCCTGGGGAACTTCTTGACGCACACCCAATCCGCAGGCTGCAAGATATGTGTCCCAGTGTCTGCCTCTGAGTCTGGAAGAGAACACCTGTGCATAGGCTTTGGTTAGTGCTTTAACAAGGGAAATCACATACTTAGTGAACACATCAGATTGTAATTGTAACTACTGAGGATAGTAGCAACCTAGCCTTGGGGCTAGCCCAAACAATCTCGTAGGGAGATAATGCATGATCCCCCCTGGGTTCATATCTAACACTGAATAGGGCTATTGGATGACAGTCTTTTCAAAGTGGCGTCATTTTTAAGTATCTTACTTTTTAGCGTGCCACTACGTCTCTCCACCTTTCCACTACTCTAAAAATGGTAAGAGTATGTAAAAGGCCTGGGATACACCCAGAGCAGACATGATATGTTACATTCACCTGCGAAGTTTATACCTCTGTCTGACTCTGAATCACTTCTGGTACCCCATATTCACAGTTTACCTCGTTCATGAGCTTCTTTGCGGTTACCTACTTGTTTGCCTTGGTAACAGGGTCGGCCTCCAACCTGCAAAGACATCAACAACAACAAGCACGTATTCATACTTCCCAACAAGTGGGAGCTGAACGTAGTCAATTTGCAATCCCTGAAATGGGTAGAGTGGTCCCGGCAAGTGTGATGTGGCAAATTTACTTCTGCCCTGACTCACCTATGGCATAGATCATGCTAAACTGGACAAATGATGCAGCAGCTACAGAGAACCCAGAAGTCGCCCATCCTCTTTCAAGCGTCGTCGTCATTGCTGCTTTACTAGGTGGGTCTTTCCGTCCATCAGCTGGGCCATCATAGGATACAGGAACTGTGGTGGGCAAGTGCTGTTGACTGTTCACCATACATGGTCCTGTTTCTGCTGCTCCCATATTAGTCCATTTATTCTTTCCTTCCTTGCTGGCTTGTAACTGTAAAAGTCTTTAGCATATCAAAGTCCACGTTTTTGTCAATGTCCAAAGTTTTTACCACTGACTCATGCTGTCAGTACCTTTCTTCTTTCTTCCACGGCTTGAGGGCCGCTGCCTTTGCTGCGCTGTTGGCGAGGGTGTCGTCTCTCGCTTCTCCAGTGTAGAAATCTATGCGAACTCTCAGCTTTGTCAGGTAGAAGTAGGGCCTCCATGAGACTCTGCACCGCTGCACCATTCTCAATTGGTTGTACTGCTAAGGTAAAAACTGTCTGGCCTTCCATATTGGGCCGTAATCATGAGCTATGCCAAATGCATACCAGGAGTCAGTGTAAAGGATTGCCGCCTTACCTCTCGCCACTCTACTCGCCTCAGTAAATGCGGAAGCCAGGCTCCTCTTTCTGTCCAGCCGCTACTCTGACGCCTCTGCCCTGTGCCGGTCACTGCACTGGCTGCTCGTCAAATATAGAATTCAATTCAAACTCACTACCTTCATTCATAAAGCTCTCCATAGCACAGCACCGCCCTACATTGCCTCCCTCATCTCAATTCACCACCCAGCCCGTGCCCTCCGGTCCGCTGCTGAAATCAGATTAAGTGTCTTTTTCATTCGAACCTCTCATTCCCGCCTCCAAGACTTTTCCAGAGCAGCACCGGTCCTCTGGAATGCGCTACCCCAAACTATCCGGCCAATCCTTGACACACAAAACTTCAGACGTGCTCTAAAAACCCACCCCTTCAGGGAGGCATACCATATCTCCTAAACCAAACCCCTCTGTACTCCACCTGATAACATGCTCCCTGTCCCACAGACTGCAACCCTGCTAGCCGTAATCAACCAACCCCTGCAGTCATGCCAATTCAACCACTATACGGCTTAAGTCTGACCATTGTCTATGTGTATAGCATTCCTCACTTTCCACCTTTGCCATACCGGCTTAAAGGGGTTGTCCCGCGCCGAAACGGCTTTTTTTTTTTTTCAATAGGCCCCCCGTTTGGCGCGAGACAAACACAAGGGATGGGTTAAAAAAAAAAAAAGTTTAGTACTTACCCGAATCCCCGCTCTGCGGCGACTTCTTACTTACCTTACCAAGATGGCCGCCAGGATCTTCACCCACGAAGCACCGCGGGTCTTCTCCCATGGTGCACCGTGGGCTCTGTGCGGTCCATTGCCGATTCCAGCCTCCTGATTGGCTGGAATCGGCACACGTGACGGGGCGGAGCTACGCGATGACGTGTAGAAGGGGGCGAAGCCAGAAAGCCGCTCGTGCCGAGACCCAAGAGAAGGGAGAAGACCCTTCTGCGCAAGCGCGTCTAATCGGGAGATTAGACGCTGAAATTAGACGGCACCATGGAGACGGAGACGCCAGCAACAGAGCAGGTAAGTGAATAACTTCTGTATAACTCATATTTAATGCACGATGTATATTACAAAGTGCATTAATATGGCCATACAGAAGTGTATACCCCCACTTGCTGCCGCGGGACAACCCCTTTAAGTCTGACCATTGTCTATGTGTATAGCATCCCTCACTCTTCACCTCACCATACCGTACACATCTCCAGCCCCTTTACCTTCTGTATCATCCCATTATCTGTAGTATGTAAGCTCGTTGGAGCAGGAATCTCACCCCTACTCTTTCCATACTTTATGTTAGAGTGGTTTTTGTATCTTTTGTTTTTTTTGTATCTGTTCTACCCTGTTGTGTTAGAGCTGTGGAATATGTTGGTGCTATACAAATAAAGATTATTATAATATTAAATATGACGTTATTTACTTGGCTGCGTGAAGCCGGCCTTACACAATTTTTACGTTTTTCAAAACATATTCTACATTAACTCTTTCCAATCCAATGTCGGGCCTGCCCCGACATCATCATTTCCCTCCACAGCTCCGATGCCGGGAGAGGCCCGACACTGCAGTGCAGGAGTGCATCTGCGCCCGATCATCAGACACATCGAGTGCAGATGCACTCCTGTACTGATCCTCATCAAGGACCCCCGAGGAGAAGGCAGAAAGGGTTTTTAACCCTTTCTGCCTTCTCCTTTGCACATTACATAGCTCTCAATTAGCGCTATGTAATGCAGAGAGATTCCGGCCGGTGATCATGTGACCTCCGGTGTTACCTGACCCCCAGCGGTCACATGAATGCCAAGCCAGAAGCCTGAAGGGAGAATGCGGAAGTATTACTTCTGCATTCTGCCCGGCGATCATGTGACCGCTGGGTGCCACTTGACCCCAGCGGTCACATGATCACCTAGCCGGGAGGCAGAAGGGAGATGGCGGAAGTATTACTTCTGCATTCCCCCCACGGTGCAGTGACCACCTGCACCCTCCTGAACTCTGAAGAAAATAATGATCAGGAGGGCGCTCCAGCCGAAAACCAATGCACAATAATAAGGGTGGGTAAACCGGTGAATATATGCGACTTACCCGGTGATAAGTGAGGACTGGACTGGCCCCACTATCACCTCCACATCCAAGCGAGCCTGTAGTAATATATATATATATACGCAGGTGTATATATAAATAGGTGGTGGGGATTCGTTGCGCCAATCCAGGGGGGCTGGGTCTGGAGAGCTGCTGATGATGGTGGGTGCTATTGGCAAATAGTACCCACTGCGGATGAGCCAGAGAGGTTGCACGTGAGTGCAAAAAAATGCATCAGCGCTGCTTACAGGGGTCTGTAATCGCACAAAGAATCCACCGAGTAGTAATAACAAAAAAAGGATTCTTTATTAGGACGCACACGTCCTTCAGTGCAACGCGTTTCGTCTAAACAGACTTTGTCAAGCACACAAAAAGCATAGTATTACTACTCGGTGGATTCTTTGTGCGATTACAGACCCCTGTAAGCAGCGCTGATGCATTTTTTTGCACTCACGTGCAACCTCTCTGGCCCCTCCTGAACTCTGTCAGATCAGGAGGGTGAAGGGAAAATTTATTTTTTCTCATCCATTGTCCCCAGCTCCAATTTATTTGGAGCTGTGGAGAATGGATGAGAAAAAATAAATGGATTGGAAAGGGTTAAATGGTCCCATTAAAAAAATACAACTTGTACTGCATACAGAAGGCAGCCCTTCTTTTGACCGAAAACCAAAGATTTATGGCTCCTGAAAAGCGGGGATGAAAAAAAACTAAAATGACTTTTTTTTTTTCCCCCTTGCAAACACCACCTATGTATCTCACTTATGGCCCTTCATGTGGGCATATTTTCTGTCTGTGTGCTGTCTATTTTTTACTGACTGACTACGGACAGTACACTGACCCATTACGCCTCATTCACATGAGCTACAAAATCTCACTATAAAATCATTGCTACAAAACACATGTATGTAAAGCCCAGGGTTTCCAATGGATTCATCCACATGAGAGATGTTTTGTAGCCTATAAGAACCCATTGAAAACCATGAGCTTCACATACATGCGTTTTGTAGCCTGTGTGAAAGAGGCCTTAAAGTAAAGGCCCATTAACATGTCACAATTAACGCTCAAAATTAGATGGCATAGGAGCGATGATTGTTGCGTGTAAACACTGCCGTCGTTCACTTTTTGGCTGAATGATGATTTTAAGGTGAGCTTACAATCCATCGTTCAGCTGGAGAGAGATAACAGGAATATGCTGTGTTCTGCACAGGAGTCAGAGATTACATTGTATTCTACTGACAGCCTGTGCAAGAACAATGGAGCTGTGTGCGGAGCTCAGACCACATGCTGTGCTCTGCAAACAGCTCCAGGAAGCCCTTTTACACGCAAATGAAGCTGATAAAGTGTTAATGGACATCAGTGTCCATTAACACTTCATGCTAAACGATCGCTAAAACTGTCAATCTTTCAATCATGTAAATGGTTGGTTAAGGCTCCCAGCACACTAGTGCTTTCCTCTGTCCATGTGGAGTCTGATATAAAAAACATACTTCACAGGGGCAGCACACAGACCCTTCTTATTCTACAACCCCAATTGCAAGAAAGCTGGGATGCTGTGTAAAATGTAATGAAAAAAAGAATGGGGATTGTATGTGGCAACACGCACCAACCACAGTGTTATTACATGCAGAGACGGACTGCAGGAAAAAACTACCTGCACTATTCTATTGGCTTTAATGGACAAGACTCGTCTATTAAACTCAATGGGGATAGATAAAAACGGACAGCACTCTGATGTCAACCAAGTGCAGCCAGGTTTTTTAAGGGATGCAGAAAAAAAATTGGGTCAATTTCAAATTTTGTTTTTAATTTTGCAGACATCAAAAAGGAAGGGACACAAAGTGGATGAAATACAACCGATTTTATATATTTTTTGAAACGCAAGTGTTACTAGCCTTAAATGGGTTGTATCAGAATGACAAGTATCCCACAGGATGGAGAATAACTTGCTGATCAATGGGGGTCTCACCACTGAGCACCCAACCATTTTGGGAAACAGGGGTCCAATCTCCTCACTGTACTCCCAGCAGTGAGGAAAATGAATGAATGATGGTTGCACAGGTCACTCCATTCATTTTTAACCCTTTCCAATCCACTGTCTGACCTCTGAAGACATTATGATTTAAGGCTGTACAGCTTCGATGTTGGAAGACGTCCGTCGGGGTTCTCTTACTGTATATTGCCAGTCTCTCTGCTGTCGGAGCCTATCCAATGTGTCACCTCATGCAGTACTGGCTTTAGCCAGCAGATAGCGCCGTTGTATAATGGCAGAAAAAGAGTAAGTCCCCTAGGAAAACCAGAATACAAATTGGATTGGAAAGGGTTAATGGGACTGCAGAGACAGGTGGCCAGCAAGCGCTCAGTTATTTCCATCTCACCCAATGAAATGAATGGAGAACTGACTGCATGTGTTTGGCGATCTTCATCCACTGCGATGTTACTGTGGGTGGAAGGGGCACCTCTTCAGTGAAGAGAATAGGGGGACACCCATGAAAGTCTATGGGAGTGTAAAAACCAGTGCAATGAACAGGAGACTTTTTTTTTGTCCACGTGAAATACAGATGACAAAAGCAACATGTGAATGAGCCCTTATCACCAGCTGTATGCAATTTAGGGCTTATTCACACGAGCGTTTCACGGACGGCCGATATATGCTACATCTGATGCCTTGGATTCCCTCCCTCGGATCGCCTCACTTATCGTTTTCAGTGGGGCTGGAAAACACATTGCGCCGGGTCCCGGGTGCACGCAAGTGTGATGCCAGGTTTCTTATTGAAAACCAGCTGCGCCGGAGGACTGTGACTGTATTGAACTGATGGCAGGAGTTTTTGACGCACAGACGCCTCGCATCTGCAGGTACGTCGCACGTTGGCGAGCGCGATATCGGGCCGAGTTTCACAGCCTTTTACATTCTCGCCCGTGTAAAAATAGCTTAAGGCCGGATTCACACGCAAACGCACAAAGTAGAACCCGATGATTTTAATGTGTTCGTTCACATGCACAGATTTTGCGCGCATTTCGATTGTGCAAAAAAATCCACATTTTATTTTTCATTAGCGCAGGGAAAGAGAACATTTTGGAAGCCATTGGCCATTTCAATGGCTGACACCATTGTTGCGGATTTTTTTTACCCACAAAGTACAGTAAAAAACGCAGCTGTGAGCGCAAATACGCAATAACCATTCCGTAAATGCGTATACACTCATGTGAATCCAGATGTCTAAATGCTGGTCTATCGCACAGGCTGCCCTACAGTATAGGTGGATGAAGCAGCAGTCTGTAGACAGGCCTAGTAATCACACAGCTAACATGTTCCACGACTATTTGTCTGATATCACAGCCGGCTACACTAGCATGAGAGACCAACCAATACAATGGCGGCGCTCTCTGCAGCGGCACGCACTCTGACGCACTGGACTTCAGTACCCAGAAGGCACCGCGACTCACTTCCTGTATGGCGTCCGTGCGCGTCCAGTCACATCTCAGGAATGCATTTCCCGGCATGCTTCGCGCTGGATTCCGTCGTACTGGACAGTAGGGGGCGCTGTATCCGGAGTAACAACAGCCTGACTTCCCGTTGTTCGGTAGTGGACGGATCCATGGCCGCTGCGGGGGTTGCGTTTCCTCGGCTGGGCCGGGTGGAGAATATATTACATCAGGTCCGGCGGGGACAGCTGACGGGGTGCGGCCTCACCCGGGGGTCTCAGGTGAGATGGGGCATACAGGCTGTATATATATTGTCATCTGTTCCTCCTCTGTGGTAAAGCTGCTGCCATCCGCCAGTCCTCGCAGATCTGCCTCCGCCGGGGTAATTAATGCCTAATTAGACAGATTTGCTGTCAGCGGGCTAACAGGAGTCGCTCGTGTTTTGTGGGTTTTTTTTGCTTTGCTGATTTACGTTAAACCGTCCGTTTTTTACTTGCGTGGAGGAAAAACGTAGCGCGCCCTATATCGCTGTGTATTACGCACGTATCGGCTATGGGTGCTTAAATTACGCCATCAGCACGTGCGAGGTGTGCGCTTGGCTTGTGTATAAACGCACGCGCATGGCCATTTAAAAAAAAGTTGTGTCCAAGATTCTTAGGGGTAACTTGGATCGGCCGGCGCACAGACATCCTTACGATGTGCGGGACGCAGCGCGTCGGTGCGGGACGAGGTCGGGGCGCGCTGGGATTTAATTTTTGTATTTTATTTTATTTTTTTAACTTTTCGTCCGAGCAAAAAAAAAAAAAAAAAACCTATTCAATGGGTTCTGTTTTGACCGATAATCCAGCGAAAGAGCCGTCCGTGTGTGTTTGCCGATCCGCGGACAACATACACCCGCGGGAGCGAGCGCCGAGGCTTCGTTTATGGCAGCTGTAAAGTTCCTTTTGTCGCTTCCTTCAAAAAATAAATAACGGCGCAGCGCTCAGCGCTAATCTGTGCAGGAAAATGCTGGACGGAAGCTGAACGGACGCCGTTGTAGGCGGCGCGGTTCGTTCACGATTCACTTCTGTGTTAAGATGGGTTTATTAAGCCCACAGATTCCGTTTTTTCGCTCCCCAGTGTGAATGACCCCGCTGCGGTCTACAACGGGAGCCATGTTGGTTTGTGAGTCGCGTGCGACGCTTCATCTAAGGATCCGTTCGTACGGCGTATTTGCTGGCTGTGTTCAGTTCGTATTCGTTACCGCCTGAATACACGGCCGCGGAATTAAAAAAAAAAAAAAAAAGTATATTTAGATATGTTTTATGCACGGACTGCGTGTCGTATTTTGGTTGTATCGCACATTAAAATGATCTTCTATGGAAGAGTAAAGAAGCGCGGTGAAAAACGGATGTTCCAGGCGTATTCGCTGCGTCTTTCTTGCGCATGCTGCTAGGAGGCGGTGGGGAAAAAGTGAGATCAGTTGGGCCGCTGATAGAAGCACTTAGGCCGGATTTGGATTGTGGTATCCGTGATTGTCGCCCGCACAGATGATCTGCGGTATTCTGCGTCCATTAGCAAGAACATTTGCGTCTTCACTCACACGAGCGGACAGACATTGCGGTTTCTGCTCACAGAAAAATAATCGCATTATGTTCTCTTTTCGCGCGGATGACTTCCATTGAAGTCGATGGAAGCCGTCCGTCCCACAGCCCTAACGCAATAGACATTGTGGAAAGGTTGCGGATTCCACGGCATTGCCTAGCGACGATGCAGGAAAAGCAAGAAAAAAAGTGTACTGCACGTGTCCATCAGCAATACCGAGAAAAACTGTTAGGCTTGTGTGCTGACCGGGCGCGGGGCCAGATTCCGCTCTGGGGGCCCGCATTCACAATCCGACCTGTTGGCCTGCAGCCGGCCTTACGCTCTAAAAAGCACCTACATACGGAGCCAAAATGACCAAAAATGTACACCCTCGTGTGAAGGAGGACTAAAGTGCCGGTCATGGGGTTTCTTTTTGAGTTTCTGGTGCATTTGCTGGCAGAATTAGCGCCATTTGCAGAATAAGGCGCCATCTCCACGGCACGCGGGCATGTTTCATGCAGGTTTCCACTGCGGGTCATCTTAACCCTTTGCAATCCAATTTTTCATTCAGAGTTTCCTAGGGGCTTTCTCTTTCTGCCATTATACAATGGCGTCATCTGCTGGCTAGAGCCAGTACTGCGGTATGGGATATGCTGGAGAGGTCCCTGACAACAGAGCGACCAGTAATCTACAGTAAGAATACCCTGCCGGATGTACAGCCTTCAATCAGAATGTCTTTAGACGTCAGACAATGGATTGGAAAGGGTTAAAACTGATTTTTTTTTTTTTTATAGTTTTTTTTTTTTTTGCATGCGGGATATTGCAGATTTTTTTTTTCCCCGCATGTATGCACTGCCAATCATCCGCAACGAAAAGATCGGCATCCCTACCTCCCAGCCTTTTCCCCACCTCCCTAATTGCTTTTAACCTTCAGATCCGCAGATGTATTTAAATGTATGTGCAGATGCACTGCGGGTCGTTAGCTCCCATAGTGATGGATGGAGCAGATCCGCAGTAAAATGGAGCATGCTGGGATTTATTATCTGCCCATCATTTAACATCAAACCTGCAAAACCTCACCTCGGGATCGGATCTTGATCCTCAGTCCAGTCCAATTAACAAAACAAAGGCAGCATCCAGGGTGCTGGTTACCAGCGTTACAGCTCTTCATTCATCATGGTCCACATGCAGATATGACCGACGTTTCGATCCCAACCGGGATCTTCGTCAAGCCCCTAAGGACTACTTTATGAGTGTCGGGTGCTTTGACACAGGAGCGATGGTCGTTTAGTGAATGGAGTCGGGCGCTGAGATCACTTCCGGCCGCCGTTCTTCAATCACTGTTAAGTGTTTTTCCACCGAGCGAGATGTTGCTCACTACTAGCTTGGTTTCATTTAGCTGAAATGAAGCGACTGCTAAGTGATTTGTCAGCACCTTGTCTGGTCCCATTAGTCGCTCAGGGATGGTGCCAGCGCCATCCACAGCAGAAGCTGGCTTTAAATGGCAGCCAGGATCGTGCTGCTATAGCCGTGATCAGAATCCCCGCCATGTATTCCTTGCATACTGCGATCAATGTTGATCGAGGTATGTAACCGGATAACGGAGGACGTAAGCTCTACCTGTGACATCATCGGCCCTCCACAAGCCAAGGCAACACGGACACCCGACATTGCTGGGATTGCTAATACATGAGAGACTACACTGCAGTACACAAGTACTGAATTGTATTGTCTGAGCAATCATAAAATTGCAGGTTCAAGTTCCCTACAGAGATGTAGAAAAAGCTAAAAAAATTAAAATAGTCAAAAAATTCTAAGCAAAAAAAAGAAGAAACTCTTTTGCATTCTTTAAAAGAAAGCTGTTTGTTGTTGCTGCCTCTGTAATGACCGTACGGTAATGGCGGGCTCACACAAGCGTTATTTAATCTCGCCTTGTGCACATATAATAAGTAAAAGAAAAGTGAACAAATAAGTTAAATGTACCCCAAATTGGTGCTAATAAAAACTACAGCTCGTCACCTAAAAAATGAGCCCTTACACACAGCCCCATCCGTGAGGGGAAAAAATGTGAATACAGCAATGCCGAAAACAAATTATTCCGCCCTCCACCCCTCCCGTGAAAACACGGTCCTGTACATGGGAACTAATTATCTATTGAAAGAACAAATCTAAGTGCTAGTTGTTCCTGTGAACACGGCCGCCGCCGACTGATATGTCGCTGGTCATTTCATCTCAGCTTACCTAAAAAGTAGTCACTAGTTGATTAGAAATCTTCAGGTGTAAGTCAGTCATTCGTGTTTGAATGAATTAGCATGGCGGTGCCTCTATGAATGAGATCTCAGCAAACAACCCATGGAAGTCATCGCTCTGTGTAAAAGGAATGATTGACCGCCGCTCGTACGCGCCAACCACTTATATAAGCGGCTATTTGAGCGATAGCCGCTCCGTGTAAATGTGCGTTAAGGCTCCGTTCTCGTCCGTGTTGTGGATGTTCTCTGTAACGTTGTGACAGATCTGTGAGCGGGGTTGACTCCTATTGACATCCGTCTGGCTCCGCTGAGGTGTCCGCCATTTTGCTGCAAGAAATAGTGCTGTACGGTACGGAAGGACACGGCGCCCCGCAGTCTGTTGTGATGCGATGTGTATACACGAGCTGGGATTATATCAGAGGCACAACAATGGTGGAGCAGATGTTCCGCCCTGGGGCGGCTTGCAGGAAGTGCTGGTGTTCGGTATCCTGTAAACAAGTAGCATTCAATGATCATATTTAAGTTCAATATTTTTCTTTAACCCTTTAAGGATGCGGCCCCCCTTTTTTTATTTTTGTTTTTTCTCGCCACTTTAAAAAAAAAAAATCACTTTTATCCATCAACGTAGCTGTCTTGGCTTGTTTTTTGAGTGACAACTTGTATCTGCCAGTCACATTTAAAGGGGTTGTCCAGTTAATGTTTTTTTCTTATGATTGACCGTGTGTTAATAAGAATCAGCTGTGCTTACTCGTATGCAGTCCCGGCAGTCCGGCGCTGCAGGCCGTGGTCCTCCGGATGTAAGTTGTTGAACAGCTGCAGCCAATCAGACGTTGCGGCGGCCAGGTGTCATTCTCCAGGTATATTGGCGCAGTTGCTATGATCGGATATGTCAGGAGATTGACGCCTGGCCTCAGGCCGCAGCAGTAAGTACAGGGGGTTTTATTATTTTCACACACATATAGCCATAAGTAAAATTTAAAAAATCATCGGGCAACGCCTATAATGGCTCCAGTCTTCTACTGTTGTCACACATCCGCTGTATTGGAATAACCATGGATTCCACCCTTTCTTTCAGATTGCACATGCAGGATCTTGCCTCTTCTTGCCACCTCCAGTTCAAAAACCTCTCTTGGATATAACCGTTCCTCAGCCCAGAGGCAACTAAATCACTTGTACATGCCCTCATCATCTCCCTCTTAGACTGCTGCAACATCTTTCTCTGCGACCTATCATCCACCCCTCTTGCACCCCTCCAATCCGTTCTTAACTCTGTACTCTTGACTAATCCACCCCCCCCCCCCCCCATCCCAACCTACTCTGCTGGCTGCCCATTGTCCAGGGAATACATTTGACATGTCTGACTTAATCTCCCAACACCTCAGATTCTCATAAGATCTTCTTTGACCTCCTTTTGTGTGTTCTACACACAATCCTCTCCAAAGTTTCCTCCGTGCTTCCCCCATACGTTGGAGCTCGCTACCATAACCAGACTCTCCACCACCTGGGAGCGCTTTAAAGGGGTTGTCCCGCGGCAGCAAGTGGGTCTATACACTTCTGTATGGCCATATTAATGCACTTTGTAATGTACATTGTGCATTAATTATGAGCCATACAGAAGTTATAAGAAATTTTTCACTTACCTGTTCTGTTGCTGGCGTCCTCGTCTCCATGGAGCCCGTCTAATTTTCGGCGTCTAATGGCCAAATTAGACGCGCTTGCGCAGTCCGGGTCTTCTGCTTTTCTCAATGGGGCCGCTCGTGCAGGATGCCGGCTCCGTGTAGCTCCGCCCCGTCACGTGCCGATTCCAGCCAATCAGGAGGCTGGAATCGGCAATGGACCGCACAGAAGCCCTGCGGTCCACCGAGGGAGAAGATCCCGGCGGCCATCTTCAGCAGGTAAGTATGAAGACACCGGACCGCCGGGATTCAGGTAAGCGCTGTGCGGTGTTCTTTTTTAACCCCTGCATCGGGGTTGTCTCGCGCCGACCGGGGGGGGGGGGTTGAAAAAAAAAAAAAACCTGTTTCGGCGCGGGGCAACCCCTTTAAAAGGAACCTGAAAAGCCTAAAACATCAGTAGCTTCTGCCCCCACCTACTGACCCCTACTCTTATAATGTCCCCTCGGCATTGGTATTGGTTTATAAGTGATGTAGTCCATGTTTATTATTCCCGTTGTTTCCACAATGTATCTGAACCCGTATTGTCATATGTATAGCTCTGTGGGATCGAACTCTTTCTCATGGGTTGGGCTTTATTTGTAGATTACTGAAGATCTTCTGAAGGAAAGAGACAAACAGGCCAAGTGGAACAGTATTCCTCTATTCTTGCACAAGTTGTATCAAAGCAGCCACCACAACAGCGACTTCTCCCAGTGCCAGGCCATCCTGAAGGTACAGACTTTCCTCCTTTTGATCACGTTGCAATGCAGCTTGCAGAATGGAACTTACAATGTATCATCTCTCATAAACTGCTATTTAGTCACAGTCATAAAAGCCAATATTTGATGCATAATGATGCGCTACAAAACGTGAACTGCTCTAATATCCTCTGCTAAATGGCTTTAGATATTTACTGCATACAGTTGGCACATCTCACTGGTTTATCGTGTGCCTTGGAGCGTGTAAGAATTTTTCAGCTTGTTTTTAGAGTTGAGTGAATCAAACTAGTAGACCGCTGTTTGGGGCCTAACTTTGATAAAAGTATGTTCAGCACGAATTGGAACTGCCCTTTTAGCAAAGTTCTACCCAAAACTGGGTACGTTCGGTTCGCTCAACGCTAGTCCTGAACACTAGTTTCTAACACTAGGAGCTGTAACATGTATGGCTCTTAGACATTGTTATACACCAGTTTTAGGGACTTTGGTGAACTTCCTGTTCAGTTAAAACTAATTCCAAACCAAACTTTTTGAAAACGTTTGGCAAACCAACCGAACCAAACTTTTAAAAAGTTTGCTCATCACCACTTATTTTCTTTAAAGGGGTTTTCCTAGGGCTGAAATATTGATGATCCTCAGGATAGGTCATCAATAATTAAGCAGGGTCCCGACACCCAGGACCCCTGTAGTCGGTATCCGTGGTCTGGCAATCAGGTGATTGAAGGGGGTCATAGGTAATGGACCGTTGCCCATCAGCTCCTTAATAGTTCAGTCCTAGAAAACCCCTCTAAATATCCTGTTTAGATTTAAATGACTTGTGCCCTATTGAAAAGTTATTTCTAGAGATGAGCGAGTGTACTCGTTAAGGGAAATTACTCGAGCGAGTATCGCCATTTTCGAGTGCATGCTTGCTTTCCCAAAAAGATTCGGGGACCGGCGGGGGGGAACGGGGGGAGATCTCTCACTCCCCCTCTCCCTGCTCACTCCTGCAACTCACCACTCGCCCCCGCCAGCCCCCGAATTTTTTCGGACGAGCAGGCATGTACTCGAAAATGGCGATACTCGATCGAGTAATTCGCCTTAACGAGTACGCTCTAAACCAAAGTTTAGCTTTGGTCATGTCATTGCATTTCCAAAGCTAAAAATCCCATCCAAGTCTATCTGCCATCAGACTATGGTACAGCGTATTACTCTGACATCTCTATCATACCCGAGTCAATAGATACATATGGTGCAAAGAAGAATAGATCCAGGAATCCTAGTTGTAGTCTCTCTGTATTTCACGATCCCAATGATCTCCTCACCAATGATTGACGTCTACTGATGCACGCTCGTTGTAAAAAAACAAAAATAATAATCAAGCACCTAGAAGTTGTCATTTTTGCTGCAAAACTGAGCATGCAGTTCCATCTCAGGCAGATATGCAAATGATGAGTCGTGGTGGGATTAGATGAACCCGTGTCATTATAAGTTGTTGCTTTGTTAAACCTGAGTGATATCTTTTTGCAACATGCAGGAAATTTCTCCTCTACTTTCTATGGAAGCGATGGCAATTGTAACCGATGAAAAGAAGTCCGGTCTTGAGTTTCCCTTTCCGAACACGTACACCTTTGATCTATTCGGAGGTGTTGATGTAAGTTGTGTGTTGTTTGTTAATCAGATTTGATTGCGTCGCTGTTATTTCTGTAAATTGCTATGTGTCAATGTCACATTGTGCAGATGTTGGGTTTTAGCCAACAAATGTGCAGCAGACCATTCCATTGTCACTAAAGCATTGTCATAAGATAAAGAGCTGCTAACTAGTTGGCCTTGTCACAAATTATGTATATAATCAGTATATTTCCATGAGGCGACCTCTTCTAGCAAGTTACTAAAATGCAAAAATTAATATTTACAGGCCTACTTGTTTTGCACTTATCTAACGACTTCTTACACGTTTAATATTTCTCCCACTAAGGCCATTTCTTGCATTATGTAGCACGGCGTTTCAAACGCTCTAAAATGCCTCCATTAATTCCATTGGGGTTCCTCAGATGAGCGCTTTGATCGCGCTGTTTTTAACGCCATGTTTTTCGAGCGCTGTCTGTTTTATTTCAGGCGTTTCGGCTTTTTTTAAAATGTAATGCATCATCCATTGAAATGAATGGGGAGTGTTTTCAATGCTGTCAAAAACGCGGTAGAATGTTGTGTACAGCGTCTTACCGTGTTTTTGAATGCAGCGTTCTATACCACCGGGAGGAAAAATGATAGTGGCGACGTCATCGGCTTGCTTTGCTTACGTTGTCACTTTCTCCCAATCCTCTGTTCTAGGATCCTGTTTTCTGTCCTCCAAGATGGCTACCACAATTTTCTAGTTATGTAATGCACACTGTGCACTGATTGGCCAGCACTGCTTATATGATCAGTGCTGGCCAATCAAAGAGCAGGTATAGTGTATTGGTATTCGATCACTATCAATGCAATGTGGCCATTAGGTAGTCCGAAGATTGTGTCTGGCTTCTTGGTCAGCTGAAAATGGGACCTGGAACAAGCAGATCAGAGGGGCATCAATGCAGAAGCCTAACAGGTAAATAACTGCTCCTTCCAGTCCCAGGACAAACATTTGTTCCAATATCAGAGGATCAATTTAAAGAGGGATCTGCTATGTTCTCTGATCAGCCGGGCAGACTGCATACTGTTTGGCCTTATTCACAAGGTCATATGTGCTGTCCATGTATTTCACAGTCAACACATGGACACGTTCTTGCTTGTGAAGCTATTTCAATGTGCAAGCTTTCACATGGACCAGTGGTCCTTGGTGCAGAACAATAGCAGCATCTCCTATTCTGGTCCGTATTGTGGATGAGAGTAGGACATACAATGTCCACTGTCCCCGCTTGTCGAACAGCATGTGATTCGAGTGTCCATGTGCTGTTTGATGCAAGTTGCTCCCCACAATCTTAGGTGCGACTCGCAATGCCGGGCTCTATACATAACAAGAACTGGCAAGGGCCTAGAAGCAAACTGAAGTCAGCGGGGACACAGCCAGAACAGTATGCAGCCAGCACTGTTGATCAGCGGATGGGACGGGTCCTCTTTAATGTCCTTCATCATGTATTTTGAAAGAAGGCTCTGAATAATAATCTATATGTGAAGTAAGTTGATGTAATAAATGAGGATTCTTCTATATTTTTGAAAGCAGTTGCCAACGATGGATTTTAAGGGCTGCCATACAATAGCTTATTTTTGCGCTTTCCAAGCATATGTTATATAACCCTTTGTCTCCCTGTAGCTGCTGGTGGAGATCCTCATGCGACCGAGCCTCTTTCCTCAGAAGAAGAAGCACAAAAGTGAGTGACTCATTTTAGGCAGACATGTCTTGACTTACCAAAGAGCTGTTGATTTCTGACCGATTTATTTTAGTTGGTGTAAGTTTGTAGAGATGCGTTTGTTTTGTACATTTTATAATATCCAAAGAGCACAAGAACACCGGATCTGCAGCACCCTCAACGCGATGCAACTGGTTTGGTGCGTGCCCGGAGATGCCGAAATCATCCCACATAAAGATAGGCGATCCGGCGCTGCTGCACACGTTCCAATAAAAACAGAACTTTGTTTAAATGGATTCATAAAACAACACGTAAAATAACTGACGTGTTTCCAGCACCATGTGCTCTTAATTATAGCTTATGGTTAGCTTAATCAACCGTGATTAAGAGTACCAGGTGCTTGAAACGTGTCGGGTATCGTACGCGGCTGCATTTTTATTGAAGAGAGAGCCGTGCTGAATTTCCTTCTAGCATTACATGGAGCACATTTGTAATAATGTTTTTAGTCTGTCAGTGGACTCCGTAGTTCATCTTAAAAGTGACTTTAAAACCACCATCTTGGATTTAAACAGGTTGTTGACTTTAGATAGCTGTCTTCATCGGGCATTTTCAAGGGCCGCTCCAGGCAGTTTCAGTAGTCGGCATCATGTAATAGCATCACACATATTGAGAATTTGACTAAAAAATGAATACATAACCCAAGCAGATCTGAGCTGGTCAGAATTGAGATTACATGACCATCTGAGAAAAAAGAGGCAGGAGTGTCAGACAGAACTAAACGTAGGGACACTAGCTCACTTATATACTGGGGGATAGTTACATAATGAATTTTTTTTTTTTAATTCACTGGCGTGGTATTTAAGGCTTTTGTCTCAGCATGGCAGCAACCTGACCATATGCCCTATGTGCCAGTGATGAATACTGAAGAAGTGAGATGCCGCCAGTGGCTTTCCCTGGCAGATGGCAGCTTCCCTTTTGAAAGGGGTTGTTTTCATGAGACAACCCTTTGAAGGGGTTGTACCAATATTACAAGTTATCCCCTATCCGAAGGTTAGCACTCCATTCACTCTAACGTCGCTACGGGAGGCAAAGCAACCCCCACAGTGACAGGCAAAGGGGATCACAGACTCCCATTCTTGAGATCGAAGAGGATCTCAGCTATGAGACCCTCGCTGATCAGCAAGTAATGTTCTATCTTGTGAATAGGGTTCAACTTGTAAACTTGGTGCAACCCCTTTAATGGGTTTTCCAAGGTTAGAAAAATATGGCTGCTTTCTTTCTAACACTGTTCCACCCTTGTTTACAGGGTTTTGTGTGTCATTGCAGCTCAGCTCCATGGGAGTGAATGGGAGCTGAGCTGCAATGCCGGACAAAACCTATGGACAAGGGTTGGCGCTGTGTCTGAAAGAAAGCTGCTTTATTTTTTAAATCTTGGACAACTCCTGTAATGGAGACCGGTCTCCACACATGATGACGAGTGGTTCAGTAAATACTTGTATTCCCCATGAAATAACTCTGAAGCATCTTTGCTGAAAGCTCTTCCTCAGTTATTCCCTAAAGAAACTTCTAAACCGCCTGACAAATGGGTGTTACTGTTTCATAGTGGCCCTTTTATGGTCCTATACTGTTAGCACTTGTACAAAGTTGGACTAGGTAGGGACACCCCCAACTAGTAACACCCAATTGTTAATCTATTCGTTAATTTCTAAGTAGAATAAGCGGAACAACAAAACACTAGAATTCCCCTTAAATAACCAAGTATTTACTAAAATAGACATGTTAGGAGAGTTTACAAGTCTTCCTTATTTCTATAAGGTCCTTCTCTCTATTAGCAAAAGCCAAGAGGTGCATCCAGTAATGCCAGGAAAAATGAGCATTTGAACTGCAGTTCCCCTGCTGACAGTTGATCACTGGGCTCCTACCGTCAAGGCCACCAGTTCGTTACTTAGAAGTGTGCCTGCCATGTTCAAAAAGGGTGTCCAAGCCGACCAGCCCCTTCGGGGGACCAGTTTTCCTTAACCCCTTCCCGATATACACTAAACAGTACATGTCCAGTGAATTTTTGATGTCAGTGCATGGAGCTGGCTCGGGAAATGACAGCTGACACATCCTCAACAGCCGTGACAGTTGACAGCAGTATTTGAGTGTCCCAATCAGCATTCCGGTTTCCCAAATGCCCCCCATCCCCTTGATGAGATAATGGTGTTGCTATCTGGGTCTCATAGCAAACTGGAGCTTTCTGAAGGCACCTGAAGTTGCCCTAACAGTTTGCCTACCAAGACATGCCTGTGGGATGTTTTCCTATAGATTTCCAATAAAAATAAAGTAGAATGCAATACTTTAATATTGCAGTATACTGTATAAGCGATCAAATAATTGTAAGTTCAAGTCCATAATAGGGACTAAGAAAAAAAGAAAAATTAAGTGAGGTAAAGATTTAAAAAAAAAAAAAAAAATTCCCAGTCATCTCATAAAGAGTAAATAGAAATTTGTATCACTGCATCTGAAAAAAGCCAACTTAATTAAAAAAAATTACTTTTTTGGATCCTGCATGATGAATACAACAGAATTAAAAATGTGTAATGTCAGAATTATGCTTTTCCTTTTTTTTTTTTTTCTGTCACTCTTACCAAATAAAAAGCAAAAAGTTGTATGCATCTCAAAATGGTATTGATAAAAACTACAGGTCACCTTGCAAAAAACAAGCCCTCACACAACCCCATCAATGGAAAAATAAACCGTTATGGAGGTCAAACGATGATAACAATATTTTGAAGTACTGCATAATACAACGCATCCTGGAAGAAAACATGCACTCATGTAGGTATGTTGCCAGAACTATAAGGCTGGGTTCTCACACAGCGTATTCCTGTCGGAAATTTCGCGGTTTGGCTGCAGCGAAAAACCGTGAGATTTCTGTCGGGATACCGCTGTTTGAAAACCCGCGGCACTTATCCGCGGGTTTTGAAGCTGCATGGCCGCAAACTTTTACGTTGCGGCCGGTGCTCCCATAGAGGAGAGCGCAGCCGCAACAGAAAAAAAAAAAATAGAATGGGCATGCTGTGGCCGGCGAATCCACACCGCATTGCCAACTTTGCCGCAACGAATTTGCCGTCCATGTGGACAATATTTCTGAGAAATCTCATCCACATGGCTGGCCAACCCCAGGATTAGCGTCCGCAGTCGGGTCTCCCGCGGCGAAATTCCAGACAAAATTTCCGCGGCGAAATTCCAGACAAAATTTCCGCGGCAAACCCACCCTGTATGAACCCAGCCTAAAAGAGGAAAAAATGAAAATTGAGGGAAAAAAACAAGAGGAAGGGGTTAATAGAGGATACTGAAAACATGGGCCTGAGAGAATGGTGTATGACACAGCTTCAACCCGTTTAGGACCAGGCACTGTATATTTGCGGCGCCTGGTCCTGGGCTTAAAGCTTAGCCGTATGGAAAATTATACGCTTTAAGCAGGAGGAGTATTTAACCCTTTCTGCCTTCTGCTTCCCTGAGTACACAGCGCTCAATGAGCACTGTGTACTAGAAAGTGAAAGTACAGTGTAACTTTCACTATGGGAGCCCGGGGGGTCATGTGACTTCCAGAGTTCCCTGCTACAGCAGAGTTGGAGGGTCATACTAAACCCTGGCCAGCTCTGCCAGTGACTATCACTACAGGGGTTGTTTTCCCCTGTAACTGGGGCTCTTATGGATGCCCAAGCTACAGTGGGAAAATGTCAAATGAAAAAAAAGTGTGAATGTCCCACAGAGGTCTTATATGATGTCATGGGGGGCATAGATAGTTAAAAACACAATTGCATACATCAGTATGACAAAATTCCAGAATAAAACAACAATACATACATAAGAAAGAGAATAACCCAAAACCGACATTATAAGTGCCCTGTAATCCAAAACCATGCATATTATATATCAAGACGTCCAACACAAAATGAGGAATCCGTGCTAATATACTTTTTTTAAAAAATAACTAGACATGTAAAAAAATTTTTTTTAAGCTTTTTACCCCCAATAAAACAAAAAAAAGGGGTGAAAATCAGTAAAAAAGATATTTTAAAAATCGCCCTATATGTTACGGAAAATAAAACACATTAAAAATAATTTTCATAGCTAAAAGAAAAAAATAGGGCAGTAAAACCGCCACCTGAACCTTGTATTGTACACCCCCGGGTCACGCAGTGTTCTGTATATTTGTTATCCGTATAGTTGCACTATCATTAAAGAGACTTGGTCACCATCTTTTCACAGTTCTGAGGTCCGTATAAGGCAGGACAGGCTCGCCGATCAGTGATACATCTGTTGTATGCATCTGTGCAGTAGTTTGGGAGAAGCTTGCATTTTATTAGTAGCAACCACACATAGGACTACAGCAGCCAGCTCCAACCACACCACCCTTAAGTCACTGATTGTCAGTTGTCTGACTATTAATGCACATAGAGAAACCGCTCCCAATTGGTGGCTCTGAGGTGGGCGTGGCTAACTGCAGCTCATGAATATGCACAACTAGTTCTCTGCGTGACTGCTAGGAATAAAATGTGAGTTTCTCCCAAACTACTGCATAGATGCCCACAGCAGACATATCGCTGTGTGCTGGACACTACCTTCTGCTACTGTGTGACAGCTGCAGAAAGGTGGTGACTAGAGATGAGCGAGTATACTCGTTAAGGCACATTACTCGAGCGAGTAGTGCCTTAGCCGAGTATCTCCCCGCTCGTCTCTAAAGATTCGGGGGCGGGGAGCGGTGGGGGAGAGTGGGGAGGAACGGAGGGGAGATCTCTCTACCCCCCCCCCCCCCCCCCTGCGCTCCCCCGACGCAACTCACCTGCCACCTGCACCGGCCCCCGAATCTTTAGAGACGAGCGGGGAGATACTCGGCTAAGGCACTACTCACTCGAGTAACGTGCCTTAGCGAGTATACTCGCTCGAGTAATGTGCCTTAGCGAGTATACTCGCTCGAGTAATGTGCCTTAGCGAGTATACTCGCTCATCTCTAGTGGTGACGGATTCCCTATAAGTTGCTGCAGTGTTACGATCCGTTCTTTTCCACCTTGACTAGCTTCCTTATAGTTCTCTTCTACCGTCTTGAGCCCTTTTATGTAACTCTTAGCAATGTGTTTATATCCGTCTGCCCGCCTCTTCCGTTCTCTGCTGCAAGAATCTAACTGAAATCTCTTCTTTACCTTTTTGTTTTCCAGTTAGTGACGAGCTGATAAAGGACTGCCTGAGCATCCTGTACAACACCTGCATATGTGTAAGAACCTTTCCCTTTCCCGATGCACTCAGGTCTTATTTCTTCAGTAAATGAAGTGTCGCACAAATCTTGTAAAGTCTTGGAATAGAGCTTTGTATTATAGCAAGTGAATACAGGAAAGTTCTTGGCTCTTGTCGGCTATTATGACAGTTGGTGAATTTCTCATTGATTTGGGGATTAATTCTAGATCCCCAAGCGTAGTGCTAAAAGTTTTACGAACTTCAGCAAGGGTTGATATATCCCATGTTCCAGACAGAGAATTAGGTTTGGGTACCTTTTACACTGAGTAACTATTGCTGAAATAATTGCTGGAAACCGTTGTTAAAGCGTTCGAATGACTGTTGTTTGAAAGCTTTTACAGAGAGCACTGATTGTTCATTAGTGGGATCTTCAGGCAAATTCATTGCAGGCCCATGCAGATTAGATCAATGTTTGCTGAATCCATTGATTTCAACAAGACCAGCTAACCATCTAACATATATAGGTGTCCCAACCTCCTCCACAGCAGATTCCAGTAGAAAGCACATTTAGCCATTGTTTAATGTCAGCATGCCCAATCAGATCTGAAGGAAGAATAGCCGCTGCCCATATGTATAACATCGATTTACTCCTCTCTCCTTATTAAAAAGCATATGCGTCGGGGTTACATAGGAATACTTGACCGACTTGTGTGACCACCTTTATGTTGGACACTACAGGGTGATCATGATTGTTCAGACGTCTCCAGCTGTGATGCAGAACCTAATAAGTCGCTGTGTGTGTATACTCTGTGATGGATGGGGTTTAGATTTCTCAGAGCAAAAAAAAATTGTCCAAATATTGCCTAGGGAATATTTGGACAATATATTTGAATTATATAACATAGTATGTAAGGCCGAATGAAGACCATGTCCATGTAGTCTAGCCTGTTTAACCTCTTGTTTAACCTGTCGTATATAATGTAGCTGTTCAAAGGGTTCTGTCGAAATTTTGTTCCAATCAGTACAGTAAGACTGCAGCGCTAGGACTCACATTGCCTGAACATGCCTAGCTGGGTACCTTTTATCAGCGTGTGCAAGGAGGGCGTGCTGTGCCATAGGAGCGTGTGCGAGGAGGGCACGCTGTGCCGTTAGCTATAGGAGCGTCTGCAAGGAGGATGCACTGTGCCATTAGCCATAGGAGCGTGTGCAAGGAGGGTGCGCTGTGCCGTTAGCTATAGGAGCGTGTGCAAGGAGGGGGCGCCGTGCCATTAGCTATAGGAGCGTGTGCAGGAGGGTGCGCTGTGCCGTTAGCTATAGGAGCGTGTGCAAGGAGGGCGCGCTGTGCTGTTAGCTATAGGAGCGTGTGCAAGGAGGGCGCGCTGTGCCGTTAGCTATAGGAGCGGGTGCAAGGAGGGTGCGCTGTGCCATAGGAGCGTGTGCAAGGAGGGCACGCTGTGCCATTAGCCATAGGAGCGTGTGCAAGGAGGGCGCGCTGTGCCTTTAGCTATAGGAGCATGTGCAAGGAGGGTGTGCTGTGCCGTTAGCTATAGGAGCGTGTGCAAGGAGGGGGCACTGTGCCTTTAGCTATAGGAGCATGTGCAAGGAGGGCGTGCTGTGCCGTTAGCTATAGGAGCGTGTGCAAGGAGGGGGCACTGTGCCTTTAGCTATAGGAGCGTGTGCAAGGAGGGCGTGCTGTGCCGTTAGCTATAGGAGCATGTGCAAGGAGGGCGTGCTGTGCCGTTAGCTATAGGAGCATGTGCAAGGAGGGCGTGCTGTGCCGTTAGCTATAGGAGCGTGTGCAAGGAGGGCGTGCTGTGCCGTTAGCTATAGGAGCGTGTGCAAGGAGGGCGTGCTGTGCCGTTAGCTATAGGAGCATGTGCAAGGAGGGCGTGCTGTGCCGTTAGCTATAGGAGCGTGTGCAAGGAGGGGGCGCCGTGCCATTAGCTATAGGAGCGTGTGCAGGAGGGTGCGCTGTGCCGTTAGCTATAGGAGCGTGTGCAAGGAGGGCGCACTGTGCCGTTAGCTATAGGAGCGTGTGCAAGGAGGGCGCGCTGTGCCGTTAGCTATAGGAGCGTGTGCAAGGAGGGTGCGCTGTGCCATAGGAGCGTGTGCAAGGAGGGCACGCTGTGCCATTAGCCATAGGAGCGTGTGCAAGGAGGGCGCGCTGTGCCTTTAGCTATAGGAGCATGTGCAAGGAGGGTGTGCTGTGCCGTTAGCTATAGGAGCGTGTGCAAGGAGGGGGCACTGTGCCTTTAGCTATAGGAGCATGTGCAAGGAGGGCGTGCTGTGCCGTTAGCTATAGGAGCGTGTGCAAGGAGGGCGTGCTGTGCCGTTAGCTATAGGAGCATGTGCAAGGAGGGCGTGCTGTGCCGTTAGCTATAGGAGCGTGTGCAAGGAGGGCGCGCTGTGCCTTTAGCTATAGGAGCGTGTGCAAGGAGGGCGCGCTGTGCCGTTAGCTATAGGAGCGTGTGCAAGGAGGGCGTGCTGTGCCGTTAGCTATAGGAGCATGTGCAAGGAGGGCGCGCTGTGCCGTTAGCCATAGGAGCATGTGCAAGGAGGGTGCACTGTGCCGTTAGCTATAGGAGCGTGTGCAAGGAGGGCGCTCTGTGCCGTTAGCTATAGGAGCGTGTGCAAGGAGGGTGCACTGTGCCGTTAGCTATAGGAGCGTGTGCAAGGAGGGTGCGCTGTGATGTTCTCTAGAGGTTTTTCCAACATGAAAATCTAACCCACCCTGAGTATACACACCAACTCTTGAGTTCTGCTTAGCCTTTTGCTAGACCTCTGCACACTTCTAGTTTCATTCTGATCTCTGTATTTTGTCTGACCCGGACCTGGAAAGCACTTCATCAATATTCTGACACATCTTTAGAATCAGTGGCAGTTTCTGTAGTTCCTAATCTCATTAATTCAGGGCCAAACCTATTAATAGGTGTCAAGACTGTTGTCTTTAATTGTAAAGTCGTTTTACCTGTTGCATCTAGATTTCCTGCAATGTCATATATTTGTGAAGAAGTTCGGCTCGTTTTCATGATCTATCTAGCATGTTCTTATCTTCTGTGTAGATGGCTCAACCAGTGAGAAAAGGGTCTGGATCTTCAGAATATTTGTGTATTTGCGTGTTATCCTTTAATCTTCTAACGAGCTTCTCTTTCCCCCCCCCCCCCTTCCCTACCAACTGCAGTCCATTCAGATGAAGTCCATGGCCTCGCTGTGGAGGTGGAGCGTGTGGGATATTGAATGTAATCGTGGTTTTCTAAACCGGTGTAGCCTCGGGTGTTTTTACGTTTTTGGGGTGTTTGGTCAGATATTTTTAGGACCAAGCCAAGATTCTGTTAAAGTTGTGTTTTTACACTACTTACGTCATTTCTCGGTATGCAGTACTCGACTAACTCTCGATTTTTTTTGCGGTTTCCATAGACAGAAGGCGTCACCAAGCGTTTGGCGGAACGGAATGACTTTGTGCTTTTCCTGTTCACACTTATGACCAACAAGAAGACCTTCTTACAAACAGCAACTCTCATAGAAGATATTTTGGGCGTTAAAAAGGTAGCGTTAACTGATGAAATTGGGTCCGTTTATAAGGTGGAATTTCCACAGTGGGAAATCTGTGGATTTTGAAGCCGGTCCACATCAAAACCCACAGGTTGTATGCAGATTTCACCGCCATAGTTGAAGAGTTGGAAATCGTAATGAAATTACGCAGCATAAATTAACGTGCTGCAGATCTAAAATCCACACTGCAAACCAATGTATGCCGGAGATTGTCTCCTTAACCTGTCACTGTGATTTCTTGAAAACTCCTCCACATTGCCTGCACTGTAAAATGCTGCAGGTCATCTGCAGCCAATTCCACTATGAGAAATCTGCAACATTTCGGCAGTGTAGACATACCCTAAGAGGTTTTAGTTTCCATATATATATAATAGACCATAGAGAAAACTGTGACACCTCCCGCATGTTTCCATGTAGTTTGTAATATAAGATAAACCTCTGCATTCTGATTTTACCTGCAACATCCGTTTCTCAGGAGATGATCCAGTTGGAAGATATAGCCAATCTTGGAAGTCTGGTGTCAAGCTTTGATCAGCAACAGTTGGCAAACTTCTGTAGGATCCTGTCTGTCACCATATCAGAGCTGGATACAGGCAATGATGATAAATACACCCTACTCGCTAAAGATGCTCAACAGAAGAAGACCCAGAGTCCCTCTAGAGCAGAAATAAACCAAGGTGAGCCAAGTGTTGGGATTGTTAATTATCTATCAATGAAGAGAGAAAAACTGAGAATTCACATAACTTGGGTAGTGATCCCACAGTATATTTCACTGCACTATGGGATTCTGTTCGGGGGTTACGCCACAGGTCCCCAAAACTGCACTGAAATGGAACCCCTGAATGGAACAAAATAACACAATTCACTATCATTCGTGAAATGGACATCACTTTGGTGTGCATTTTGACAAGGTTTGCGTTCATTTTGGTTACATTCAGACTATAGAATAACGTAGTTTACTACATAAAAAACGTAAAATCAGAACAGCTGGGCAAGTGGCGCAACTGACAAAGGCTCCAGAGACCACAATTAAACCTGACTCCTCTTTATTTAACATAATATGCTGGTTTTTGTGTAAAATGAACCTAAAAAACAGGATTTTATGTTAAATAAAGGAGTCTGGTTTTAATCTTGGTCTGTAGAGCTTTTATCGTAGACTTGCACCGCTTGTTCAGTCTTTCCAATATTATCCTTTGTTTCACTAATACAAAACATGCAGTGTTTACAAAAAAGAGAGACCAAATAAGTGACCTACAATAATTACAAAACGGTTATGAAAGTAAGGGCTACTGTCCACTGGCAAATTTTCACAGCGTTTTCCACGGCGATGATCCAGCCGCGGGGAACACAGTGAACACTTTCCATAGCGTTGCTATGGGAAGCGCAGCCACCTGTCTACGAGCAGAGAATCATAGCGATCCTCCTATCGCAGCCAGCAAATCGCAGCATGCTGCGGATTGCCACGATTCTCCATGGTTGGCCTATCTTTTAGATAGGCTCACTACGGAGATCAGTCTGCTGGCTACTGCTCCAGGGCTGCGGAGATCCGCCGTGGGATTTGGCAACACTCGTGGACAGGCAGCCTCAAAGAGACAAATGCAGAAATCTAAAACTTACAGAAGTTCTTAAAGGAAGCCTGTCATTACCTTCTAGGCATATAAACTACGTTATGGGGCTCAAACGTGAGGCTATGGGGAGCATGGGCAGCCCTATTTGATACTCGGCAGTTCCTGCACTGTCTTCCCTTGAAGTTGCTGCCCATACACAGCGGACTCTCTTTCAGCTAGCTTAGGTGCGTGTGCTCTACTGTAGAGATGAATGGCAGAGGGCACAGTGGGCGAAAGTGAGTCACACCGCATGCATGTGGGGGATACAGCACAGGAACAGGGCAGCCATTCAGTATCTAGCACAGCTCCGCATTCCTTCATCTTTGTACCCCATAACAGAATTTATAGGGATCAAACATGACTGGTTACCTTTAATGTCTATGTTCCCAAGAGTGGAGAGGAAATAGCACACATTTCAGCTGCAAGTTCCTTCTACCAAATTTGACAGTTCTCAGTCCCTAGCTCAGTTTGCAGAACTGCCCGTTAGTTTATTAAGCAAATTCCGGGGTTAGGATTGGACAGTGAGGTTATAAGGGGGAAATACAATCAATAGTCCATCATCGTGTATTCAAGAATAATAAAAATAAGTTTGATTTCCTCTAAATGTCTCTTTCTGTGCTTTTATCTACAGCCACTCTCCTGAACATCCCAGGGTTTATTGAAAGACTATGCAAGCTTGCTACCCGTAAAGTATCTGAATCTACAGGCACAGCAATCATCTTTCAGGAACTGGAGGAGTGGTACACGTGGCTGGACAATGCCTTGGTGTTAGATGCCTTGATGCGTGTGGCTCACGAGGAAACGGAGCAGAGTGGAACCGGTAATACTTTATATGGGTTTAGAAATCGAATGCTTTTCTATAGATGTTACCTGTGAAACGAATTCTTAGTTATTACCCGTCTTTCAGAATCCTCCGATGAAGGCAGTTTGGCTAATCCTTCCTCCAGAACGCAGTTGACACAGTCCATGAAGATCATGCATGAAATCATGTACAAAGTAGAGGTTCTGTATGTGCTCTGTGTCCTGCTGATGGGACGACAGAGGAATCAGGTCAGTGTGCTTCAGATTATCTTTTACGTTGTTGATACAGCCTCAGCAGTATTTGTAATCAAAAGGCCTCGCTTCGGACTGCCGGTTTATTATATGAGGGGGTAGCCAGATTTAGAAAGACAATTTTCAGTATACCTATTAGGGAAATCTGAGTTAATAAAGTGGGGGACGATCTATGTTCAAGGCCAAAATCTATCCCAGGAGAATGGCTCCAAAGAGCCTCTCTTACAGCCCTTTTACAAAGGCCAATAAATCGTTCAGATTCACACATCTAGCGAGAATCTGAACAATTATCTTTCAGTGTAAATACATGCCCGGACTGAACGTCAAACAAGAATTCGGTTGCTTCTCGTTCATCGTTCAGTTTCTGCATGCAAAAAAATTGAACAATATATTGGCTCATGTGAACTGGCAGTTGTTCATCTGTAAATGACTGCCTGTTTACTGTGAACGGAGGCAGGCGGGTCGGAACGATCCCTGGCCTATGTCACCTCCATTCACTAAGTAATGCTCGTTCCTGTGTAGTAGCACAGGAACGATGATCGCTAGAACTATCTGCATCGGCACTCGACCCATTGTTCCCTGTAAAAGGGCCCTTACTCAATAGCACCTGGCCTTTTTAGTTTCTTGGACATCTCATTTATTTAAATGGCAACCAAATTTAATATATATTTTTTTTCCTGTTTAGCAGCACTACAGGAAAACTGAACGCATGCTGCCATGTTCCATATTTTACAGTTGATCACTGGGTTCTCAAAAGCACAACACTCTGCCTGTTTTCCCAAAAGAGAGGTGTCCAGGATGCCCACCACCTTCAGAATGAAGGAGCACCGCACTAGTTAAAGGACATCAAAGTTTGATCATGGGGGCCAAATCCTGGTAACCCTGCTCATTAGCACAACCAAGTGGTCACAGCCCTGTAGTGAGTCTTGCAGGTCAGACCAATTCAAGTGAATGAGAGTGAACAACTGTCAGTACAAAGGATTGCCTGTGTAAACAATGAAGGGGCAGTGGTGCTTGCAGGCTACTTTGTGCTGATTGACAGCGTGCACCTTGTCTTAACAAATATTCAAGGCCAGTACTCAGGATTGGCTACCAGTGTTTAAAGTGTATCGGTCAAGAAAGACATGTGAAAAGTTTTGATCAGTGGGGGTCCCACAGCTGAGACGCTCACTGTTTGCTAAAAAGAGGGGCTGCAGCGCTCACCCAAGTGCTGTGCCCTTTTCAGCTGTCTTTGCTGCTATTCACCTTCTCCCGGCAGCTTAGGACTGCTACATAGACGACTATAGAAGCTTTCTGTAGACCTTTTACATGGTGGTCTTTAGCTGCTGGTAGGAGACGAAAAGCAGCAAAGATAGTCAAAGAGGAATAGTACATGGTGTGCGCTGCATCTCCCTCGTTCTAGCAATCCGCAGGGGTCTAAGGAGCAGGACGCTCCCCTCTCTCTTGCAAATCACAACTTTTGACATGTCTTGATGACGGATCAAAAGTTTGGGAAAAGTGCAGCTGCTCTTAAAATTCCAGAGATCACCAGTAAGCACGAAGGGAGTGCAGCCGGAAGACTCAAAAATACCTTTAAACTGCACTATCCTCTTGTCATCAAAATTGACTAGGAAGTAGAGTGCAGGCTTTCAGTAACCATTTAAAGGGAAACTGTCAGCTGCAACATGCTGTCCAAACTGCAGACGACATGTTCTAGACCCGGCGGAGCTGAGCAGACTGATATATAGTGTTATGGCGAAAGATTCGGTATAGTTTGTGTTTTATTTATTTACATCTCTGTTTATTCTGAACTGAAGTCTAATGGGCGGTCCTATCAGTGACTGAGCACCATTTTTGAATGACTACATACTAAGATAGCTGTCAGTCAGTGATACCGTAGGACCGCCCATTGGACTGTTCAACCCAAAAAGCACCAAGGTTGAAATGAATAAAGTACAAGTTATACTGAATCTTTCCCCATAAATCTATATATCCATCTGCTCGGCTCCTCCTGCTCTATAATATCCTGCCTACAGAAAGTTCAAGCTGATGGTCTCCCTTTAAGTCGCATGAGATTTTTAATTATAAGGTTTTTGTTTTTTGGGGTTTTTTTATACGCATTTGCTTATTTTACACTTTTTCTTTCTGTCTGGAAGGTCCATAAGATGATAGCAGAGTTTAAATTGATCCCAGGGCTTAATAATCTCTTTGACAAGCTGATTTGGAGAAAACATTCTGCGTCTGCGCTTGTTCTCCATGGCCACAACCAGAACTGTGACTGCAGCCCTGTAAGTACTGATATTTCCTCTACAAGATTTGATATTTTACTCTACATTGTTTATGTTTTTACTATATTTTGGTAGCGGTGTAGTATTTGTTATGGGTCTGTGATCTTGCAGGTTTTTTTTTTGTTTTTGTACATCTCACTAATGTAATTGCTGATGGATATATATATATTTTTTCTTCTTTTAGGATATATCACTTAAGATTCAGTTTTTGAGGTTGCTCCAGAGTTTCAGTGACCATCATGAGTAAGTGAAGTAAACTATATTACTTTAACCCTCTTGTAACTACAATAGGCCTTTTTACTGACCTCACTAATGGGCTTTAAATTTACACATACATGTTTTTAGTGTGGCTTGACTAATTACTGACAGGCTCCTGCTCTTACAGCCAGTAGCCTCAGATCCTGGCAGTTTGACCCCTTACATGCCGCAATCAATAGCAACTACAGCATGTAAGCAAATGGCACAAAGAGGGGCCTCTTCCTGTTGCCCATCGGCGCTTTTGCAGTTTAGTCGCAAGGTACCAGTGGGTTTCCATGGCAGCCAGAAGCCTGGCAAAGTCCTCCATATTTGCTATGTAACTCGGCCTATTCGAGTAAACTGAATTGTGGACCATCAGATTTATACGGGTGCCCATAGATGCTGCCACTTTGTTATGCTTGCTTCAAAACTTGAGTATTGCCAGTGTTATTCCTGTTGTATTCCACCAACGTAACCAGCGCTACAGTTCTCAGGCCGACCTTCACTCATCTTATAATAGGCGTATTCAACCAAGCAGAAAATATGTCGTTGAAGGGACCAGTTACTTTAACTGTTAGCCACTGGCTACAAGCCGTTCAGCTATGGTTAATTTAAAGGGACAGTCCAGCAGCTTTTTTCCCCCTGCCCATTCATTGTGTAACTAGTCACACAGTGTATACCTACCTGTCAGCTAATATTTCCTTATTTAGTTACTGCTTTCACTCATTCCCTTCAGTTGAGATATGTGATCTCATGCTAACCCTCCTGGGAATTGTCTTTCTGTTCTCAAGGAAGTCACTACCAGAACTTTCTGTATGAAATTACATGGTCTGTACCACACAGGCTTTTCACAGGGGGTGGGGACAGAAATTGCTATCGCATTACTGCTGATGTTCAGAAGCTGTTGTCATACAGCTGTAACGAAGATAATCACCGCTCATCCTCCTGGCTGTATACTTATGGTCCTTGGCTTATTTAGAAGAATATAGAGGATAATGATGATTAGTGTCCTCCCAGCAGGTATTGCTGCTACTGGCTATAGCTGGTCACATGATGTAGTTTTGATGCATCATGGGATTACTAGCACAGAGTAACGGAAGAGACATGAAAGAGAGAGGATCTAAAATCAAGACGTATGAGACAGGAGGCTGCACTGCATGGAAGTGAGTACAGTGCCCATAAATAGTCCAGAGGGTAGATGCCAATAAGGTAAGGGATGCAAAACTAAGTTCTTCCTGTAGCCAGTCATAGGCATCCAGATTGTCAGCAAGCTTGGTAAGGCCTCCCTCCCACAGGCGTCTTTGTACAGCGTTTAGCGCTGCTTTTTCAGCACAGCGCTAAATGCTGTACATCGCTTCCATTCATTTCACTGGTACTGCTCACACAGCGATGCATGTGCTATCTTTGGCCGTTTTTGGCCCTGCGTCACCCATTGAAATGAATGGGCAGCGGATTCAGCGCTGCCGTTTTTGGCAGCACGTAGCGACCTAGCTACACTAGCTGAGAGAAGGAGAAAAAAAAACCTTGCAGGTGCTGTCGGGGTCTCCGCCGCTGTTTCTGGAGCTTCGGGCCGGCTGCCAGGCACTTGTCAAGCCGGCAAAGCATCTATTGCTAGTGACGGGGATTGAATTCCTCGCTTCCCAGCAAGAGATTGCTCTGATTGTCTGAATTGGCTGTGATTGGTTGAGAGGGCTGTCAATCAGAGCAATCTCTTGCTGGGAGGCGGGGAATTCAGTTCCTGTCACTAGCAATAGATGCTTTGCCGGCTTGACAAATAGCCGGCCCGTAGCTCCCAAAACAGCGGTGTGGACCCCGACAGCACCTGCCAGGTGAGTATTGATTCCCCCCCCCCCCCCCCAGCATCCTTAACTGCATTTTCAGCTGTGCTCAAAACTCTGGCATAACGCATGCCAGCGCTGCTGAAGGCAGGCTGAATCTGCAGTAAATGCAGCGTTGAAAAGCGCTGCGTTTCTGCAGACGCCTGTGTGAGGAAGGCTTAACTGTTTTCCTTTATGATGTACATTGTAGTTTAAAGTAAGATATTGGAACATAGAAGTTACTGGGCAAAATCCTCCATACTGTAGGTGTATTATTGTAACCTTCCGACACTAGACCCGTGAGTATACATCGCCAAGCAGACAGTCTGTCTTTCATTATTGCCATGATGTTACTGTTTATTACATACCATCTGATTTGTACTGGTATTGGTTCTAATTTTGTGTTTTCCCAATCGCAGGAACAAATATTTGCTTTTGAACAGCCAAGAATTAAATGAACTGAGTGCCATATCCTTAAAAGCGAATATCCCTGAGTTGGATGCTGTGGTAAACACAGATAGGTAAGAGTTGTCTGGCTGAGATCCTGGCGCAAAACGTTTGTTTGTATGTGTAATGGTAAAAAAAATATATATAATATTCAGGCCAAAGTGGAAATAACAAATCGCAGAAAAAGGACGTATCAAATCAAAAATCGTAGCAGGCGGCCATACTTGCTGGTATACTGATCTAAAAGCAGGTATAAACACCACATCTCTCAGCATGCTGTCGGCTAATGTGGAGAAGCATTATACAGGACAACCTGCAGGGCTGAATCGTATGTTACGTCATCTATAGGTTATAATCCTGCATGGTACAATACACACGTCTGACTGGCACCCTTTGTATGCCTTATCAATGAGCAAGTATAAGGCTGACTGTCCATGGGCAATAGTTCATAGCATGATCTGCAACGATAAATCGCAGGTGGTTCACGCTTGAAGCACTTTCCATAGGATAACTATGGAAAACGCAGCCCGATGTACACGAGTGGGAAATCCATCACAATTTTCCACTGGCGTTTAAAAATCGCGGCGTGCTGCGATTTTCCGCGATGAACCTATCATTATAATAGTTCATGATCAGTGCCACAGTCGGCGCCAGGAAAAGTTTTTATTGCAACGACTGAACTGCACCAACGATGATTACACAGGATATAATCAATCTGATTTCGATGGAGGCCATTGGGAGATGTCGGCGTTTGGGTTGCATTAACAATGTCTTTGCTATCCTGAGCCCCTTTTCTTGGTAGAACTGTACCAGGTTATCACCGGCTTCATTTCTTTTACCCAAATCTTCCTGTGATGGTTGCTTCTGGCTGGCTGCCGACTTTGAAATTGGAATCATCCATAATGTAAATGATGTCCTTCTTTAGCATCTCATTTAGAGTTTTCTGGACGTCTGCATAAAAATCCTCAATAGTTTCTTCATCAGCTGACTACTTGTAATCAGACCTTGCTCTTCCCCAGTAGCACTTAGAGAATCCTTTGGCCTGGGGGGGGCCTGCCATCGGCTACCATATCTGAATCATTTGTGAGCTCTTCCATAGGATTTCCAAGGCGAAGTTTTTACATGGTACGTCGCCAGGTCTTTCCCTAACCCTCCCCATTTATCCGGGCTTGGGACTGGCGTATGTGGATGACTCCTAAATGGTTCGGTTATACCTAATTTACCCCCGCCACCCTACCCCCGCCCGATTTTTATTTCTCTGGAAACCAACCGGTGGCACTTGTTTACTGCTCTTCTCTGCTCCGTTTTCTCCCAGTCTTTTCTGTATCTCCACTGCAGTCTGGTAGTTGAACAGCTAGTTCTTGGGCAATACCATGTTTCCATATATTATTTACCCTGTTGTGAACTGTTAGTGCTTTCTCACCAGAATATCAAAAATTAGCAGGCACCATACATCACATGGCACACAACATAAACATCTGGGTGAAAAGGAAAAGCTGTATAATAACTTTAAAAACTCATTTTTATTCTTTACAACCCACCTCAAGTCAGAGGCTGCCAGCACCCTGAGTCACACGGCCTTGCCTTTGTACACACCCCCTCTTTCTCGTCTGTTATCATTGGGGGACACAGCAAAGACCTTGGGTATAGCTTCTGCCACTAGGAGGCGACACTAAGCACAAAAGTGTTAACTCCTCCCACTAGCTATACCCCTCCTGCAAGCAGCATGCTAGCTCAGTTTTTTGCTTAGTGTCTAGGAGGCAGGACTGTCTCTCCTGCTGAGACTATTTTTTTCTTTTTTCTTTCTTTTGCATTTTTCAATTTTTCCTATCTTTCCCGGAAGGCCAGGGCATAACGCGGAGGCAGGACTCTCCCCATTAACCCACCGAGGGCGGCGAACAGAGGTGATATGTAACCCTCTGTTGTCTGCCGGGCCCCCTCTGAAGAAAAAGAGGCACACTCGGCCACCAAACTGAGTGTGACCCGCCAGCCATAGAGCCCCCCTTATTTATGGTCCGGCATCCACTGCCCCACCAAAGGCAGGCGATGATGGGGAGAAGCTCTGCTGGAGCCCGGGAGCCAACCTACCTCACGAAGGAGGTAAGTATGTGGGTTTATTTTGTTATTGCGCCCGATGTGCGTTGCGCCTGCTGCGCTTCTTTGTTTCCCGTTGCGCTGCTTGTTAGCTGCGCTGCTAGTTATGCCGCCTGCTGCGCTGTTACAGGGCGGCTGCGGCTTATGCCCCGCAGCGCCGATGTTTATGCTGCGCCCGCGGCTGTTTGGTGGGCACCCGCGGCTTAGGTGCCGCGGCGGCGGCCCTTTTAAACTTGGCGCAGTGTGACCGCGACTGATGTGCTGTCGGCGGCCGCCCGCTCCCAGGGCGGCTGCGGCTTAGGCACTACCGACCGGCCGCGGCCATTTTGTTGGGCCGCCCGGCTGATGTGCCACTGGGCCGCCCGTACTGTCTGCTGTGCTGCCGGCCGCCCGCGTCTAGCTGTTGGGCAGCCGCAGCTGATGTGCCACTGGCCGCCCGCGATGTCTCCCCCCGCGGTTGGTGTGCGGCTGATGTGCCACTGGCCGCCCGCGATGTCCCCCCCCCCCGCGGTTGGTGTGCGGCTGATGTGCCACCGGCCGCCGCGAGGTCTCCCCCGCGGTTGCTGGAGCGGCCAGTGTGCTGCTGGCCGCCCGCGGCTGATGTGCCGCCGGTCGCCTGTGGGTGACGGCCGTGGTTGATGCGCGGCTGATGGTCTTTTCTGGGCCGTCTCCTCTTACCGCAGACATTAGCACAAGCATTGGTGAAGTACCGCACTTTAGCTGGGCAGCTTTCCCAAGTATTGCCTCTTGGAGCGACCGACGTGCTGCAGCACATGCGTAATGCGTCACTGAAGTCGAAGCGTAGGCACCTTGACCTCTGTGCCTATTCTGATTGGAGTACAGTGCCACATGGCACAAGTACGGAATTTCACCTCTGCTTGCACTGACATCAGTGGTTACAGGTGGCCAAGCGATGGAAGTGGTGTGAACAAAGGCAGGACTATGTGACTTGGGGTGCTGGCGTTTTGTCTCTGTCCCTGGAAGCGAGTCATTTTGCATACGGGGCGCCAAAGCATAAAAGTTTAAGTTATTTTACTGCTCTTCCTTCCTACACAAATATGTTTGTTGTGTGCCATGTGACCGGCGGCACTGTGGTGGTGCCTGCTAATTTTTGATCTCCTGGTGACAGAATCTCTTAAGAGTCCTTTTTACACTGTATGACCATCAGTTGCTTAAAGGGGATATATATTACCAAATTATTTTTTTTTATTAGTTAAAACCAGATTTAAAAAAGGAATATATTTCTCTATCTATATTCATTTACCAATTTTTATAGAATGTGTTTTTGTTTTTGTTTTTTTTATTATTCTGTTGCTTTACATTTAGCTAAGGATAGATGGCCGCCCCCATAGTTATGTATAGGCATTTAGAGAGTTGTTTTATAGCAGACTCATTGGCCATTCACACAATGGACAAAATCTGACACCTTGACTTGTATGGGAGACTGTTCTCGACATGATCTGTAAGCTGTGCAGGGAGGGGAATAGATGGTCACAGCTTATCACTTATTGTGTATGTTTGATCCTGTGTCTATCTACATATAGGTGTTACCTTTTAGAAGAATATTCAGTGTTAACAGTGAATTGCTCCTTTTTCAGGAACCTGGTGTGTGATGGGAAGAAGGGCTTATTAACCAGACTGCTGCAGGTCATGAAGAAGGAGCCGGCGGAGTCATCATTCAGGTACGTATGATGGGATGGAAATTTGACAGTTTATATCTAATAATAATAATAATAATAATAATCTTTATTTGTATAGCGCCAACATATTCCGCAGCGCTTACATAGACAGGGGAAATACAGAAAGACAAAAGTACAAAAAATTACAGAACCACGGTTACAATCGTAATCAGCTGATGGAAACAATAGGGGTGAGGGTCCTGCTCCAACAAGCTTACATACTACAAGTAATGGGGTGATACAGAAGGTAAAGGGGCTGGAGATGTGCACTGTATCGCGTGCTGGAGAGTGAGGGATGCTATATACAGACAACAGTCAGACATTTAGCTATGCGACGGCAGGATCAATATGACTACAGGAGCGGTTTATGATGGCTAGCAGGGATTGCAGTTAGTAGGTCAGGGAACATGTTATCAGGCGGTGTACAGAAGGGTTTGTTTAGGGAGTGCGGTATGCATCCCTGAAGAGGTGCGTCTGTGCAGAAATCCTCTTTACGGACCAAGAAAAAAAAATGACCAGCCCTTTTCCCAGCCTGCCATTATCCTTGCTTTGTTGTGAGATCCGTTTATGTTCAGCATACTTTTTACTGAAATGAGTTTTTTAGAGGGTTTGTATGGGATTAGAAGAACATGGCTACATTTATCCAGGTGGTGTTAGACGTTGCAGTAAAGTCCCATTCACCCCTTTATACGATGATGCCTTTGCTTTACTTTATCTTCAGGTCTTTAAAGCGACTGTATAACTCTCCCAGAAACAGCGCCACTTGTCATTAGTATGTCTCTGGTTTTTCATCCATGTAATTGGGGGACACAGGAAGATGTTGGGTATAGCTCCTACCACTAGGCAAAGAGATAGTTTAGTCCCTTCTAAAGGGTGAAAGGGGCTTCTGAGCTTCTCCAACACTTTTCATTTTTTTAGGGCCACCATGACGCTGTGCCCTACAGCCTCTTAGCCATGGCCTCTGGGCATTCTTCCTCCTACACGACTGGTCTCTGGGGCTCCTAGATGTTGCACTGACCTGCTTGACCAGCCAGCACTTATAATTTAGTCCCCAGCTTCTTGGGCTTATACAGGCTGAGGTTGGAAGGCAGAAGTTTCGGTTTACATGTTACGGGCAACATGGGTGGGACTTCCACCCACAGCACGCTCTCTTCCCCAGTGCATCGCTTGGTCGGCTACAGAAGCATTCCATCACTGTGACCTCCTCTTCTCTTCCCCTGTACAGGCTGCAAATGGCTGATTTCCTCCTTCCCAGTGTGCCTCTGTTAATCATAGTGACCTCAGGTGGGAGCTAGTAGGATACCTGTATCTCCTTCTCTGGGCCTCCTCACTGCAGCCCCCTGCTCCATAGCCTTTCATCCTGCCTTATCAGCAAATGGACGAGTATGAGCCACCTAGCAACTCTCCTCTTCTGGGAGGCCGGTCTGCCTGGATGGGACACGACAACAGAAGCTTGAAGCATCCTGAATCTCATCCCTGTACAGCGCGGTTTGTGCTCCAATGGGACCATTGCCCCTCCTAGGAGATTCCAGTCATTGCCTTCTATCGTTTTCAAGATAGATCCTTCAAGAATCTTACCTTTGGATCACTTTCTAGATTCTTCTTGGTACTCTTCTGTCCTTCAGACACCTGCACTACTTAGTTTGTTCCCTACTTTCACCATTCATATCAGACTGCAGTAATGGCCTACCTAGCCAACTGGTGGCACACGTAAAACAGAAAACCTTTTAATGGCCATGTCAGCATTCGGTGTTCTGTGGTGAACTGAGGCTTCCGTTGCACTTCTCCTTACTTTTCACATGCAATAGTGGACAGCTAATACGCCAGCATCAACATAGCTGCCCTGGCCCACTCTGTCCAAGATCCGGCAGCCGGAGGGCCATTATCAACTCTTGAGAACAGAATGCTCCATGGCATGGGTCCTGCTATTCTGAAGAGATTGTCATCTCCTTTTCTCCATTGGTTCAGCCATGATTGTGGTTTGCCGTGTCTTTGGGGGCAGGGGTTGCCAGTAGCACATCACCGAACACACAGTACTTTCCTCTTTTGCATTTCTCAACAGTTTTCCAACTTCTTTGCTGATCGACTCTGTCCCTTCCCTCTGCTCCTATAGAATTCAGTTGTCTCTGGCACGTAGGGAACTGATGGCACCTGCCGCCGGCTATTCGGTCCATATCTGTTTTCAGCATGTCTTATCTGTTAAAGGGCAAAGGAATCGCTCTGCTAAATCTGTAAGCACTTCAATCGCCATCTCCTAGTGATGGGCACGTTTTCCAAACTTAGTTATCTCTGAGTCCTACAGAAAACATTACTTATTAGCTGTCGGTGAAACTGTCTCTTATTTGCACCCACTAGGATCAACAGGCTGCACACATTACCTTTTCCTTGTTCCACACACTTGGCTACAGCTTTGGAACATCTCATGGTCTCGCTGTGTCTCCCAATGATATGGATGAGAGAACAGGATTTTGGTTGATGTAAAATCCCATTCTCGTCACGTTCATTGGGGAACACTGCACCCACCCAGTTGTTTGTTCCTGCTGTTGTGGTTCCTAAATGGGATAATCAATGTGGCCTGGTTTATGTTTGTTTTCTGACTATGATCTGTATTGATCATCTGTTAATTTGTTCTCTCCTACTGCTTATGTACAAACTGATTTAGTTCAGTGCCTGCAGGAGGGGTGTAACTGGTAGTTAGGACTATTGCTTTGTGGTGTCCCCAATGAATGTGATGAAAGGGATTTTTACAGTAAGTAACAAAAATCCTCTGGTTGCAGTTCACCCCTATTCACTTGAATGGCCTTTTTTGTAATGCCAGACACTGCAAACGAACATGATTGGCGCTCTCTACAGACACACAAAAAATAATCCCATGCAACCCCTTTAATAATTTTGTCAGTGGTGTAAATATGGAAGAGCAGAATTTATAGTTACTGTATTTTGGGTACACTGCTTGTAGTTTATTGACATGGCTGAGAATTTTCATGTGGCTTCTCTGCTTCAGCTGCATGTGTACAACTGACGTCCATCAATGAATGCATAGAATACGTTTCCCTAATATGAGCCTTTTAAGTACGTTGAGCTGCATTGGTAAAATGTTGCCTGAAGAGCATGAGTGCATATATTGTATGCATGATCAATCCCATCATTACTACATGTAGGTTCTGGCAAGCCCGAGCGGTGGAAAGCTTCCTTCGTGGTGTGACGTCATACGCTGACCAGATGTTTCTTCTAAAGAGAGGCCTGTTGGAGGTGAGTTTCATCCAAACTGTATGTAAATGAAAGATGTCATTGCAGTTTCCACTAGTTTAGTGTCAGTTTTAGTATATTTTGTACTTTTTCTGCATTCTGTCCGGTTATTGTTACAGAGAAGGTTTTCCCTGTTATTTTCAGTGCACTGAACTGATGGGTTTTCACTTATAGGTAATGGGTAACGTAGTGTTCCTTCTTTCATAGCACATTCTGTACTGTATTGTGGACAGCGAGTGCAAATCTAGAGACGTCCTTCAGAGCTATTTTGACCTCCTTGGGGAACTCATGAAGTTCAACATAGATGCTTTCAAGAAATTTAACAAATACATTAATACTGATGAAAAGGTAAAGGAAAGAAATGTTGCATGTTGTCCGCGTTCCTTGACTGAGGACATGGCATTTTGAGTAGCTTTTAGTTTAATTTGTTCCCATGTACCACACTGTTGGGCCTCATTCTCATGACTATTACGGCTCTGATTCAAGTCTCGGGTAGCACAGCAGCTCCTATACATCGGATATGTAGGGGCACGTTCCTTACAGGGCTGATCACTGCCTACACAATACCAATTGACAGCAATGAGGGAGAGAACAGCACATGGGTTGAATATTTCCTAATGCTTGTGATTTTTATTTTATCCAGAAATTAAAGGGTCACTCCAGTGAATTTAGTTTTTCCATTCATTGTGTAGCAAGCCCCCAGTATATATGTCGGCCAGTATTACCTTGGTAAGTTATTCCCTTCCATCTGAAACTTCCTGAAGCCCTTCTCCTTAGGTGGGTCATGTGATCTCATTCTGACCAACTGGGAATTACTTGGGTTTATGTTCCCTCAAGGCTTCAGTTTTCCAGTCAGCATACTTCCTGTGTTATAGACCCTACCACACAACTCCCATTAGGAGGAGACACGGGAATTCGTATCACAGTTACTGCTGATGATAAGCTCCTATCATACAGTTATAATGTGATAACATCTCATCCTCCTGACTGTATAATTTATGTTCTGTAGTTTGTTTAGGTGGATATTCAGAGTAGTGTTCATCGTACTGTCCTCCCTGCAGATAGAGATTGTACAGACTCTAGCTGGTTATGTGATTCTGTACTGATGCATCATGGATTTTCTAGCACAGAATAGTGAAAGAGAAAACGGGGAGAAGTCTTACCATCAAGATGGTGCCAGATCAGCATCGGACAAGAGGCTGCACTGCATAGAAGTGACTGTGGTATACATAGCAGACATCTGTGAGGGTTGGAAAAATGTGTTTTCGCTGGAGTGTCCCTTTAATACCCCTGGAGTACAAGATTTTGTATTTGCAGGTAACGTTTCGGGTACATACACCCTTCATCAGGCCAATGTTGCTTCAGTGGCTGAAAAAGACAAGACATGGCCAAGGCCCCAATTTGTTGACTGAAACCTGCAGTGCTAAGCTTGTCTCAGCAGGAAGTGGGCTACAGACAAGCTCAGCATTACAGGTTTCAGTCTATAAAATTGGACCTTAGGCAGGTCTTGCCTTTTTCAGCCACTGAAACATATGTCTAATGAAAGGTGTATGTAGCCGAAACATTGTCTACAAATAAGAAAAGCTTGTGTTAACCATTTTTTGCATAAAATATAAATATCAAGCATTAAAAAATATTCTACCTATCTTTTTATTTGTCAATTCGTCTTATGTGGAGCTATACTACAGCTCCTATAGAAATGTATGTGCCCGTGCTCTGCCTCTATATGCCTTTGGGTTTCATATGAGGGTCCTCATCCCATAAATTAATTTTGTACCCGCGAGATATGAAAATCATGGCACGTCATTTTGGATGCAGAATTAGGAGAAATTCAGCCCTGGAGCACTTCGCCTCCATTTTATGTTTCTGTATGGTTACACCGTACGATGGTATACAGAGTGCCTACGGCCCTGTACTATAAAGCCGTATAGACTGTGTGTGCCTTCCCAAACTGGTATTCATGATCTTTGACAAAGTTGTGCTGTCCGTATTGACTCATTCTCATTCCACAGCAACTTGTGATTATTCCTTTTCTGCTTTAGTTCCAGGTTTTCTTGAACCAAATCAACAGCTCGTTAGTGGACTCCAATATGCTAGTGAGATGCATTGCGTTGTCTCTGGACCGGTTTGAAAGCCAGTCAGATGATATCAAAGGTGAGGAAACGGTATTGGTCTTCACTCTACTTAGCTGGTGCTGACAACGCACATTTATGTAATACCCAAATAATTATTTTAGGACAGTACGGATGTTTTGGTAAAGAGTAATTTTGGTTTCTGTATGTATTTCCCCACACAGTGGCTGAAGTTCTCTCTGAATGTCGGTTGTTATCCTACATGACTCAGGGGTCTGTTCGAATGTCTTTCCTCTTTCGGCTTATCAACATTATCCATGTGCAAACACTAACACAGGTAAGTCTTTGGGGGCTAGAGCAATCCGTATCTATAGACAGATACAGAATAGTAGCTACCAACTCTCAATGTGCTCTGACAAACCCGACATTTAAAGGGGTTTCCAAGGAAGCCCACAGTCAGTGCCGGGATACCATGGGGTCGGAGCAGAAGCTACTGCTCCGTCCCTTGTTTAGCGGCTGGAGCTTGTAACACTTGATGAAGTTAGTGGGAGCTATGCTTGTAATTGCATGTAGAGCTCTCATTGAAATGATAGCCTATGGGGCTATGCGGATTGATGGTTCTTCAAGTGGACCGATGGTTCGCGTTGAAATCAATGGGAGCTGCGTTTGTAATTGCAGGCACAGCTCCTATTGATTTTAATGAGAGCTGCACCAACCACTACATAGGGGTCAAAGCAGTGGCCTCCACTTAGACTCTGGGGTTTCCCAACACTGACTGTAAGTGCTGCTTGGAAAACCCCTTTTAAGATGGCTTACTGTTTAGTAATTTATCAGATCTGCAAGTAAATGGCCATAAACATTACGGTTTTCTTATTTGGGTTTCAAACCTTTATCACTCTCTTTCCAGTCCCATTGAACAGTTTTTAAAGGGTATTTGCACTTTCACAATAAATTTTGACATGTCATGGACACATCCAAAGTCTTAATTAGTGCAAGTCTGGGTCCTGAGATGCCCAGCAATTGCTCACACGGAGGGCAGAAATTCTTGACGGAGAGCTGTTATTTTGGTTTTAATGGTCATTCTTGGGCTCTTTTTGTTAGCTGAAGACAGGCTTAGGCCGGGTACACGCTTACATTATGTGCAATTTGCTCTTGAGAGGATTGGGCACAACTCTCATTGACCTGATGCACACTTACCATATGTGGAAGTCCATATAGAGCTACCAAGTAGAGCCGAGGAGTGACCGTCACAGCCGAAGGGGCACACAGTGCTCAGCTGCATGCTCCTGCCCCTTCGTATCAGAACGTCTGACCTATTACAACTTTTGTGAAAGTGCAGATACTCTTCTAAAGTGAACCCCTCACCAGTTTTATGCTGCCCGTACAATGGGCAGCATGAACCTGGGACAGATATGTGCATCCGTGTTTTGTTTCATGCTGCATTTCGGAAAAACCTACTTAAAAGCTTGACTCTGAGCTCCGCTCCCCCAAGACTGACAGCCCCTTCCCTATGCACAAGCAGGGAGCGGAGTTGTCGCTGCTGATGACCCGAGCGGGAAGAGCCCGGCATTGGCTTCCTCTTTGACAAGAGAACTCAGTTCAAAGTCACAAAGTTGTAAGTGTTTTAATCTGAAACACAGCAGCATCGCAGAATAAAACCTACGTGGCACGAATGAGCATATCTGTCCCTGGGTTCATGCTGCCCGTGGTTTTGAAACTATGAGCCTAGTTACAAGTCCCCTTTTAAGCACTTGATATTAAAGTCGTGAATTTCGAGTCCTCCATCCTTGCTTTAGAAGAGTAATCAGGAAAGGGGAGTTATTTCATTTGTGGGATTTGCTTCCAATAAACAGGAGAATGTCAGCTGTTTGAATACAAGCCTTGTTATCCTAATGTTGGCCCGAAGGAAAAGCCGATTACCGTGCTACCTGCAGACGATCAGAGACATGGAGTGCATGGAGAAATACCCCGGGTTCATACTCAACAATTTTCACAATCTCCTGCGATTTTGGCAGCAGCATTACCTCAACAAGGATAAAGACAGCAGTTGTCTAGAAAATGTGAGTTCACCCATTCCTGGTTTTGGGGGTTACAAGGAGATACTATAATGTAACATGTAACTTCTTTCTCTTTCAGAGCTCTTGTATCAATTTCAGCTACTGGAAAGAGACTGTATCTGTATTGTTAAATCCAGACAGGACATCTCCGTGTGCCATAGTAAGCTACATCGATGAGGCATATATGGATGTGGACAAGGAATTTCTGGAGGACTAACCCAGTATTGGGAACTTGCTGTATGGACAGATACTCCAGATGATATTTCAAGTATCCAGGGACTTTCTGCGCGCTGTGATCCTGGATCATTAATTACACCCAGGAGTTAATGTGCCCAGCAGTAACCATTGATGCCACTTTCCAGGATATATTAAAGAGTAACCGCACTTTTTAAAAACGTTTTTATTTGTCAGAACGACGTATGAAATATCTTGCTCAATGGGGAGCCAAGATGCCCACTGATTGCTCAGATGGAGCTGCTGCAGCGCTCACCCAAGTGCTGTGCACCTTCGGCTGTTTTTGCTCCATCAGCTCTTCTCAGCAGCTGAAGTCCGCTATAGATATCCATGCACCAGTCTTCAGCTGTCAAGAAGAGTCGAAGGGCCGTAAAGACAGCCGAAAGGGCACAGTGCTTGGGTGAGTGCTACAGCCCCTTGGTTTGAACAATCAATGGGGGTTTCGGCACCCCACTGATCAAAACTTTTGACATGTCGCTCTCACACTTCAAAAGTTTTTAAAAAGTGCAGTTACTCCTTAAGTCTGTGCAATACATTCAGGGATGTCATCAATTAACTGACCTTTTTGTTTTGTCTTTTTGACTTAAGGTTTTAATCTTCCCATTTCCTTTTATGCTTGTGCAGTTTGTACATAATAATTCAACTCATCAATTTTGATTATTCTTTTTTTATGAGATGTTGTGAAAAGGACAAACAGAACACTGTAGCCATCAAGGATCTTCTTCTCCGGCGACTTGTAGTCTTCCCATTCCCACTGGCCTATCAAGGAGCGGACTGTGGGAACCCAGCAATAACCTAAAGATAGAGAAAATGGCAAAAACAACTCCAGTTATTGCCTCCATAACCTTATTTATAAACTGAATAGATTAACTCGCTGACAGTGGTGGTTAAATCCTTGTTTTTAATCTGCATATGATGGAAATTAAGTCATTAGGGGGACCATGACCCAATTTACTGTAATAAATGTCTGTTTTGTTATCGGATTTGAAAGTTGTGCTTGCCGGGTTTATAATGAGCTTGCGATGAACATTACTGGTCACCCCCTATTTTCATCTGCTCCCCTCTATATAAATTCATGGGTCTACCCCACCAGGTTCATTTGCCATTATCAGGATTTTAATGATTCTTCACACATCTATTACTGCTATGTAACACTCAGGAACAGCGATGTCAACACCTTTAATATGCTTACATTGGGAATTTAATTTTTAAGTTTAGTTTGTGTGGCTTTTTATTACTTGATCTATCACGGTACAATGTGTGGAGCAGGAGGACTTTTACAGTGTCCTGCTGAGGATGTAAATTATGTATAATCGGTCATTACTTGACGCAGATGTACACTTTTATTGTACTGTAGAGGCCCAATATCAAGTAGGACTATTTTGCCGTCACATAAGGGCTTTTTTACACAGCCATATCTGCCACATATATCTGCGCCTTCTCTTCCACTGCCTAATAGGGTTTGGTCCCTGTACAAGGAATGAAATTGCGATTCCTGCTGTCCTTTTGTTGGCAAATACAGGTAATGACACAGACATCAAATATGACTGTGTAAATGAGTCCTTTTATATGTTTTTAACCTTCAGTGTGAGTTAAAATACAAAATCCCTCCTTTTTATCTTGCCCCTCTCATTTTAAGGGGGTTTTCCAGTTGTAAACAATTGACGGCCTATCTGCAGAATAGGCCATCAATAGTAGATAAGCAGAAATCTATCACCTGTGACCCCCATTAGTCCGCTCATGCGCCAAACTGATTTCTGCAGGAAGCAGACAGTGCCGTTCCCAATGCAGTGGTCAGGTTTGGTATTACAATCAAAGTTTGCATTGAAACGAATGGCCTGCAAGTCTGGCCCCTGCAGCAGCTAGAGCGACATTGCCTGCTTCGGCTCAACGCCCAAATGCACTGACCTGGTGATCAGCAGGGGGTCTCAGGTGGCGGACCCCTGTCGAACTATTATTGATAGGGTATCCTAAGGATAGGCCACCAATAGTTTACACCTGGACGACCCCTTTAACATCACCTGTTCAGTAACCACCTGTAGACCATACATTTAGTCTATCCCAAAATCTTCTTAAACCTATTGAAAGTTTCTGGTTGTTATTGGCAATGAACCTGAGGTGTCGTCCCAATTACAGAGCAGCGGCAGTTGATGTTGCTGTAATTTTAACTTCCTCCAATGGTGAACATTGGCTGTCAGTTACTGTGTAATACTTGGTGAGCCCCGCAGTTTCCCATAGAGCAGTGTGCGTGGCCCTTCTGAAGACTTATATTAATGTTTTATAAACATTGTCTATCTGCTAAGGGACCGCACATTCACATTTCATCCACTCATCCTTATGTTTACGGTTTCTTTCCAGACCCCAGGTATTTGTTTGATATATAAATATATATATAGAGAGATTACTTGTGACTTAGAACTGGTGTAAATAAAGAGATGCTTCTAATTTAAGTGTTTACCTGAGTATTGTCATCATTTTTTGTCTGATGTTTGTCTGACTAATGCAAATGTTTCGAGCTACCGAGAAAAAACACAACTATGTAATTCATGGATAAAGTTGGTACTAAAAGCCCTTTTACGACAGACTGGTGATAATTTGTTTGCCCGATTATCAGGCTGTGTACATATGATGCCACTCCGCTTATGAACAAGCCAATGCTTAGGTCGTTAATGTTGCAGAAAACAAATATCGCCTGCAGTAAATCTCCTGAGTAAACAGTGAGTGTGCTGCTGACGATGATACTGTATTGGGGACTAACGATCATATTCATCATTCCCCATGCGGCCGGCATCGCCTTGTTTTAAAGGCCATTTAAATGTGCTCTGATCAACTCATGGGCCATTCACACAAGGGACAGGGGGTACCCAATGATTTTTATTGTAAAGCATGACCTGTGACTAGATTGTTGTCCAGGGAGGTGGAGGAGGTAAGCTGTGACAATCATCCTACGTTATCTACATATAGATATTACCTTGTATTGTAATCCTACCTCTGATAATGAAATGACTGCTAAGTTTTCTCTACAAAACAGAAAGCCCAGTGTGCTTGGTGGTCAGTGTGAAACTGCAGGATTTTTTTTTTTTTTATTGCTTTCAACTATAGATCGTGACAGCTAAAATGAACCTTTTTAGGGATTTTTAGATATTTTAACATACTCTATACAATCACTTTTTTTATAGCACATTCCCCTTTTTATAATGTATTTTCGGTTTCTAGGGTTCGTGAGGCAAAACCAGTATGGCTGCCACAAGTGTATTCACAAGGAATATACAACCAAGATTCCCCATTCTCTTAAATGGTAAAGCTACTTGCTTATGTAGGCATGCATCTCTCCTATACTTTGGACTAGTTGGGTAGACTTGCCCAACTGTTAGACCTGGGTGGCGGCCATATTGCTTTTCTAAGGAGTTCTTGAAAATGACATCATGACTTATTTGTGACTATTTTGTATTCTGGTTCTCCTGAAGTGTCCTGTGAGCGTATTCCAGACAATAACAGATGCCAGTCTTTTATGCCTCAGTAGATTTTATTAAATGTCAAGGGGTGGGATGTGATCAGACACTATGAGGATCAGGCACAGCTGTTGCAGCTGTCTGGGAAACCATTGTAGCTTCTGATCTGTTCATTCTTCATGCTGCCATGAGGGGGAAAAAAAGCTTTGCTTTACGCAGTGCACATACACTTGTGTTGCTCAAAATGTTTAGATGCTTTTAAGCTGCTGTTCATCACTTTCCAGATATTTAACAGTAATATATTACAAACCCATAAGCTACTGTTGACTTACAAAGTTGACTCTCTAACCCTCAGCACACTGAAAGGAACACTGGGCGGAGCAGATACGGTATTGGGGCCCTTTTAAATGGAACGATTATCATTCTGGTAATAGTTGGAACATGTGAAACTGATAATCATTCAGTGTATACATGGCCAATGATCGAACGACATTTGTTCACTTATGGCCTGTCCATTTTATGCAACCCATAAAAGCAGAACGATGATCGGTTCGTGTAAAAGGACCCTTATCTTGCCTGAGTGCCTCTCGCTTTCTTTGAATCCCTGTGCCATGCTATAGCCCCTCAAGCCCTGGCCTAGGCATACAATTGGGCAGTTTTACTTGTCAAAATACAATTATTTCCTGGCTCAAACTGCGCCACATTAACACTGCTGTGTTAAGCACTTTTGGACATTTTTTCGAACTTTCTCTGAAAAGGGGATATAGCCATAGTTGTGCTGAAATTTTGGTGCAATTTTCAGCGTAAACTAAGCCAACTCGTAGGTGGTATAAACTTAGATTCAGCGCATGTCGCTCTGCCAAATATGGGGCATTTTAAGACTGTTTCAGTTTGCACTAACGTTTAGACCATATTAGTAAATGTGCCCCAGTTTGTCCTATTTTGTCTGATATTCTGTTAAAGGGGTTGTCCCATTCAAAATGCAGCCTTTGAGGCAATCAGTTTGATCGCCCTGGGTCCCACTCTCGGCAAACACACAGGGTTTCGATGTGAATGGTCATCCTTACAATACAAGAACGGTTTGAATCCATCCCTAATGGAGCACATGGACAGGGTTATGTCTTCATGAGACAACCCTTTTTTAAGATTTTGCCTAAACTGAATTCTAAAAAATGATGCTGCCTTGTCGTTATCGGTTTCTCTAATTGTAGGATCAGTGCAGTTCTGCTGTAAACTTGCACGGCCCCTGATCCAAATCCTGGATTCTGAGTTTTTCTAGTACACTGTAAAATGAGTCTTGCTGAAAGAGCCAAAATGTAAAGTAGGTAACTAATAGTAGGGAATTGTGGTTACCATGACCAGCTTGGAGAAAGGTGCAGAAGCCCTACAGGGGCAATCCCTCCCCCTCTCCATCTTGCTTTTAAAACTCTAATTTACACTTTTTATATGGGTGTACTAAGTAGATTAATGGAAATGCTGCAGGTCTTCAGCATGCAGTGAATCAATCCCCAAAAACATCAATGCCCAAAAACAGTAATTACCTTTGAAGAAACAACTTCTCTTGTTCGGGCACGCAGCTTGTTGACTTGTGATTCTGCTACATCTGCACGTTCTTCTGCATCATCCAGTTCATGTTGGACCTTCCTGTATTTCTGTAGGTTGGAGGTGGCCTGGGTCTCCTGTAGCAGAGAGAAGGTAAGATTGCACTTAAGTCATCAACTCCCCTCATGCTGAGTAATTGCACAATTTCTCAGAAATGTTTATGCAATATGGGAGTATTGCCTTGTGGCATTAGTGTGATCTATCTATATAGTTACTTACAGCTTCCTCAGATTGGCGCTTATAGCTCTTGACTTTCATCTGTAGTTTATCTATCAGGTCTTGCATTCGGGCCAGGTTTTTCCGATCCTCTTCAGTCTGTAAGAAACGGCACAATGTCACTGTGGAGTTGTGTTAAGGTACCTTTTACATGGAGCAACTATTGTTCATTGAGGTGTGAATGACAGTGTTGCATTTGCTTTAATATGGATCGATGATTTTTTTTTTTTTCATTAGTTTGCCGAAATATTTTTCATAGGGGATCTCCATGCAAATTTGTTCAAATACAAAATACTTGACATGAGCGAGCACGCTCGGTAAAGGCAGATACTCGAGCAAGCATTGCTTTTTGAGTAACTGCATACTCATCCGAGCAAATGCGGGGGGGGGGGGGGGGGAAAGAGAGAGAGATCTCTCTCACTCTCCCCTCCGCTTTACCCTGCCGCCCCCTGGTGAATATGGAGGCCATACCATTTGTAGTAACTCTCCAGAATGCTGCTCTATCCAGTTCTGGCCAACCTGGGCTCTACTGCACTTTGCATTATACTGCTGAAATATCCCATCATTGTTGGGGCACATGATGTCTATAAAGGGCTGCAAATTGTTACCAAGTAGTGAAATGTAGCACCTGTTAATGACGTGTTTAGATGGACCCAACAACCAGCCTGCACAATGCCTTGTTGACAACTGGGATCCATGGCTTCATGGGGTCTACACTACACACGAACCCTACCATCAACCCCAAACAATTGGTACTGTAACTAAACAGACCACATGTTGCCAGGTCTCTAGGGTCCAGGTAGTATCCTTACAAGCGCAGGTGGGGTGCTGTGCCTGGTGTGGTAACAGAGGCATTCTGGTGGGTCTTCTGCTCCCATATCCCATGAAAGCTAAAGAACGCTGCACTTATGTATGTGGGGCCCCTGCATTGAATGTGATTTATGCTGGAGTCACTTGTCTATCCACATGTACACTTTTAACAGATGCTGCCAGTTGTGATCAGCAAGGGTCTGTGTACAGTTACTGTGGGTACTAATGCCTTTTATGATTTCCCGGTAAACGTGACACTGTGTATCAAGGAATGTTAAATGCCTGTGCAATTTCGGAAATGCAAATGTCCCATCAGTCAGACACCCACTGCCTAGTCTCAAACTCTGAATTCATGTCGCCTGCCCATTGTTCAACCTCACCAGATAAGTAGCGTCCGCTTTATGATTTACATACGGCTATCCCATTACTTTTGGCACATCAGTGTATTGTATATAGACACTTGCCGTGGGGAAGAATGTGTGTTTCTTATGCTCTTTATCAGTCTACAGATTCTTAGGTTATTCCACATGTGTATCCATAAGTGTTACACTATTTCATCATCCAGTACAATATACAAGGTACATGTACAATGCTGAGATGTGCAGAAATTACCTGGTAGGTGAGTTCCTTAATCCTCCTCTCATATTTCCTTATTCCTTTCTGAGTTTCGGCATTCTTCTTTTGCTCGATCTCAAGTTCTCCTTCCAACTCTCTCACCTGGTAAGAGCATAAATCGAAAGGATGATACCCGGTGTACGGTTTATCATCAATGGATGTTGGCATTGCATATTGTATTGAGGCATTTCGACTTGTAAATGTAGAAATGCCTATAAAAAGGTTTTACCACCAAAGATACATGGCATTCTGAGTAATCACAAATCAGGTTTGTGGGGACCAATCCCGAGAACAGGCATGTCAAGTCCTTGATGGCAGGACCCTTTTAACAGTGTAAATGCGTACAACACCTGAGAAGGGTCATCTCTTCAAGATTCTTGTAGCATGTTGTGTCAATAATAGTGACTTCTTGAAAATTCACTGTTCTAGAGTTTGACTCTCATAGGACTTATGTTTCATCCTTGGGACTGGTTCGCATGCCAGAGAGCATAACTGAAACCAGACAGACCCCATTAAAGTCAATGGGGTTTGTTCGGTTCTGTCACAGGATGGATATGTTCCAGTCATGGATTGTTTTTCTGCTCTCGTGACGGAACATGAAAACAGAATTCATAAATGGGGCAACCATAAGATGATTCTCAAAATCTCAATTACATGCTGCGCCAAAAATCTGCACGATTTTTAGGAGGTGCTGTAGATTTTCAAAGTGCACCATGCTGTATCGAATACAGATTTGGTCCTTTTCAAATGAAAAGGAAATAGATAGCGCTTTAATAACTTTTAGCTCTTTTAGAAGACCAAAATCATGGATGTTTTTAACATAGTATGTAAGGCCAAAAAAAGACGTGTCCATCCTATTACCCCTGAATGTTGATGCAGAGGAAGGCAAAAAACTCCAATCAGGTAGAAGCCAATTTTCCCCATTTAAGGGGGAAAAAAAATTCTTCTGGACTTCAATCTGGCAATCGGAGAAATCCTGGATCAACAACCCCTTCTGAAGTTATGAATGATTATTATTTTAGGATGTTCCTTGCAAACATCTGCAACGTAACAGTGTATGAACGCTGCTATCTCAAAACGTAATAAGCATAAACTTTCCTTAACAAGATCCGTACCTTTGCTTCAAGTTTTTGGATCTGTTTCTTCCCGCCTTTCAAAGCTATTTGTTCAGCTTCATCTAGACGCATCTGCAGATCTTTGATGGTTTGTTCCATATTCTTCTTCATCCTCTCAAGGTGGGCGCTGGTGTCTTGTTCTTTCTTCAGCTCCTCTGCCATCATTGCTGCCTATGTGGGTGGCATATAGAGCCTGTTAGAACATTCTTGTTCACATAAAACCCCTAGTTCTATCATTTTTGTATGGTCATAATTCATAGAAACAATCTTCTGTAGTGTAAGTAAACATTTCACATGATAATCTGAGGCAGTGTAAACTGATCAACCAAAATATGTTCCATAGTGCTTGTATAATATACTAGAACTAAAAATGAGCTATTTCTTACATCAGTGATGGCTTTCTTGGCTTTCTCTTCAGCGTTCCGACATTCCTGGACAGCTTCTTCTACTTCAGTGGTCAACTGTGAGATATCGGCATCCAACTTCTTCTTCTGATTAATAAGGCCGGTGTTCTGGTAGGTAATACAGAAGGTAGATATGTTACTCTTATCGTTTATGCTATTTTTAAACATAAAAATATGGGTTTAAGTCAATGGTTCTTTGTTAGGATCTTTGGTCAATCATTAATGTAGTCTAGGCACAGAACAGAAATTGATGTAAGTGGCACCATATTAAGAATTTACACTATCGGAAAAAAAAAAAGAATATACTATTGTCTCAAGTGGCTGTCTGCTCTTTACCAAGCAGTGTCTGTTTAGTCATCATTTAGCGCACCTGTGAGTGCAGAAGGTTGACCCTCTCGGTAGCCTCCAGTAGTTCTTGCTCTGCCAGTTTCCTTCCCCTCTCAGCCTGTTCCAGCGCTGCCCGCAATTCCTCTACTTCAGCCATCAGCAGATTATTACGTCTCTCAAGGGCTGCAGCTTGTTCCTTTAAGTCATCGTTGTGCCGAAGGGTGTCATCCAGCTCGATCTGCAGATCCTGTGAGACAAATATAAAAGACGCATTTCTCTTAATAGGTTTTTCAATCTTTTGATATTTAAATGATCAATTATGGAACACAATTTAGTAGTCTGACTTATCAATAATTACATTTTATACCGTATATCTTTCAGAAAAGTGAGCAAATGATAAATTTCTGACCTTTATCTGAGACTGTAAGTGTCGGACCATTTTCTGGGACTCTGCCGCCTGGCGATTGGCGTGATTGAGTTGGATCTCCATTTCATTCAGATCTCCTTCCATTTTCTTCTTCAGTCGAATAGCCTCATTCCTGGCTTTGGCTTCTGCATCCAGACTTGCCTGCATGGACTCCATAGCACGCTGGTGATTACGCCTACGTAAATCAAAGAGTTGTTAAAATAGGTATTTATGTTTTGTAAACTGTAAATGCAATTAATGACGTAGATGAAAAGTCACTGACATATCTGAAGCATTATATTCCTTGTATGTTCATTTATGATTTAAAGGAGTAAACTTAAAAAGATTGTCTAAGGAAATAGGGTTTTGGTTTTTTTCCTAACAGCATCACTTCTGTCCCCATGATCTGTGTCCGTATTGCTGCTCTGCTCCATTCAATTGATTATGGCTGAGTCGCAATACTAGACAGTCTTTGAAAAGGAGTGATTTTTTTTTTTTTTCCTCTCCAACAATATTTTTAATATGCAGACCGGGAGGCTTGCCCTTCAAAAGTTCCAAACACCTACACAACAATATGAGCTACAGCATTAAGGATTAATTGTAGACTTCCATTGAAGGAGAACTCACCACCTCCTGTGGTAACCTGTTCCACTCATTGATCACCCTCACTTTCTAATATCTAATTTGTGTCTCCTCCCTTCCAGTTTCATCCCATTGCTTCTAGTCTTTCTTTGTACAAATGAGAATAGGGCTGATCCCTCTGTACTGTGACAGCCCTTCAGATATTTGTAGACAGCTATTAGGTCTCCTCTCAGCCTTCTTTTTTGCAAGCTAAACACTCCCAGATCCTTTAATGATTCTTCATAGAACATTGTTTTCAGACCGCTCACCATCTTTTTAACTCAGCAGTTAGCCTCACCTGAGATTTTCTATCTCTTCATCCTTTTCTGCCAGTTTCCTGTCCACATCAGCTTTAATCTGAGACAACTCAAGTTGAATGCGCAAGGTCTTACTCTCTTCATGTTCCAAAGCTCCCTGTAAAGCATTACTATATTATCAGGACCAGAACAGAAGTGCAATCCAATACATGTTCTAACTCTAAGTAAACTGATCAATCAAGGTAGAAGTCTACTCTTGTATTCATATTCACCTCGGCTTCTTCAAGAGCTGCTTGAATTTCGCTCTTCTCACTTTCTAGGGACTTTTTCACCTTTTCAAGTTCATGAATAGTTTTGCTACTGGAACTGATTTGATCGGTGAGATCAGCAATCTCCTCTGGAGTAGAGAAAGAGATAATTATTGCAAGAAGCTGTAGTTGTAACAGTGAATATGGTAAATATTAAAAGAGTTTCATTGTAGAAAGCAGGGACGGATTGGTTTTAAAATGAGTTTAAAGGGTTTTTCCTCATGCCTTATTGGGGCATATGGAAGTCACAGAGGGACTAGTTTGGAACGCCCTCTGAGCCGCAACGGAGCATTGGATTGAATAGCAATAGTACATTTCCTCTGTGTCGGCTACTAAAGGTGTAATGTGCAGCCAAAAGCAACTTTTTGAACAAAATCAGCCACTTGCTGTTGATGTTGCAGCTCTCTCTGTGGTGAGCTAACCACTTTAGGCTCATGTCATGATCTTTTTGTGGACTTGCCTTGCAGATTTTTGTTCTCCCGTTTCATTGTCTCTAGATTGTCTAGAGACTCCTCATATGCATTCTTCAGCTTGAAGAGCTCAGTGCTCAGGCTGCGGGACTCTTTTTGGGATGCCTCCAGCTCAGCTTGGGTCTCCTCGTATTTCTGCTTCCATTCTGTCAGGATCCGGTCAAAGTTTCTTTGCTTCTTATCTAATGCTGCAGCAGCAGAGTTAGCCCTCTCTAAGTCAATAACCAAGTCTTCAATTTCAGTCTGGAGTCGATGCTTGGTCTTTTCCAGTGAAGAACACTTTGCATTAGCAGCTTCTATTGCTTCCTCAGCATCCTGAAGACGTGCTGCTAGCTTCTTCCTGACAAAGGGAGCAAAATAAGTCTATATTACATAACTGTCTGAACATAAATGAAGTTCTTGGCAAAGTGAGATTGAATTAAAACATACTTGGCATCTTCCAGCTCTTCTGTCCTCTGAATGGCATCGGTTTCATACTTGTTCCTCCACTGAGCTACCTCGGCATTTGCCTTTGATAGAGACCTCTGCAATTCTGCTTTGGCCTCCTGCTCCTCTTCGTATTGCTCTCGCATAAGATCACAGTCGTGACGGGATGCTTGTAGTGCATGTGCTAGTGCATTTTTTGACTGAAAGACACAAGTGGGCTTTACTGTAGCAATTTTGTTATGATGTCCTTAAAAGGATCTAAAAGTCTTTGCTGTCCGCATCACATCCTTACCTTTGTCTCCTCTTCCAGTTGCCTTTTCAGCTCCTCAATGCTCTGAGTGAAAGAAGCCTTCCCTCTGCTCAGTTGGTTGACAAGAGACTCCTTTTCCTCTAGAAGGCGGGAGAATTCTCCTAACGAGCCATATGGATAGAAGAAATATTAGCTTTCAGGTATAAAGTGCCTGTGCACCCCATTTTTCATTTCAGCTTTAAGAACTATGAATGGTTTATGTATTTTATCCCATTTAACCCCTTTAAGACCTGATATTTTTGTTGTTTTTTTCATCCTTGTGTTTCAAGATTTTTATTTTTTTTCCATCAACATAGCTGTATGAGATTTTTTTTTTTTTTAAGGACAAGTTGTATTTTTCAATGGTACTATTTAATGTACCATATAATGTATTAAATAACTTATTGAAAAACTTTCAAAAAACGTTTAAATATGGTGAACTAGAAAAAAAAAAAAAAGAATTGAACCCCTCCTTGCCTAGCTGTATGCAGTGGCCAGCGGTGCAGAAATAGCCAAGCAGGATGTGCTATACTGTTTCCGTAAGTCCCATTCAATCCCAGCCTCCTCATACATTTCGACCATGAGTCCCATTCAATCCCAGCCTCCTCATACATCTCGACCATGAGTCCCATTCAATCCCAGCCTCCTCATACATCTCGACCATGAGTCCCATTCAATCCCAGCCTGCTCATACATCTCGACCATGAGTCCCATTCAATCCCAGCCTCCTCATACATCTCGACCATGAGTCCCATTCAATCCCAGCCTCCTCATACATCTCGACCATGAGTCCCATTCAATCCCAGCCGCCTCGTACATCTCGACCATGAGTCCCATTCAATCCCAGCCTCCTCGTACATCTCGACCATGAGTCCCATTCAATCCCAGCCTACTCCTACATCTCGAACCATGAGTCCCATTCAATCCCAGCCTACTCCTACATCTCGACCATGAGTCCCATTCAATCCCAGCTCCTCATACATCTCTACCATGAGTCCCATTCAATCCCAGCCTCCGCCTACATCTCTACCATGAGTCCCATTCAATCCCAGCCTGCTCGTACATCTCGACCATGAGTCCCATTCAATCCCAGCCTCCTCGTACATCTCGACCATGAGTCCCATTCAATCCCAGCCTACTCCTACATCTCGACCATGAGTCCCATTCAATCCCAGCCTCCTCCTACATCTCGACCATGAGTCCCATTCAATCCCAGCCTCCTCCTACATCTCGACCATGATCGGCAAAAGTGGGAATAGAACTTTCATGATTAGAAATAATGTTACATTTGGATTATTCCTTTTACTATCATCTCACCATTCTCCGTCTGTAGTCTTGCTCTGTGCAAGGACATATCTGCTAATTGTCGTTGCAGTTCATCTACTTTGCATTTTGCTTCACTTAGTTGGTCCTCATACGTCCGACACAACTTCTCTGCATTCCCCTACAATTCAACATAAAGTTCTAGATTGTGTAGATGTTTCCTTTATACTCAGAAGATCATCAGTGATTCTTATATCTGCTCAGCTCAAACCAAGAAAAATATCTAACCTTGTTTTTTAAGAGTTGTTCAATGTTGGAAGAGAAGTCATCCAGTTCCATCTTCATCTCACTTTTCTCTTTCTCCAGTTTTTGCTTCACCCGCTGCAGGCTGTCAATCTGTTCCCCAAGTTCAGCCACGCTGTCTGCATGCTTCTTGCGCAGACCAGCAGCGGTTGCTTCGTGGTGAAGTGTGGCTTCTTCCAGATCCCTGCGTAACTTCAAAAATTCAGCTTCCCTCTTCTTGTTCATCTCAATCTGAACAGATGTGGCCCCACCAGCTTCTTCCAGACGCTCACTTAATTCCTCTAGTTCTTTAGCTACCTCGGAGCGCTGTTTCTCCACCTTTGCTCGGGTGGCTCTTTCTGCTTCCAATTCCTCTTCAAGTTCTTCAATACGTGCCTATGGATGTGGGAAAATTAAAACAGTTAGAACTGATTCACGGGAGCTGGATTTACAATTATGCCCTCTCTACCCCCTTGGCTCTTCACCTGGACCCCAACATGTACACACTTAGGCAAATTCCAGGCAAGATCTGCATCTGCTACCCAGAGATCTTGCCTCACAATTGATCATATGCACAACTTGATCTGCAACAAAGCCTACCAGAACACAGATTTATATGATCTGAATTTTAATACTACTTGCCGAACACAAGTTAGGTTTTATTCACATCCACTTCACTGGTTTCCATTAAAAACTGGATGAAATAGTGCTTTATGCTGCGTTATTTCATCCTATAAAATGCCGGAAGCCCAGCTGGAAACTGAACCGACCCCATTGTAGTCAGTGGGATCCGTTCGGTGCCGTTCGATTCTGTCATAAGACGGATCCTTTTGGCCAGGATGGGGTCAGCTTCCTACTCTCTGAAAAGAGCAAGAAAACTGAAACGCCCAGCGAAGGTGTGAATGAGTCCTTAAACAAATTTTTACTGATAAATTCACAAAATTGCCAAATCACCTGAAGTTCTTTGATTTTCTTCTGTAACTGCGCACACATCATTTGTTCATCTTCAATCCTTGAGTTTAGCTGACTGATCTCAAAATCTTTCCTAAAGAACACAAGGTACAAGCCCAGGACGTCAATGATGCAGATTTACTACCTACCAACAAAGCCTCAAAGTAATCAATAAATCAGTTTATTAACACATGACATATTTGAATTCAGATTGCAGTGTTCTATAGTAGAGAGTATGACCAAGTCAGTGACAGAATAATACTTTAGGTTGTGAACTAGTGTTAATGGCCAAGGCTCTGCTCAGGAATTATTTTTAGGACTATGTCGATTGTAGAGCATATAGTTGCATACGTCATCCACAGACTCCAATGCGACAGAAGGAAAAATGAAAGGTATGCATACCAAAAGGTTTGGGCCCATTGTGGGTTATGGATGAGCTACGCATATATGCCAGGAGAAATTCCAATTCTATACTAGGAAAGTAGTGAACATAGCCTTAATTATATGCATTGTCAACTTTAAGGAGAATTTACCATTTACAGTTTACAATAGTTACGGTTTTATTCAGTGTTTTGCTGACAAACAATTGGGGGCTCGTTCCTACCCGCATCTACACCCCTGTTAGAGACTTCTGTTTTTTTGTTCCGTTTTGGAGCAGAGAAAGAGAATTAAACATTTCTTTTCCCGAGTCCTTAGTCAGCTAAACTGTAATAACTGATACACTGGTTATGCCACTTATGGTGTCCACCAGGCACCTAATAATGCACTGCTTACTTTTTCAGTTTCTCTTCCAACTGTTGTTTGTCATTCTCTAGATCCATGACAGACTCCTGGGTGAGCTTCAGATCTCCCTCCAGCTTTCGCTTTGCACGCTCTAGATCCATTCGTAATTTTTTCTCTTGTTCCAAAGACCCTTCCAGCTGCAGACAGGTAAATTTATGTTGGCGTTTTATTAATGTGTTACGTCTGAGCAATGCTGATATGTCACTTATTTAATGTGTTTTTATTAAACATTTTTCGAATTAAACAGAATCTCCGTTCACATACAGGGTTTGCAGTAATAATCATACATTTATATTGAGCTGTCTATCAAATTGCATAGTACAGACGTTTTAGGATATACTTCCATCAGGAAGTCCAGTATTGCTTTTAGAATTACTTTCCTTTGGGTTTCTGCCCCAGTATGTGCGGAGGGGGGTAAGGGTGAAGGGAGGGGGGTGTGTGTGAGTGTAAGGTTAGGGGCCTTGCCGGTGATATGTCACTTAATCTATTTCTTAAAACTACTTACGTCATCCACTTGTTGCTCTAGCTTAGCTTTGGCCTTGGTGAGTGTGTTGACTTTGTCTTCTTCTCCCTGCAAGTCATCTAGAGCCTGCTGATGAGCTTCCTGGAGTGCCTTCTTCTCTTTGGTAAGCTTCGCAATAATTTCATCCAAAGCCGCCATCTCCTCAACAAGGTTCTTCACCTAATCATGTGTAGAAAGTAACCAGTTACCAAATGACTTAAAGATGGATGAGTGTTATATAATTTCAGAAATAGCTTATCCTAATCTTGCCTTGTTTTCTGTTGCATGTCTCTCCTTCTCTACTTTGGCCAGTGTAATTTCCAGGTCATCAATGTCCTTTTTAAGTTCTGCACACTCATCTTCAAGTTTTCTTTTCTTGGAAGTCATATCAGAATTCATCTCTTCCTCGTCTTCCAGTCTCTCATTTAACTCTTTCACTTTTGCCTCCAACTGAATCTTGGTTTTGATGAGGAGGTCACAGCGCTCCTCCGCATCTGCAAGATTGTCTTGCTCCTGTAAAAATATGGGCCGAGGCAATGGGATACATTAATCATATATGTAATGTTTAAACCAGACACAACTAACTGCCAACTACATAATGTAAAAATGTTTTCCCCCACGGCTATTGAATACAAATATGAAACAAAGTGAAGAATGATCCAAAGTTTCCATGCGTAAATGTGGTAACACAGTGTCGATAACTTACTGTTTGGAGCTGCAGACCCAAGTCATTCTTATCCTGGATCAGAGTAACCTGTCTCTCTTCCAACTCTTTCCTCTTGGCTTCAGATTTTTCCAACGCTTCCTTCAACTTCAGGAACTCTTCCTTCATATTAGCCATCTCTTTCTCTGTTTGAGCTGATTTCAGCAGAGGCTTAATCTTGAAGAAGAGCTTCATCCATGACCAGTTCTTAACACCATTGAAGGCTCTTATATTCCACTGGATTACCAGCAATGCATCCCTGGAGGTACAGTAGTTGAAATAATTATAAATATTTCTATTCTTGATCTACCATCACCAGAACTACAATGTAAGTCATAACTTATATACCTTCTTGCAATGATCTTCTGGTATTCGATCCTCATGAGTCTTCCCCGGCTTCTAGCCTGCAGCATGGTGATAATCTTAGCCAAACGTTCATCTCGCATCTCTTCTAGTTGACCGAGCAACCCAGCTTTGAAGAAGACCTTGTGAATAAAAATGTTTACAGACATCTATTTGTTGAGGACAATAGAGGTGCACATTTCGTTAGTCAATAAATACAACAATGGATAATTCACATTACCATTACAACCAATTATTGGCTTCAACAGTAACGTGCAATTCATGTGGACATCACCGCTGAGGCCAGTGAATGATGAATGGCATGTGACCCCTGTAGGGACTTCTGGGAACGGACAAGCAGCATAGAAAAAAAGTTGCCCGCGGTCTGATAGGCATTCTATCAAGCCATGCCATAGGCACAGCTTGATAGGCACTCTGCAATGGCAGCCCTGGGGCCTTTCAGAAGGCCCCCAGCTGCCATGTCAACCACACGGCAACCCGTGATCTCATCGCGGGGGTGCCATACGGCACCCCTAAACATCGCTCAGGGCACTTAAAGGGTTAACCGCTCCGATGAGCAGCATGGCTTATCGAGGCTGTTGTGGGTGGGTGTCGGCTGTAAGAAACAGCCGAAACTTGCGTTGTATGGAGGGGGATCAATTCCCCCCTCTCCCCCCCCTCCACCCTTCATACAAACCCCAGTACGGACTTACGAACAAATGCACTTATGAACAGCCTCCTGGAAAGGAACCTGTTCGTAAGTAGGGGACTATCTGTATACGTATTTGCACTCTTTTTTTTTTTTTTTTTAAATCAACGTGTTTTGGAAATGAAGATTTTTTGTAATTGGTTTTACTTAAAATTTTTTGATCGTTTTATTTCTTTGCCTGTGTTGTTTTCCAGGGCACTGCAAACTGGAGGACTGAAATCAAATTCTGTCAATCAGAGTAAACTGACAGTTCCTCCCCTACCCTGCTTTTCTGTTTTGCACATGTATCCATTGTCTTTCCCCTGAGCCATTACAGAGGGCTGTATGACAGTGCTGGGTGATGGTGGAGGAGATCAGGAGGACAGAGGGCTGTAATTCACTCCAGGTGAACTCTCTTCTCTTATTAGCATTATGGGGGAAAAGACCAGCAACTACTCAGAGAGAGGATGAGATAGATGGAGGGATAGCTGTGTAGTACTGAGTGGGTATGGTTATGCTACACAGCCTCTGAAAGAGGAGAAGGGAGGGGGAGCTAAGCTTATGCATGTTAATGAGAAAGTCCAGCTGATCAGTGCTGGAAATGCCCACAGGCTAAAAACTTGAATATAGGAGAGCCTGCAAACCAAGTGTGAGGCTTTTTAAATGCATGAAAAGGAAAACAATGCAAAAAAACAGATAAGTGCATCATTTTTTCTGCATGAAGATTTCCATAGCATTTAAATGAAAAGCTTATTCATGTTCAGAGATGGGTAGTGTTGATTGCGAAGACGTGTAGAATGGTTATGGCTGGTACCTTAGTGTGTCCAAACTTGTACTGTGTGTGATCAATGTCCAGAGAACCCAGTAGTTTTTCAGTGGCTTTTCTACTGTCAACAAATTTGTCTTCTGGGATAGCATTAGGATTGAGGATCCGATACCTGCAGAGAAAGTAAATTACAAACATTTTTTTCACTAATGTCAAATACTGAATTAATATCAACTTGAGTTGCTGAAAAGTCTGCCTTTATTTCTCTATAACATTTAGGGCTGTTTTTTATTATGTACCGTATTTTCCGGCATATAAGACAACGGGACGTGTAAGACGACTCCTGACTTTTCACCTTTTCACCTATATTTTGTTGACAAAGCATGAAGAGCTCGCTTACCTCTGCTTAAATTCTGCATATAGAAGTCTGTTCGGGTATCCTTTACGGCAAATTCTAATACCTTCCAGGACACCATTACACCTCAATTGATGAAGGACCATAAATGGATCCATGACACCTATAGAATAAAACAGACTTCTAAGTTATGTCACAGACAACTTACACAGCTTATCCACATGCATGTATAGCATTTTGTTATTTTGCAATTGCTCTGTTTGCAGTAAGTGACACAGTGCAGTCTTGGTACAGCTGCTTCATTCATTTTTTAAAGTTTTTTTCAGACTCTAAAAAAAACTAAAAACAGAGCAGGGAATGAAATAAAAAATAAAATGGCCCCGGTCCAACACCACCAATCTGGTCTCCACCACTCAGCAGTCATGTGTGCATGAACTGCAGATGACCACTGAGGCTAGTGATTGGCTGCAGTGATCATGTGAGTGAGCAAAGTTATATCATCGCTTCCTATTTCAACAAGAGCCAAAGTGGAGGGGACTGGGTCAGTGGGGCTGGACCAGAGGCACAGTGGAAGGGTTAGTAATGGTTCATTATGACATTTTTTTTTCCCAGGTGAGAAAACCCCTTTAAGCTAAAACAAGAATCAGATCCTTATCAGATCGTATGGACTTGTACATCTCCACTTTTATGGATTTAATCATAGGTCTAGCTAAAAGATCCATATCTGATATTTTGAGACAAGATGTCTTGCAAGGAATAACATGTTTTCTGCTTTTTTTTTTCCAAACCTCCACCTCTTGTACAATATTCGTGGCTTCTGTAAGTATGGTAATGCACTGAGTTATCTGATAACTTGTGTCTATGGATGGCTTTTAGAGGTGAGAGATGCAATCGCCGTGACAGCTCAGAGTAGGAATAAGTACAAGGATTTGAAGAAAACAGTCTGCTTCTTTTACAGAAACAGTGCCACCCTTTGTCCACTGGCTGTGTCTGGTATTGCAGCTGGATGAGCTGCAATACAAGATACAGTTCTTGATAAAGAGTGGCATTGTTTAAGAAAAGACCCCTTATTTTCTGACCATGAAGAATCCCTTTAACGAATGTAACGCTTTAGGAATATGTTTGTTCGATAAATTAAGAGCAGATGATCTGGTATATAAGATGGGTATAAAAATTGTCTGGCAGGGTCATATGAAACTATTTTGTTAGTAGACTTGTAAAATTTCTTTAATCCTTTTGTGTATCATTGTCAAATAATGCAGATTTCTAGCAGTTTTTCTTACCTGGGTTCTTTGTCTCATTGGGGATAATACATCTAACAAAGTGAGGCTGTGTTGATCGGAGATTTGTCATCAGTTTGTTCAGATTTTCCTGCATGAGAAGTAACAAAAGCTCAGTGGGACATATTAGTAGTTACCATTTTTTTGTATCCATTTTCTATTTCTACATTTTGACTGTATAGCAGTATTTTTAGTTATTTCCAAATCTAGAAATTAGAGATGAGCGAGCATACTCGCAATTACTCGAGCGAGCATTGTTCTCAGCGAGTACCTGCCCGATCGGAAGAAAAGATTCGGGTGCTGGCGGGGGGCGGGGAGCGGCGGGAGGGAACGGAGGGGAGATCTCTCTCCCCCCCCCCCACCCCCGCTTCCCCCTGCTCACTCCCGCAACTCACCGCTCTCCCGCGCTGGCACCCGAATCTTTTCTTCCGAGCGGGCAGGTACTCACTAAGGACAATGCTCGCACGAGTAATTGCCCTTAGCGTGTATGCTCACTCATCTCTACTGGAAATGCTTCCAACTGCAAGACAATAATTAGATCTACACATCGTGTCACTGCATACATATTAGAATCTATAACTGATGGGTACCTGCAACCACAGACATTATATGAAAAGTAAGAACATTCATTATTTCAAGTTGCTTATATAGCGCCAACATATTCCACAGTGCAGAACAGATTGTCATCGCTCACATCGGTTTCCGATGTAGGTCATTTTTTTCTAATCTAAAGATTTCTATGAGATTAGAAAAAAAGGTTCTACTTTTTGACCCCCTGTAAAAAAAAAAAGCAGACTGTCGTTCCTAATCTCATACAACCCCATTAATGAAGATTTGTCTCAAAGATACAGCTTCTATCTGAAAATACATGCCTGGGTTTGGATCAAACTTTATACCCGACTTTGGAGATATTTTTGTTTGTTTTTTATTTAACTTGGTCAAAAATTCTGCACCAATTACGTTCTCAGTATATCTCCATAGCTGTTCGAGGTTTGTTCATATGATACAATGCTTGCTTAAAATACGTAGTGTAGATATAGAAAAGTAACATTCAGGCTTCCTGCAACCACTAGAGGGAGTGTAGGAGTTTACTGCATAAGCGGTATGCTTAAAAAAAGGAATAAAACTGTATCTAGTGAGCTTCCTCTATGTTATGTGTTACATACTGCAGGGGATTCGGAGCTCTGTGTTAAAAAAAAAAAAAAGGAGCTACCAACAGTATAAAGATATATTAAAGGTAAAAAAAACCCCATTGATTTTAATGGGACTGTGCCAAGTTTGACAGTTACTCCCCACCCACAGGATAGGGAATACGTTTTTGTTCAGTGGAGGTCTGATCACTGGAACCACCATTGATTGCAAGAATTAGAATTCTCTGCACCCCCAAATGAATGGAGCAGCACACCACTTCTCCAGTCATTGTATGGAACCCCCTAAGAGAAGCACAGTGCAGGTCTTGGCAGTCTCCCGAAATCCTATAGGGGTGAATGGAGTGACAGCCTGCAGGTTTGACCACTGCTCCATTTCTTTGGGGTTATATGGGATCCCAGCAGTTGGACCCCCACCGGTCAGGCACTTATCCCTTATCCTGTGGATAAAGGACAAAGTTTTAAACTTTGCACAAGCTCTTTAAAGCTTCTTAAAGTGCATTCATTCCAGGTTTCCTACCTTTTTTTCGACTTTCTTTCACTGATCTCCCCTTTGTGTGCTCCGGAGTGGGAAGCAGTACAGACTTAAAGTGATGTTCAAGGTATGGATTTAACTAAACATCACTGCAAGTCTTAACTGCCTCACTCTCACAATAGTGATGTTTTTTGGCCCCTTTCTTTATGCATTACCAACACATTGGATCATCCCATATCCGAATGCAGTTTTTATTTTTACGTAGAGATGTTTTTGATTTTAAAAATACATCCATCCATCTGGATCACACCATCTTGAATTTCCTAGGCTGGGTTCCCATAAATCTGGCCACCCAGCTTTTTCTTCCCCTCCAACTTTGTAGTGAAACACCAAAGGGAAACTCATGCCAGAACTGATCCCACAGTTTTCTATGGGATTGTACATGGCATCTGATGCATCAGTTTTGCTGGCAAGCATCTCCATGCGCCAGATGGAAAAATATTGCATGTTGTGTTTTTCTATTTTCCATCTGGCTATGGACACTGAATAGTTCCACTGAAATGACATCAGTTGTGTCCAACTCAGCCATGAACAATTGGCCTTATATGTGAACCCAGCTTTAGAGATACAGGGGTCTGTTTACCATAAGGTTCAAAATTCATCTAACCTGCACCAATTACTGTTTATATTGCATTGGATTAGACAATGTGCTCACTATTTGTTAGAGGCTACTACATATTTGAATATGTGTTAAATGGATCCAGTAAAGTTGACAAGGATAACATTTTCCATTTCTTTTTAACAATCGGAACTTTATGTTGGATGACCATTACACGGCAGAAAATACCTTGTGAAGTTGGGAAACTGTCTGGAAGGAAGCAGCTTTCTTGCGCTTTTCTTTCACTCCTGCCTTATGAGGTTCATCTGTAGAATCAACAAACGTCTATTACCTTATCGATCCTTTATGGGTTTTTTTTTCATTTTTGTGTTTATTCCAAAAGGCAAAATAAAACCTTTTTTTTATTTCTTTTTAATTAATTATCCATGTAAACCTAATGATATATTCATATGTGACAGATTTGTAGCAGAGCTTACTGCAACCACTTTTTGATTGGGGTTTGTAGATGCTCAGAAACAACCTTATGCACATGTAGGGAACTTTATCCTGATTCACCCTCTTTAGTATGAAAACATCTTAAAGGGATATTTTTTTACTAATTAAAAAACAGATGGTGAAACTATCCTATTCAATTCTATCCTATTTTTCTAATCAGTTTTTTCTGATTGTAGATCTTTTTTCAAGCTATAATGGTCAAGAGGTATAAAAATAAAGAGCAACCCTAAAAGTAGCTCAAAAAGATTCAATACAAAATGAATAATCCAAATACTGAATTTCTGCTACTTTAGGGTTGCTCTTAGAGATGAGCAAGCACGCTCGGTAAGGTGAGTTACTCGAGGGAGCACTGCTCATCTTGAGTAACTGCCTTCTCCTCCGAGCATGCTTGGGGGGCGGGGGGGGGGGGGGAGAGAGTGAGAGAGATCTCTATCTCTCTCTCTCCCCCCGCTACACCCCGCCGCCCCCCATCATTTTTTGATGACATATTTCTTTTAACGTTAACAATCCAATTACTCTGTACTCTCAAACCAGGTAGCTTTGTGCTAGTTCAGGACAAGGGGGTATTATCTATCCATCCAATCCCCCTCGCACGTATTGGACTTTTACCTGAATAGGAGCCAACGTATTTCTCATAAAGACTGGCCAGCAGTTTGTTGGAGGACTTCTGAAACACCCCTACTACAGTTTCGTTCAGAGGGTCCTTGTTTTTGTCTAACCATCCCATAATGTTGTAGGGTACCTGTCCAAGCAAGAACCTATTGTTAGTTTCCAAACACTAGAATTATAAGTCTTCCTTAGTAAATCAGATGCATGTAATATGGAAAAGCAGGAAATAATTACACAATCTGCACTGACAGAGTGAATTAATAAGTGTCCCTCTTCCTATTAAAGCCCTATTTACACGGGATGTCGGGCAAACGATGCCCAACACTTGTCCCCGCACATACTCTCTCCGGTGCGGCTACACAAGAGCGAGTATCACTGGCTCTCTGACAGAACGGCCAGCAGGGGGCCAGGGCGTCTGGAGGAGATTTCACTTCTTGCTCTCACCCGCCCCTCTCCATTCACTTAACACAGCGGACGTTCAGTATTGAATGGCTGCTATGTTAAGTGAATGGAGAGGGGCGGGAGAGAGAAATCTCCTCCAGCTGCCCCACTGCGAACCAACGATACCCGCTCCTGTGCAGCAGGACGGGAGCGAGTACATGCCGGGGACGAGTGTTGGGCATCATTTGCCCGACATTTGTTCCCTTGTAAATGGGGCTTAAGTCCTATAGACAGGACGAATTCTTTATCATTGTATAGATTTAACCCATCACCTATTTTTGAATGACAAATGCACACGTTTGCTTGGAATAGATTTATTATGAAGCTTGAAACTCACCACTCCGGCATAATGGACAAGCTCGAAATGAGGCTCATATCTGCGCTTCTTATCTACTTTTGGCTTCTGGAAATTGGGAGATTTTCCTAAATGGTTATCATAAAGCTTTGCTTTGAAGGACATGTCTGATGCTTTAGGAAACATGCATTCTTCTTCCAAGATGGAAAGGATGCCTAGAGGCTGAAAACAAAAATCACACATTAATATGTATGCTGATATCACACATAAAAAGTATTTCACTATCTCTCCTACAATTATTAATATACACTATTTCACCAAAAGAAAATGAACACACGTGCAACTAAAGTAGTATTAATTTATATAGGTAATACTTAGTGGGGCCTACTTTGGCCCTAATGACATCGTATACATCTGTGACATACTTTCTACTAATGTCTGATACACTTCAGCTGTTATTTCCTTCCATTCATCCTGCAAACTTCTGCTGAGTTCTCTCAAAGAAGAAGGAAGCTGTTCATATTTCCTAACCCAGTATTCCAGTTCCTCCCAAACATGTTCATTGGGGTTCAGGTCAGGACTCTATGCAGGCAAGTTTAATCATGGAACACCCCTATCTTCAAACCAAAGTAAAACAGTGTTGAATTTGTGACAAGGCACGTTATCTTGTTAAAAGTGTTTCTGACTATTCCCAGAGTATTACCACGTTGTCAGCAGCACACTATTGTCTAGAATGTCAAGTTCTACAGCTGTAGTCATGGCTCTACAACCAATGGAGAGAGACCATGCCATGTAAAACATGCCCAGAATATAACGGAAGACTTGCTGTACTTAGCAGAACACACTCAGGCAAAAGACGTCCCTCAAGCATCCTCCACACCAGGTACATCCATCCGATTTGAACATGGAGTAGCTTGATTCGTCACTCCATTGCTCAACTATCCAATAAGAATACTCCTTGTACCATGAAGTCCAATGCATTGCACTTCATGGTGCACAGCTTGTGTGCAGCGGCATAACCCATATATCCACTAGTGTGCAGTTCCCGTCACAAACTATAGATGACACCTCCAGGGGTCAGCATGCTTCAGAACACGTGACATGCTAATAAGACACAATCGATTTTACTGATAGGGCTGCGCAAATACTTTTGATGGCAAAGTGTTTTACTGTTTATTTCAGATTTACTACATTCAGATATACATCGCATTGACCTGTGTAATAAGAATGGCAAAATTATTACCGAAGCCAGCAGTGCATGACCCTTCTGATCTAGAATGCTGTGATGCAGTCAGTCATGGGTGAAGCCATATTAAACATTAGGGCAGTTTGCTAGTTCACTATATTCAATTATAAGTGGCCAGGTAAACCTAGTACGATCTACTAAACAGGGGTCCACCTCGCTGAATAGTACAGTAAATAAATACTCCTCCATTAGAAGTTGTGTATGCTATAGGGTGATTTCAGATGCTTTCCACCATGGCAAAATCTGACAGTGTGCATACGGATTTGAAGCAGATTTGATCCTTTGCATTGCAACAATATCACATCATCTGAACATACCCATATAGAGCTCTTATCCATTTTACCAGGAGCTTTCTCAATATCCTAAAATATCAGCAGCATTAAAGAAATATAGGCAATTACTAATCATACATCATATATAGTAATACCTTTTCTATAAGGTCAATGCAAGCCTGTAAGTCAAGTCCAAAATCAATGAAGACCCATTCAATTCCTTCCTTCTTGTACTCTTCCTGCTCCAGGACAAACATGTGGTGATTGAAAAACTGTTGCAGTTTCTCATTGGTAAAGTTGATGCAGAGCTGCTCCAAGCTGTTATACTGAAGGGGATAATACAGATAAATATAAGTACAATACTTGTGTATGGCAGTCGTACTGAGCTACAGTTGCACATAACTTAAGGCTGCTTTCACACCGTGTTTTGCAGTGACTGTGTGTGGTATGCGCCAAGAAAGCTCCCATTGCACAGATGCCAGACAGATCTATAGACCCCCAAATAAAGCAACTTTAAAACCGGACTAAAATTACCTATTATGCCCGACCTGGCTATATAGCTGAGTCCTTAAGGAATGAATATATACATATTGAGTATAAATGCGGAGAACACAAAAATGTATAAGGAAACACAAAATGGGGAATACGGGGGAAGCTGCCACTACCTATCAGCAGAGAGCTCACCCTGATGAGGGTGACCCTGACTTTCCCTAGATGATAACAGGAACAGTGGCAAGGGAAAAGGTCACTCAATAAATATTGAACCAGCAAAGTACAGGGAACAAGAGGTCAAACATCCCCGATGAATTAAAGAGAATCCAGCAGACTTTTATTGAAATGCAGGTCAGGACAAGTAGCTGCCAACAGGACCAGAAATGTCTTTAGACGAAGAGTATAATCAGCTTCCTCTGTGAGGAGGAGCTGGAATAAATCTACACAAATTAAAGACTGATTGGGCATCTGGAACGCCACCTCCCCGCCAATCAATTAGTCCATACACCAGAGAAGTGTCCTCGTCAGTGTCCAATGATGAAGTGACTGAGCATGTGCAAGCATGAGGGTCACGTGGAACAAGGCTGACACCGTGATGTCATTATTTGTCAGTGAGCCATGACACTACCCTATAGCTCCTAAACAGACCTATGTCTCTTCAACCATTCTCCCTCCCAACTCTCTTCTATCTGTTTTTCCATGTATAGCTGCCTGGACACTATTTGAATTGACTTTTTTTTATTAACTAACTAGGGCTCATTTTTTGAGTAGGGCTTATATTTCAAGCATCCACATAAATTCTGAAAAATCATACTAGGTATTTCTTGCTAATCTACCTTATGTAACTCAGCATAGGAGCTGTAGACACAAATGGATAGAGGCAACTAGAAAAGATAATTTTGACTCTGACAACTATGACTTTCCTCTAGAGCTCAACCCACTTGCTTTTTGCTAAGCCCTCTCCATAGGGAATATGTATATGGATGTATGGTGATGCATTAATTATGTTTTTTTCTATTCTGGAAACATCTAATACCACTTTTTGAAACCATACTTGTATGTTTTGTATTAAGATTATTTTTCGGTACCTCTCAACCCTTTGCCTGCTTATATCTAGTTTTATCTGCAACCAATTACCTCAAATATCTCAAAGCCAGCAATGTCCAGCACTCCTATGAAGAACTGTCTGGCTAGTTTGGTGTCCAATGTCCTGTTAATTCGACTAACAAGCCACTTAAACATTCTATCATAAGTAGCTTTTGCGAGGGCACCAACAGCAAAGATCACCTGTAAATAAATAAAAACACATTAAAATAGTGTAGAAAATGTTAAAATTATAGAAAATCTATTGGGTTAACCATCATACATATTGCATGTCAGTGACAGGAGTGTAACTATTTTGGGTGCAGATGATGCTTTTGCAACCAGGCCCCTGGAGCCTTAAGGCACCATTAAGGTTTCTCTTCCCTATATAAGGAGACCGGTTATATAATTGAAGCGTTATAGTTGGGGGCCCTGTTACAGATTTTGCATTGGGGCCCAGCAGCTTCGAGTTACGCCTCTGGTCAGATAAAAATACACAGATGTATCAATGCATTTAAACCAGTTTGCATGGCCAAATGCCATAATTCTGAAGTCTGCATGCCAATCGCTGCCACATGCAAAGCTTAGAAATAGTCAGGGCTTCACAGATGCACTTTGACAATTTTCTGCAACTTTTTGAATGCAACCTGCATGAGCCATGTTAAGAAAAATGGCACAGACTACAACATCAGTTAGTATGCAAGTGTCACTTAAGTCTCCCAATGTAGTGTAAAAGTTGGCCAAGATAATTTGCTGATGATACAGAATTATAATGTTACTGCTTTGAAATACTATCTTGATCGAGGTTTGTCTAGCCATTTGCTACCATGGACTTACAGGACATTAGGTTACATTTATATATAATTTCTATAAGGTCAGGTTCCCATTGCAGTCACTGATTTTCCATTGTTTAGCTCCGTCCACGGAGCCGAACAATAGGAAAACCTGAAGTCCCAAATTTAGCATATGCCTAACCCGGACAGATACTAACTTCTGATTACTAGCTTTTGATACTAGCTTCTGACATACAGGGAGAAATTTTAAACAAAATAGCATAGCTATTTCGCATGGAATTTCATGGCAAATCTGGGTTGGAGGCTCTGAAAGGAACCTCCAATACAGCACTAAGAGGCATATGCCTCACTGAATTTTTTTTTTTTTTGCTTTCTTCTGAATCAACACAGTAAGATTGTAGGTTGGATTTGAAGGACCTGTGCCTATATGTTATAAACAACAATTTAGAAATACTTACTTGTTCCACATTCTGACCTTTGGTCACATATTCATTGCCAACTTTCACTCGAGGGTGGAGCAAACCTTTAATGAGATCAGCTGAACTGATTCCCATCAGATAGGCTGCCTTGTCAGCACCTGTATAAGTGAAATGATGCACAACAATCAGGAATTTGAAAATTCTACCATATGTAGTCCACTAACTTCAAGAATAAGCCCGATAGCTTAACAGGGTTTTCCGGTCAAACACTATTGATGACTTATGATCAGGATAGGTAATCAATAATTAACCGTTGGGTACCCCCACCGCTTGGGATCCCTGGTAATCAGTGCAGCAAGGTCAGATCCAGAAACATCATAGAGGGCTTCACTCCCAATGAAATCAACGGGAGCTGAAGCCTCCTATTACATTTTCGGCCCCAACACCAGGATTGTATGTGGTAGTGTAATAGGAGACAGTGCTCCCTTTGATTTCAATGGAAGTAAAGCGCCCTAAGACGCTTGCTTCCTCCTTCAACCCCAATGATAATGTCTGGCCCCACTGACAGTGAGACAGGCAATCAGCTGATTACTGGTGATCCTGATCAGTGGGTGATTAACTATTGATGACAGATCCAGAGGATGACCCTTCAGTAGTTTCCCCCCCCCCCCCCCCAAAAAAAAAAAGCTTTAACAGCAAGTTATAAAATAGAGAATTATTTTATTATGTTTTGTTAAGGTTTATACATCAGGATTATTCTCTGATATATGCTATTGCACAGCTATTCAGTGCCATATGTACGTCATTGGCAAGGTAGAAGAAAAAGTATACTGAAAGGTATGTTTTTTGAGATGAGCCATTGTTCATAAAAGCGCAGTCTACTGCTCTTTCCTATACAGTAAAAAAAAAAAAGGTATGCCGTTAGCTGACATATACTACCCAATGGAGGCCAAAGGGACTCTCTTTTAGCCTCCAACAGGTGAATGCAGGCCTATGGCAATATTCAGTATGTGCACTTGGCTTTAATTCCAAGCTTTTGTGCTTCATTCAGTGAAACCTGACCCCGATATTACAGGCTGTATTTGGTAAAAGTATGTACATAACATAAAACACCTTCTCAGACTTTCAGCTTAGCGTCTATGCGAGAAAATTGAAAAAATATGGTGTTTCACTGAAAACACAGCGCTCTCCATTGTGTGCAAGGGACTTTTATGATAGAAGCAGACAAGGTACCCACTTTCAGTGCCATCGGCCTCTGCTTGCTCCTCTCTCTGCTTTTGCTTGAACTTCATGTTCCCAAAATGCATGACAGCACCAACTATTTTATAGCTGCCTGTCTTCTCCTCCTGACTGAAGCCTAAAATATCCATGGCGTGCTGTATGAGAAAGCACAAGCAAACAAAACACATTAAATACTTTGTACTAGAGATGAGCGAGCATATTCGGTAAGGCGATATACTTGAGAGAGCATCGCCTTTTTCGAGTACCTGCTGGCTTGTCCCTAAAGATTCGCAGGGGCTGCAAGGGTCGGGGGTGGCGCGGGCAGCCTAGGGGGAGCGAGGAGGAGAGTGAGAGAGATCCCTCTCTCTCCCTCCCGATCCTCTCTGCAACCCCCCACTCACCCCCGCGCCCGTCCCCCCCCCCGAATCTATAGGACGAGCCAGCAGGTACTCGAAAAAAGCTATGCTCTCTCTCGAGTATATCGCCTTACCGAGTATGCTCACTCATCTCTACTTTGCACATATTGAGAAAAATACTAGTTAGGAATAATAATAATAATAATAATAATCTTTATTTGTATAGCACCAACTTATTCCGCAGCGCTTAATAACCAGTGGAGTGAGAACATTTATAGTTTTTTAAATCTTTATAAAACTTGTGATGTCACTTGTCGCACTGTAAGCGGAATTGATATGCAGCACCAAAGAAAATGGCTGCCTCCACTGTTTATCGTTATATAAGGAAACAAGGTTGCATCACAAAAGTTGTCCAAAGAATGAATAAAAGGATCTCATTAATGTCCAATGTCCCTCCCTGGTACAATTTCTAAGAAAATACAATTGATGCAAAACATTGCCACCAAATGCCACTATAAGTTTAAAAGGAATCTGTCACATTGAACATGCAGTCTGATTTATTATAGAGAAGGAAAGGCTCAGCAGATTGATATATAGTTCTGTGGGGAAAGAGTCAGTATAACTTGTTACTAATTCATTTTTATAACTACTTACTCTGGTCTTAGGAGTCCAGTGGGCTGTCAGTGAGTAGCACCACCCACTTGACTCATAAACTCAGAATGAGCAGGGACTAGCATGAAGTAAATACAGATTACACTGGATATTTTCACACAAAACTAAATATCAATCTGCTCAGTTTCTTTTGCTCTATAACAGATCAGACTTCATGTTCAATGTAACCGGTTCCCTTTAAATAATGTTCATTTTGGTCAATTATTGAACCATGTCCAAACGATAGGGACCTTGCATCAATACACACATGTTTAGCTGTAATAATTTGCTTGAAAAGCTGCCTAAATTATCTACAACATGAACTTGAAGAAACGTAGACAATAACATTCACAAAATAAAGTCCAAAGTGTGAATTATTGGTGCAGCAACCTGCTACAATCCCAATTTTTATGAGATGTATGTCTGCGATATGTATCTTGTTGCTAAGCCAATAAACCACAAAGTAGACTTTATTTAATGGAAGTCGTCACCTTCATTTCTTCCAGCTAAGCTTATAATTTTTGTACATAGGAATTATTCATTTCACATACATCAGTGGCCATGAGTTCTTCTCCATCATCCAGGTTGTCCACAGTTGTTACGCCTTGTAAGCAGAAGTGGTAATCGTAGGGGTTGGTGGAGAGCAACAGCATGTCTATTAAAATGCAAAACAAAATCATTAAGATCAGAACATATACAGTGGATTAGAACATTTATATGTAAGGATGGAAACCTTGAAACATTTTAGATATAATTGCACTGTAGTGGTTAGTTGTCACAGAGACATTTTTTCACATGGTGGTTGCACTCTAGTGTATACAGATATAAACACGTAGAACACATTTTTCTTTTTGTTACCTTGAAGCTCTGGCTTCTTCCCAGACAGAATCTGATAATAAATATGGTAACTTCTCTCTCCAGGCTGCTGGAAAATCACTCTTGATTTTTCCAAGAGATCTTACAAGACAAAGACACAAAAAGAAATAAAAATTCTCAAAAAATCTGGGATGAATGTGAGTTTTATTCTATCTATTCATTCCAATAGTATTTATAAAATCTGCAACATAAGTGTTACTTACTTAGATAACTAGATGACATTGCCGAGAGATCCCAAATGCTGTCTAGTTTGTGTGTGGTTGCTATTTTAGTTTTTTAATTATGCACCAACAACCAACAAGTACCCTCTTCTATATACAATACTTTATCCAATATATCTCTATGAGCAAATGTACTTACAAATATCAATGTCGGCAGAAGCCAACTTTCCAGTAGGTCCAAAATGGATTCGAATAAACTTCCCCTAGGCAAACAAAAGTAATTGTGATGCAGAGATATGCTTAGTACTAGTAATCACTCACACAATAACTAGGTTGGGTATTGTATGAAGTGTGCCACCATATACCAATATAGTACCATTACTACACAATTCAGGAACTGGAAAAGTGCTTTTGCATATGGGCACCTGGATCTGAATCCATCGTATACTTGAATAACAGTAGATACAGTCAATAAGCAATTCAGTTCAAGAAACTGTGTTCAAAATATATCACAAATACTAGTCACTTACAAAGCGGGAGGAATTGTCATTTCTTAGGGTCTTGGCGTTGCCAAAGGACTCCATTGCTGGGTTAGCTTCTATGATTTGGTCTTCAAGAGTACCCTAAAGAAGAACAGAACATTGATAATAAATTTACAGATCTATCTATGGGTAGGCCTATCTCTCCATGCAACTAATGAGTCTGACACAGTAAATGGTTACAAGTGAGGCAAACAGCCAAGCCCGATTGACCTCCCCTATCTTTTATCTGTCCAAAATGGGGCCTACCCACTTTCTACACCTTTACTGCAAGACCTACTCTTAGCCAGCCTCCTTGCTTGACCCTCTGCTCCTCCACAAAAGGTTGTAAACTACAAACTCCCACCCCCTGAGCTGGCTTCTTGAGCCATCTTGGCTCCCTGCCTGAGTGTGTGAGGGTCATTTCTCCAACCGACTTCTTCCTAATGTTTCCCTCTCTCAGGCGCCCACACTGGTTGACCCTTATGGCTCCTCGTTGCTAGTTCTCTCCACCTTCTCACCTCATCGATGTCTCTTTAATCGTAGATAACCCATTTGGGTTAGAAACACATGCAATTGAGGCACAGTTTTTCATGTTATTTGGTTCCAGCCTTAAGCATGCATCTTAAGACTTGAGTGCCTTCACTTTCCTTTTTTTAATGGGGTTGTATTAGTTTTAAAAAATGTGGCTGCTTTATTTCCATAAACAGTATATCTCTCTTTTCCCCTGAAATAATAAGACCTATTAAAAGCTAAAAAAAGGATGTATAAACCTATAAACTACCTTAAAGGGCTTATCCCAGAATCATGATTCAAACCTATCCTATCTAGGTGATAAAACACTGATTCGAGTATCACTTTTATCACTATCACTGCAGAGACCCCCACTGATCCAGAGAAAAGGGTCCCATGTCCCCTTCACCACATGTCCTCCGCCAACTCTGCCATAAGGAGGAGCTTAAATGGAGCTGCAGTTGGGGGTCTCAGCAGTGAAATCCCATTGATAGGTGATAAAACAGGATTCTGGCATAACCCTCTTTAATAGTCTCAATGTAAGTTATGCATTAATTAATAAAAATGGTGTTAGGTGCAGAGTAGAGATGAGCGAGTATACTCGCTAAAGGCAATTGCTCGAGCGAGCATTGCCTTTAGCGAGTATCTCCCCAGCTCGAGACTGAAGGTTCGGGTGCCGGCAGCGGGGAAGCGGTGAGTGGCGGCAATCAGCAGGAGGGAGCCGGGGGGAAGAGAGGGAGAGAGAGAGATCTCCCCTCCGTTCCGCCCCGCTCTCCCCCGCAGCTCCGTGCCCGCCGCCGGCACCCGAACCTGCAGTCTCGAGCGGGGGAGATACTCGCTTAAGGCAATGCTCACTCGAGCAATTGCCTTTAGCGAGTATACTCGCTCATCTATAGTGCAGAGCATACTTAAAATACATTTAACACTTACCCCAGTTTTGGTGGCAGGTGCTTGCTGAAAACAAAGAGTGCAAATATAATGAACGTAAAGGAAATGTAACAGGAATGGTTAACTGATTTTTAAAGATAACTCCAAACTGCATAAAGCTGTCATTTAATAAAATAATGAAGAGCCAAAATGTTATAGTAAAGCAATTTATAAAGCTGCCACGAATGGGAAATGATAACATCGATGATTGACACAACACTAAAGATAAGAAGTAAAAGAATAAAGCAAAAAACATTGCGAAAAAGCGAAGAAGAAAATCAAAATGGGTTAAAAGAACAAAGCCAAAAAAAAACTGTAAAGTGTAAAGCAAATGCCAAAAAGTTCAATCTGCTAAAAAAAAAATCAAAATAGTAAAATTCAATGTTTAAATCGAAATTGATTAAAATATGAGTGAAAACAGTTAATCCCGACAGACTGAGGGAATGACAAAAAAATGGAAGAAATTGGGATTTGCAAAAAAGTAGCAATTAAAAAATAAGAAAGCAATTACAGAAAGAATGTTTAAAGTATTATTTAGTGGTTTGGGAAATAAAGAAGGCAAGGATTAAAAGAAGAATAAAGAAAGAGATTAATGGCCTTAGACTTTATTCACTGTCTGGTACTCTATAAACGATTAACAGGTAAACTCTTATCTCTATAATTATGGGTCTAAATAACTGCTCCTGCTTTATCATTTTGGCTATTAATACTAGAACTGGGGCGACAGAACCACCTAAACGCCTATCTATAATACTGACACCAGCACTGCTAATAATGTCCTTAAAATTAGCCATGTAATCAGCAGTCACAAACAACTCTCAGAAACACTGGATTTACCAAAGCAAGGAATTTTGAAGGCTATGTTCACACATTCAGACACCTTAAAGTGACCATACATTTTCAAGAGCTGTTGGCGAACACTTGTTCGGCTGAGAACTATTTCTCCTGACTTCTCCATATGCATGAACGCTCAGTTCAGCTGTTCATGTCTTTTCAATAGCAAAATGGAGAAATCCACTGCTAGACAGGATCAGGTGTTAAAATTCAACGTGCCTGATGCTTCTTTCTCCTGACATCAAGTGACATCTGCTGCCATCGAAAGTGGGCAGTTCACATGGTATTTGTCTAATGTGTATGGGAGCTTTAATTAAATCCTGACAGAATCCGACCACTTTCCCCAAGTAATGCAAATAAATAGGGTATTTTATATCCCATTTACATGGAATGGATAAAATCAATGTGGAATGATGAAGCAAATTTTAAGTTTCAGCTCCAGATAGTTTGAAAAATTTACTTTGGGTGCTTAAGCCAATGATCATCGTTCCCACTCGAGTGATAATTGCTTACTGAATGGAGGCAGAGTGCGCCTGAGATCTCTTCCGGCTACCCACTTCTATTCAGAGTAAACAGGCAGTTGGTCATAGATCAATGACTGCCTGTTTTCACGGGCCAACAGTCCCTTGGTTTTCAGCTCACCTAAAAACCAAGTGACTCCAACAAGTGAGTCATTGTCACTCAATTGCCCTGTCTGGTGTTCTGTTTACACAGGACAACGGTCACCTGTAATCGCCCTTTTTTAGCAATTACTTAAGTAACTGTTGGCGCATGTAAAAGTAAACTAAGATAAAATATTTATTCTAGTAGAACACTGAAATCAGTGGATTTACATTTATTAAATGGTTGCCAACCATCCTCCAGAGCTACTCTAGGACATGAATGAACTCTAAGCTAGGGCAAATAGCAGAGGTTCACAAGTAGAGGACCTCCTCTATGGGCTGAGCGTGTACTCAACCACACCTATAACACAGTATAGCCAATTATGTTCTAAGGGGTAATACTGATTCTCACATATGACAGTGTATTATTGGTAGAAATAAAGGTAAATGGATAGACAAGAAGCAAAAAGAAAAAAACAAAAGCAAAAAAGAAAAAAGGAGGAAAAAATGGCAAGGGGAGCTCTGCCAAGAAACTCAATCTTACGCTCTTCTTCCCGATCGTTTCCCCAAGGGCAGCCACAATAGCAAAGTACTGAATTACACGTTTCGTGTTAACAGTTTTGCCTGCACCAGATTCTCCGCTTAGGGCAACAGAAAGATGTGAAGCAATGAATGAAGGCAGAATGATTAGAGGTAAACAGATACAACATTACACTTGGCTTGTTTCAGAAACCAATAGTGGATAGTATATTCTTCTGACCAATAAGAGGAGCTCTTTATTTAAAAAAAACAACTCTCTGATCTTGTACAAGCGAGGAAAAATATCATCAATATAAAGTGTGTAAAGTCAAAATTTGACAAAACACAAAACATAAAAAAAATATATAAGACCAAGGTAACTGATTATAACAAGAAAAACTAAATAAAAACAATAATACTGCCCATTATATTAATATAACATCGATTCATGCTATTGATATTGAAGTATTATTGATTGACATACTATCTCATTTTTCTATACTCTTTCGATTCATTTTCATAGACTTTTATAGGAAAGATATACTTGCAATGCGGCATTTCGTTCAATATCACTATAAGCTGGAATCCTCATCTTTATTTACAGTAAAATTCTTTTCATCTGGCATTAATGGGATCGGGGGTGCCAGATTATCAAAATTTCTGGATAATTGAACTCTCACAGAGAACTAAATAAAATCTACTTAGAGAGTCATGAGGAAGACAGTCAAAATAAAGCCCCCAAATCATTATACACAGTGATTCAAAAGTTCTGAACAAAAAGACATAGAAGTAGAAAACTTTGTAAACACATATTGGTGGGGGAAACTTTTTGGCAATATGATGGTGCCTGTCAGCCATTTTATTGGTAGCCATCTTGGATTAAGCCAAAGAAACTACAGCGGAAATTGGGCCATGCGACACATGATTTAAGGTTAGAATTTCATCAGAAAGTCATAGGTGCAGTCATTTTCACAATACTTGCAACCATTTTTGAGTTATGGATGAGGTCATCTTGAGTTAATGTTGTTATGTTGAATTATGTGCTATGTAAAATATTAATCTCTCTTTTTTTCAGATACCCGAAGATGTCATTAACAATCCAGGGCAGAATTTAGATCATACTGATGGGTCAGTAACAGAAGTTCACAAGAGGTGGGTGAGGCTTTCAATCTAGAACACCCAGAAAGATAGCCAGGAAACTGATTCAGAAGTTCAAGGAAACTGGTAGCATCCAGGACAAACTGAGCCAACTGAAAACTGGTCAAGAACTGGTGTGAATGAATCAACCAACTGTCATAAGGATCCTTTAGCTTGTCATCTTCACACAACTTCTATTGCAGCTACAGTTTGTATGGGTTCTTACGACCGTTGGTTGACACTTGACACCATTCTCCAATCTCTTGGTGCTTTTATTTTGACACTTCGTGAAGACAGCTAACACAGATGTTGACATCTGGGGATCGAAAATGCTGCTCAGACGACCAGTTCTCGATTTCTTCTGGACACTAACAGTTTCTTGGGCTGAATCGAAGATGCCTGCCACCAAGATGGCCGTCCGGAACTACCATAGTGCCAAAAATGTTCCCCACCCATCTAAGTATTCGACCTTTTGTCTTTTCTTTAAAAAAAATAGTATGGGTGGCCTTGACTTTTGATATACCCTGTAAATCTATATTGGTGTTATGATCTATTGAGTATGGGAGCTGCCATATCGACTTCAGTGCTTGCTTTTGTGATGGAGACATTTAAATAGTTCGCTGCATTGAGGTGTCTGGCTTATAATTGTTAATAAACATTTGTATAGTTCTTAGATTCTTTGTGCTTTAATTACTTTTATTATATGGTATGCAAGATCTTATTGCTAGGTGGTGCCCACCTCTCCTTTGTATGCAATAAGTGAAAGGCAAATAATAAATGCCCAGAGTTATTTAATGCTCGGCTATTATTAAAAAAACTATTAATAAATGCAAATATCTATCGAGAGAGATAACCAACTATATTTATATATCTTAATCTGTGTCATATCAATGTAATTTCCCTTGGATGTGTGTGCACTAATACAGCACTGTTTGTGTAGTGTAGGGTTACGGGAACTAACAATGAAGATAAACTTATGCTCCATATCTGCAGCAACCAATTGTTCTGGAGTGATTCATTGCTATGAATAGCCCTTCTGGCATTATAGTCCCAGATAACAAAAGCTACAGACAATGATAGCAGGATTGCTGCAGAAGGAGAACAGCCAGGCATTTTAATACCAGATCTCTGGTTTACCTAATTAGGCAATGGTGTCATCCAGTGAAGTGATGGGCTCTTATGCTTCTTAATTTAGAATTTTGATGCCTGTTATATATGTACGATTTGTATTCACATAGCTATCCGGTTCTATTGTCTGAATGGTACTGTAAACTGGGCTGTCAAAAATAATATAAAGGGTATCACTATTTTGTGGCTTCACGTTGACTATTTTGTGGCTTAAACCAGAAGTCTTCATAGTCCATAATGCAGTGGGATTTAATGGAATACAATACTATCTCACAAGTTTCCATATTCAGAGTGATCATACCTATTCTGGGACATTAAATTACTGAATGACTGGATGTTTGAGATTTTACAAAAGAAATTACGTAGCCGGTAGATGACCGGATCTGTGCTATTGTCAATGTACGTGTTAGGGGAATAAAGTAAGAAATGGGTCATACAGCAGATTTCCAAAACTGCAAACTGAAGGAAAGCAGGCGAAAGTAGGGAATTGTGATGTCACTGACCCACTTTGTAAAGACACAATGGGACAGATTGGCAATGGAAAACTGCACCCGAAAACTGGCGTACATTCTGTGGACCAGATTTATTGTGTTGTAGTCTGTTTTTGCACAAGATGGTTTTCAAAAGCGTCTAGAAAAGGGGGCAGGGCTGTCCTAAAATGTGCGGAATTTATTAAAGTTGTGTGCTACAAATGTAGTGCAAAATACTGGCCTAAAGTAAGCCAACTAAACTGCAACATAAGTGTCTAACATATCTATTAAGATTTGCCAAATCGACATTCCTCTGCTTGTACTGGATGGGATACGGAGCAGAGGTTGACAAGCCAGAGGGAAATGGTTTCAGTCGCATGATGATGTGACACCTGAGGGCATGTTCAGTACTGTGACGTGAGGCACTAACTCTCATTGCCAATGATAACCAATCATCCTGTGACCACACCATGGTCACGTGAATAGCGGGAAGCGATGGACTAATGCATCTATATCTTGGTCAGCTTTACATAGTCAGTGCAATCGTTCCGTTACAAATCACAGAAAATAGCTTTTAACCCCAAAAATCTTTAAATTGTGTTTATGTTAGACAGTATTAATAAATCTCCCCCATTATGTCATGTGTGAATCTAAAATTCCAGATAGTGACATCCAGGGTTGCCAAACTAATTTTTTGGTTTTCTTGGACGAGTTATCCACAAATCAGACAGACAGCATTTTGTAGGGACACATTAGAAAACCATACTGAATGATAAAGTGCTACATGCCTAGAGGTCAGATATTGATATGAACCCTACTGAACACAGTTGATAATATGAAATACTTAGTGGTCAGTATTCAGGAAATGCATATTTATACTTACGTGATCAGCATGGATTGGTTTTCACGATCTAAAAATAAGCAAATAATACAATAATCAGAAAAAGTTCAATTCATGTAAAACAATTACCTGACTTTTAACACAAGTTGTGCTTTCTCTGCTACTTTTTACTGATATTTTTATAAAGTGATGTGGTATATATTCTGTGTTCCTTTACAGAGGATTGTAAAAGTTATTAGAATATTCATTTTCAGGTTCTAGGAGTTTTCGACATTACACTCAGCTGTCAATTTATGGGGTAATTTCATGTATCCGAGTAGCGACCTTTCACACTTGTGACATTTTTCTGCAAGACTCACCTAAAAATGCAGACAATTCTACACCATAATCTGTATGTATAAATGCAGGTTAAGCAGATTACGCTCCGTGTCGAAGTGCATTTTAGGTGTGTGCACCTGTGAAAGGCCCCATGGGGAGCCTATTTTAACACATTTCTCTATTCAATCAGACAATACATGACAGTGTGTGACAATAACTGTACGCTGCGAATGGTAATGGAATCGTAGCAACATGGTTTCAATTTCACCATGACTGTGTGTCATCTCCCAAATTGCTCCAGCTGGTAAGGACAAGAATTTGGGTAATAGATATATATGTTAATAAAATGCTGATTTATATAATTTTCTAATATAAAAAATTTCAAGAAGCTCAAAAGGTGAAGCTTCCCTGAAAGGAATTAACATTTGCAAAATGCATAACCAATGTCATATTTCCTATAGATAAGAAAAGATCAAAAACATCAATGCTGCCCCTATTGTCTGTCTTTTTTCTTATTTGGCTTGTAAATGTTTCCTATATCTGCCCAGAAGGGGGTAAAATAGTTTTTGGATACTCACCTCGCACCATGTCGTGGTATGCGTTATCAGCAATGGAGTAAATATGTGGTGGAGCCTCCGATCGTCTCTTGCCTTTGTAAGCAGCTACAACAGTGGCTGTGTAGACAGGAAGCCATTTGTATGGATTCACAGTTACACAGAAGAGCCCGGAGTAGGTCTGAGAAGAGAAAGAGAAAAAAAAATCCTTAAACTATGCAACAGCTGTGCTCATAAACTACAAAGTGCCCACAGATCACTTCCAAGAACCTCAATAGTTCTTTCCATGGTTAATTAAATTAAATATCTACCATGTTAGGATATCATCTGTCAGAAAACAGGTTGAAACAAGCATTCTTTTTTTACACATTGCCAAATAAAGACTCTGGAATATCAATACAGTTCGTTATGACTGTTCCACGTTAACTGGAATTGGTATTTTTTTTAGGATACATTACCCCTATTATTTTTTATTACGCTATGTGCTGTCAAAGAGATTTTCCACTACCAGCCCCTGTTGTCATGTCTCTCAGTATTTGATCACAGCCAATCAGCTACTGTTGCTTATATAGCATTTTATAGCACATATGAACATTATACTAAATCTACTGCTGATAGAAACTAAAGTTATCGAAACGACAGGTAATCATTCATTAGTTTATGCTCATAACCTTTAAACTGGACACACTTAAAGGGATTTCAGACACCACTTTTCTAAATGACATTGTTGGACTTGCAAGGTTGTAGTTTTGGGCAATGCCAGATGTTAAAGTGACAAAATGCGGATTGATCTCTGTTGTGATCTGTGGCCTAGTGTAGGTTTCATTAATGAGTTGCAGATCTGTTGTTTATCATGTTTTTAACTTCAGCATCCAATAATGACTGAAAAAATCCAACACAACAGATACATGTCATCATATAAAAAAAAAAAAAAAAACTAAAAGTTGGCAGTTCAAACAATTAAATCAAATGTAAAAAGGTGCACACAAGCCATGTCTGCAACACATACAGAAACATGTGTCTCGACACTCATACCTGTCCAATGAGGTTCACCTGGATGTGACGGATGGGCCCACATGCTTTGATCAAAATATGAGCTAAGAACCCAGCATTTTTATGCTGTTAGTATAAATAACAGCTGTGCAATTTTATTCAGATATTAAATGTGTACGAATGTTGAGGAAAAGTGTTTCATTTACTGCATCCATGGCTTATGTGCACTTTCACATTCAATTTATTTGTTTGAAGTGCCCGCTTTTGTATTTTTGTATGCATTGCATTGGTAGGGGAATGGCTGCCCTCACTTTTGTTTTGCACTCCATCCACCCATCTTTCCCATTGGAGACTTTTGGCCTAAGAGAGGTGTTTTTTTTTATAGTTAGGCACCTATCCAATAAGGTTTTCCTGGACGTGGCAGCTGGGCCCACATGTTTTGATCAAAATATGTGCTAAGAACCTTGCATTTTTATGCAGTTAGTATAAACGACTGTTGTGCAATATTATTCTGATGTTAAATATGTATGAGTGCTGAGGCACATGTTTCTGTTGCTAGATACATATCATCAGTTGGCATCTGATAGGCTTGTTCAGGTTGCAAGAAGGTGCCAATGGTTGGCAGAAAATAATGTAAATTGGCCTATTTAGCAATAGAATCTCTAGTGTGTGGCCACTTTTAGTTAATTTACTACATAGATTATGTCTATCTTATGCAAATGGCATGCACTTGCAAGAAACTTTATATTGGAAAAAGATGTTTCGGCTCTCTTACGTAGATCATCCAGTTGGCATAGCGACGTCTCATATTGGAAAGGACGGATGCCTCATTGAGGTGAGTTAACATTGCCATGTCTTCAATCATGTCAAATTTTGGAGGGTTCATCTGCTGAATGTCATCTTCCTTCACAGTTAAAGTCTGAAAGGAGACAAGTATAAAACAAATTTACAATTAATTTAGTGTACAGCAGGGATTAAAATTAGACTTCTCAAGACTCTTACAATAATATATACCATGTAATACATGTGATTAAATTCTTTTAGTCCTACTTCTTAGTCAGAAACACTATTAATGGTGGTTTCACATGGGCGGAATTCGCCCACAAGACACACCACAACTAGCAGTAAGTTCCAGACCAAAATTTGCAGGGCCGATCTTGCTGGCGTACAATGTTGCAGCGGCAGCTTAAGTTGTGTCTTGTGTTGCATCCTGGCAGAATAATGCTGCACATGTGAAAACACCTAAACATATTCTTATAGATTAACATAAACTTGTCAAATGGACATAGCTGAATTAAAAAAAACATATATTGTTATAGTTATAGTGCTATATAGAAAGGGGAAGAATCTAGTGAAGGGCTGGAGAAATTCAAATTGACCTTGTTTTCCTGCCTTACCAACAATTATATGAACAAAAACTCAAATTGTGCCACCATGGTAGATAAATAAACTTACCTTAAAGTTTAGGGGGTCACCCACTGGGTGTGTGGCATTCAGATGATGCCACACAGTAAGCCAGGTGCTCCAATAATATAGCCAAGACAGATGACAGTGGTTTCTGTGGGTCAATTAAACCCACGAATGCTGTATGTATGGGCTGTCTTTCTCTAACCCACAAACATTTGGGGACCGTATTACAATAACATATAAAACAAATATATTGATTGATACCTATGGCTATATATCTGGATTAAGATTGATGGCTCACAATGCCTTTCTTCTTTGTAGGTGGTGATTGGTACCTTAGGGGCCCTTACCTTCTCACATGTGAGCATACACTTTTATCTCATTATCTATTTGGATCTTCCTGGATGCTCTACTGTCTTCTTTTTCTTTCATATATTTTCCTGCCTTACCATCACCCAATTAGAGTGCTGTTAATGGCACTCTAATGCACTTAAAGGGGTTTTCCAAGACTAGCAAATTGATGGCCCATCTTTAGAATATGCTATCAATTTTAAGATTAGTCGGGGTTCAACTTTCAGCAAGTGAATGGCACTGAGTGCAATACCAGGTGCAGCCAGTACTGAAAGTACAGAGCTGTGCCATGTAAACAATGTAGGAGATGAAGTATATTGTGGAGTGTCACAGACCCTTGAATCAGCTTAGCCCTGGAGGGTTACAAGAGTCAGACCTCCATCAATCATGAATTGATTTCCTATCCTAAAGACAGGCCAGATTCTAGTCCCTTATAATGTAGTCACAAGTTGTCATCGTTGCACTAAATTTGGAATCAAACAGATTTGGACAAATTTACATTAGGCGGAATTGTCCACTTTGACCATTCCACTTATTTTTGCTCCAATTTTTCTGTCACCCATCATTCGAAAGCAAGTGCCGAATGCATGGAACTAGGCAAACCAACTGGAATCAAAAAGGGAATGTGTTATATCAGCTGCAGACAAAATAAGACATGAGGTTCACTGAATTCTTCATAAGAGCATAGGGACTTTTTCAATGCTAGAAAAACTATGTTGAAATATGACAAAGTTTTGAAGAATGGCAGAAGCTTCATGCAAAAAAGTAATTTTCCAGACAAGTCAAGTTAAATCTAAATAGCTATGTGGTATAAAAGAATAGATAAAGCATACCCGCTTGTCTTTGGTTTCCACTGTGACTTTGCCACCAGAGGACTCTTTTATTTCAACTTCAATGTAGGCTTCCTTTTCATCTGGAATCCATGCCTTCTTCTTACCTATAGCATGAAAAGGAAATGTAGAAGTTCATATTGTTTAAGAATTACAAAGACACCATTATTATTATCAGTAACAGCCATTTGGATGCTTGTCATTAATTAGAAACCATCAGTATGAGACGTTTGTCTCCTTTCCATGGTCTCCACATCTATGAAAATACATTTATTTGTACAGAAAGATAGCACTGTCCGGTCAATCACATGTGGGCACCAAAAGGACAGGAGACAAAAGTATAACTCCATGTTCTGTACTCCCTATAACCACTATAACATAGTTCTGTAAACTACTACATTGGGCATAAATGTAGATTACACAAATCATATGCATTTACCATCAAAGGGGATCGTCTGTAGCTTCATGAGTTCATCGTCACTTTTCCGCAAATAGTCTGCGGCCTCCCCAAACTCGGACATATCCCGGAGCGATGTCATGATGGACTAAGACTGAGGCAAGAAAGGCAGCAGAAACAGGAATATCAGGGATGCTCCTCACCCCTAGAAAAAGAAGAAAAAAATGTGAACAAGTCCTACCACTGCTAAATCTCCAAAAGGTAAATTCTTGTTGTATGTCTTTCTCACTAAGGGCTCTTACCCATTTTTTTTTTTAACGCTGCGATATCGCTGCATTTTTTTTTAACATGATTGTCAATGGGACTTTATAATGTTAACGCATTGCACAAAAATCGCAAAGCACAAACTTGCGAAGCGGTTATAACATTAGAAAGTCCCATTAACAATCGGGGTAAAGAAAACGCAGCGATATGGCAGCGTTAAAAAAAAAATGCAAGTGGGTAGGAGCCCATAGGCTGCGAGATTTCTGCTGGGAAAGCGCTGCTTCAAAACCCGCGGCACTTAGCCGCAGGTTTTGGAGCGGCTTGGCCGCATGCTTTTCCGTTGCGGATGGCTCTCCCATAGAGGAGAGTGCTGCCGTAATGGAAAAAAAAATTGACATGCTGCGGCCGGGAAATCCGCGCCGCAGCGCTGGCTTTGCTGCAAAGGATGGGCCAACCCATGTGGACAAGATTTTTGACAAATCTCGTCCACATGGCAGGCTAACACCGGGATTAGCGGCCGCAGGCGGTTTAGCCATAGCAGAATTCCGGCCGGAATTTTCACGGCATATCCGCCCTGTGTGAACCCAGCCTTAGTCTCATTTCTTTAAGCAAGTCATTTAGAAAAGAATGCATAAAAACTGTTCTCTTATTGGTACAAAAGCAACTAGTGGTATTCAATCTGAAAATAACATTTGTGGGGGGGTCAGTAAGCTACATACTCCCCCCACTTCAATGAATGAAGAGGTCATGTTATTTGGTAAAGCACTGCAACACCTTTGGCAACTGTCAAGAGATTTACTTAAAAGGGGTTGTCCATTTGTAAGCTATTAAGGTTTAGTCTTAGAAAAAGCTATTAAAAGCAGATCAGCAGTTAGATTGCTACCTGGGACCCCCCCACTGATCATCTGTTTACCAGGAGCTGGTGTGCTCCTACACTGAGTTGATTTCTGCAGGAAGCAGACAGCTCCGTTCCTACTATAGTGGTCAGGCGAGGTATAGCAGGCTGTGTCTCCCATTAACTTCAATGATAACTTAGCCTGCAATACCAAGCCTGGCCACTGCAGTTGGAACAGAGCTGTCTGCTTCCTGCAGAAATCAGTTTAGTGCACAACGAATGACTGATCTGAAGGCGGGATCCTGGCCATCAGAAACCTGCTGATTTACTACTGATGGCCTATCCAACAAACATGCCACCAATAGCTTACAACTTGACAACCCCTTTAAAGAACAATTCCACTAACAAGATATAAATAGCTACATACATTATTAAAAAATTACATGTTTCTCTGGAAGCAACCTTTAATTAAATTTAAATCCATTCCGACATAAGAGCATTAGTGAGGTTAGGCAAATAGGAAGATGGAATCATTAAACTACACGTCCACCTATTAAAAGGTAGCATTCCAGCAAGTTAATGTCTGACCTTTTAACCGGTCTTTTAACAATGACTGGAAATATAAGCCAAAACCAGAGTTTTCTCCAGAATTAAAAGATACCCATATTTCAGGCTGCAGATGCATTGTTCCAGCTTTTCATTTGCATGAATTTCCCAGAGGGGCATGCATGGCCTTATAAGTCTTCTCACACTTACTAGCTGCTCTCCCTAAGGAAAAACTTTAGTCTGTCTGACCCAAGTCATAGACCTCTTCTTACCCAGCTAGCAACCCACTGAGAAGGGGCAAAAACTCTGAAACAATTTGCCTGTGCATGGTTATCTTTTCCTCCTGGAGAAGATTCTGGTTGTGATCAAAGGCTACACATATAAGTGCACTAAGCCAACCATGGAAGTGCTACACATGAAGTTCACAACATACACTATGCTTCCAGATGCAGTTTTTGATAGTGTTGCAAGGAGAACAGAGAATGTTATACACCAAGCAGTCCAAAAGTAATGGTCCTCTTCTTGAAGTTTGTATAAGGACATTCTACCGGTTTGCTGAAAAGCTATTGTTTCTCTTAGACATTTCCACTTCATATAACCAGCAACTACAGTTGATCAGAACAGTACTGGCAGGGGACATTATTGATTCCCTGACTTGTTGAAACCATAGTGCATCACATTAAAAGTCCCTGAGCTCTTTATAAGGACTCTGTCTATAGGGACTGCATGGCCCATGGCCAAACTCACTGATTAAATTGGGGTTTCCGCATACTTTTGACATGTTTTACATGATGACCCTTTATTGTTTCATTACCAAATTGACTGGTGCAAAAAGTGTCAAAAAAATGCTCTTTCTTCCTTCTAAACAAGTAATTCGCAAGCTTGGCCAAGCCAAACTTGTATGTCCAAGTAGAAATAATGGGGGGATAACTGCCAGCTAAACAACGTCTGGCTAGTAGTTAACGAATATCTATTGCCATCTTTAGAGTCTCAGCTAACAGGCTGTACAATGCCGGGCTACCATACTAAAGTTCCAGCAGCTGTTGGCACAGAGGTTAATGGCAACATTGTGCTATGGTAATCTAGCACGACAAAAACATTATTTTAAACAGTAAGCCACTTGAGGCCCATCCAAGACCTCCACTTCTTATCATGGTCCTGACTGTGTAACATAATCCTACATTCACCAGGCAGACCAAGCAGTGATCTAAGGTTAAACTCAATGTTTATGTCCAAAACAACATATGCCCGACCTTGATCTCTGCGTGTCAAATATATATACAATGTGCCCTGTGCCTTTGCACAACAGGTGCCCATGAACCACCATCCTAATTATGTACATTATGGTATAGCACAGCCAAAACAACTTCAGTCAGTTGTCTACAACTTGAGTCTTTAGTTACAGCCAAATTACGTCATACATTTTTTTCAGAATACATGTAAAAAAAAAAAACCTCCAGGGTGGCAGACAGCTCCTATATCAATGAAGAGTAAGGTAGATTTGTGTATACAGTGTATGCTGTGCATATGGTCACCATACTGTTGGTCTCTAAGAAAGATGGGGGACAAACAAAACAAACAACAACAAAAAGCAACCCAATAAACTTTTTAAGAGACTGAGAAAAGAGGACAACTCAATGACTTCTATATCTGGCTGATTCAAGGGAAAGTGCTTGAAGGGTGAGCCAAAAGTCTCCATACAGAGGTGTTTTGTAGGTCCACATAAGTGATGCAGCTGACAAAGGAGGAATGGATCAGTGTGATTCTGCTGGCAGGGTTGAGGTTAACATGTCATGTGGTATAGACACTAAATATAACACATGCCTTGTAATTTATGCACGACCGTATTATGAAACTGACTCGGGACCTTTCTCACATGAAAATGGTGTGCGTTAGTCAAGTGTGGTACGCATGCACACCAACAAGTGGCATCCATACAATATGTAGCTGTTGCATCACAAGACACATGGCAGACGCAGCTCCTATTGAATTCATTGGGAGCTGGGCCTGCGCTACCGAACCGGACCACTGCGGAACAGACGGCACAATCCACTTCCTGCGATGTCTGTACTGATAGTGGTGTCGGGAATCAGCTGATCAGCGTGGATCCTGAGCGGTGGATCCCCGTCAGTCATCTATTGATGAAATAACCTGAGGATGGATCATCAATAGAAAAAATGCCCAAGGTTCTGGACAATCGCTTTAATTTGGCTTTTTTCAATGGCTTTGTTGTTTTTAGTCATAGTTTAAAGGTTGCAGTAACTGCATATTTAATGCATTGTCAAGTTAACGTTGTAATATTTAATGGTACCATTTAATGCACTATATAATGTATTGGAAAACCTTTTAACCTTTTTAAGTGGGGTGAAATGAAAAAAAAACAAAACACAACTGTGCCATTTTTCAGAGGGTGTAGATTTTGTGGCATTCCTGGTTCGGTAAAAATTACATGTTAACTTCATTCACTGGGTCAGTAGCATTATAACAATTCTATGTTTATAGACTTTTTTCTAAATATTTTACTACTTTACTAAAAATTTTAAAACCCTTTTATTAAAAAAAAAAAAAAAAAAAAAAAAGGTTTTTGTTGTCATTTAGAGCCCCATAACCCTTTTTTCCATTGAGTGGTGGTGGTATGTTTTTTATTATTTAAATTGCATGTGGGAGAAATGGGAAAGTATTTTTTTTTAAATAATTTTTTAACAATTTTGTTTGACTTACTCTTACATTCTTTTTAGTTCCCAGAGGGGACTTTAACTTGCAATCACTTGATTGCTTCTACAGTTTACTGCAATACTTCAGTATTGCAACATATTGTATTTTTAACATTCACATATTAAACCATGCCACGGGCCACAAGTAGGGCTTAATATGGTTAAATACATGGTAGTCTTGGGAGCATTCACTAGGCCCAAGGCTACCAACCATTGATATCCCAGGATCGCATCACACAACCATGCCGACCGACTGCTTACATGACGCGGCCAGGACTGAGCTAACTCCGATCATGGTTGTTTGCAGCGGGTGTCAGCTGTTTGAAACAGCTGGCACCCACTAAATATGCAGCTGGTGAGGGTCCTGAGCCTGCTTCATACTCAATCCTCACTTCTGTGATGTACACGTATGTCAAAGAGGTGGACGGAGTTAACAGAGCCATAACTGTTTGATAGATTCATTGTGAAACGGATGCTAACTAATCCTGACAAATCCCATTGACTTATAATAGGTCTGTCAGGTTTTTGTCCATTTTGGCAAAAGTATAATGTAGTCGGTTACAATGAAACCCCGACAGAATGAGACTAGTTGGAGCATCAGGTTTTCACATCCAGATTAATGTAGCATGTATCATTATTCTTTCCAGTAATTAAAAAACATGACCAATTATAAGTCAGTCGGATTCTTCACAAATCATATCCATCATATCAGTCATGGCTCTGGTAAAAAACAGAAGCTACAAGACACACAAGTGTAAAGACAGGCCATTTCAATGTGAACAGTAGCATAATAACATGCATTAGACAAATATTTGCATAATACATAAGGATTAGAATTATGGGAGATATAATAATAATACAAATAACTACATAAAATAAAATAAATAGCGCTCATGCTGTTAGAGGAATAGGTTTCACCTGCCGAGACCTGCTGTACATTTCATCATTTACAATGCACAACAACTAAAAACTCTTACAGTTCTTGTCTGAAGTGTCAGAATAGCAGAATCTAAAATGTCTAGCTACTTTAAGTACCGGTATATACTTCAGTTCCAATGAGACATAAATTACGTATGCTACAAAGTGTTGAATGTAGTAATATTGATCCATACATTATAACCTAAGTAGCTGATGTTAGCTATGGTAAGAAGTGACTAATTATATAAAAGAAAATTGGGAATTCGAGTCGAGAACAGAAAACAAATCTTACAATTCTAAAGAATTCAGACTTTCATGATCCTAGTAATCTGAGTTCTATTTCTATTGTTTAGATCAGCAATCCCTATGACAAAAAAATAAATGCAGTAAAACGAATAGTCAAAGATGCCATGTGTGAGTTATTTAAGCATTAGACATAGTCTAATGCGTGTCAAACAATGTATTCGAGAGCAGGCCAGTGCTGGTTAGTGGATGTACTATTAGAGTGGAGTGATCACAAGACTTGACAGTTAGTATACTTCACACAAACAAGCAAACTACTACCAACCTTGGCTACAGGACCCAGAGGCTGCAGGAGAGATACTCTGAAGCCTCTTTTTATTGTGTGGCTGAAGGTCACAGTAGAGGGCAGATATGTGAGAAATTCCCATGTGTCAGATACGTACGGCTCCATTGGCCCCTCGGCTCAGACGGACACAAAAGGCAAACTCCCAACCTTATCACTGCTTAGGGAGGTTATTTTTACTTCACAAATTGTCACTGGGGGGGAAACTTTACAGCAGCTACTGCACTGAGTGACTGCTTCATGGATCAGTATACAATGTCCATACACACAATTTCACTTTTAGTTTTAGGGTTTTGTATATCATTGTGTGGTTTTGAAGCAGGTTTTATTGATGGAACCAAAGACAATAGTTTCAGGTAATGGGTTGTAGGATTAATAAATAGTCTAAAAAAAATTAGAGATTAAAAGGGAAACAAAAATTTTAAATATGAAGTTTCTTCAACGTAAAGCCATGTCTTTTCTATTCTTCATTGTTTTACTAATCAGTGATGAGCGAACATTTAAAAATATTTGTTCAGCTGGTTTGCCAAGCTTTTGCAAAAGGCTTGGTTCGGTCCAAATTAGTTTGAACCGAATTGAAAGTTCAGAAAAATTCCCTAAGAACCACAGTGTTAATATGGCTCTTAGGTTTAATAGATATAACTAAAGAAATAACAAAAAGAATAAAAAGGAGAAAAAAAAAAAAATCAAGAAAAAAAAAAAATGAAGTTTCTTCAACTTAAAACTATGTCTTTTCTATTCTTCGTAGTTTTAATAATTAGTGATGAAAGAACTTTTGATAAGTTTGGTTCAGCCGGTTAGCCGAACTTTTGCAAAAAGTTTGGTTCGGTCCAGATTAGTTTGAACCGAACTGGAAGATTACCAAAACTTCTAAAACTGGTGTACAACACTGTCTAAAAGTCATAAAAGAGTGTGGAAAAATACTGGTGTAAAATAAAAACCAGCAAGTGAAAACGCATTTTGGGGACAGGCCCCTCGTCAGTTCACTCTTTCTCCCCTGTCTCCCTGCCACATACAGGACCTCTGGCACACCAAAAAATCTTTGGAATTGTGTCACCCACAGGCATCCTGTCGTGTTTAATCTAGGCGAACTGACGAAGGGACTTGTCCCCGAAACGCGTTTTCACTTGCTGTTTTTTTTTTGCTAAATAATAAAAAGTAGTGTTTTCACTATCACATATTGGACCTTACTCTTCTAGTAGCTTAGAATGTTCCGCCTTCACACCAGTATTTTTCCCCACTCTTTTCGCTATACTCATGCCCACATTGGTGGAGCGTCATCTGGTTGGCAGCACCTCCATCATTTGAAACACTTTGCACTCCAGAACTATTTCACCATTCCCACTGGGTCTTGCTCCACTCTCCTTTTTCATCTTTCTCTCATAAAGGTCATAAAAGCCCTGAATAATACTCTGAGTTACACACCAGTATTCAGGACTAGTGTTGAGTGAACTGAACCAGTAGAACCCTGTTTTGGCTAAAACTTTGCAAAAAGCCCAATTCGGGTTCATGCTGAACCCAACCTTTAGCAAAGTTTAAACCGAATCAGTAGAGCCCTATCACTAATGATAAACGTGTCAAGATCATCTTTTCTTGCATATATATTTTATATGACTCCAAGTATCTAATAAAACACAGTTACATTTCTGCGATCACTTTAGATGTCTAGACTTTTAAGTATTTATTTTCACAAAAACTTCTAATTATACAATTTTGCTACTGATGCAAATTGCTCCATACAAAGAAGACCAGGGCTCAGGTCTTAAAATTATGTAAAACATTTCAGAAAACCATAATAGCTAAGTATCCATGTGACACAAATAACTATGTTCAATCAAAGATAGGAACTGAAACCTATGAAAACTATTCTCCAATGTTTTTAAAGGATTGTTGTGTGAGATAGATCTTATTATAGTAAATGTTCTCCACTGGAACAGTGACTGTGGAAAGGTTATGCTGCATGAGAGCAAAAGAAATGACTGATCAATGGGGGGAAAAAAAAATCAACCAACCAGTCAACAATTGATCACTGTAGTCCTCCTTAAAGGGATTCTGTCACCAGGTTTATGCTGCCCAAACAATAGCATTAACCTGGGAAAGGTATGCACACTGCCCCGTGGATGCTTATTCTGAAACACTGCAGCATATCTGAATAAACACACTTTTGAGTCAGAACAGAGTCATGAAGATGAGTCGCTCCGCCTTCTTCCCACCCGCAGCATGCTGACTGACCCCTCTCTTTCTATAAGGAATAAAACTGTCAATCTACATGCTGAAGGCGGGAAGTGGCTGGTAAAGCCCACCTCTGTGACTTAGTGCATGCAGCCTGCAGGGAGAGGCTGGCACAACCCGCATGCGTGACTTAGAGCTAAGCTTCAAGTCAGACTTCAAAGTACATAAATGTGCAGCCTATTTGGGAAGTGGTTGCAGCCTAAAATTCCAGAAATTTCTGAATTGATATTTCAATTGAAAACCCTTCTGACCATCGACAGGTTGGTTATGGAGAAGCACAAAGAACATGACACTGTCAAATCCTGCAAATGCGGGCAATTTCTTATTACTAACTAGACAAGAAATTAAACATAAAGCTATGCCATTCTCATATACTTAATGGTGTTACACAGAATCTTTAAAATGAACATTGGGACCCCTTAAAACATTTGACGAGGGTATGTATCTACTTGCTTAAGGGTCCCGATGTGCTAACAGAAAGTATAGCAAGGGACTAGAGATGAGCGCACGTACTCGTTTAGAGCAACTACTCGAACGAGTATCTGCCTAATCGGGCGAAAAGATTCGGGGGGAGCTGGGGGAGAGCAGGGGGGAGCGGTGGGGAGAGAGAGAGCTCCCCCCTTTTCCCCCCTGCTACCTCCCCACACTCCACCCTAATACCCCCCGAATCTTTTCACCCGAGTAGGCAGTTACTCGAAAAAAGTGATGCTCGTTCAAGCAATTGCTCGAAACGAGCACGTTCGCTCATCTCTACAAGGGACCTTTCTTTTCTTTAGTTTTTTTTTAATTTAAGGGTTACTTTCGTGTGCACAATTTTGGGTGAATTGTACCATTTTCCTTGAATTGTACAAGTTTGCAATATCGGTATTTTCTGAATTGAAAATGCCAAATAAAAAAATTAAAAAGAAAAATGTATTTATCCTGGAATTCACATCATTTACGCTCATCCATAAATCATCATTCATTGGTATCACATTCCCTTATGTAAACAGGGAATGTGCTGCTAACAGCAATGGAAACTGTATGAAGAGAGAAAGATGGGGGGTGGAGAATGAATGAAAAAAGGCCCACAAATTAAAACATGTAAATGAAATAAAATGAGGGCTGATCGACTTGCTCTATTTCTGTGCCGCTACACAGTCATGTTGATTTCCATACAAATTATTTTATTTGCTGCAACTAGATTAAAAATAACACCCCAAATGATTGCAGAGTTTATAACAAATTAAACCCTCAGGCAATTGAACACAATTATAGTTACTTCCACTTACAGGATTTAAACAAATGAAGCTCCTTTGTAAAAGTCTCCATTACAACATTAGGACATATGGAGATGTGTTATTCTGTTAACTCCTTTCATTAACATTCTAAGAATGCAGCATATTATGGTCTTTAGAATGTAGTCCTAATTTTTGAAATCTGACCTGTCACCCTATATGGTCATAACTTTGGAACTCTTTTTCTTATCAAGTGATTCTTAGATTGTTTTTTTCATGACATGTTGTATTTTATATTAGTGGGAAATTATGGTCAATTTATTTTGTGTTCATTTGTTAGAAAAAAAAGCTAAAATTTAGAGAACATTTGGAAAAATTAGCATCAAAGTTTTAACTTCTATATTCACCTAAAGAATCTACGGACCATTAGTATGCAGTCAGGAGGCCGGGCTATGATCTCCTTTATTATAACGGTGTGACAAGAGCTGTGTGATCATCATCAGTAACTGTGATAGGAGAGCCTGTCTCCTCCTCTAAGCAATTTCTGTGGTAGGTCCATGTAACAGCATCATACAGCCGGAGAAACAAACTAATAACTGAATACATAACCCCAAGTAAATCTGAGCTGGTCAGCATCTGAAGAAAAAGATAGATAGGAATAATTCATTAAGGGAATAGTAATTTATATATGTATACTGGTAATTATTAGGACATTATAGTACCAGTGTTTCTGGTGGCACATCACACACACAGTAGCTTGATTACCACACAAGACAAACACAGCTTGACTCCTCCCACAGCAGTGACATCACCATAGGTCCTTTAGTCCACTGGATCTCTGTGGTAGAGGTAGGTCAGTGTTTTCTGTCAGGACTGCTGAGTTGTGCAGGAAATAATAGTACCAGTGTTTCTGGTGGCACAATGGGCCACCCAGCCCTGCTACATGGTACATGCATTACGATCCCCACACATCACACACACAGTAGCTTAATTACTACACAAGATACAAACAGCTTGGCTCCTCCCACAGTGACATCACCACAGGTCCTTCAGCCCACCGGATCTTTGTAGTGGAGTTAGGCCAGTGTGTTCTGTCAGGACTGCTGAGTTGTGTCTGATATAATAGCAGTTTAGTTGTATTCTCATTTTGTTATTTTTTTCCTCCCCTTTTCAAGAGCCCTAACTGTGTTGTTCTTCTGTTGGTCAGACTCTGTATTTTACATATGATGTAGGACCTTCAATGACATTACCAGGGGGTGGAGCGATAGTATCACCAGGGATGGAGCATAAGAATCACACACACACATACATACTCACAGACAAGTGGTTGTTAGTAGTTTGATACACACACACACACACACACACACATACATATATATATATATATATTGCATACACATACACACACTGGAAGATGGCTAATCATGAATGAAAAAAATCAATTTTAAACAAATATCTTCAATAACACAAACAAAATGTATTATTTATTACCCTGGATCCACAGTTTTTAGATGATTAATACACATGCCTTAGAAATGAAGAAGCTTCTTGTGGATTTTGGGGTCTCCCTTTTATTAGGACTTTTTCCAGGTACCATTTCAGAGGCCCCTGAGGTACAACTGTGTTTCCCCGATAAGACCTCCCCTAAATAAGCCCCCCGAAAATAAGCCCTAGCTAGGCTGCATGTAAAAAAAGAAAACAATACTCACCTACCACCAGCATTCCGGTTCTCGAACTGCCCTGTCGGCTTGAAGGAGGACTCGGCAGCCTGCAGCAGCAATGGAGACTAGCACGAGCACCGAATTGCCGGTGGTAGGTAAGCATTATTAGTCACCCCCTGAAAATAAGACACTGTGCCTCTTTGAGGCAAAAATTAATAAGACAGTGTCTTATTTTCAGGGAAACACAGGAGTACAGTGTGCACTCTCTAAAAGTGACTCTGTTTTGTATACTACACCCCTCATGGAATTCATCTAGTGAGTGGTTTTACCCCACAGATGTTTTGTGAATTTTGTTAACATTAGGCTGTCAAAATGAAGAATTGCAATTTTTCCAATAATATACAGGCCTAATCCCAAATTTTTCCTTTTCACGATGGGCAAGTTTTGCTGGAGTAATTTTCAGAAGCCGTGTTGCATTTGTGGAGGCCCTGAAGTACCAGCACAGCAGAACCTCCCCAAAAGTCACCCCATTTTGCAAACTACCTCTCTTAGGATTTTCATCTAGGGGTATAAAAAGTGATAATTTCTTTCCCTTTCCTTCTCTTTTAGTAGTGGTGGATGGTTAAGATCTCATAAATAACGGTTTTGTTTATGTATCCCTATTTAAAGATTTCTATATCTACACTCGCACTTTTTTTTACAGACACTTATTTTGATATAATGTGATTTGTTTGCCAGGTCTATATGTGCACTTGGATGTGTTCACTACCAAAAAAAATCTTAAATAAAAAAAGATTTTTTAAAAAGTTGGTTTTATTTGAGGTTTTGCTCGTGTGACAATTTATAATCTGGGGCACATGTAAACTGTGCAGAGTCAATTATGGCATAATAATTTTTATTGAGTGGGGCTGCCAAAAACAACGATCCTGTCGTTGTTGTATAGGTTCCATTTTTATGGCAGTGACTCTGTGGAATACCTAATCTGTACAGTATATACCTTATTCCACAGGTCAGTACTGTTAGAGACACCACATTTAGAAGTTTCATTTTGTTTGCGTTTTACTACTGTAAGAAAAGAAAAGCATTTTTCTTTGCTATATTCAGAGAGCCATACTTTTTATTTTTTTGTGTACAAAGCTGTTTTCTGTTGTTTTTTTTTTGCAGGATACATTGTCTTTTTCTCTGGCATCATTATAGAGTACAGACAACTTTTGGATCACTTTTTATTGTGTTTTTTTTTAGGTTGGCTTGTACAAAAAACCCCAAATCCCTGACAGTGTTTTTTTTTATACTTCTTTTCATATACTGTTCACCATGTGGCTTACTCACATGTTAACCTTATTGTGTCATATTTTGTTAAGTTTGCTGATTAAAAGCCATTTTTGTAGAATTTTTTCTTTTGCATTGCCCTATTGAGAAAGCTATGTTTTTTACTTTGTCTACAGAGCTGCCTGGGAGCTTATTTTTGGCAAAAATCAGTTAATGTCTTCATTAGTAAAATTTTGAGGTATAGACAACTATTTCATGCATTTTATCCCTTTGTTTGGGGAGTGGGATGATTAAAACCAGTAATTCTGACATTGTTTTTTTAGATGATATAGCGTTTACCATTTCACCATGGTACAGTTTTTGTATGCTTTACAACTAGAGATGAGCGAGCGTAATTGGCACTACTCGCTCGAGTAATTTGCTTTATCCGAGTATCGCTGTGCTTGTCCCTGAAGATTCGGGTGCCGCTGCGGCTGACAGGTGAGTCGCAGCGGGGAGCAGGGGAGAGCGGGCGGGAGAGAGGGAGAGAAAGATCTTACCTCCGTTCCTCCCCGCTCTCCCCTGCAGCTCCCCGCTCCGTGCCGGCACCCGAATCTTTAGCCCCGAGCACAGCGATACTCGGATAAAGCCAATTACTTGAGCGAGTAGTGCTTATCCGAGTACGCTCGCTCATCTCTATTTACAACCTTTGCCCAAACAATGTTTTTTTTTTCTCTTCAAAATTTTGTCACCCTATATTGGGAGCCATAACGTTTCGATATTTTGACCGATCGAGCTATGTGCACGCATCTTTTAGAGTTCTTGGGGTTTCAGATAATAAACTGCTTTTATTGGTAAAAAAAAAAAAAAATTCTATACTTGAATTCTTTTTTAAACTTGGACAATTTTATTTTTTACATTTATTAGTCCCACAAGAGAAGTTTAAAATGCAATTCATTAGTCCTTACATAATTCAGTGCACTACATGCAGATCAGTGTATTATGTGTAACTGTTATTTTTTAAACTTACTGATAATCCTAATAGATCTTAAATCTGGACACAATGAGGCCTATAAGTGACACAGGGGACACAGTGGGACCTATAAATTACAATGGGAGCATAGTGGCACCTTATAAATTAGTAACGGGCACAGCAGCGCCAATTAATTAATAAAAGGATAGAATTGGGCTTACAAAGTTCCTTAGGGTAGAGCGGGATTTATAACAACTAAGGGGACCACCCTGACTGTTGCCAAAGCTCCCATGTAAATCTGGAGCCAATCAGTTGCCACTTGGGTACATTTCATATGTGGTGATTCACATACTAGGATGAAATTAAAAGTGGATGAGCACATATTCTCTGTGCATGGAGGGTGTGCCCTCGCATAAATTTTCTCTGGTGGCCCCCAAGAATCTTCGTCTGACTTGGACTTTTTCTTTCAACATTCAATGGTAGATGAGTCGGATATACGTGGAATATTGTTCATTAATTGGACTACTTTAATAAAAAAAATAGCAATTTCTATTGGTTCTAAATAAGGAAAAGGAAAGAACACAGGACAAAAGAACATGAGTTAATGCTATTTAGTGGCTATGCTTGCATTTCATAGAAAAATAACTTTCTTATTTCTTTTAAAGTAGTCTGAATAATTTATCTGCTACTTCCTACTCAATGTCCTGAGCAATGTGTAAAGTTGGGACCTTTAGCAATCTGAAACTGGGAGTATGCAGCAGATCAACGCTTCAGAAGATCAAGGGGATAAAACGCCATACTGAATTTTTGGAATTAATCCTGATGAGTGTCATCTGGACAAGCAGTTTGAAGTGAACCGCCTGCATTTATGTTGCATACCAGGATGTATACTACATATGGGAATTCCAGGAAAAGAAGAAATACTTTTTTTCCATTTTGTATTCATTTTGTTTGTTCATTCATAAACCTTCACAATCAGAGCACTGCAGATGGTTGACGCAGGTTGTTTCCTAAAAAAAATAACACTATACCGGAGCCTGTGGGGGGCCCGAGCAGGTCTTAATTAGAAGTGTAATATCTGCATTCCTTACAGTACTCCTCACTCCTCTATGCGGCCTTTAAGTGCCTTTGAAGAACACCAAGCAGCACATGTTTAACCCCATCCTGACTCCATGTAATCTCATTGCAACTGTGCAAATGGGAACACGTGGTTTAGCTCAGCTGTTGCTGCTCTGTTCTATATACATTTTATATATACTGGTACACACACATATATGCTGTATATGCACAAAGATATATGGTATATGTGAATGCAGATTATATATATACATATACACACACACACACAGACACACACACATGTACACATATGTACAAAGTCCACATAAGTAAAAAAAACACAGGTACTCAACACAGCAAATTTAGTCCATTTCAGTGTCTCTTAGCAACTCTTCACACTGAGGTGTGTTGTGGGTGATGGTTATTGCAACGCAGACTCAGGATACGATGCAGCAGAAGGAGTATTACAAATTTCTGATTCGAAACACTCATAACCCAAGTTTAATGACCGTCAGACACATAAATTCGGAAGCAAAAATTTAAAAAGTTTTGTTGCACAACATCAAACACGTCTCCCAAATCCCAGGTGTTCAAAGTGAGCCCTCTTTGTTACTCGACAAGTCTATAGTCAGGTTCCTGCCATACACATTGTAGCGTATCATGATAGGCTGATGCAAAGGCTTCTATGATGCGTCCTCGCAGATCATGCATGGTGGTTGGTAAGGGTGGCATGCAGACTATCTTTAACCCCTTAACACCACAGGATGTACGTTTACGTCCTGGCAGGATGGTACTTAAGGCAACACAATGTCAACTTATGTCCTGCGCATGGTACGGGCTCACTTCTGTGACTGATAACTAGCCTCCCGCTGCAACAGTGGGGATAGATAAGAAAACGGATCCTCGCAGTTAACCCTCTACATGCCATGATCTATCTAGATTGCGGCATGTAAAGGCATTCACAGAGGATCTGTGACAGAGCTTCCGACCGGAGGTTCCAACACAGATGTGAAACCACCCTGAGGCATTATTTTAAGGAGCTAAAATCCATGAAAAGTGGAGACAAGGACAGCTCAATCTGCTACGGTTTTCATAAATTTCGCCAGCAGAGTGTATTTGATAACCTGCTCCAGCAGACAGTACCCCGTAAACTAAGAGGATCCCTCGATAAACAGTGGTGATATTGTTTTATCTTCTGTGAATAAGTCCACTACTATAGGGCAGATTTGCATACAATAGTTGCATCTTTTGGCGCACACCATATTATGTAAGAAAATGTGCAGCTTTTTGTGATTTTGCACTGTGCTGTGATAACACAAATCATCAGGTTTTATATAAAATCATAGATTATTTTTTTCCATTCAGATGATTATGTTGCTGGTAACAGCAATCAATCTGCCACTGAGAAGTCCTGGCCCCCACCGAGTTCAGCCAACGCCGGGTACAAGTACCATGTTGTAGAGGTGCTCAAAGCACTAGTTCGAGTTCCCACTGCCCTGCTAGTGAAGTGGCAGTAAGAGGGGAGCGGAGGTAGAGTGCTTCAGCACTACTGAAATGGAGCACTGCCCCCCCAGTGACATAGGCGAGGACACGTATAGCGTGTCACTGCCCAGAGAACAGCCACCATCATAGGGAATAGGGAAAGAATCCCTGCCCCCTTCAGAAAGTGCTCAAAGCTTCTAAGGCTGTATTAAAGCTAATTGTCCTTACCCACATTGTACCCAGTACAATAATATAATTCGTAATCAGAAGTGCTGGATTTATTTATAAAAGGATGCAAATTAGAATTATTTTCACTAGTGGTTCTAGATTTACAGAACAGAGAGCCTAGCTATGTAGGGATTACAGACATTCCATTTATCTAGTTGAGAAAGCTGAAGGGATACAGCACTCGGCCCAATGCTTCCCCCTCTTTATTTTAGCAATTCATGGGGGTTTCAGCACCTGTAGGTCCAATGAGCCAAATGTCTGACACATCTCTAGGATATGTAACTTTTTTCTTTTAAGTGTGCCTGTTAAAAAAAAAGAAGACTGCATGTAAATAACGGAGTTGTCTGCATTTAGATTTTGTGGTATTATGTAGCGCATGTTATACAAGTATTCTGGTAAATATCGTACATTGTTTTCCCTTCCATGAAGGACCTCTTTTCATACCTACTTCTTCCTCACTAGGGATCAGCCCTATTCTCATTTGTACAAGGAAAGACTAGAAGCAATGGGATAAAACTGAAAGGGAGGCGACTCAAATGCGACATTAGAAAAAACTTTCTGACAGTGGGGGGATCAATGAGTGGAACAGGTTACCACAGGAGATGGCGATTTCTCCTTCAATGGAAGTGTTCAAACAAAGGCTGGACAAATATCTTTCTGGGATGATTTAGTGATCCTGCATTGAGCAGGGGGTTGAACCTGACATCCCTGGAGGTCCCTTCCAGCTCTACCATTCTATGATTCTATGATTCCAGTCTCCATAAACCGAATAGCTCTAGTTCAAAGGCAAAGGTAGCGCATATAAAAGGTTTAAAACCCCTTTAGGCTATATTTACAGCAGATTTTGGTGCTGATCTACATCAAAATCTGCATTAAAATCTGTGTCAATATCGCACGTCACATGGAGATTTTGATTTACATTTTGGTTCAGATTTTGACACAGATTTCATGCCCTCATTTGAAGAGAAGAAATGTGTTCTGAAAATCCATAGCATAAATTAACTTGCCGCAAATTTAAAATCAGCAAGTCAATTCAACATGGATATTTTCTGCATCATGTGATTGAGATTTATTGAATGACGCTCAGTGCTAACCCACAATACCAGATGCCCAGCCGCCGTTTCTTTTTCTAAAAAGTTATCCCTGCTCTGTAACACTATGGGAGTGATAATATGCGGTGTAGAATGCTGTCAGTGGCAGGGTGCACCTGACCACGGACACATGGTACAGCAAGCATGGCATGTGGCATTACATATCCGTAACAGCGCACTGGGTCAATGGCCCGCAGGTGGGGCATGAAGCCAAAAGTGGTGGTCCACATTTCATGGTACCCCCAACAGTGGTGGGACATTCATCCCAGTCTGTCCCTTCCTCAACCACCTCCTTCTCTACCTCGACCATACAACTTTTCAAACACCCTCCACATTGGCACGGATATCCGTATGTGACAAAATCCAATCTCCACATTGTGCACGAGGTAAATTCCAAATGCTGTCCTAAAATTTGTATGTCTTGGAGAGCATAGCCATATGGCCGAAGAGCTGTCAACGGCTCTGCAGGCCAAGGCTGACTCATGAGTGACCCTGCACAATCTAAAGCCAGGCAAGATCATGTGTGATAATGGGGCCAACCTGCTGTCAGCCCTTTGTCTTGGTAATCTCACACACATACCTCGCCTGGCCCATGTGATGAACCTGGTAGAGTACTGATTCCCAAACAATTACCCAGGTTTACATCTAGGAAAGGTCAGGAAACTGTGCTCGCACTTTCAGTTTTCACACCCAGCCGTGTCTAATCTGGTGGAGGTACAGTGACAGATCAGGCTACCACACAACTGCCTTATGTGTGACGTATCTACACGGTGGAATTCCATATTGCATACATTGCAGAGGCTAAACCAGCAGCAAAGAGTGATCATGGAATACCAGATAGTGTATGCCATAGTAGGCGTTGTATGGAGGTCAGTCACTTGGAGTGGCTGCAGATTAAAGACATGTGTGCTGTTTTAGCCTGCTTTGAGGAAGCAAACAAAATGGTCAGTCGTGAGGACCCACTGATCAGTATGACCATTCCTGTAGTCTGTATACTGGAAGCCATGGGGAAATCAGCATATTAACGTGCTTCAAGCACACATCTCCTTTTTCAAAAATTCTGGGTGGAATGCCACTCATTGGGTTTGGCACTGAAGCTGTAAAGAGCCACCTGCCCGGAAACATCCATGATGCTGCCGATGTATAGGTTATTTCATCAGAGAGCAGCCAGATTCATCTCCGAAATGCATTAATGTGCTGGTTATTTATTAAAGAGAAATCAGGCTTATTCATTGGTCTGTTGAATACCGCCTTCAAAAAGTTGTGCCATTTACCCATTATTTTTTGTGTAGTTCAGGAAGTTTGATGTGACACAGCGCTGCTGGCTAGTCACCACACTGTACTGTAAGTGGTCGTATTTGGGGGCACTATTACTATTATTTAAAGGCCACATTGGGGCACTATGCCTATAAGGGGCCACATTGGGGGCACTATTACTATAAGGGGCCACATTGGGGGCACTATTACTATAAGGGCCCACATTGGGGGCATTATTACTATAAGGGCCCACATTGGGGGCATTATTACTATAAGGGCCCACATTGGGGGCATTATTACTATAAGGGGCCACATTGGGGGCACTATTACTATAAGGGGCCACATTGGGGGCATTATTATTATAAGGGGCCACATTGGGGGCACTATTACTATGACGGCTGACATTAAGGGCGCTATTATTATAAGCAGGGGCTACTTATTTAAATGCTTTGTCAGAAAATATTCCATCGGGGATGGGAGGCCAAAGTTGTGTCAACAGCCCAGGATCTATGGTCCATTGTATCTGCCACTGACTAGCTAGGCATGTTTTGGAAGCATCATACACTTCTCCTACTAGGTCACATTAAACATAGTACAATACTGAAACAACTTAGCTGAGACATAGTCTAACTGCATTGGCAGACACATTGGCAGAGATCTGTAGTAGCAAAACAGCTGGCTTGCTTAAGCCTACTGTAAGTTGCAGATGTTTCTTTTAGAATGAAAGATGTAAAGTGAGCACATTTCACCTCAGAATGCCAGCTAGCCAGCAGGGAATACATTTCTGTGCTGTGTGAGATCATGTTTTTGTAGCTGTCGCACTTTGACAGGTGCCGTGTCCTTGTCTGCTTGTTGAGATAAATGAAGTGCAGCTTTGTATTTTTATACAAAGGAAAACGTCATTCAAACAGATCCAAGTCCTTGTTAACTCGCTTTATTGAATAATGTCTATGTTACTGCAACTGCAAAGCATTCCTAAACCTGACACCATTCATGTATCTGCTGCACAGGGATAGTCTCATGTAGCAGACTGAAATACTTTCTCCAAAACTGCTGCACTGCAGGACAGTGGAGGCGAAACCAGTAATTAATCATATTATCAACACAGTACAAAAAAAAACATCACCATGAGCCTCTGTTCACTTTCTAATTCTCCCCCTTTAGAGAGTCATGAAATAGGACAGTCTTAAAGCGAGAATGGGAAAATATGTAGGGTGGGCCATGGAATTCTAGCCTACCTCCGACAGTACTGTGTACTGCAAAAGAAAGAGAGCAAGTGGATTGTTTTTTCCCACAGCTTTAGTGATTTACCCACATGTTATAACAGATGCTTGAAGTGGTCCCTGTTCACTTCTATACACTTGTGGGCAGGTCACAGAATGTTGGCTGATACTGGCTGCAGCTCTTCCACAGTAATGCTGCAGAAAGTGTTTGTGATGTTTTCTGTGAGATTTTCTAGGGTATGTAGATTATTGGCATACACTTTCTGCTTTAAATTTCCTCACAGATAAAAATCGCATGTGGACAAGTCCAGGGAACGTGGTACCATAACCCCTTGCTCACAGTTTGTTCTTACATAAACACTTCATGAACCCATTGCCAGTGAGGGAGGTGTGGCATGTTGTCCCATCTTGTTTGGAAAGGTAGTACATTCTTTTGGTGATAGTTGGTTGCAAAACTATTCAACCATGTCCAGATAAACTGCGGTATTCCCAGTTTGGAAGAAAATTGGCTCACTATTCGCGTTCCTGCATACCAAATGTCTGTTTTCTGGTCGTACAGTGGTATGAGTCAGGTGGGGATTTTCAGTAGACTGGTACCTCGTATTCTGTGAATCCACATGACCTGATAAATGAAACCATGCTTCTTCCATCATAAAGTACAGCAATGGGTCTAGACGTTCTCAAGCTATCACAGCCAGCAACCACGTACAGTGATATAAGTTTAGCTTTGTTAGGCTCTTTCAGTTCCTGCACATGTTATTCAGTATGGTTTCAGGTTCTGAGATTTCAGCAGTCATCAATATGTTGTTTGTGATACCCCAACTTGCTGGGATGGCTTTACAGTGATTTTCGAGGGCTATTTGCAATTCACTGCTGAATGCCACAAATGGCTTAAGACATAAATGTAGTGACCGAGTGCATCATTCTGGTCTCCTCTATAAATGCCATATGTGTTTGCCTTATGTGGATGCACTGCGCAAGCCTGTCTTGTCATTTCCAGTGTGAATGTTGCACAGCTGCAGCGCTAGAAGGGTTAACTGTTAATAAAATCCAAAGCCTGCATGTAAATGCATCAAGTCTGTCATGTCATGTGGTATGAGAAGGTATAAATAGGAGTGATTGAAAGCGGGAAAGGAGTTCCATTTTTTGGGTGTGGGAGAGAGTCTAAAGCACAGAGCCACATGGAGGCACCTTTAGTCTCCTTGTGGTGAAGATGGAAGTGGAGGAGAGATCTCCCATGCTGCCTGTGTTCTGGATGTTAGTGGAGTGAGCTCCAAGAGTAAGAGAGAGCATTTGTAAGTAGCTACTTCTTCTCAAGGCCAGTACCGAGGTACTAATATGTCCTCAAGTTTTTCTACGCGGCCGTCCAGAGCTAGGATCACCGCGTAGAGGTACACCCTTTAATTGTCACACCCACGCGTCCCCAAGGCTGGGTGGAGGTACTTCAAGCTAACTTCTGTCAGAGTGCCTGTGGAGTGACCCCTACTTCTTTCCTCCTCCGGAGTGTTCCCCTTCCAGGAGCGGTTCCTAGCAGATAACATGAACTGCAGGACCAGTGTCATCCTGAGTTTCCTCCCTGACCTTAAATACTTTGCTTTGCCTGCACTGTAAAGACTCTAAGTGAATCACCTTGTATTCTGTTTAAAGTTTTTCTGAAGAAAAGTTTATTTCGGGCTCTAACTGTTCCTAGAGACCCGTGGTATGCAAGAACTGTCTGTGGCTATATTTATTCTCTGCCGAGGGTTATACCAGTGTGTGAAGGAATGGTAGCATCACCCGTGACAACTACAACCCCTGTTATCCTATTTAGTGGGTATCTTCCTATCCTAGGGATGTCCCCGGTGGCCTGCAGTGATACTCTGGCCGTGGCTGCGCGTGTTCCCTACTGGAAAGAGTTTGGTAAGTGCCGCCATGACAAGCCATCACTTTACCCTCCCAGCTCCCCACGTATGTCAGGTATCTGGGGTCTCCTTATGGGATGCTGAATAAAGACTAATGGAGGGCTCGGTTTCCTCATATTTTGCACCATTTCTGAACCACACTATGAATATAACATTTAGCAAGTGGTTTTGCACCTAGGTTATTTGTACATAGCCTTCCAAAATAATTAATTATTGTTGTAGGAAGAACACAATATTTTTGACACAACATGCAGAGCAAGACTCAATAGCAGGGTAAAATAAAGCTGGAGCACTACACAGAGGGCAACACAACATCACCAGACAGGGTGCAAAGGGCTACGGAGTACGGACACCTCCAAAAAGTGTGGTGCTGGCAGTTAGGAACCTTGGCGTCCCTGAGGAGCACATCTGTGAAGGAGAGCGCTGCTGCGAATATGGTCGCTCTTTACACTAGGAAAGTGGGCCCCCACAATTGGAGTGGGCGTCTTCATCACTAGAGATCCCGGACAGTCAAAGAAATATGTGCAGCTGCAGTCGAAGGAGAGATCTACTGGTGAAGTCCGTGCCCGCTCTTTCTAACATCAGGAACACCAGTCTACGGACCTCTTCTCTGCTGTATGCGACTGGGTGAGTGCTGGCATAGCAGGTTTCTACCCCCTCTTCTCTCCAAAGATATAGTCCAGCTATTCCCTTCTAATTTTCCAACCCTCCCCTTTGTTATTTATGGAATAAAAGACAATCTTTTAACCCTGGCAACTACACTATTTTAGTGGTATTACCTCATTTTTTAATTTAGTTTGCCAGAGGACATCTACACTATTAGATTTTTTAATATTCTCTTTAGGCCGCCTGCAGACGGTCGGGTCGGATCTCGCTGCGAGAATTCTTGCAGCGGGATGCGGACCTGTGCCCCTGCAGAGCCCTGCAGCTTACCCTCTCCTGGCATCTCCTCTCTGCGCTGTGTGACGGCTGCCACCCACTTGGCGCATGTGCAGAGAGGAGCCGGCCCTTCGCCACGGATATTGACCATAGCAGGAAGGAAATCTGGGTTACCAAATGAAGTTAATGGTCCCCTCTTATTGGACAGTCCACTTCTTATCACTGATTTATCCCACATTTTCAGGAAATCTCTTGTGAAAGACGAACACTCTATAGGTATTAGGTCTTGCTGTCTATGCCAACCATGGCAAACCCCCCACTGTCAGTTCCAACAAATCCTCTTCTAGGCTCACCCACTGTTTGGACTCCCTGTGAAAATGCCAGTCAAACAAATGCATTAATATGGAGGCCAATGGTAGATCCTTAGGTTGGGTAAACCCGCTCCTCCATCTCCTCTAGGTCTCGTAAGTGTTCTAAAACCTATCCTACAACGGTTCCCTCCCCATACAAATTGAGTAAATGCTGTTTGCAGTTGTTTGAAAAAACCGTCTGGGGGGCAATGGGGACCATCTGAAACAGAAAATGACAGTGACAAGAAAAAAAGATTCCTGCGCTCAGGGTGCCCACAGAAACACCAAAGCACCAAACTAATTTAGAGATGTAGAAAGCATTAAAGGGGTTCTGACATGAATAATTTTTTTATGCTTTAGCAGCCATTGTCCCCTGGTGTGCCTAATGGACCCAGGGAACCCATGGTTTAATGGCTGCTAAAGCATAAAAATATAACACTTACCTTGTCTTCTGTTGTTGTTGACATCGGGGGGTCAGCTCCCGGCAGGCAGTCTTCTTCCTCCAGCAGCCGCGCCGCTCCGGGATCGCGCGCATGCGCAGTAGAGAGGTGCCCTCTGACAGGAGTCAGGACGGGCTGCGTCTCCACTGCGCATGCGCAGCACTCCGGAGTTCAGCCGGACGGACGGGCCGCCCACAGCAAGCACTGCTTGTGACGTGCTTGCTGTGAGCGGTCCGTCCGTTGACCTCGGAAGTGCCTGACGGACGGAGCAGAGCCAGGAAGCGGTCTTTTTGACCGCTCCTGCTCTGCTTTAAAGGCACAGAAGATGATGCCGGCTGGAGGGGACATGCCTGGCGATCGGGCCAGGCCAGGCAAGGTGAGTACAATTTTTTTTTCTTCATGTCAGAACCCCTTTAAATCTGAGGTGGACCTCAATGTGCAGTCAATAAAAGGAGATGGTTAGCGCAGCGACCGAGACACGAGGCACACCACTGAGGAGATAGCGGGGGTAATTGTTAGGGTTGTCACGGTGGCACTACCAAACTCCTCCCCTGAGGGACGCATGCAAACCCGGCCAGGGCACCGCTAGGGCCTCTTACAGGCATCGCTATGACAGCGGTTACCTGAATAAATGGTGTAGTGGGCTTGAATAAAGATGTCACGGGTGACATCACTGTTCCTTACTCCGTAGGATGTCCGACAGGAAAAGTAAGAAAGCCCACACACGGATATTTGACAACTTTAGTCACTGGAAATGGTCAGAGAGTGTAACTTTACATTCAGAGATTATAACTTCACACACCACAGCAGGAGGAACAGGTTAAAGAGGTCAAGGAGGAGAACATGGGATGAAACCGGGCTACAGTCTAAGTTATCTGTATGACTCTGCTCCTGGAAAACACACACTCCGGGACACAGGAGGACACTGGACCTACAGTCTAAGTTATCTGTATGACTCTGCTCCTGGAAAACACACACTCCGGGACACAGGATGACACAGGATGACACCGGACCTACAGTCTAAGTTATCTGTATGACTCCGCTCCTGGACACACACACCGGAGGCGGATACAACACTCCACTGACACTCACTTGTAGACAGGTGTCTGAACACTGCAGGGCAGGCCTTCTATTTTTCTCTCCTAGGATAGGGATCCTGGGATTAAGTCATCCGGGAGCCTCTTTTTCTCTTCCATTCTTCACTACGTGAGGGTTGAAGGTAGCTCCATGTGGCCGGAACTCTCCCTTCACACACTACTGTTGAAGAAAATGGACCTCCATCTCTCTCACCTTACACTCCTATTTATACCTTATATACCCACGTGACAGGATAATTGGTTACAATTTCCAGACATATCCCAGACATTCACAGACATTAACCTCATACATGCTGCAGCTGTGCAATACACATAACTAAAGACAAGACAATTTGACACATACTGCCGTGGATCTCCTTGGGGGATAGGCCCGAGGCTCTTCCCCATACACCCCTGACCATAAACTGCCTTGACGTGTGGGATAGGCTGACGGCTAGAGGTGGCGTTGCAATCCGCAGGGGGGCACTGACCCCCATATTCCACAACCCCGCATTCCCACCGGGACAGGAGAAGCAGAGCTTCCTTGGCTGGAGAGAGGAGGAGGACACAAGGTGCTGTCAGATAACGGGTCCAGCGGGCCTCCCATCATTCAGCGACTTACAGGCGTCCCGACCAGATCTGAAACTACAGTGGTTGGAGTACCTCCAACTGTCCTCCTTCTGGAGGGCCCGGATGGGGTCAAATCGCCTCGGGGATCCCGCTGAACCCATTGAAAAACTATTCTTACAAACCAGCCCCCCCACTCGAGTCCTCTCAAAGATATACAACATTATATTAGGGAGGCTCACACAGGGTCTTCCTCATTACACCAAGGGGTGGGAGAGAGACTTGTCTTCGGAGGTGCAGGACTCTGATTGCGAGAGAGCATTCACGTTCGCACACAGACTACCCCTGGCCTGCGTGGCGCAGGAGAAAAACTTTAAGCTCCTCTCTAGGTGGTACAGATGCCCAGATCTGATTCACCGCATATTCCCATCGGTGCCTGATGACTGTTGGAGATGTGGGGTTGGGCGTGGAACCATGCTGCACATCTGGTGGGAGTGTCCGCTTATACAGCCATTTTGGAAGTTGGTCTTCGAATTATTCAAGGGGGTGTCACGCAGCACAGTGGATGCTACTCCACAACTGGCGCTGCTTTCAATCATCCCTGGTCCCTTTGCTGCGATTAAGAAGGGTCTTCTGCGACATTTCCTCACTGCAGCCAGGGCCGTTATTCCACGCCACTGGCGAAGCGGCGTCACCCCCTCGACTATAGAATTCATTCAAGAGCTAAATCACCTGATGTACATGGAGGAGCTGGGGGATGAGGGCTCTGGAGCCGAGAGCTCGGGCAGGCGCGCATGGGCAGTATGGAATGAATTCCGTGACTCAGTTGAGTTTCAGAATATTACGGGGTGGTGAGGCGACAAGTTGCCCCAGGGTTGCGGGAAGTTTTGACGCAGATCTGAGCCCTGGATTGTTAACCTACAAGGACTGGGTGCCCTTGCACCCTCTCCATTCCAGTCTTTTTGTTTCCGGTACCTCCCCCTTCCTCCTCCTTTTTCCCCTCTCCCTCCTCTTTCTCTACCCCTCCCCCATTATCTGCGCGTACTCTAGGTTTTCTTGTGTCCTTCTTTTCTATGTGTTTTTTCCTTTTTTTTTATTTTTTATTGGTCGCCGTAGCTATTTAAAAACTGGATGTTGTTTTCCATTCTATTATTTTCCGGTTCGCCTGGATTACATGTAACCATGGGTTCAGTAACCGAAGGACTCGCTGCCAAAGTACGAATACCAAAGGGGTGTCAGTTGAGCACCGAGCAACTACGAGTCCGGTCACATTTTGGTGTGACTTATCATTGTTATAGCCTGTATATTAATGCAGCAGTCCTGCGAGACTAGCTACCTGTTATATTTGTTTTGTTATTGTAAAAATTTGATAAAAGCTTTAAGAAAAACATATTAAACATAAAGACAAGACAATTTGCACAGAGCATCCACATAAAAGACGTGACATGTATGACAGTTATGAAGGGGCCAGATCTATGTACTTCAGGCCACTACATAAGGGGAAATGCCCATGGATGGATTTCTGCCGTGTGAAACGCGTCATAAATCCGCAGCGTTATCCCGCAGCTATTAGGTTCTACTGAAAAATTGTTCAAATTCTTAAGAATATTGGGGGGCTGACTTCTGGGGCTGGTCATAAAAATTAGCAAGTCATCAGCAAACAAGGCTAGTTTCTGTGCTGAAGTCTCCATCCTGTATCCCCTGATGCATTTGCCAGGGATTTCATGATGAGTATGTAGAGTGTGGGTGACAATGGACACCCCTGTCTGGTCCCATTTCCTATTCCCAAGGGCTATGAAAGAGATCCATTGACCGTCACTCTAGCCGAAGGATTTTTATAAGTAGCCATAATCCACTCTCTAGCCCTAATTCCCAAGCATATCTTTCATAACGTTGCCTCCAGGAAGCTCCAGTGGACCCTGTCGAAAGCTTTTTCTGAATCCACTGTCAGTAAGCTAAGGGGATCCCTGGATTTCTGTGCCCTCGAGATAATGGAGAGAGTTCTAAGGGTCTTGTCCCTGGCCTCACGACCTGGCAGGGCTTCTGTTTTACCCAAGTTAACCACCAATCCCGAAATGAATGCGAAGGAGTCTAGTTAGGGAGGGAATTAAGAGGCTTGGACAAAGTGAGAAAGATGTCGTCTGCAAGCAAGTTAGTTTTATATTCAACCTCACTACTTTTTATTGCGTATTGCGTATACATGATATGTCATCCTTAGGCCTCCTGTCCACCGACAAGGCGGAATATTTACCATTTTTTCCTTTATAGACCTTGATTTTGGTGCTGTATTTATGTACTGAGCTTGGTTTTGGTGTTGTATTTATGTACGGAGCTTGGTTTTGGTGTTGTATTTATGTACGGAGCTTGGTTTTGGTGTTGTATTTATGTACGGAGCTTGGTTTTGGTGTTGTATTTATGTACGAAGCTTGGTTTTGGTGTTGTATTTATGTACGGAGCTTGGTTTTGGTGTTGTATTTATGTACTGAGTTTGGTTCTGGTGCTGTACTTACAATATTGGTTCTGGTGCTGTATTTATGTAAGGAATTGTTCTACTATTAATGATCACAATAATATATGTTTGGGGTATTGTAACTGTTTATTGGACAATTAGGCCTCCTTCCCACGAACGGATTTACGCCGCGTAAATCCGCGGCAAAAATCCGCTGCGTTGCCCCCTGCTATTAGGTTCTATTGAACCTAATAGCACAATGCTCACGATGCGTAATTCCACCGTGGAATTACGCACCGTGAAATCTCCCGTTCTCACCCGCAGCATGTTCTATTTGCTGCGTGTGTACGCGCTGACGGCTTCCATTGCAGTCAATGGAAGCCGTCCGTTCACGCTATCTACCGCTGCAACCAGCGGAAGATAGCGTGAAAAAACGCTTCCCCGCCTACCGCCGCGCGTCATATGACGCGGCCGGCGCGTCACGTGACACGGCCGGCCGCGTCATGTGACGCGGTGGGCGTGTCACATGACGCGACGGCGGTGGGCGGGGAAGCGTCTTCACGCTATCTTCCGCTGGTAAGTATGGGGTCTCTGGGGGGCGCCGTGACAGGCTTCACTGCGGAATATTACGCGGCGGAGCCCGTCACGCTCGTGGGAAGGAGGCCTTAGTTTAGGGATAATTTTCTGTGGCGTGCTACATCGTGGGCATTTCACATGCATAATTTAATCATCCAGGCAGTGAACATGTTATTAAAATTATGAGTCCCACCCCTAAAGGTACATCCTCCTGATAGATTTGGCGTGGTCAAGGGTGGGGACTGGGTGTGGGCAGCAGGGATCTGGTTGTGGGCAGAACCTAACCTGTTCCTCTTTCCTTCTCTGTGAAGTTGGGAGATATGCATGTGCAATACATTTCTTCTAGGCTCGACTTTTAATAGCAGATCAAATGAACTCGGTTTTGCAAAACTTAATTCAAAAAGTGTCGGTGTAACAATTTTCCTTAAACCAACTTCAACAGCTGATCACAGTTTAACTAACCTGGATCAACAGCATGGTTGGTGCAACCAGCCCTATGACATGTAAAGCTCCTTTTAGCACACCGATAATTGGATCTGAACATTCTACCAAATGCTCATTTGCCCAGCAATCAGGCCATGTAAAGGGACCAACAATCAGCTGACAAACGAGAGAAGGCTTGTTCGTCGACTGATCGTTCATTTTCAGGGAGCATAAAAATGCTGATTGGCGGTACATCTTACTGTGTGAACAGAGAGATGCAGAGCCAACCTATGGGGACGAACAATCATAGTCATGATCATTTGCCCTCATAATCCAATTCTCAGCCAGTGTAAAATAAAAAATAAAATGAGCACGTATCGATCAGTGTTCTTTCCATAGCACGGTGAAACTGTGTTGAAGATTACTTAGAATTAAAGGGGTTGTCTCGCGGCGAAAGCGAAAAAAAAATTTTTTCACTTACCCCCGCATTCTGCCCTGTTAAAAAGAAAGCATAGGTTAGTTTTTAAAAAGCACATTGCACTTACCTGCATCAGCGTTCTGCAGCTTCCTCTATTCTTCTTTTAAAGATGGCGCTGCTGGTCTTCTCCCACGGTGCACCGTGGGTCTTCTCCCATGGTACACCGTAGATTTTCTTCTCCTTCATTGCGTTCCATTGTCGATTCCAGCCTCCTGATTGGCTGGAATCGGCACACGTGACGGGGCGGAGCTACGATGACGACGCGGTGAGCACCTCTCCGGCACGAGCGGCCCCATTCACCAGGCAGAAGACCGCACAGCGCAAGCGCGTCTAAAAAAGCAAGAAGCCAGCGAAATTAGACGGAGCCATGGAGACGAGGACGCTAGCAACGGAGCAGGTAAGTGAATAACTTCTGTATGGCTCATATTTAATGCACGATGTATATTACAAAGTGCATTAATATGGCCATACAGAAGTGTATAACCCCACTTGTTTTCGCGAGACAACCCCTTTAAATGCAATATATTCTAGGAGCAAATGATCCTCCAAGCAAACTCAACCCCACTAAGCTTTGGTAGGAATTGCAAACATTAAAATGAATCTCCACTTTTGAAGCCAGTAACCAACAAGTCCCTAAAAATAAATTTTACTTGTTGGAGCAGTCTGTCATTTGGACTCTGTAGGCAGATGATCGGCAGGTGTAAATGGTAAGGTGCAAACTCAATGAGGCAAACAAGACCCCCAGTCTCTTCATACTTCAGACATGGCTATAACTGCGTAGCTAATCCTTCACACTCCTTGATCAAAATCTAACACAGGGTCGGAACGGACTCTTCAGAGGCAGTTTAAGAAGAGTCAAATCCCCAGCCATCTCCCAGGAGTTATTTTGACGAGCATTAGCACATGCCCAGATTCCACAAGCCAGTGGCCGTATCAGTACAAAAGGGTCAGTTGTTGTAGATTAGCATGCATGGGATACCAGCAGGGAGCCCGATAGAGAGGTGCTGCTAATTGTGAAGGAAAATGTTACTCTAATCCTGACGGTTTAGGTCTGTTTTTCTTCAGATTATCTTAAAATAGATTCAGACATGTATAAAGATATTATTAGGCGGCAGCGTCTTGTCGTTCTCTTACTCTCAAGACACATAGAAGATACAGAAGTATCAGACATCATAATAATGACAACTTCATTTTTGGTAATAAACATTTCATTCTATAGATTGATAATAAAATGCGCTAAAATAGAAGTTATATGTTTTATAAATGACTTCTTTTTATCAATCCTTACATCCACACACATATAAATCTATTGCAGGCAAGTTTATAGATGTGGCTGTGATAGCTTATGTGTTTCTCAGTTACAGTCAGTGCACCGTAATGAACGTGGCCCAGCACTAATCTAACTGGATAATCCATTAATTATGTCCACTCCCTGTAAGCCTGTTGAGATCTCTCATCGTCACTTTGTAGCCTTTTGAGCTTTAGTCATTGTACGGTATGCCTTATTTCTAATTCAACCGTGAAATCACAAGAAGAGCCAACTCATAATGTACTACTGTACATAAGTGGGAATAAAATTGAGGTTGCAACAAATTGTTTTGTTGCAATGCTTTTATAATGAAAAACAAATGGTCTTGATGAAAAATATCCCATTATTTCTATGCAGACCTATACATCTCCATGGCAGCAAATAATAAACCCTGGGTAGCCCGATTGTGCAGTTATAATTCCTTCTTCAAATGTTTCCTAACTTTATGCTAATCTGCATTTGGTAGGTCAAGGCCCCTTTACACCGGACAACTGCCGGCAAATTAACCCTCTCCAATCCACTGTCTGACATCTAAAGGCTGTACAGCTCCGATGTTGGAAGACGTCCGTCGGGGTTCTCTTACTGTATATTGCCAGCCTGCCTGCTGTCGGAGCCTATCCAATGTGTCACCTCATGCAGTACTGGCTTTAGCCAGCATATAGCGCCGTTATATAACAGCAGAAAAAGAGTAAGCCCCGTAGGAAAACCAGTATACAAATTGGATTGGAAAGTGTTAAGTCGCAAAAAGCCGATCCAGCGACTCTCACTTCTGGATTAGAAAGGAGCGATAGTCACTCAAGTACATGATGGCTGGGCGAGCCAGGGGTCATTCCAGCCCGCCTGCTTCCATTCACTGTAAACAGGCAGTTGCTCAAACATTAAGCGACTGTTATTTACACTGAGCAAGAAGCTGCTCAGCAGTCGTTCTGTGTCAGTGAGCTGAAAAGGAACGACTAGCAACAACTGAGTGACTTCTCGCTCAGTGTCCTGTCTTCCGCCATATATACACGGGCCAATAGTCACCTGAAATCGCTCATTTGAGCGATTATTCCGGCGACTATCAGTCTGTGTAAAGATACCTTTAGGCTGGATTCACATATATTAGTTGTATCTGGCCAGTGTTTTTACACTGGACATAACAAATGCAACTTTGGTTCACTTTTTGCATTGGTTTGGCATTCATAGATGGAAATATATGGACAAAAAACACTGCATACAACATTTTTCTGTCCAGCGTAAGGAATTATCTGGTATCAAAACCGATGCACCAGCGTCCTTGAACTATGGGATCAATTCTAGTATCAGTTTCTCTACGACATTTCACTATAATACCAGAGGTTAAAAGACAAAGCTAGAGGGCCAGACATATGGAAACCCAGCCCTAGAAAGAAGTAGGGGCAGATGGAAGAGAGTAAAACTTCAGGATCAGACTATAAGGAAAAAGTTTTTGGTTGCCATGGATATACATAAGTTTGCAAGGACATTTTTAGTCAAAACCAATTGCAAAGTGAATTGGGACAAAAAAAATAAAGTTAAAAAACAACGTATTGGAACATATAATTGCAGATTATCGCTGCCACTTTCTAAACGATTTGTCACTATCTATTGGTCTGAGAAGGTCAGTATTCAGGATGAGAATACCATAACACTATAAATTGCTGACAGTATAAGTGTTCTGTAACTTAGGCTGTTTGTAGACCCATGCCATCCTGTATTTGAGCAATACCTGGCGATCCACATCTGGCAGTGCCACAAACAATTTTCCAAATATACTGCAGACTGCAATCCCCAACAAACCCAAAAATAGCAATATGGCAGGTCAATTTATCTGCAAATATCTGGTTTCAAACAGCGCCTTTTCTACTTTTTCGTGTTTTGAAAAAGCGCTGACTGTCAGCAGAACAGTCAAAAATCACCTGATAGATGTCTAAAACTCATTGTGGAAAAATTCCTTAAGGTATACTGTATATTCCTTACACATTTCATTTATACACATTGTGGATCAACAGTGCGCACCTACTCACTATCCTAAAATAGGGAGGGAGTTCCTGAAGGTACTTCTATCTGCCACTGAGTGAACAGAACCAGTCCCTTATTATAACTAGACTAGTAATTATTAGGAAATTATAGTACCAGTGTTTCTGGTGGCACAATGCACCATACACCTGTGCTACATGGTACATCCATTATGATCCCCACATATCACACACACAGCTCTATTACATCCATCCTGACCCCACACATTACACACACAGCACATCACACAACTTTTTGAAAAAACTAACTAACTTTTCAGCATTTTTTCCATGCCTGTTTTAAAATGTTTGGACAGTACTGTAATCATATCCCTGTCAGTCTTTTAGGGTGCTTTTACACTGGATGATTTTCATTTGCATGAGTGAAAGAGCGAGTGATGTTATCACTAGCTTGTTCGCTCTCATGCAGCATGTTTAGAGAGACAAATTGATTGTTGACTCATTGAACGAGAATCGTTCAGTATCATTCAGTGTTTCACATTTGCTATGTGAAACCCTAAACGATCAGTGTTTAAACCGAACAAGAAGTGAACGAGCCAACGATGATTTTTATGTCTGCATAAAATGAACTATGGGTGAGAAGTGAATGATTCTCATTCGTCGTTGACTCACTTTTACACCGAATGATTATCATTTACTTTCTCTCATTTGAATGATGTTTTGAATGATAATAATTCCATCTAAAAGTACCCTTACACTGACTAGAAATGCGCCAAGGATGACATCCTGATTGATCGAGATGGAAACTATGTGAGACGGAAAACAATGGTTCTGTTCAGGTTCTTTCACCATGCAGTTTTTACATGGAGGACAGAAGCCAGGACAGAAAAAGCACTGGTTTCACAAAATTTTGTGAAGTCAGTCTTACTTAAAAAAACGACAACAAGCAGCTAATCAAACATTCAGAAAAGCCAGAAAAGGTGGTTTTTATCATAAAAGAGCAAAAAACAAACAGCCAAAAATATCCTTGGTTTTTCTAAGAATCCTCCGAATAGACAATTTTTGGGTGACCATGGATTAAGTTTTTTAATATGAATAACAAAGATTCACATTGTTCTCATTACTATAAAGCATCCTCATAAATCTTCAAACTCATTAAAATTCATAGAGAACTAGGAGGTTTTGGTAAAGGGGTTGCCCCACAAAAAAAAATGTTTCCAGTTAAATTAACACCATAATTATGCACACTTTTTTACAATTATTTTCTGTGCCAGGTTCACCTTCATAAAGGGTTTTACTCAGTATTGCTTCTCTGCAGTAATGCTGTCTCATTCTCTTATCGCTTGCTCAGCATCTCTTCTGACATCAGAGAAGATGCAACAACTTCAAAAGCAGCCGCTTACCATGTCAGGAAACTCTCCACAAACCCAATGGTGCAGAGAGAGGAGCAAGACTGAGCATGTGCGATCATCTACAAGACTGAGCATGTGCGATCATCTACAAGACTGAGCATGTGCGATCATCTACAAGACTGAGCATGTGCGATCATCTACAAGACTGAGCATGTGCGATCATCTACAAGACTGAGCATGTGCGACCACCTTAGAACATTGGCTGAGTTGGACAAGACACAGAAAGGTTCTTCAATAGAAACAGCAGGTAAAACTATTCTTACCTTAGTACTGGAATATCTGTTGTGAATAGAAACATTGCTTTCCATAAGTGTAAATACAAATGAGGTTTATAATTATGGGCTGGATTTAACTATAAACAATATGTTTCATGTGACAGCCCTCATAACCCCTTAAGGACGGAAACATTTTTTTCTTCTTAATTTTCAGTTCCTCCTACCCACTTTCAAAAAATCATTACTCTTATTTTTCTGTCAAACTAATTATCTGAGGGCTTGTTTTCTGCAGGACAAGTTGTATTTTTCAATGGTACTATGTAATGTACTGAAGAACTATTAAAAATTTCAAAAGTAGATTGAAATGGAAAAAAAATGTAATTTCACCATCTTTTGTAGGTCACGTTTTTATGGCATGCACACTGAGGCAAAAATGACACGATAACTTTATTCTGTGGGTCAGTAGCATCATGACAATACCAAATTTATTTCATTTTTTATCGCTTTGCTCCTCTTAAAAAATAAAATATCTTTTAAAAAAATATATATATTTTGACTTTTTTATATTTCCATCGATGGATTGTGTGAGTACTTGTTCTTTGCACGATGACCTGTGGTTTCTATTGATACCACTTTAGAGTACATGCAACTTTTTTTCGCTTTTTATCTATTTATTTATTTGACATGGGGTGGCAAAAAAATGCCCAATTCTGGTGTTGTGTATTTTTCTTTTGCTGACATTCACCATGTGGTATAAATAATGCAGCATATTGATACATTGGACCTTTGGTTGCGGGGATACTAAATAGGTTTTGGTTTTCTTCATTTGGATTTTTTTATTATGAATACTGGAAAAGGTTTTCATCCATAGCTCTCGTTGAAATGAATGCGAACTATGGAAATAGCACAGTATAGTGTGCCACGCTGTTTTCGTAACTAACAGAGCCCATGTAAAGAGTGCTCAGCTCTTTCTGTAGGCTCCAGCTGGGTGGCCGGTAGACAGGTACTATTGTATCTTGTCACCACCGGAAGGGAGGTGGGGTAGAGACAAGATTTAGGCTGCTTGACAGGCCGGTGACACCCCTAGGAGCTGATTGGCTAATGCAGTTGCTCACTGTCCCTGAACCTGCCCTGGTATATGGGGGTCTGTGCAGGCCCTACTATCCTATCGGCGATGTGCTGTGGTCCTCAGTCTCCGCGGCGTGGAAGTGAGCGATTGCCTCCCATCTACAGACCTTGAGGCAGGAGATCCCCCACTGTTCTGCTTGCTCCCGACTGCGGTGTCAGTGTAGCCACTACCCCTGCCCTCAGGGCTGCTGTCAGCGCTCTCTGTGCTGCTGTTGCCGCTCTCACTGTGGCCCCCGCCGCCGCCACCAGTGCACTCCCTGCTTCACTGTTGGTGGGGGTGGCTGTACAATGGAGGGACAGACCGCGGAGAGCTTTGGGATGACAGAGGTGTGAGCGTGGCAACAGAGCAGGGAGGAGATTGACAGGGCTGCCGGCCTACAGTGTTGGGATCCGTCCACTGACGGCTTCTCCGCTCCCCTGCCTCCTCTCCCTTCAGCAGCTGGCACTGGCGCCGCTGCTCAGAGGCAGATGGGGAGCGGAGTAGCCCTCAGCGGCCGCATACTGGAGCTACAGCATGGCCGGCGGCGTTGGGGTCACCCCAATACTACAGCATGGGGGAGGACAGTGTTGGAAGCAGCGGCGAGGTGTATCTTCCCCTCCCGAACAAGTATCTTCCCGGCCAGCCGGACAACAATACAGCCAATCGGGAGTTAGGGGCATGACAGGGGTGTTCCTCCATGTAAGGGCTGTCAAACCCCTAGCTTCCGGTGGTGGCAAGATAAAATAATACCCGATAGACATAGCAGTGGTTTCCCTTCTTGACTTTTCATAGTATTTTAAATTAACTGCAAAACCATAATTCTGCTACATGGTAGGTATACAGAATCAGGATATACTGATTTATATTTTTACATGAAAAATTTCATGTTGACAGAAACCATACAAAAATTATTTTTTTAAAATATTTTCAGCTGGTTGCTCTGATATGCAGCAAAACCAGAAGTGAAATAAGAAAATAGACAATAGCATTGTCTCTACAGACGGGACCAGCTGGTTGACTATTTAAAGATTCACATATAATCTTCAATTGTCTCTTGCTACAAATAGGCTATTTACAAACCAGAGTTTGCATCGAATGGTTGATGAGCTATGACATAGCTATATTAACAATATGACTGTGATGTCATGCTGTGCCATTTCTGGGTCATTTCCAAAAATACACAGTACAATGATATAAAGACTGATCCACTGTAAAAGAGTTCCACCATGCCCATCATAGACATAGATGCAGTAACATAATATGGTTGTAATATGATCTTAGGTGGCTTTCCCTGCCTCCAGCAGTATATTTTGTCTGGGACATTTTAGTCTCTATATTAGGGTTTTATAAAACAGCCTTTACTTAAAGTTGGCTGTCATGCGATAAAGTCAGTGGGGCTAGCTATATGGCTCTACAGCCTCGGCTCCATTGATTTTAGATCTCTTTTTTTTTCATACTCACCCGGACGGGCTTTTCTTAGATCCGGCGCTAAGAGAGAGTGGTCGAGACCCCTCACCTGTCACACTGACAACGTGACAGAAGCTGGACCTAACAAGTGCCTGTCTGGGCAGAGAGAGGCGAGTATGAAAAAATAAAATAAAATGGGTCGGCGGGGTTGCGGATGCAGAGGTATATCGAGGCCAACTGACTTTATCCATCACAGATCCTCTTTAAAGTAATTGTATGTACCCTATTTTTAGGCTATGAAACATACACTCCAGGTTTAGACAGCAGAAAACAAGAAAAAATATTTCATACCAATTTAAACGTGGCTGAGTGTCTAACAAATTGGAGGGGCTACCATCATTAACTTTGGTGTTCTAGTATGGAAAAGGGGGTTAACAATGAACAATCAGCTTCTATCAAACCTAGAGTTTCCATTCAGTCAATAGTGCAAGCACATAAGTTCCCATTATATACATACACAGCACTGCTGCATGCACATTGTACATGCTCACAACACACACACAGCTCTGATACATGCAATCACACATAAATTTCATACAGCACTGCCGGTCAGGAATGGTATCTTTTCTCCTTAGGGAGGGCACATAGAAGTTGAGTGAATGAGGAGGCTTATAAGGCCATTCATGCTCTTCTGGATAATATGCAAATAAGGGAGATGGAACAATAGCTCTGCAGCACCACCTATTGGAAGGCAGCATTCCTGCAAGTCAATGTTAGACTCTTTATACAAGCCTTGTAACAGTGACTGGGAATTGAAAACCAAGCCAGAATCCATACACAGACAGCTGTTTTGGGGTGTTGCCGCTCATCAGTGTGCAGTAGGTTTCTGGCTTGGCTAGCGAGAGGCTCTGATGTGGGTTAGGAACGCTATCTTTTCTCCTCAGGGAGAGCACCAAGAAGGTGAGTGAGTGAGGAGACTTATAAAGCCATTCATGCTCCTCTGGGTAATATGCAAAAAAGGGACATGGAACAATACCTCACTCACTCACCTTGTAGGTGCTCTCAAACGCAACTACTGCTCCTTTTATGCAAGAGTGCTCCGGAGCCCTGGTCTCAAAATCGGTGAGGATCCCAGTGGTCAGACCTACACTAATCAGCAAGTTATCAGATAACTTGTTTTTGTTATAGAACCCCTTTGATTTTGTGATGTTCATAAAAAAACTGCACATTCAACTGTAACTATAACAGAAGATGCAAGTGGATGGAAATGTAGAGAAAAGGCAAGATGATTCTGACCTTATACAAAGGTCACTCTAGGATCTTAGTGTAGACAGGGGTTTAATGGTACTACAATGGGAGCATTGAACTACAGACAAGTTTGCAAAGGTACTAACTGAGAATGCTATGACAGTCATCTAGAACATGGCACTGTGGCTTCCAGAGAGCCCTCTATTGTACCAGCACATGGATTTTTGCTGACAATGAGACATATCATATTTCAATCCTTCATCTTGTTCCAATGACACTTTCCCTGCAGGGTCGGCAAACAAAGGAACAGTGCTAACTTCATATATTTCTCTGCACAGATCTTTCTGACACAATAATATCTAATACTTTGGTATATAAGCATTAAACGTCAGTGACTGATATATGTCGGTATAAGTCATATTTACAACTTTTGGCCAATTTTTACTATAATCATGCCTATCTCAATACTCTATTCACATGCATAACAGTATCTGAAACTGCAATGTGCTACATTTCCCATGAAGCAAATTTGCTTAGCTACAGTTGCAAGAAAAAGTAAGTGAACCCTTTGGAATTACCTGGATTTCAGCATTGATTACTAATAAAATGTGGTCTCATTGTTATTGAGGTTAGAATTATAGTCAATCTCAATCTAACGAAACCAATTACAAACAGTTAATGTTCATCTCTTTTATTCAATACATTATGTAAACATCCATAGTGCAGTAAGAAAAAGTAAATGAACCCTTCAATTTAACCCGTAGATCTGCCTGCAGCAGCAATCATCTCCATCAGAGATTTCATGTACAGTCCTGCTTGAAAGTTTGCGAACCTTTCAGAACGTTCTATAGTTTTGCTTATATTTGACCTAAAACTACATCAGAGTTTTATACACGTCATAATAATACATAAAGAGAACCAAAATCAAATCAAGTCAAATTTCTATAGGTTAAGAGAAGGACTTTGATTTGACCATTGCACAACTTTATTTTTCTTTAACCATTCTTTTCTGGACTGACTTATGTGCGTTGGGTCATTGTCTTACTGCCTGACCCATGTTCTCTTGAGATTCAGCTCATGGACAGATGTCCTGACATTTTCCTTTAGAATTTACTGGTATAATTCAGAATTCATTGTTCCATCAATGATCATAAGCCTTCCTACCAGCATTGTGTTTCACACATGGTATGAGTTATTATGCTGGAATACAGCGGTTTTCTTTCTCCAAACATAAAACTTCTCATGTGAGTCAAGAAGCCCTATTTTGGTCTCCTCCGTCTACATAACATTGTCCCAATAGCCTTCTGGCTTGTCCAGGTAATCTTTAGCAAACTACAGACGGACAGCAATGTTTTTTTTGAGTAGTGGCTTTTTTTCTTGCAATCCTGCCATGCACACCATTGTTATCAAGTGTCCTGATAGTGGACTCATGAACATTAATATTCGCTAATGTGAAAAAGGCCTTCAGTTGCTTTAAAGTTACCTTGGGTTCTTTTCTGACCTCACAGACTATTAAACACCTTGCTCTTGATGTAATCTTTGCTGGTGGATGACTCCTGGGGAGGGTAATAATGGCTTTCAATTTCCTCCTTTTGTATACAATTTACATGACTGTGGATTGATGGAGTTCAAACTCTTTAAGGCCCTTTTACAAGCTACGATTATTACTTCAACAACCACATGACTGAACGAACTGCCGATATTTTTGAATAAAATTACATGTGTAGTTAATGGCTTTAATCATCTGCATTTTTCTCAATGAGTTGTTTGCTCAGCTGGGCGTGTGTTTATGCGATGCTTATCATATAAATACACACCCAGCTGAGCAAACATTTGTCCAGCAGATTCCATTGTTCTCCTCCTGGCAAAGTAAACAGTGTAGTCATTATGTATGCTAAACAAACACTATGAGTACACAGTTAAGAAAATGTTTTGAACAGCCAAGGAATGGTTTTTATGTCAGCTAAAAACCATCTCTAAACAACAATAGAATAAATAATGCACGACTGTCTGCGTTTACATGTAACAATTATTGTTCACTTTCGGGCGTTGGAACTAATTTTGAGTGATAATCATTGCGTGTAAAAAGGCCTTTAGAGATGGTTTTGTAACCATCAACAACTCTTCTGAGGTCCTCAGAAATCTCATTTATTCATGCCATGATACACTTCTCCAAGTTCCCATTGATGGAAAACACCCAACTAAGGCCGCCTGCAGACGGGCGGAAATCCATAAGATTCACATACTTGTGCCACTCACAGACATGTGAAAATGGATCATTTTACTCAATAAATAAATGATTAAGTCTAATATTTTTGACTCATTTATTTGATTTGGTTCTCTTTATCTACTTCTAAGGACTTGTTTAAAAATCGGATGTAGTTTTAGGTGAAATATAAGCGGAAATATGGAAAGTTCTAAAGGGTTTACAAACTTGCCAGCACGACTAGAGCTGTACAACATTAAGGAGAAATTTTGAACCATTCTACCCTGCAAATGTATTTCAGTTCATCAATATTTTCTGAGATGCCTTGTGTGCATAACCATGTTCGGGTGATGCCACAGCATCATGACTGGTTTGAGGTCAGGGCTCTGACTCAGCCATTTGAAAGCACAAATCATCTTTTATCTTGCTTTAGCTTGCCCCAGAAATAATCAAGCAGGATAAACTTGGGACTGATAAATAAACATTTGGTATTTGATACAGCTAACAGCATTAATATAGTTGTGTATATGCAATTTCTATATGGTTGGTTAACACACTACAGGACAGTAGTGTAGTCTCCAGCAGTGAAGACCAGCTTGGACCAAAAGTTAGGTCCTCCCTTTAAATCGCCTTTCTTCCTGTATTTATACATGGATGCTGACTGCACAGGTTACATATTCAGGATGAAGTATCATCATGTCCATAGTGGGATGGGGCTTACTCTAACTAGAAAGACAATCAGTGTACGTCACCCATTCAGCTGTTGTACTTCACCTGTCAAACTCTTTATCCACCAATCCCTAAATCTCACTTGATGGTGTATTTAAATCCTGGTAATAGACAACCTATGTGACTCTGATCACTTGGGATTACACTGTATAAAATCTGGCAAGGGCCAAAGTGCTGGCATCTTTTGTAGCTCTTGTTTTTTTCCATTACTAGATGGGGCTATAAAAACTGACCTATAACAAGGACCTTATCGCTTAGAAAAGCTTTGGGAGCGAATCAAAACTATAGAACAACTGAGAACTAAAGAACACATGCCAGGAATTGCTGCAGTGACATTATGATGTTCGTTTGACATGTGCACATGCCATGCTTCATTATAGACTGTGCAGGTGCTTGATCAGGAATTGAAAGAGAAGAACCATAAATGCCATGTAAAAAGCATAAAAAGCATAAAACAAAAATGTAAAAAAACAAAAGTATTTTTGTCTCCACATCACTGCTGTTGTTTAAGCCAGTCGACATATGAAAATTGATGTGGAAGCTGATTTTAGTCTTTATGATAAACTGTAACAATTCAAGAGCACAGACAAGAAATATTGACATCACATATGACTAAACCTGGTGCAACTGAAGAGAAATAATTCCAGAGATAAGCACAGGGCCAAACTGGAGGACGGATGAATTGTATCACCTGAACTGCCCAAACTGGATCAGCCACTCAACAGGAGCAGCCGTATTGAAAAGGTCAAAAGATAGACAACAAAGGCAATGCTTCTGGGTTGAAGAAGTATATAAGTGTTTAGATTATAATAAAAACACAAGTTAGGGAGAGCGCCATAGCCATGGGGAAAGAAAATAACTGTAGAGAATTCTACTTACCAGGTGTCAGGCGGAGCAACAAAAAAACTTTTTGTGTCCCGCCTGCACCAGGAATCCGAGTTCACCTTTCAGAGGTTTCTTTGTTGGAGGGTCGCTGGTATTATCCAGAAAAACATATATATGTGTATCTAATAATACACATCGATGCTGTCCTGGAGAGCAGCAGCTTAAAAAAGTACTCCAAAAGTTCTAACAAACAGATGGGGAAAACGTAATATAAAAAGAATCAGAAATAACTTTTTCTTACAGCTGCGCTACACCACCGGCCCTTTAGATGATAAGGGAATAAGCTTCTAGAAACCGCAGTTAATAGCAAGCTAATTTTATTCCCCAAAATAACCATACACATAGAATAGTATTGCTTTTACTATTCTATGTGTATGGTTATTTTGGGGAATAAAATTAGCTTGCTATTAACTGCGGTTTCTAGAAGCTTATTCCCTTATCATCTAAAGGGCCGGTGGTGTAGCGCAGCTGTAAGAAAAAGTTTTTTCTGATTGTTTTTATATTAGATTATAATAAAGGTGACTTACCTGGTGTCATCAGGCTACCTAGGATGGGGCAGTCCATCACGCCTAAAGTCCCTGTAGGCAATTTAATAGTCTATAGGTATTTGGATCAACCTGCCCTGGTCACATGGATATCCGGAAGAGGAGAGCGTCAATGGGACCCCGATTTGGATTTTAGATGTAGAAAATGCAAATAGACAGTAGATTAAACAGGACCCAGCCCTCCAGTGGAAGGTTGACCCCACTGCTGAAAAAAAGCTGAGTCCAGGTCTGAGATAAACAAGCAGCACTGACTATGGAACACCAAGCCAGAGTGTACTGGAGTACTAAAGGCACTAAATGTAGGGAAACCGAGCACTAAACTAATTTATACAGAACCGCTGAGAATAGAACCTCTAAGTACTGGTTCACTCAGTATAAAAAATGCTAACCGCAGGTACACAGTGCACTGGCCAGAAGACAAGAAGTATAGTCTCTTGAATAGTCAGCATCCTTTGCACAAAGGAGATGGTTAAAATACCCTAACAAAGAACCCAATAGACTGGCTGGGCTAAATGACAGCCAAGCCAGCCTAACATCACTGAAACCAAAGAGAGATGTTAAGTCCCTGGTATCTAGCGCTACATCACACTGTGCCTGCACCATCATGTGGTACAGGGCTGATATTGTCACATCACCCCGGACCAGCGCCACTAGCCAGGAAGTCACAGCACTGCCAGTACCAATATTGCATGTGCAAACCTGCGCTTCTGCCTGCAGGTGTGAATGCTGTTTATAATATAGTTGAAACAAGATTCTGTACCAGTGATCCTGTGAACGGCTCTGTCCAAGTGGTAATCATTAATGAAGATGTAGCGGTGTACTCATGGTCACACGCCATTACTTCTGGTTTGTGCGATTGCTAATTAATCCAAACGTGAATGACTGAGGAATGCACAACATTTTACAGGTTTTTCACCTAAAATTACAACATCCTTTGCTCCTTATTCAAAAAGTACCAAACAGACTGAACCAAAGGATTACATAGCTATTGGTAAATTGGTAACAGTTGTAATCGGGTCCCTCTTTCAAGAACCTTCTTAAAGAAGTTTCCCACTAAAGACATTTATTGCTTATCCACAAGATAGGTGATACATGTCAGCTCACTAGGGTCCAACTGTTGGGAGCCAAAGGACTCACGAGAATATTGCACTCCGAATCCCCCTTTTAAATACAGCGGTGGTAGCATGTGTGACCATTGCTCTATGTCCTTCTATGAGAAAAAGACAGCTAATTTGCTATCATATGATCTGCTGGGTAAAAATGAACATAATTGGTCAAAGCCATTACAGAATAAGTCTACTAGTTACATCAGCTAGAGAAAACCCAGAGATTCCTGAGAATATGGCAAAACTAAACACTAAATAAACTATTAAAAGCCTAGGTTCACACAAGCAGATTTGAATTGCGGACAATCCGCGGTAAAACGCGGGGAGTGAAAGGCATGTATTTTGCCATTTTTTTTCTTCACACTCATGAATACTCGCAATTGGAAGAAAAATCACAGCATGCTATATTTTACCGTGGATTTCATATGGACGACCTCCATTGATGTCAATGGAGGCGTCCGACCCGCAGCTCATATGCAGTTGATATTGCGTATGGGCTGCGGGTACTCATGTCATCACTAAGCGACGATGCGGGAAATACAAATTTAAAAACCCCAAAACTTGTACTGCGCATGGCCGTCTGCGAGCCTCCATGCGTAATGCAGGTATTGCCGTACGCAGGGTCACCGGCCGAGCTGTCAGATGGAATCCTCTGCGGGCCTCACGCAATGCGGAATCCGACCCGCTCATATGAGCTCAGCCTCAATGTTCTGCAAATATCCTAGGAAATTGTCCCAACACACATGTCAATAAGAGTGTCCGTTTTACATGCATTGAACTGGTATTGTGTAACTGACTATTGTATAAAAAATATATTGCCAGTATAATTTTAATTTTATGGGAATTTATGTCAATGTGCAGATATAGCAAACTTTAATGTGATATTTAACACATCACATGTCATTGAAATGAATAGAAAAAAAGGAATCCAACACCAGGTACGGAATGGAAGAGTAACAAGTTTTTACTGTAACAATATTAAATTCTGTATGCAGAGAACAGCCCGTCCGGCTTACGTGTTTCGACATGTTGCCTTACTCATCGCCTGCTGGAAGTCAGCAATCTCATCACTTAAAAACACATGCCCTGACCTAACAAGTGAAATGTAAATGTATACATGACATAACATAAGAAGGAGCTTCAAGAATTAGTATGCTTATAGCTATTGAAACACAACAGCTTTTATATGTGTCCATATAAATACCATAAGAGGTGCTGCAATTAATGTAACTATGTATTCTGTACCGTTTATTAGTAACAAAATCAGAATCATCATTCACCTGCTTGCACAGACCTAGGCTGGGTTCAAATTAGTGTTTTGTTTTCATTTTCCTGTTTTGTCCTAAGAAAGGAAAAAGTGAAAAAAACTGATCCAGTAATATCCCCATTGATTTCAATGAGAGCCGTGCCTGCCCTTACAAGCGCCGGCCACTACATGGGAGGACGGCGCGGAAGCTTCCGCTCTGACCTCTGTTATTGCGGCGCTGACAGCATGCGCCTGCACAGATGATCGGTCAGGGTCCCGAGCGACAGACCCTGGCTGATCAACTATTGATGACCTATCCTGAGGATAGGTCATTAATAGTATTTCCACGGGACAACCCCTTTAATGTATATTCACATGGACATTTACAAATTTGATCTGTAAAAAGCAATCCAATTTTGCTTGTTGTTTTCATGCGTGTATAAGAAAAAGCTTCCTATTTCTCTTTTTTTTTTTTGCATTTTTGGTTGCCATGCTTGCATGTGTTTAAAGTGGATCACACTTTTTCTTTAAGTACACCCATAGACTTGAAAATCAAACTAATCACATGAAAATAGCACATGCTGTAATTTTTTTACTCAAACTGTTTAATATTCATATTTCTGTCTGATTTTGGACAAATGTTTTCGGTCCGACAATCGGACTGAAAAATTGCCTGTGTGAATATACCCTAGGACAGGGATGATGAACCTCTTAGAGACTGAGTGCCGAAATTGCAACCCAAAACCCACTTGTTTATTGCAAGGTGCGAACGCGGAAATTTAACTTGAATACTGAGGCAGAGCAATATTGGGTTTGTGCACATGCAATGTACCGGCAGATGCAAGACGTTTTTCTGAGAAAAATGCCTCCCATCACTTCGGTGAGGTTCAGCAAGTGTTTCCCATTGTTTTCAATGGGAAACATCCCATCGCACTCGTTTGTACATCACATGCCGTGTAATGTGTTTTCTTGTTCCATTGCAAAACAATGCTCAATGCTCGTTCCGAAAGAACGCCCAAAGATAGGACATGCTGCAATTTTTTTTATTGTAGAGGGAAAAAAAAAAAATCGCTCTTGTATATGACCCCATTCAAAAGTCTTGCAATGCACAAATCCTGTGCGATTTTTACGGCTGTGTGAAAGCGGTCTAAGTTAGATCGAGGTATGCTGCCACGTGCAGACTGGCCTCAGTAGTAATAATGTCCCCTATATCGGCCCCAGTAGTAATAGTGTCCCCCACAGTGGTCTCAGTAGTAATGGTGTTTCCTATATTTGCCAAAGTAGTAATACTATTACTACTAGGGCTGATATAGGGGACGCTTACTAATAATAGTGTCCCCTATGCTGGCCCCAGTAGTAATAGTGATACCCACAGTAGTTGCAGTAGTAATTGCGCCCCCTTAAAACCGATATGCTTACTTCCTCCTTATTTTCAAAGTGTCCAAAAGTGGGAAAAGGGCTGTCCTGCTTGGGGACCTTGGGGGCAGCAGGACACAGGGTCCCACAATGGAGCTGTCCCACCTACATTGGGACATCTGGTCACTTTATTCTAGTAGTACTAGTAACGAACACAGCACGTGCCAACAGAGAGGGCTCTCAGTGCCCCCTATGGCATGTGTGCCATAGGTTCGCCTCCACTGCCCTAACACATTTGTTTTTTCTTTGCTTTTGTTTTGAATAGAAAAAAATATTGATCCATTAATAACGGGTGAAAGAACACAGATTTGAACCCAGGTACTGTGCATTTCTTGTGACCACACCTATAGCAGCCACATACCGAGAGCCCCAATTTTGAAACCTCTATCCATATACAGAGTAGGAGATAGAAATGACCCTAAAGGTCAATCCCATCCCTCAGGGTGGAATGTATTTAAAAAGAATCTGCCTAATGCTATTAAACTGGTACCTATGCAACTTGATTATCTTTCTTTTTGTTACTCTTTAACCCTCTATTATCAGTTCCAAAGTTTCTACAATGTAACCCCTCAGACCACTTAAAAGCTCTCTCAAGAGGCAAGTTGGAATATCCTCGTGCTGCAAGTCTAGATTTCAATTTTAAAGATTCTGCATAAATAGTATCTATATCAGAGATGAAGGACATAGTTGAATATGTCTGCAGCATACAATTGGCGAAACGTTCCAGGCAGTCCCGCTTAACATAATGCCCAAATGTTATATGAACCAAGACTGAGAGACATAATGTAACTGAGAACCCCCCAGAGAATATGTTATAAGATAGCACGGAATAAAGCATGGACAGATGCTCGTTTAGAATAACAAATGATTCAATTTGCTTTCAATTCAAAAGGCAAAATGTTTTCCGTTTTTGAACATATAAAATATTGTATGACAGTAAGAACTTTTATAAAACACTCATTTCACTTACCATTAAAGCACATAAAAAGGCACTATTTTTTTGCTCTGCAGACCGCCTTCTGGACATCATCGGCACTGCACAAATGATGGTTTCCAATCAATGAGGACCTGCAATGACATATGAAATTAGAGTATCAGTTCTATAAAATGTTTAATGATAGTACTTTACCAAATCTAAAAACTTACATATGTTTACTGGGTATATCCCTTAAAATATAACTTTTATTAATCAATAAATATAAAATGATTGGGCCTCACAAAAAACAGACAAACTGGAACTAACAAACACAGAGCAAGAATTTTAAACCCTGGAAAAGGACCAGAGAAAATACATGCAATTGACACCTCTATTACAATGCAGAAGTATCCTGCAACGTGAGACACTCTAATGCACTCTTTTTCAGTCACCATTGGGGATGGATGTCACCCAATAAAGATTAGAGGACCATATTAGGATGCGTCCTTCACAAAAAGATGAAAGGAGGATGATCGTTCCATCAAGGTAAGTGGTTTACGGAACACCTCCAATGGTGACGTACATTCGGGCTCCTATTGTGTCTCATCAACAAGGATCAGAATTATTAGAGGTGAAATGACAAGAGGCCACCAGGCCTATGTCTTCTTAGTACACAAACCCTCTTAAATAAGAGATAAAATCTGGTTTAATCTGGATAAAAATGTTTAATGATAGTACTTTACCAAATCTAAAAACTTACATATGGGTATGCTCAGTAAGATTACAGTTGATGACTGTAATCATGCTAGTGCCTATAAAAGGAATCTGGTCCGGTGTCCTCCTTTATCAATGAAACAGCAACTAAGAAACAAACTAAGAAAGTGCTCTACTAATCATTTTGGGAAAATGCTAAATATAGAGGGAAACCGCTTTAGCGCACTGTGCTGTACAGTCGTGGCTAAAAGTTTTCAGACAGATTCACTAAAGTTTGCGGCTTCAGTGTTTAAGATCTTTATGGGTATGTTCACACACAGCCGAAATGCTTCAGATTTTTCACAGTGGAAAATTCCGCAGAAAAATCCATAGCTTTTCCTCACCCAAAATCCAGCGTGGCTTATCGGAGCTGTTGCAGCCGGGTGTCAATTATAATAAACAGCTGGCGCCCGCGATCTTCCTTTATACATGCCCCGACGCTTCAGGATGTAAATGTACATCCTATACCATTAAGAGGTTAAACTTCTGCATTTCGCTCTGGCATGTGGGATATCAGCTTCTGGGCCAAATCCTGACTGATGGTAACTAGAGATGAGCGAGCATGCTCGTTTAAGGCTGATGCTCGAGAGAGCATCGATCTTTTCAAGTAACTGCTTACTCGTCCGAGCACCATGCGGGGAGTGAGGGGGTGGCGGGAGGAAGTGGGGGTGGGAAGGAAGAGAGTGACAGATCTCTCTCTCCCCCCCCCCCCCGCATGGTGCTCAGACGAGTAAGCAGTTACTCGAAAAGACCGATGCTTTCTCGAGCATCAGCCTTAAACGAGCGTGCTCGCTCATCTCTAGTTACCATCATTCAGGATTTGGTCCAGAAGCTGATATCCTCATATGGTAACCCATTCTTGCCTAATCATTGCTTGGAGCTTATTAGAATTTCTTTCTTTTTGATTATCTACCCACTTTTTGAGATTTGACCACAGGTGCTCAATGGGATTGAGATCTAGGGAGTATCCTGGCCCGTGGACCCAAAATGTAAAGATTTGTTCACTGAGCTACTTAGTTATCCCTTTTGCCTTGTGACATGGTGCAGGAAAAAGCATTGTTCATCACTAAAGACCCATTTACACGGGACGAATGTAGGGTAAACAATGCCCAACACTCATCGCTGTGTGTCCGCGTTCCCATGCTGTTGCACAAGGGCTAGTAGCGCTGGTTCGCTCACAGGACCGCCAGCAGGGGAACTGGGAGGCTGCAGGAGATTTCTCCCCTTGCGCTCCCCCACCCCTCTACATTGACTTCACACAGCAGCTGTTCAGTATTAATAGCAGAGTAAATAGCAGCCTCCACAATGTTAAGTCAATGGAGAGGGGCGGGGGAGCGAGAGGAGTGAAATCTCCTGCAACCTCCCCTCTGTGAGCCAGCGATACTAGCTCCTGTACAGCAGCACGAGATCGAGTATATTGCGGGGACGAGTGTCGGACGTAGTCTGCCTGACATTCATCCCGTGTAAATGGGCCCTAAATTGTTTCAGGAGGATGTTTAGATTCCATTATTTATTCCTGCAATGTTCTTGAGCAAAATTGTGAGTGAGCCCACTCCCTTGGATGAAGAGCAACCTTATGGAGTCAGGAAATTAAAGAAATGATGTTTCATATTCCATAAAAGTAATAAAACAAACTGTATAAATTTGGCATTTGTACTGATTTATGGAATAAAGTTGACATGTCATTTTTGCAGCACTGTTATCGCCCTTACAGGAAAACTCCAAAACTAATGCTGCAACTTTGTGTTTTCCCCCCATTACAACCCACTTGGATTAAAAGTTTTTTTAATACATTATATTAAAAATAGAACTTGTCCTGCAAAAAAACAAAAACTCATGCCGACAGAAGAATAAAAAAAGGAAAAGCTGGTCATTAAGGGGTTAAAAAATGCTTAGAAATCTAGGTACTGGCCTCTGTGTTGTCATCAATAAATGAGCAAAGCTCATATATGAAGACAAAGGAAAATCATCCCAAGATAAGACTTTTTGGGAATAATGACATTACACACATATCATTGTAAGGCTGGTTTCACACGGGCAACAAAATCGTGCAAGATTTGTGCGCTGCGAGACACACAAATATGAGCCCCGTTCATTTGAATGGGGTTATACACATGAGTGATGTTTTCCTGCATGGCACCGCGATGCAATGCTATGCGGGAAACACACTGCAGCATTTTCTATCTTCCTGTGATATCGCCCATTGTAGTTAATGGGGCCAGCAGCAGCACCGGCCCCATTGAAAGCAATGGGAGAACTTCGTGATCCTCTGCCGCAGGGGACAGCAGCGGCAGGGGATTCCTTCATCCGTGTGGGGAATCCCTACAGACGTGGCTAGGAAATCCTTCCAGACGCGGTGGGGGTGAAGGGATTTCCCCGTGGTGATGAAGGAATCCTCTGTCGCTGCTTTCGCTGAGGATCGCGGAGTTCTCCCATTGCTTTCAATTAGGCCAGCGCTGCTGCCACCCATTAAAACCAGTGGGCTGAAGGGATTCCCCGCAGCGATGCAAGGCTGTTTTAACATTAAAACGCTTCGCATCCACAGGGCCTTCACATGGTGGAAAGTGTGATATCACTTCCTTTGCATGCTGTGTTCCATTGAGATTATCTTCATTCTTATGCTGTGTTAAATTGTTATGTCACAATAGTCTTTGTCACTTTTAAGCTGTCTTTTGAATATCATAATAGTTGTCTAGCTTTATAAGTAGAGATGAGCGAGCATACTCGCTAAGGCAAACTACTCGAGTGAGCAGTGCCTTATTTGAGTACCTGCCCGCTCATCTCTAAAGATTCGGGTGCCGGCGCGGGTGAGAGGAGGGGGGGGGGGGGGGGGGAGGAAGAGAGAAATCTCCCCTCCGTTCCTCCCAGCTCTCCCCCGCCGCTCCCCGCCGGCAGCCGAGTCTTTAGAGCCAAGCGGGCTGGTACTCGAATAAGGCACTATTTATAAGCCTTTTTATATTTTTCATTTACGTATTTTGAATCAACTTCTTGAAGTTACACCACCTCAAGCCATTTAAATAAAAATGAACGTGGCTGCCCCGGCCCAATGGATTTAGCTATAAATTACACCAGAAATATGTGCCAGTGGAAATCATACTAAGACTGGCGTTGGGAATGCCGGTCTTTATAAATTTCTCCCATTGCTGTTGCACTGGTGTCACACAACTCTATTGATGTATGTAGTGAAATGTTCAATTTAGTATTTGCAATATCCTTTATACACAAAAAAGACCGTAAAAAAACTGCAGGCATGTCACACGTGACGGGAGTTGTGGATGAGGATACTTGTAACACGTGACGACTGTCGGCCGCTTAAAGGGGTTGTCCCGCGCCGAAACGGGTTTTTTTTTTTCAATAGCCCCCCCGTTCGGCGCGAGACAAACCCGATGCAGGAGTTAAAAAAAACAAAACGGTCCGGCACTTACCCGAATCCCCGCGCTCCGGCGACTTCTTACTTACCTAAGTAAGATAGCCGCCGGGATCTTCACCCACGGTGCACCGTGCGGTCCATTGCCGATTCCAGCCTCCTGATTGGCTGGAATCGGCACACGTGACGGGGCGGAGCTACGAGGAGCCGCTCTCCGGCACGAGCGGCCCCATTCAGAAAGGAAGAAGACCGGACTGCGCAAGCGCGTCTAATCGGGCGATTAGACGCTGAAAATTAGACGGCACCATGGAGACGAGGACGCTAGCAACGGAACAGGTAAGTGAATAACTTCTGTATGGCTCATATTTAATGCACGATGTATATTACAAAGTGCATTAATATGGCCATACAGAAGTGTATACCCCCACTTTGTTTCGCGGGACAACCCCTTTAAGCACCTGACAGCCATCGCAACGATTATCGCTATTGAATGGAGACGGAGCATGGCAGAGATCTCTTTCAGCTGTCCGACTACATTCAGAGTAAACAGTCGGGTATTAATTAACGACGAGCCAACAGTAGCTTGGTTTTTAAGTTAGCTAAAAATTAAACAACTTCCATAAGTGAGCGATCCTTCACCGCTTGTCCTGTCGGGTCCCGTGTTATCCTGGATGACAGTTGCTAGTAATTGCACTTTTGAGAAATTACTTGGACGACTATGGGTGTATGTAAAAGCAACTTATATTGAAGTCTATGCTGGTAAAGTTGCATGCAGCCCAAAATCCAGCAGGTTTGGATTTTTACAACGGTCACACCCTATTTGAGTGTCACAATGTCAACACATTGCCAATCATTGCTTGTTTTGTCATATGACATTGCGATTACCCTGATATAGAACAGTATACAAGACGCAAGTCAAATGAAAGACCCAAGTGCCCTCTAGTGGTAGAATGGTGTCATGTAGCATATGTCTCCCCTCCCCCCTCATGTTGCTGAAAATATACATAATAGTGCCATAGGTTAATCCAGTTTAAGAGTTATGTACTTCTGTATGCCGGACTTCAAGGTGACCGTTTAACTGAAGAAGCCTGGAGAGTAATGGTTACTTAAAGATGAGCAAAAATAAAGATGAAATTCTGGTTCTAGTCATTCTATTTAATAGGTAATAGATGTCGTAAGAGAGAAAGTTTACTTAGCCAGAAGTTCACTTACAACTTCTAATCAGCTGAGAGGGCTCAGACTGGAGAAACACCAGGAGAAAAGAAACTACAGCAGAGAGACATTTGTTAATTACAGTTGCAAGAAAAAGTAAGTGAACCCTTTGGAACTACCTAGATTTTTGCATTGACTACTACTAACATGTGGCCTGATTCTTATGCAAGTCACAATTGTAGGCAAGCACAATCTAACTAAACTAATAACACAGAGTTGGACAGTTTATGTCTTTTTATTGAGCATGTTGAGAAAAACATCGACAGTGCAGGGAGAAGAAGTGAATTCTGGAATTCTGGGGTTGTCCCGCGCCGAAACGGTTTTTGTTTTTTTTTCAATAGGCCCCCCCGTTCGGCGCGAGACAAACCCGATGCATGTGTTAAAAAAAAACAAAAACGGATAGTACTTACCCGAATCCCCGCGCTCCGGTGACTTCTTACTTACCTTGCGAAGATGGCCGCCGGGATCTTCACCCACGGTGGACCGCAGGTCTTCTCCCATGGTGCACCGTGGGCTCTGTGCGTTCCATTTGCCGATTCCAGCCTCCTGATTGGCTGGAATCGGCACACGTGACGGGGCGGAGCTACGAGGAGCAGCTCTCCGGCACGAGCGGCCCCATTCAGAAGGGAGAAGACCGGACTGCGCAAGCGCATCTAATCGGGAGATTAGACGCTGAAATTAGACGGCACCATGGAGACGAGGACGCTAGCAACGGAACAGGTAAGTGAATAACTTCTGTATGGCTCATAATTAATGCACGATGTACATTACAAAGTGCATTAATATAGCCATACAGAAGTGCTGAACCCCACTTGCTTTCGCGGGACAACCCCTTTAACCCCCTAACACCACAGGACATAAGGTTACGTCATGGCAGCGGGGTACTTAACATAGCATGACCTTACGTCACCGGCTCTTCTTACTGATCCGATCCGTGAGGGAAGCTGAAAGTAAGTTTTTTGTTTTTTTTAAACTTTTTTACACCTTTATGTAACGGCGGATAATGGTGATCACGTGATTGGGGGGGTCGCACACCGCGGCCTCCCATGACAGCTCCAGGCTCTCAGCTATCTCTGGCAGCCGATAACAGGGAGCCGTCACAGACCCTGGGGCTTTAGTCTACACAGGATTGGTGTGTTTTTACGGCCCTGTATTTTAAAGCTCAGACACCCAGGACGTGAAAACACATGTGGGTGGTCAAGGGGTTAAGACTAAGTAGCCATTTCAGTTGTTGTATCTTTGTTTGCCATGCGCAAATGAACATGCCTTGCGGGAGCAAAATGTACAGTAAAATAAGCTGATGCGCACTCAAAAAAAATAGTCCATTCCTCAAAAACACACCACTCAGGCGTGTGAAAATACGCATCCCCCCGTGTGAAGCCGACCTTATAATAATCACCTTCTTCAAACATTTCCTGTCGCTGCAAATAAGAATTGTAAAGTGCTGAGGAGGAATTTTTGGCCATTCTGCACTGCAAACATGTTGCAGTTTATCGATATTTCTGGGATACATTGTACGCACAGCTTCTTCAGGTGATGCCACAGCACCTCATTGGCATTAAGGTTCAACTTTTGCCTTGACCATTTAAAAAAATCAAACAAAAAAAACTTCTGCCGTAAACCTTATTTACATGAGCGTATATCGGTCAGCGTTTTTACGGCCGGGCGATATACGCTTCCAACTGAGCAGTCGTTTCCCCCCCCCCCCCTACCAGCTCTCTGCCCCTCTCCTCCCCTCCGAGCGGTTTGCAATGGAAGTGGGCGGGATGAGGGCAGAGCTAAGCTCCTGTCCACCCCCTTGTCCGCAGGCAGCAAATCTTAGCCCAGCCCCCTTCCATTGCAAACGCCAGAGTGGAGGAGAGAGGCAGATTGTTGCCTGATTGTTTGCCGAGTTGTCATTGGCTGCTGCAGCCTATAATATGCCGTATACAGGCTGCCGCTGCAGCCTGTAAGCATTATGTCAGAGTGGAGACCCGAGCTGCCAGTGGGAACTTTTTGGAAGTGGTGAGTTTAAGCTGGTTTGTTATTTTGGGGCATGGGGAAGCTAGTTTTAACAACAACAAAAAATAACTTGAAAAGCCCCTTTAAATTAGAGCAGAATGTAGCTGTATTTTTTTGTTTTTCTTCGCCCTACCTGTAGAGAAGACCTATTAGCTTTTGGTGCAGTCTACGAAATGCTTTAGGCCACTTTCACATGGCAGTATTTTGCATCAAGTCTCTGTGGGTCAAAAGCAGGAATGGAACCTGCACAGAGAGAATGTATAAGGCTCAATGCACACGGGCATATTTGCACTGCAGAATCCAGAGCGGGCGTTCGCCTCCCCATCCCGCAGCAAATTCTACCCATAGACATGCTTTGCAAAATTCTTTTCAGTGCCCATGAGCGGGAATTAACTGCGATTTTCCACTAGTAGGGGAGAAAATCGCAGTATGTCCTATTCTATTGTGAGCCTCACACGGACGGCTTCCATTGCAGTCAATGGAAGCCGTCTGTCTCGTGACGAGTCGTCTTGGATCTGCGCTGTGGATTTACTTCATCGCCGGCGCGGCATTCTCTGCACTGCACATGTGCGCCGGTGTGCCAGCCGGCACATCAGCAGAGCAGAAAAAAAGACAACATGACAGGTACACGGGGATCACTGCCAGGGCACAGGGTCTCATTCTGCTGGGAGATCTCGCAGTCGGAATCCGACCCGGTCACCTGCATTGGCCTAAAGAAGAATAAAGATTGCATCTTTTTGATTTAAACCCACTCCTAGTTTGGGTTTACGCCGCATGCACACAGGCACACACAGATTCCGCACGGATTCCCCCCTCCACTGCTGCTGGCGATCCTGCTGCCCAGTCCGAATTCTTTTTCTTCTGTAATGCAGATGTGCCGCCCGCACACATGCGCAGTACAGATTTCCCTGCGCCGTGGCCTAGGCGATGATGCAGATCCGTGACACTTCTGCAATGCTCAAAGTTTACTTTTGAAGTGGTGCGGCATGGACAGCTTTTATTGACTTCAATGGGAGCCATCCCTGCGTATCCGAACTAAAACCGAGCACGCTTTGATTTTATTTTCAGCACATAGCGGCCGCAAATCAAATCTGCTTCTGTGCATGGAGAAAGAAATCTTCACGCACATCTGTGGGCACATTGAGCAACGGAGCGCCCGCACTTGTTGACAAGCATGGGATCCGCTGCTCCATTTGCTCCAAGTGCATGAGGCTATAGGCTGTTCTGGATGTTGGCTGTGTTTTATGAGTTTTAAGTGCCCACATATTGCAATCACCTCTTCAAAAATAGTCCCTGAATTTGGCACTAGAAGACTGAATTTAAAGGGGTTTTCCAGTGAAATACTATTGATGACCAATCATCAGGATCTTATTGACATCAATGGGAGCCTTGCCTGCAGTTACAAGCTCCGGCCACTACATGGGAGGTTGGCGCGGCTCAAATTGATTTCCGCTCCGACCTCTGTGTATTTGCGGCACTGACAGCATGCGCCCGCACAACTGATCGATCAGGGGCCCAGATAGGTGATCAATAGTATTTCACTGGAATACAAGAGGGATCCTGTAGGTGGAGAATTTGTTACAACATTTGTGATTGGATTTTGCTCATTGCAAAGGAAGAAAGCTGCTGCAAAATCCACACGTAAAGTTAAGTTCAGACATGGGGGAAACGTTCTGCAGCAGATTTTAAAGGAGATGTCTCGAGGCAGGAGTGGATTTTTTTTTTTGCCCAGTCCCCCTAATTAAGCATACATTACTAAGCCCCCCTGTAAATGACTTTTCTAGCTGGTTTCTACTTACCGTTCCAGCGTTTCAGCAACTTATAAAAATTTTCCCAAGATGGCCGCCGGCTCTTTTCCCTTCGCTTGCTGCAGCCCGACGTGCGCGCTCCCGAGACGCTACCAGCTGTGTCTCCCTGACAACCAGACGCCCCGCAGCCGCCGACCGGCCCCTTGGAGTGAACACGGCCGACCAGTCACCCACCGCCAGGCAGCAGGTAACCGGCGCAGCCCCCCCCGGCACAGCGGCAGCCCCCCCATCGCAGCGACAGCCCCCCCCCCCATCGCAGCGACAGCCCCCCCCCCATCGGCACATCGCAGCGACAGCCCCCCCCCCCAGGGCAGCGACAGCCCCCCCCCCAGGGCAGCGACAGCCCCCCCCCAGGGCAGCGACAGCCCCCCCCCCGGCCCATCACTTACCAGGACGGCGGGACAGCTTCTCCGGACAGCTCGGCAGCTCTGCACCTTCCTCTAACAGAGGATGGTACAGAATGGCCGCTCCAGCGCGCTCCCGAGCAGTGACAGCTCGTCTGCGCATGCGCAGAAGAGCTGTAGCGGGGAGCACACTGAAGCGGCTCGTGCTGAAAGGAGAAGAACGGACTGCGCAAGCGCGTCTAAAAAAGCAAGCTGCCAGCGAATTTAGACGGAACCATGGAGACGAGGACGCTAGCAATGGAGCAGGTAAGTGAATAACTTCTGTATGGCTCATATTTAATGCACGATGTATATTACAAAGTGCATTAATATGGCCATACAGAAGTGCTGAACCCCACTTGATTTCGCGAGACAACCGCTTTAATGCAAATTATCAAAAAGCAATCTGCATTTGTGTTATTAGTGGTCATTAAACCGCTTGTGTCATCAGAGACACCCCTTACAGACTGCACCCCCAGCAATGGCCTTTCCTTACCAGATATTCAGATCAGTGGTGGTTTATGTTCTATATGCATGCCTCCTGTTTGTAAGTGGTGGCTCTATGTCCTGCCTTATAATAGGTAACCCTCCTATGTGAGATCCATATACCCCAATACAGCATATGGACATGAACTGTCTGCTCACGATTTGCGGTTTTGTAAAATCCGGCCTAGAATACGTTGCAGAAACCTGCGGCCAACCCTCACCCTCCTGCCACAGATGTGCAGTTTCATACACTGCAGATATACTTCATTTCATGAGACTAATCTTCAAGGAGCTATCCCTTGTGGAAACCACATCAACAAGTGACATGTCACCTGAGACGCAAGTCTGTAATATGGCTCAACTGGAAGGCCAGTTTGACACAGATTTTACAAGGATTTTGGTTCCAAAACTCTGCATGAACATCCCCTGGAGAGTTAAACGGGTTTCCCAGGACTCTGATGTTCATACCCAATCCTTTGGATAGGACATAAATATCTGATCAGTGGGGGTCCCCCCCCCCTTGGTAGCTCCACAGATCAATTGCCTCTTCTTGAGCCAGTTACGTGAAGCTGCCTATAGGGATGCATGGCCGTCCGCAAATTAATTAAAGCATGTGGATTTGATTTGCAGACCTTCTGGTCCGGAAAAAAAATCGTAGCATGCTACATTTCTGTGCGGATCCCGCACTGACGGATTCTATTGAAGTCTATGGAAGCTGTCCGATCCACAGGAAAGGAGGAGTAAAAAAAAAAAAAAAGTTGCGGACAGGAGGGAGAAGACCCGGACAGGTACAAAAATGTCCTCAGCCACAGGCAGGGTCCGCTCCCGCTGCGGGCTCCCATGGGCGGAATCCAACCAACCGTGGACATGAGGCCAAAGTGTAAGACACTACAAGCTGTTCTGACTAGAGCACTGCTCATGGGGGCAGCACTGGTCAACCAGAACAGGTGTAGTGTCTTACACTAATGAAGCGTTTATTACAGCAGACACCCAGCAGCGACAGCTCAGATCAGAGCTCGTGGGAATAAGCCCTAAGAGTGGTTCCATACGGGCGATAACATCGTGCGATGCGAGAGTCAGTAAGAAAGCAGATTATGAAACCAATTATTTAGAATGGTTTCCTTCTTATTAGCGATGTTTTCACTGATGCGATGTTAAAAGAACAATAAAAATCGCGGCAATCTCTACTTTTATGTGATGTGTCCATTTTTTGAGTCTCCCGTGTTTCCTTATGGAGCCTACTTTTTAATCGCATTGCAGCACACAAACCAGCGATTTTAACGTTAGAAAGTCCTATCGACTTTTGCTAAAAAAGTTGCACAAGAAAATCATGAACGGCAGCAATAATTTAGCAAGAAAAAAAAATATATATATATATCGCAATCGCCCACGTGGAACTAGCCTAAGGCCCCCTGCACACAGGTGGAAATTCCGTACTGAGATTTCCCGCAGAATTTCCACCGGTGCCCGCCTGCATAGGATTGCATTAAATAACACAATCCTAGGCAGATGGTTGTGATTTGTCCGCGTGCAAATACACACGGAAAACAAATCGCGGCATGTTCTATTTCTGTGCGGATCTCGCAGAGGCCTGCACAGAAATGTCAGTGGTGACGGGCCGGCTCCTCTCTGCGTATGCGTGGCTGGCCAGCAGCCGGCACACAGCGCAGAGAGGAGATGCTGGAAGCAGGTAAGCCGCAGGCCTCTTCAGGGGCACGGATCCACATCCCACTTCGAGAATTCTACGCAGCAGGATCCGACCTGGCCGTCTGCAGGCTGCCTAAGTAATTCAGTGTACTATCCTAGCAATTGAACCATAACATCTTCCAATTTCCCTTGAAGGACTAAAAATAACATCCAAAAAAATGCAATAAAGCTTATAATTTAAAGACAACTAAACCATCACTGAAAACGGCCAGATACTTACTGATACAAGAGGGCAGATAGCTGCATCCCCTCAACATCTAGGCGGCTAAACGAACAAATGAGGGAGGCAATTACACCTGCGAGGGACACCGATGAGACAGCCACTCACACAGCCTCTTAATATAGAGGGGGTGGCTGCTTGGTGTATACTCCTGTACAGTGTAGATACAAAGTGCCAGACCTCCTGATACATGTAGTTCACCATGCAGACCAGCATCCTATTAATGACGCCACAATAATTTGACGGGTTGCGCTGCACCTCAAAAAGTGAACCAAATTGGTACTGCCACCCTGGGCTCCCCCGGCGTTTAAAAGCCGCACTGCATGGAAATAATAGATAATAAATGCAAGGCATTAATTGGATTTTGGCCAAAAACCTGAGTTCACAAGCAGATAGTCAAGGCCCCTCGTGTCTTGTGAGTCCCTACACTAAATATAAATGTATCACAGAAGGGAAAATATAAAATCAAACAATCACAGAGAATGGCCATATACTTCCTGATACAGGAGGGCAGATGGCTGCATTCCCTCAACACGCAGGCGGCTAAACTGCCTGACGAGGGGGCCAATGACACCTGCGAGGGACACTAATGAGACAGTAATTGGGGATGCAGCCATCTGCCCTCCTGTATCAGGAAGGATCTGGCAGTTTTCAGTGATTGATTTTACATTTTCCCTTCTGTGATACAAAGAAGAAAACAGAGATTTAAAAAAAACAAACAAGCAAAAAAAAAAAACAACAACTCATTTTTCCCCATAAAACCCTTTTTTAAATGGATAAAATACCAAGGTAAATGTATAAAAGCCATACAATAGGTATTACATCATTCTAAACGCCAGACAATAAAAGCATTGTTATTTATCGCACGGGGCGAACGCCGTAAAAATACATTTTAAAATGCAAGAATTGCTTTTTTTTTTTTTTGTTCGCCTCCCAAAAGATGCAATGAATAGCAAATATATTGGCTGGTCACTAAGGGGTTAAACTCTTAATTGTTCTCACTGCTGTGTAAGAGGAACATGTCAGCTCCCCAGCAGTGAAAGGGTTCCAGTCTGCAAGCTACAAGCGCCCTGTGTGGGTCCCAGAAGGGAAGAATCCCACCAGCTGCATATATACAGAAGTATATAGATGCAGGTCCTGCAGTAATGGCAGCGTGCACATGACAGGGGGCAGCACTCCTGCTGGAGAGTCCGTCTTACTGCCTCGCACTCGCCTGCTCTGACTCCGCCCCTCCCAGACTGGGGCCGGATTACTGCACTGTCATGATGAATAGAAGCTTTCTATCACGGCCAATCAGAAGCTTGAACGTCACCTACTATGTGTGTTCCAAGCCTCGTTCTGCTAACCAATCGGGAAGATGCATCTCTGGAACGCTCCTCCCTTACAAGTAGCAAGGACTGTGAGCAGTGTGATACATAGCTAGAGACACTGGAGAAGTTGAAGGAGCCGGTGAGTCGTGCAATGAGCTGTAGAGCAGAGTAATCCTGTAATATTATAATCTCCAGTCTAATAGATCCAGTTAGTGTTATGTAATCACATAGACATGCAGTATGTCCTGTATGAAGTCAGTGCTTGTACCACAGTGGTCCCCTATGGGGAAGAAGATTTGTGACAGTTGCAATGTTCCTGACCTTAGTAGTGAGTCGAGCTCGGCTGTAATACCGGAGACAACCTATAGACTGGAATGGCGCTGTTGTGCTAATACTGTGCAATGCCTTTCTGACAGCATTATATAAGATTGCTGCTGGTACCAGTATAAAAGTGGCTGCGCATGCTTGTTTATTTCAGTGGGCAGAGGGGTATAAGCTGAGAATAAAGGATCAGGCATGTCGAGGTGTAATAGAGATCACCAGCAGAGCCTGTGCCCAAAAATCCAGGTACTGTTTGGTTACTTCTGCCATTGACAATGCACTTCCCAAGTATCCAAGAGCAGGTGGGGTTTTGTAGTCCTCCAGGTAAGTAATCTGCATATCCCATTAAAGGGGTTGTGCCAAGTTATAAAGTTATCCACTATCCTGTGGATAGGGGATAACTTTATGATCAGCGGGGGTCTGACTGCTAGGACACCCACCAATCCCTACAATGGTGGTCTGGTCGGTCCCAGAGTGAATGAATAGTAGGTCACACAGACGCTTGACTGCTTTAGTCACTTTAACCTTTTTCAATCCAATTTTGGATTCAGTGTTTTCTATGGGGCCTTCTCCATCTGCCATTATACAATGGCGCCGTCTGCTGGCTAGAGCCGGTACTGCGGTATGTGATATGCCGGAGAGGGCCCCAACAACCAAACGGCCAGTAATATGCAGTAAGAATACCCTGCCGGACGTCTTCTGACCGGTGCTGTACAGCCTTCAATCAGAATGTCTTCAGACATCAGACAGTGGATTGGAAAGGGTTAATGATAGTGCCAGAGATTGCCAAAGTGCTTGAATGCAGTAATATCCAGCACTATCATTGAAGTGAATGGAGCAGCGGCGTGCCTGTGCGACCTATGATTCATTCACTTAGGGACCAGCAGGACCCCCATTGTCTGTATCAGTGAGAGTCCCAGCAGTCAGACCCCCAGCGATCCTGGAGTTATCCCCTATAACTTTCGCACAACTCCTTTTAAGTAAAGATTTACATTCTACACAAGTGACAAATGTCAGCTACAGAACTGCAGTGATTGGCTGAGCCACGGTGCTCGAGAACCAATCAGAGCCAGCACGGGAGGCGGGGTTTTGAAACCCTTGACCATGAAGCGCTGGCTAAGACTCCAAACAAGTGCTGGGGACCTACGGAGAGAAGTGCGGCGGAGCTGACAGCGCCTGTTAGGTCATGTATTGTGTTTTGTTTTTTAATGAGCAAAAGAACGCTACAAAGTCACGATATCGCCATGAGAAAAGAGAGCCAGATTCGATGAAAAGGCTACTCTGCCAATTTTCCAATTATGAAGGGTTCAGTGGATGCGGGTTCAGTGGATGCACGTATGAAACTTGGGGGGTTCAGTACCTCCAACAAGGGTAACAACCGCTGATCTAAAAGCTCCCCTACACTCAATTTGCCATGACTATGCAGTAAACCAAATCCTGTGTCTTCCTGCCGTATTTTCAGTAGCCCATAGAGCGCTTCCCTAAAGGCCTGACGGTAGTAGTTTAGTTCCCGTGTACTTGTCATTTGCAGGTAGACTGAGGGCTTATTCACATTTGCGCTAAGTTCTTCTGGAAAACGGCCCCCACATGCCAAACGGATCTTTCTTATCACGGAACCAAAACGAACTGAATGCTCCCCGTTGACTGTAATGGAGTCCGTTCGGTTTCCTTCTGGCACTTTACAAGCCGGAATAGACTTCTATGCAACACCCGTAAAGTGCCGGCCATGGAGGTTCTGAATGGGACATTTGATGCGACTGTGAACAAGCTCCCGGTTTTGGGTGGATTGGAGATTTAGTTTATTGCATTCTTACTGTTAGACATTAATAGTTGGAATAAAGAGGGCATTGTTGGGTTATTGCCTTAGTCTGACCAGCTTATTAACTTCTTAAGAAGTCATATTTTTGCATGTGTACAGCTAACCTAGTGAAGCGGACACTAATCCTCAAATATTTCCCTCTTTGTCTTGATCTCCTAGTGCTGGAGTCTGTGATTCTTGGCTTCCCTCCCAGATAACTTTCTGACAACCTCTGCAGTGTTCCCACCTTCACGATGACAATAGGCACGCTGGGACTTAGACTTTCTTCAGCCACTCTGGGTATAAAGAGCACCTGTTACGCTCTCTGACAAGTGAGACTGGCCGCATACTTCTACAGCGCATCCTTGCTACTTTCTACAGTGCTTTTATTTTAGTTTTAGCCCCCCCTAGTTACTTTTGGAAGCTGATACTATTACACTTTTGAGTGGGTGGTCCGAGTCATTTGCTGACATGACGTTTGATTGACACTGGGCAGTGGAGACCACCCACGTGGATGCGGCTGTGAAGGTATGCAGTCCAACTCGCTTGACATAGGACATGACAGGTTTTCTTTAACCCATTAAGGACCAAGTGCCGTACACATCTGGCACTTGTTCCTGTGCTTTCATCCCGCACCTTTATAAAAGTATGGTGTGGGTTTGAAGCTCCTACAATCTAGCAGGAACAGGTTTGGTTCTCAGCTGTCTCTTGACAGCTGAGGACCCGAAGGAGAAGACAGAGGCGGTTTTTACCTGCTTCTGCCTTCGTTTTCCAGCCTACATAGTACTCATTGCCAGCTCCCGCATGGAACTGGAAATCGTGTGATCACCGGCGACCCTTTGCATGTCAGAACTGCAGGGTCAAAGCCCAGCTCTCACAGTGACTATTGTCACTACAGGGGGCTGTTTTCCCTGTAACTTGGGCTCCTATGGATGCCCCAGCTACGGTGGCAAGCTGAGAGAATATATAAAAACAATGCCCCCCAGAGGTTTCATGCACTCATTGTCAAAAACAAATTGTGCACCTAGAAGGTGTTGTTGGGGCAAAAGAAACTTTCTCTGTGTGATTGTACCGTTGATATAAGTAAGTGATTACAGTATTAGAGCAAAAGGAGAATTTATTGCAGAAAACTGAACCCTTGAGGGGAGGCTCTAGTATCCTGTTATCCGCCACTAGCATGGATACAAGATGTGATACGGATTGGCATGGAAGCTCTAGTCCCCTGTTGTACCACCTCTAGCATAGATACAAGATTTGATACATGGAGGCTCTAGTACCTTATACCGCCTTGAGCTTGGGTACAAGATGTGATTGGGCGGGCATGGAGGCACTAGTACCCTGCTGTACTGCCTCTACCTTGGATACAAGATGTGATATGGGCGGGCATGAAGGCATACAGGGTCTTATGGTTTTCTGCGGCAGATTGCTCCACATTTGCTGTAACTCAGCCTCCAGATCGTGCAAACTTGTAGGCTGTCGAAGTTGGTGTCTCAGATGGTCCCATACGTGTTCAATTGGTGATAAATCTGGTGACTGGGCAGGCCATGGGAGTGTGACAATGTTGTGGAGACATTCCTATGACATCCTTGCTTCTTGTCATGAGAGGAACACACATGGCTGCAGGATGTACTGAACATATCTCTGAGCTGTCATTGCCCCTCGTACCACTACTAGGGATGACCGGCAGGTTGTATGGAATGCCCCCCGCCCCCAGACTATCACACCAGCAGTGGGGCACTGGGCCGCTCTACAGCAAAGGCATGATTGAGGCGCTCACCTCTAGGTCTATAGACACAAACATGGCCGTCATCAGGGCGCAAGCTACACCTGGATTTGTCGCTGAAGACAACCTGGTTGCACTCCGAGGCAGTTCATTTTTGTCGTTCATGACTCCACTGCAAACAGCGGTGACAGTGGGTGGGGTCAATGGCAGTACATGTAATGGGCGCCGTGAGACCAAATGTCCTTCAGCCAAACGCCTGGAAATGGTTCCGACAGACACGGGTGTAACGATGGCGCCAGCTCTCTCTGGATGGTGGACAATGAAACCGTTGGAGCTGCTCGTGCTTGTCGGATGATCAGGCGATCCTCTGTAATGGTGGTCTGTGGAGTGCGTTCTAGGCCCCGTCGCCTTTTGTGTGTGTGCCCTCACACATCCATTGGTTCCAACACCTCCTAACAGTGTGATTAGAACAGCCCAGGTGGCAGCAATTCGTCGATACGACCATCCAGCTTCTCAATATCCAATATTGCTCCCCCTCTCAAACTCCGTTAACTTGGCAAAATGTCTTTAATTGCATCGTAGAGGCGTCTAGTGGTCAACAAGCTCTACACAAGCAGTAGAAGAGGTCCACTACATATAAGTAGCCTTAGAGAGCCTTTTATATAGGCCATGGGTGGGAACCACTTTTAGGGTCTCAGGTGGTAAGACCGTTCGTCTAATCACACCACAAGTCTAATCATTTGCATATCTGCCAGAGATGTAACTGAATAACGAGTTTTGTAGCAAAACGACAGCAATTTCTAGATGCTTGAACTGTATGACGTCATTGGGGACATAGTTATTACAAAAAGTTCTGAAAAACAAATTACAAAACTGTGTGTAATATAATATATATATGACGGCCTACGCCAATATAAACTGTCTCCTCATCTACTTCATAATCTGAAACTATGCAAATTATATATCAAAATGGCGAACCTTTTCCTGTATTCTTTTTTTAGTGTAAATGTAATCATTTTAACCCTTTCCAATCCACTGTCTGACGTCTAAAGACATTATGATTTAGGGCTGTACAGCTCCGATGTTGGAAGACATCCTTCGGGGTTCTCTTACTGTATATTGCCAGCCTCTCTACTGTCAGAGCCTATCCAACCTGTCACCTCATGCAGTACTGGCTTTAGCCAGCATATAGCGCCGTTGTATAACAGCAGAAAAAGAGTAAGGCCCCTAGGAAAACCAGGATACTAATTGGACTGGAAAGGGTTAAAAGTCGAGAACGATAAATTAAGAAAAATATATATTTCCTTTTTGTACACATTACTACTAATGAAACAAAAAAATCGAAAACCTTTTCAGCGGAAAAAAGGTATTAAAAAATAGTCCTATATATTACAGAAAAATGCATCAAAAATGGTCAGCCCAAGTAAAAGAAATTAGGGCCATGAAACCACCACATGCGTAAAATCCCTAAAAAGTGTCTGGTCCTTTAGGAATGCAAGGGGTAATTTGTCGGTCAGTGTGTGGATATTTGTGTTTTGTTCATTATGAGGGTAGATTAACCAGATGAGTGTGCTCTTTAATCATGCCCACTGTCCACTAGATGCATTACGTCTAATAGTTGTTCTTAGTCGTTCACGACCCTCGGCGACCCTAGAGGCGAGCTCCATGTTTTTCGGTTTTGCACTGCTTCTTTCAGTTGTGTGATATCCATGCCAGTATCCGCTCTGATAGTATCAGCCACCGGGTCCTTTAGCGGCCGGGTCTTTTGCCACTGATCTGTCCAAGCATTATAGATTTTTCTAGTGACTCTCGCATTACATGGCCAAAATACGTGAGCCTGAGACGGGCCATCTAGGCATCCAGTGCTGTGCAGGAGTCATTCCTATACGCCGGTCCCAAGCCCACATAAATGGGGAGGGTTAGGGAAAGAGCTGGCGACCTATCCTGTAAAAACCTCATCTTGGAAATCCTAAGAAAAAGCTTTCTAATAGTTAGAGCACCCCTTTAAGAAATCTATTTACATAGCATGATTTGTGTAATTGTCTCAATGAGAATACTTAAGAATATGTTTTGTTTAAAGCCAAAACCTAAAAACTGAGTTTTGACTAGATTCAACCCTATTTTCCTTCAAATTACACTCCCTGGAGTCTAAAACCTGGTATATGCTAACACATCTTCTCTTCTTCACAGCTTCAATATGGCTGACTTATGGGCAGATGTATATGACGATGCAAAGCTGCTTGAGGAGGTAGCCCCCATTGCTATGGATGCGGCCCTTCTGCAAGGAGTTGTTATGAGAACGAAAGAAAGCCCCAATTCATCCGATGTAAGTAATGTTGCTCATTAGGATTATGACTTTTTTTTACAACCTCCTAGTCCTGTATCCTAATTTGATGTACTTTTGCCCAAAAACAAAGCATTTCATTGTTATGAATTTTTTTCAGAAGGTCACCCCAAAATCATATCATTGGATATACGGATGTATAGAGAGTCTATATACATCCAATGATATTTTTGGGGTGACCTTTTCTGAAAAAATATTGAAATAACAATTAAATTATTTGGTTTTTAAGCAAAATTACATCAAATTAGAATACAGGGATATGAGGTGGTAACACAAAACGCTATAATCCTATTGCTTAAACATACTGCTGTTTAATGGTCTGCTTGGTCAGTGAGCAATGTGGGGCCTTGTTCACATCTGTCAGGGGTTCCTTTGGGGGCCGCCTTTGCAGATTCTGCTAAACTTACCAGAAATCAAATGGCTCAGCATGCTGCATTTGTACGCACCTCATTGTGTCAGGTACTGGTAGGGGTGACAAATCTAAAATGCTTTGAGAATAGTTGCGGTCCGGGAAGTGGGACCCACACAAATCTGGCATTGTTGGCCTATCTTAAAGGGGTTGTGTGGTTGCAAATTAGTTTTTACAATTCAGTACAACCAGTAAAATAATAAACCCAGTGGTGCTTAATCGTCCTCAGCCCCTGCGATTCGGCTCTGCAGCCCCGTGGTCGTCCCAACCTTTGTTGTGTAAGGGACACCTTGTGACCGCTGCAGCTTTCGGGTGTCATTCTCCTGGCGTGTCCGCTATTGCAACTGGACAAACCCTTTAAGGATACCAGAAAACCCCTGTAATGTGGTGATATTTCATAATGTTGCCTATTATGATTTACCAATTCTTATTTTCCCCTATGTATTAGGCAGTGAATTTTGCTCCATTCACTCTGCTTCCTTCTCCTGTACCGAGAGCCCTCTTTGAACAAGCAAAGTCTGTCCAAGAAGATTTCAATTTGCTGGTGGATCGTCTCAGCCAGAGCCCTTCATTCCTGGAGAATACACTTTCCAGGTATAGAAAATGCATATTCGGTAAAGTCATGTGATCATGAGACTTAATAATTTTGCTTAAAGGGCCTCGTGTTGTGCAGAGTGTTAAGGCAGCAGAATGCATTCCTAAGCTCTCGCTCACGACCTGAAGGTTGCGGGTTCAATCCCCATATGGTTCAGCTAGATGGCTCAAGGTTGACTGAGCCTTTACCTCTGAGCCAGAGGTAACATGAGTAATAAACAAAATTACCTGACAGAGCGGCGAAATAAGTGGACGCTATACAAATAACAAGTCCCCTTCCCCTTTTCCGGGACTTTGTTATTGAGACCTATTCTCCAGATAACTCAGGATCCTCAATGTCTCAATGTTTTGTGGACAAAGCCAGGAACAGATAGCCCTATCAACATTGCAGCGGGCCAGGGTCGTAATATATTGAATTGATTTGGATGTTGCACATACAGTACCAACCCCAGCCACTACAATGTGGACAGAACTGTTTACTTCTAGGCATGTCTGCAATGACAGCGGGTCTGGTGAACAGCTAAACGGTGGACCCCAACCGATCAACTATTAATGACCAATCCTGAGAATAATTCCCTAGAAACCCCTTTAATTTGTAACTATTACCTATATAGTAATAGATACTAAATGGCTTCTAAATAATAACATACTATGACATATATACTTATGGTCTGCAGTCTCATTAAAATGAATGAAGCAGCAGTGTCGATGCACTACTTCCACTCCGTTAATTTGGCGATCTTCAGAAACTCTATTCTTGAGATCAAGGGGGTCCCAGCGGTTAGACCCCCACTGATCAGCTAGTTTAGTCCCTCTTCTAGCTTGTTTTCATGTGACAGCCCCTTTAAAGGACAAGAGTGATGACTGCTGGCCAAAACATTTTTCACTCCTTCATTATCTCATGTCTTGTTATGTATCTGGCCATCCCAAGATCGCAGTAGCATTCTTATGCAGTATATTAACCCTTTATTTCTTCCACGGTTTCTTCTCAGGGTGACTTACCTAATCTATAACAGTAGTATACCTGTTTTATTTTACAGCGCCATAAAAGTAGACGACTTCATAGAGCAGCTTTTCAAAATTTATAGGCATGTGCTGAATGAGGGCTTGGCTCAGGTAGGTAACCTTTGAGTGTAGAACTTTATGAAACTTTCTGTTGCTGATTGGTTAGTTTTTTTTATTAAGTAATGTCATTCCTATTTTTCAGACTGTGTTTTTAGGCATCAATCGCTCAGACTACATGTTTGACTGCCGAGCGGATGGCGCCACAGCTCTGAAACAGATCGAGATTAATACTATTGCTGCTAGTTTTGGCGGACTCTCATCTCGAACTCCAGCGGTGCACCAGTAAGAATACCTGATGATGCAGTTTACCTTTTATTAAAGGGGTTGTTCAGTTTAGAAAACCCAATTTCATATACCTTATTAGGAAATTCATACTCATTCATAATATTGAGCATCATGTAATGCTTCAGTTCCCCTGTAGGGGTGTTGCAGGAAAACTGAACACTTACTGCTAGGTTTTCTTACAGATTACAGAGGGATACTATACTTTTAACCTGTTGTCAAAGGGACCCTTCTAATAAATGGGCATAATCTAAGATGGTCAACCCTTTAACACAACAAAACCCACTGCAAAGGCCCATTTAAACACAATGATTATCACTCGAAAGCTATCTTTTGAGCAATAATCGTTGCGTGTAAATCTGCCCATCTTTCAGTTATCTGCTGAATGATGGATTTCAGTTTGGCTTGAAATCCGTCATTCAGCAGAACAGCTGATAAGACGGACCGCACACTGTGTTCTGCCCAGGGACCGCTGATAACAGCTGATTGCACTGTCTCAGCTGTCAGCCCCGCTGGCAGAACAAAAGGAATTTATTCAGAGAACAGCGGGCGGTACTCTGAATAAATTTAGCTCCCAGCAGCTCACATGCTACTAATAGGTACTAATGGGCATTAGTACCAATTAGTAGTTTATGCAAAATGATCGCTCAAAAGCAAATAAATCCCCCTGATTGCACAGCACGCCATGATATTACATCAAGTTAAGTCACTGTAAAGAAAAATACACCTTTTTATTTTTGAGACAAATTAGTACAGAACATTAAATAGCAAAATAAACTTTTCTTGGAGTTGTAAAGTTTGTCATGTTCTAAGTGAAGCTTTTTCCATATTTCTATAGACTTGTCTTGAAGGCACTTGGGAAACCGGAAGAAGCTGCTAAAATTCCGTCAAACAACCCGTCACTTGGGATATCTCGAGGGATTGCTAAAGCCTGGGAACTGTATGGCTCTCCAAAGTAAGTCTTGCCTGTGAAGCACAGAGCAAATACTTTATACCTGATCTTACAGCCATGAGTCATGAGGGGCTCATGTTTTATTTCACTTTAGCTGTTTTGATTATATATAATAGTGTCCAGGGGCGTAATTATAGAGGGTGCAGGGGATGCGGTTGCACCCGGGCCCAGGAGCCTTAGGGGGCCCATAAGGTCTCTCTTCTCCATATAGGGAGCCCAGTACTATGAATAAAGCATTATAGTTGAGGGCCCTGTTACAGGTTTTGCATTGGGGCCTAGAAGCTTCAAGTTATGTCTCTGTGCAGCATGGTTTAGGTATGGGTACGGGTACAGATACAGATAGAGGGGGGGGGGGGGCAGCTCACATTTTGCATCAGGACCCCTGAGCCTTTAGTTACGCCCCTGATAGTGTCTTACTTTCATGGACATGATCTATTTGCACAGGATTCACGAAGATTGACATGAGTGATTGCAGTTTTTGTACAGCACTGTGGAATATGTTGGTTCTGAATAAATAATTTGGGCGCTGTGCCCTTCAGCTGTTTCCATTGCTGCTCAGAGCGGTAAAAGTCTATGTAGTCTATACACTGCTGCAATGACAGCTGAATGGGCACGGCGCTCCGCAGAGTGCTTCGGCACCTATAAGCTCTTCTAGGTTACTCACTTATATATCATTCTTTTTCTTTTCAGAGCTGTTGTCCTATTCTTGGTTGAGAATGTACAGAGGAACATTTTTGATCACCGTTACATTGAGAACGAGCTGTGGAACAGGTAAAATGATGATTTACAAACAAACAGCACATTGTGACTCTAACTATTTTTCCGTCATTGCAACCATTTAAGGGCTTTCTTTTTGCAAAGTAAGGGCTCATGCCTGTGACCATGTTTTAACCACGTATCACGCGTGCATTGCATGTTCATGTGATATGTGGTGAATGGAGCCAATGAAAGTCAATGGACTTTCATTGACCCATGCACATCGGAGTGTAGGCACTGCATATCGATGCACAAGAGAAAAAAATCACAGCATGCTCTATTTCTCTGTTTGTACGGAGTGTTAGCCCTATACACTTGTATGGGCAGCGTACGATATGCTGTCCATATGTAATATATTGTGTATGGGCAGCGTACGATATGCTGTCCATATGTAATATATTGTGTAGGGGCAGCGTTTTCATACACATCCTCACTCTGAGCAGAGCAAGGAATTAAAAAAAAGTGTGTGTGTGATTGTGATTGTGATTGTGATTGTGATTGTGATTGTGTGATTTGCGGGCATGCGCAATGCCATACACGGCCTCTGCCAGCAGCGCGTATGGCTGAAAAATGAATACAATGCTTCACCTCCATTTTTCCTTCTATAGAAATATCAAAGTGATTAGGAGACGTCTCACGGATGTCTACGAGAGGGGATCCCTGGATGACAAGAAATGTCTACACGTGTATGTATTTCTACTACTTTCCATCCCTTTCAGTTGTGATGCTTATTACTTCTAGTTCTTTACTTTTTTTTTATTACCTCATTGATTATTCATACTTGAGCCATGCTATCATGACCATTTCTTCTAGGGATGGATATGAGGTTGCAGTAGCCTACTTCAGAACTGGATACATGCCTCAGGATTACATGGAGCAGGTCAGTACTTGCAGCTAATAAAGCTTCTCTTAAATTCATGAGGGAACCGAGTTTATTCTTTGAATATAGAATAATGATAGTCGGTGCAGAAAAATTAATACTATAAGTGCATTAACAACTTTCTTGGTGGTTGGTCATTGTGTCACACATCCTTGGTTTTATTTAATCTGTCCTATCTAAAATTTACCATAATTGGATTACTGGGAAATTTACATTATGACTTGCATGTCAGTGGTTGTTGTTTATTTATTTATTTTTGACCCATGTAAAGGCAGATTTACACGCAAAGACATCTTTCAAACAATTGACAGATTGACAGTTCTAGCATTCACTTTGCATAAAGTACTAATGGCCATTAGCACTTTATCAGCTTCATTTGCATGTAAATAAGCCCCCAGCAGCTGTCTGCAAATCCCAGCATGTGGTCTGGACTTTGCACTCAGCTGCTTTGTCTTCTGAATACAATGTAATGTGTGAAGAACACAGGGTGTGGTCCCTGCTATCTCTCTCCGACTGGATGATGGATTTTATGCTCCTCTAAAAATCATTGTTCAGCCGAATAGTGAAAGATGGAAGCGTTTACGTGCAATGATTACCGCTCAAAAGCCATCGCTTTAATGAAATTTGAGCGATAATCGTTGCATGTACATGGGGCTTTAGGTTTATCAAGTTCAAGCTTTACAGATTAATTTAACCTCTTAACGCTACGGGATGTACATTTACGTCCTGGAGGTTGATCGTGGGTCAATCCCACTCTATACAGTGCGGGTGTTCTTACAGCCGACACCCGCCCGCAATAGCTCCAGTAAGGCGTGCCGCTGCTTGTAGCTGTTAACCCTTTAAATGCCCCGATCGATGTTCGGGGGTCCCGCATTGCACCTGTGATGAAGTTGCAGGATGCTGTGCTGTTGCCATGGCAGCTGGGGGCCTTCTGATCTGTCTGTCAGATCGGGGTATAATGTGATTCTGTGGCATTACATCACATTGCAGGAGCGATCAAAGCATTGCAAGTTCTTGTCCCCTATAGGGACTGAAAGAAAATGTAAAAATTTGTTTAAAAAAGTTCTATTAATTAAAAAAAACAAACACCCTGTTGCCATATTTATCATAAAAGAATCTAAATGAAATCCAAAAACTTATTTGGTATTGCTGCGTTCGTAGAAATCCGATCTATCAAAGTTATGCATTATTTACATCGCACGGGGAATGTTGTCAGAAAAAAAAACTATAGAATTGCGTTTTTTTTTTTTGTTTTTTTTTCATCTCTAAGAAAAAATGTGATAAAAAGCAATCAAAAAGTCGTATGTACTCCAAAATGGTACCAATAGAAACTACAGGACGTCCCGCAAAAAAAAGAGCCCTCGCACAACAACTATGTCAACAGAAAAATAAAGTTATGGCTGTCAAAAGAAGGTGGCACAAAATAATTTTAAGACATTTAAAAATGTTAGGAAAAAAATAAAACTAGTACAGCAAAAAAGAGCTATAAATTTTGGTATTGTAGTAATTATACTGACCCTTAGAATAAAGTCATCATGTCATTTTCGCTGCAGTGTGTACGCTATAGAAACAAGACGCACCCAAAGATGGTGGAATTTTGCTCGTCTTCCATTTCACTTCACTTAGAATTTTTTTAAAGTTTTTCGGTATGTTATATGGTACATTAAATAGCACCATTGAAAAATACAACTTGTCCAACAAAAAACAAGCCCTCAGACATCTACATCGATGGATAAATAAGATTTTTATTTTTTTATTTTTTTTTAATGGGGGAGAAAAAAACGAAAATGGTCCTTCCTTCATTTATTAGATAAGGATCTAGACAATTGAAATTCTGTCCCTTAATGGTATATAATATAACAAATGTCATTCACTTAAGCCCCATTTAGACACAACAATTATCGCTCAAAAGCCGTTTTTTGTGTCTTTGTGTCTAAATGTGCCATCTTTCAGTTTTCTGCTGAATGACTATTTTCAGTTCTGCTTGAAAACCCTCCTTCAGCAGAACAGCTGATAAGCAGGATGCTGTGTTCTGCCAGTAGAGAGCTGATAGAGCAGCTGATTAGCAGGACCACACACTGTCTGCTGTCCATGGTGCTGAATTCTCCAAGGGGAGCCTGAGGCTGAACAATACAGCTAATTGCAGAGCTCAGACCTCCTGTTGAGTTCTGTAACAGCTTCATTTGCATGCAAATGAGCTTCTGGGAGCTAAGTACTAATAGCAATTAGTGCCTATTAGTACTTTTATGCAAAATGATCGCTGATCTTTCAATCTTTTGAAAGATGTGTGTGTAAGTGGGCCTTTAAAATTGGAAATTCTGTTGTACCACAATAGTGGCAGGTATACATGGTATAAACTGGTTGTTCTCTTCTGTTCTGTTTAGGCTTGGGAAGCTCGTCTTATGATGGAAAGATCTAAAGCCGTGAAATGCCCAGATATAGCAACCCAACTAGTTGGTACCAAGAAGGTGCAACAGGAACTAAGTCGCCCTCTTGTACTGGAAAAGTTCTTGCCTGACCAACCAGAGGCTGTTTCCCGAATCAGGGAGACTTTCGCAGGCCTGTATTCCTTGGATATTGTACGTGGAGGTTTAGATGGTAAAATATAAAGTATTGAACACTTGTGCTTTCTCTCTAATCCAAATTCATCATCCTCACCCGTTCTCCACCACTTCTCAAATGCACTTTAAAGGTGGGTTCACACAGGGCGGTTTTGCCGTGGCAGATCCGCCCGCGGCCGCTAATCTCGGGATTAGCCAGCCATGTGGATGAGATTTCTCAGAAATCTCGTCCACACGGGACGGCTAATCCGCTGCGGTAAACCCGGTTGAAGCCGCGGCTGCGGCTTCAAAAGATGCAGCATATCTATTTACCTTTCCTTTTTTGTTTATTTACGTTGTGGCCGCGCTCTCCTCTATGGGAGTGCCGGCCGCAACGGAAAAGCATGCGGCCGAGCCGCTTCAAAGCCGCCGCGGCTTAAACCGTGGCGGTTCTCCCGGCAGAAATCTCGCGTTTTTTTCTGCGGCCAAACCGCGAGATTTCCGACGGGAATCCGCCCCGTGTGAACCCAGCCTAAGGCCTCCTTTACACGGGCGACAAAGTCGCGCGATTTTGTAGCATTGCTATGATGCTGCAAATCGCATGTATGAGAAGCCCATGGTTTCCTATGGGTTCCTTCACACATGAGATGTTTTGTAGCATGCTACAAAATGACACACAAACCTCGCAGGTCCGGCGATATGCCCGCGACACACGAGGTTTTGTAGCCCATGTTTCTCTATAAAGCCTTCCAATCTGTTGCATCGCACGAAAACGCGGTGTGCATGCAATGCGATGCAACTTTGACAGTAGCAGATGCTACAAAGTCACGTGATTTTGTAGCGTCACATGCGACTTTGTAGCGCTACAAAATCGAAGTATTGCTGCGAGAAAATCGCTGTGATATACGGTGCAGCGATGCGATATCGCTGCGATTTTTCTCGCAGCGATGCGGTGTCGCCCGTGTGAAGGAGGCCTAAAGGAAGAAATGCTAATTGTTTTAACCTGTGAATTGTAGCCTCATGCAGTTCTTATGATCGGGGGATAGAACCACACTTAGAGCGCCCACACACACAGTGGATCCCCGCCTCAAACTCAGGTGTGGATCTCTGCTGATTGCCAGGTAACCTCTGGTCTTGTCGTTGTTTCATTCACAAGACCAGTCGCCGGTTGGCAATCAGCGGAGATCCGCTTGCATTTGCAGCAGAGAACTGCTGTGTGTACAAGAAACCTCACTCTAAACTTTCCTTTATACAGTGTGTTCATTATCATTGCCTTGACGCCTCTTTTTTTGACTAATTTAAGTCGTTTTGTTTTAGTTGCATTTTCAAAAGTAAATAGATTTTTGTGCCTTTTATGGGGGGCAGCAGTCAGGTGCTTAAGTGTCCAACAGTTGTCTCAGCAATTATTGTGTGTGTTTTGTTTTTTTTACGCAGGAGCAATAGTCATTAAGTCAATGGAGGCGGAACGCACTGGAGATCCCTTTTGGCCACCCGCCTCCATTCACATTGAACAGTCAGTCGCTCAAATGCTGAACTACTCCTATTTACACTAAGTGGGAAGTCGCTCACTATTTGCTTTGTTTCAGTGAGCAGAACCTAAGCGATTTCTCGCTCAGTGCCCTATCAATGGCTGTATGTATGTGGGCTAACTATTGTCACACTTTAGTTGTCGTAGGGGGCCCAGTGCACTGCTTTGCCCGGGTGCCCGTAATGCTGTTAAGACTGCAATGTATACCAGAATCAACTTTTAGCACCTATCCCTAGCATAGGTTTTAAATGACTGATCAATAGGGGTCTCGCTGCTAAGCTGAGATTCCCACTGACCCTGAGGGGGTCCCTTGTTGCCCTCCCCTCCTCATTGTGGGCTGACTGCACCCCCTGCAGTGAGGAGGTTGAATGGAGCAGTGGCTGAACATGTCAGATTGAATGTAGTAGTGGCTGCACATCCCTGCGGGTGGGAGAAGAGACCCCGCAGTAATTAGAATAGGACTTGGGATTGGTGGGGGTCTCAGTGGTGAGTGGTGAGTCCTGCACCAATCAGATTTTTAGCACTTATACAGATAGGTGATAAAAGTTGATTTTGGTACAACCCCTTTAAAGATACATAACGCATGACTCTTGCACATTCTAATTTGTTTTGTAGATAGATTAGATATAGATATTATATAATATTTTTTTTTGCCCAGGGTGAAGAAGGGGACAAGACTGTGAAAATTGCACTGAAAAACCCAGACCAATATGTATTAAAACCACAGAGGGAAGGTGGAGGTGAATAGAACGGATTGCACATGTTTTGTATACAATGTATTCCTTATTCATGTTGATATGACTGTTATAAAATATGCAGCTAAGCAGTTCATATAGTTAAAAATTGTAAATCGGGGCGACAACTTGCATTCTTCATCCAATTAGCAGTTTCGGAGGTTGTGCAGCTGCAAGGGATCTCTGCAAATGCACAAGTTGTGCAGAGGAGAAAACCCAGACCTCTTAGACTGAAATTTTGCGATTGATAGTCTTCTCCATACTATTAATTTATGTCTGGCATGTTCAGAGTGTCCTTGACGCCCAGCCATGCCAACCTAGAAGATATTCCACCGAGCTGCCAAACTCCCTATGATAAAATGTATCTTAAATGGGGTTTTCTGGGGAAAAATACTATTCATGACCTAGCCTCAGGATAGGTCATCAATAGCTGACCGGCTCGAGTCCGTCACTTGTAACTGCAGGTATGGCCTGTGTTGATTTCAATAAGAGCTGCACTTGCAGTTACAGACATTGGCCACTACACAGAGGTGGGAGCAGAGACTTCCGCTGCTTCCGCTCCGACCCCTCTAACTGCAGTGCTGTCAGCAGGTGCACAATCAGCTGATCGGTCGGGGTCCCAAGCGACTCACCACAGCCAATTAACTATTGATGACCTCTCCTGGGGATACATAATCATCAGTATTTTCCCCAGAAAATACTGTTGAATAGTTTACTCATTTTATATAGCATGTGTATATTCTTCAGCATTCTACACAAACTGTCATAACTTTCATTGGGTCCTGTCCCCATTGGGGCTTACAATGTGCATTTGCCTATTAGTATGCTTTTCGAGTGTGGGAGGGAACCCATGCAAACATGGGTAGAACATACAAATTCCATGCAGATGTATGTATGACAGGGTCTTATTTTGGGGGAAACCTGATATATAATGTGTTTCCCTGAAAGCAAGACCCTGTCTTATATTAATTTTTGCCCCCAAAAGAGGCACTAGGTCTTATTTTAGGGGGATGTTGTAGTATACTTACCTAGCAGGCTCGGTCCAGGTCCCTCCTTCTGCTTTCCGACGTGCTGAGCCATGGCATTGATTTGGCTAATTCAGAAAACCCGCCTCCAACGCAGTGGTTGACTGGTTCAACGAGAACATTCGGCTGACTGAGCAGCGCTGGATGAAGCAATCACAGCCATCGCATTGGTTCATCGAGTGCTGCATTGATTGGCTGAGCAGTACCCGACCCAATCGGAGCCATCGCTTCCTATAGGTGGGATTTATGAATCCCATAACCAGAAAGTGATCTTTTGTGGGCGAATGAGGACTGCAGGACGCATGGCAGAGCCCCGGACAGCAGCAGGAGGAGCCGGAACGAGCCTGCCAGGTAAGTGGTTTTTTTTTAATGTAATGCGGCTAGGGCTTATTTTCAGGGGGGCTTATATTTCAAGTCTCCCTTGAAAATTCAAAAAAGAAGAAAAGGCAACAAAAAGGGGGATAGAGGGCCTATTTTCAGGGTAGGTCTTCTCAGGGAAACAGGGGAGATATAGATTATACACAGGTGCAAAGGTTTTAGGTAGATGTGGAAAAAATGCTGCAAAATAGGAATACTTTCAAAAATATCAGATATAGAAGTATTAATGGCTTATTTTTATCAATTAACAAAATGCAATATGACTGAACAAAAGAGAAATCTAAACCAAATCCATATATGGTGTGAGCACCATTTGCCTTTGGGAACCGGGTATACTATTCTAGAGTTTGGAAAATTCCTGTCATAAGTGGTCTTTATGGAAGAACTGCAGCCAAAACGTCATAGCTTTTGATGTGGAAACAATGCCATGTGATTCAACTATGCACAAAGGGACTGGGGTACAGAAACAGCTGTGTAGGAGGCTTAAATCAGTATTTGGTGTGAGTACCCTTTTCCTTCAAAATGGCATGATTTTCTGCAGACCCTTAGGCTGGCTTCACACTGGGCAATAAAATTGCATGAGATTTGTGTGCTGCGAGACCCACACATATGAATCCCATTCTTTTGCATGCGGTCATACACATTAACGAAGTTTTTCTGCATGGCACCGCAATGCTATGCAGGAAACGAATTGCGGCATGTCCTATCTGACTGCACGCTCTCGCATTGTAGTGACCATTGTTTTAAATTGGGCTGGTGGTAGCAACGCTGGCCCCATTGAAAGCAATGGAAGAAACTCCGCGATCCTCTGCCTCGGCTGTGGCTGCATCCCCAGAGTGACGCAAGTCTGTTTTTACATGAAAACCTGCACTATATAGGGATGGAATTTAACAGCCCCATATCGCACTTGCCCATGGTGAAGCTAGCCTTACACAAGGTCAGGGATTTTGTAGGATTGTAGTCGGGTGTAGGATTAACCAATTAAACCAAACTGATAATGATGATCATTGTGATATAGAGACTGTTAGGTTGTCAGCCATTTAGTTATGTGTCAGTTTCCTTTTGATATCTACCTAATAATCCAATTTAGGCCTGTGGCCTTTTGAATATTCGCATTTACAAAGGCAACTGGTCTCCCCTTACCCTGGACCACAGAACTGTGATGTAAGCAATTCCCTTCCTTTCTTCTTCCCCAGCTGTCCTTGTGGTTTAGAATTAGCATGAGGATACCACATTGTGTAACCATTTACTTGTTAATGAAGTCTAAGGAAAATCATTCACCCAGGAGCTGGATTCTCATAGACATTCCAGCTCCAAGATTCAAATTAGGTAAAAATCTTGTAACAAGGATTATCTGTCATGTGAAGGCCCTAGCCCCATATGAATTATATTTTCAGAATCGGGCTGGCCAGCTGAATAAAACGTATCTAAACTCATTGAGGTATGGGCCCTGGAACACCCCCAAATGGCGTCTTTGCATATCTTCAGTTATATCAAATTATAACCATAGATAAACCATGACCGGAAATATGCCAGGCATATATTCCCAATTAGAGGATCTCCTGCAGAGATATAGGCGAAATGGGGGATTATGTTTTTTACAGGTATGTACGTGTTTTCCCCTGCCTTCTCTAAATGATCTCAGAGGGGGTTGGGGGAGGTGTTCTGGGGAAACTTTAAAAACTGGGGGCTCAGAGAGGCCGGGTGTCAGACCTTCGGAGATGCACCACAGCGTAAGGACGGTCCTGTTTGCTTCGGAACCTTGGGCCAAACATCCCAAATCTGGTATCTTTCTTGTATGTCCTCCTTTATTTATTTGTAATTTTAAGTACTGGTTGTTGTGTATACCTGTAAACCTTATCTCCACTGGAACCTCTTTTTTTGTATATTTTTTTAGCTAGAGCCTCGTGTGGCGCAGAGTGTAAGCTCTCGCCTATGACCTAAAGGTTGCAAGTTCGATCCCCACATGCGTCAGGTAGCCGTCTCAAGGTTGACTCAGCCTTCCATCCTTCTGAGGTCGGTAAAATGAGAACCCAACTTGGTGGGGGGTAATAAGTAATTATTACCTGAAAGCGCTGTGGAATAGATTGGCGCTATACAAGATTTATTTTATTTATATCAATATTTTGCAAATATTGGTGTGATTTACATTTCTCTCTTGTTCATTCACTTTATTTTTGTCAATTAACAAAAAGCAAACTATTAACACTTCTACTTTTTGAAAGCATTCTTGGTTTGCAGTACTTTCCCATACCTATATCTAATACTGTACAATGTTGATAATTATGAGTTTTTTCCCATAGTGCTACTTCAAAGGGTACAGATAAAGAAACAAAAGTTTACATTTATCCATCAATTTATTCATATATATTTTTTTTAATTTCTTAAACAGGAAATAATATCTATGGTGATGAAATCAGAGAAGTGCTAGGAAGGGTTAAAGACAGCACGGAGCGCACTTCTTACATACTTATGGATAAGATCAAGCCTCAGCCAGTAAGAAACTGTCTTTTGAGAGCCAACAGCAAAGTCCAAGTGTCAGAGTGCATCAGTGAGCTGGGTATGTTTGGAGTATATGTGAGGTAAGTGGCCTTTATATATGATATTGTGATTGGCACCTACCGTAATATGCAAAGACTGTGTGATAACTGCATGAAACGTTTTTTTATGAGGTTCTTTAGCATTGCCATTTTTTTCTTTTTACCAGTTTATGATCTTCAATCCTAAAGTTGTTTGCATGGTTTCACACCCTCATTACTCTTAGTACATCACTCTGCTGCCTATTTATGCAGAATGTGACATAATTCTCAATTTTTGAGAATTTGAACTGCAAACGAACCGACTGCAAATCATGTCCTATGAGGAACGGTTACAGGATCTCGGAATGTTTATCTTGTAAAAAATAAGGCTGAGAGGAGACTTAATAGCTGTCAAGGGCTGTCACCGTGCAGAGGGATCAGCCCTATTCTCATCTGTACAAGGAAAGAGTAGAAGCAGTGGGATGAAACTGAAAGGGAGGAGACAGATTTGACCGCAGGGAGGATGCAAATCCCCAACACATAGCAGAACTATAAGATCCCGGGGACATTCATATGTTCCCCGTCCGATGTTGTGTACCTGATCCTGTGCAGTAAGGCTAGGGTCGCACGGGACGGAATTCTCGCGGAATGGCCGCACCGAAAAACCGTGATCATTCCGCTGGAAAAGCGTAGCTTCAAAACCTTCAGGTTTTGTAGTTTTTCGCTTTCCGCATTCTGCTGTGGCTTTCTCTCCCCATAGAGCGGAGAGAGGCCGCTGCAGAAAGGAGAAAAGAATTGACATGCCACGGAATTGAAGTACGCACCGCATGTCAGTTTTCGTGCGGCTTGGCCGTCACGTATAGACAAGATTTTTGCAAAATCTCGTCCACTTTGCCGGCTAATCCCGGGATTAGGTGCCGCAGGCAGAATCGCCGTGCAGACTTTCCGCACGGAAATCCCGCTGCAATTTCGCCCCATGTGAACCCAGCCTAAATATTATGTTAGGGGGGATTTATGTTGGAGAAACGGGGAGAAAACTGAAAGCGAGGATGAGATCTCAACGCTACACAATTAAAAGAAAGGCAGAATTACTTGTGGTCAATCACTTTTCTAGTCACAACATAAAACACATGAAAGTCACCATATTAAAAGGCAATTTTTAAATTGCAGAACCATAGAGAATTTGGCAGTATAAATTTAACAACTTTTGACCCTTTCAGCAGAGGGCTAAATTCTTTGAGGATTCATGTGTGACTGGGAAGTATGTGAAATCTATAGCACAGATTCCCTTCCTTCCTAACACTAATTCAGAGACCATACAGCCTTCAAATCTTTACCAGTGGACAATTTAAGTATTTATTTATTTCTCTAATCATCCTATTGTGGCATTTTTTAAGAGCAAATTAATCACATCCATGTCTGTGCCTTATTGTATGTGTCTGTATGTGTATTACATGCATGCTTCATCAGATCTATTTAACATGCCTGAGGAAGAACCCTGAAAGGTTCGAAAGCTTGTGCTGACATGTATTTTTGTTAGCCATTAAAAGGTATCATATCTACAAGATTACTTGGCTCCTCTTGCTGAAAACAATCACATTTTATAATAATCTTTATTTGTATAGCGCCAACCTATTCCCTGCCCATACATTTTTTGTTTAAATTTGAGAATTGTTTTTTTTTTAATCTGTCCAAAGTACTCTTTAGTGCAGCATTTTCACACTTTTTGTCTAGTTCATCTAGCCCTAAGCTCACAATGTTTTTTTTTTAATTTTTATTTCAAAAGCTTTTTGCTAGATGTTTGTAATATTTTTTTGCCTGTTGGTTCTTTTTTTGTAGACAAGGTGACAAGATGGTTCTCAACGAACGTGTGGGTCATCTTCTTAGGACGAAAGCTACTGAACATGCTGATGGCGGTGTGGCAGCTGGAGTCGCAGTCCTGGACAATCCTTGCCTTGTCTAATCTTGTGCGATCTCTTAACACTCAATGTGCCTAACTCCTCCTGCTGGACACTGGAGGAATGTCTGTATATCTGGTTCTTAGTTGCGGTCTTCTAACTGGGCATCTATCTGTATTTGCCAATGAATATTATGTAAGACTGGGATGTTATTAGCATAGTCCAGAATAGAAAGTTTTCATTGTATACAAATGTCTCATATATGTGGAACAGTTTTGTTCTCAGAGCAATCTATTAAGTGATCTTGTGGTAAAATGAGTTTTTAATGTAACCAACATAGTAGTCCTAGAAATGGCCATTGGAGATCCTCTACATCTCCTATCAAATGCAACACAGACTAGTATGATCTGTTCAGTTATGAGTAGATTGGATTATTTGGGGACCAGAAAATGTTTTCTTCTAAGAATAAAAATAAACTGGAATCAAACTGCGATATCGTCTATCCACATACAAAAAGTTAAACTGTTCTCTTTCATCTGTGCACAGAGAGAATGGAGCAGGCTTGGAAGCAGCAGCAGGTGTTGGCTGTGTTGCACAGCTGACGCCCACCTGCAACAGCCAGGATCAGAAATAAGGCTTCATTCACAGGAGTCATTTTATGCAGCTATTTAGGGGGAAGGGGGGGGGGGGGGGAGGGGAGGAGAGAAATCGGTCTTGACCTAACTTTTGTGGAAAAACGCTGGAGGCGCCCATGGACTCCTATGGGAGCTTAAAAAAAATAGAGAGCGGGCAGTTTACCTGCACTCGGAAAAAAGACAGCTGGTTCTATTTAAGCATTTAAAGTCAATGCGAGGATTTCTTCTGGGTAACAGAATTCCGCGCTGCAGCATATTTTTCATGCCCGGTGAATGGACGAGAAAATGCTAATTAACTTTGGGACTTGATTGCGGATATTGAATGGAGATGTGTGGCTGGAAGATATCTTCAGTGCACTCTGCCTGCATTCTCTTAAGTATCGCTCCTGCGTGACAGCTGTCGGGCGCTCAATAGTCGACCTGTGTAAAGGTACCTTAAGATGCTGCCATTAAATGATTTGAATGGGGGGGGGGGGGGGGGGCCTTAGTCACCCAAACAGCTATCCTGTGATTGACTTCTAGGCCTGGCATGTACAGAAGCCTATTAAGCAGTACCAGATTTGCATTAAAATTTGCATAAGGCTTTCGATGCATCTTTTTCACCTTTTAGAGGTGGTGACATCTGCAGCATAAAGTGACACGCTGCGGATTTAAAATCCTCAGAGCAAAGTTTAAGGATGTATGTTAAAAGGGTAAAACCCACTCAATGATCCTTGCAAATAAAAATCTAAAAAAAATTGCTGTTGCTGCATTCTATTTGTGCTTTTAAGTGTACGGAAATGTGAACTAAGAAACAGATTAAAATAGTTTAGATTTATTCATGAGCCTGGGCTTCCATAGGGACAAGGACAAACAACGGTTTCATTTCTTATGCTGTAACGACACAAATGATCAAAACAGAAAGGCCGGTTTCACATGTCAGAAAATTCTGCGAAATTTGTGTTGCAATGCAGGAAAAAACATTGCAGCATGTCCTATTTTCCTGCGATGTTCTCTCATTGTTTTCAAAAGGGCAGGCGTCACCCTGATTGAAAACAATGGGAGAACATTGCGATTCTCTGCCGCGGCTGAGTCCTTCATGTGAAAACGCCTTGCAGCCACAGGGCTTTCACATGGATGGTGAGGGCAAGATCGCCCGTGTGGAAATGGCCTGAGGCTTATTTACTACTGTATTTAGATGTAACATTACATCTTCAGTGTCTGATATCACCTGTATGATGCAACATCCCTTAACATGGATCCACGCAGAATTGCGTTAAGTTTCACGAGTTTTTGTCTGGCAGGGCTTAATCTGCCAATGAAGGTGAAAGAGGTGGAATAATCTGTGTCGGATTCTATCACATGACTTTACATTTAGGCCTCCAACGCACTAGTGAGTTTCATAGAAGCACAGAATTTGGCACAATCTGCGGTAATTCATGGCCCACCCACAGCCCCATTACAGTCTGAGGCTATGCACATGAACACTTATCAAAATAATTCCATGTTCTATTCCTGTTTATCACAGATGAGAAATGGGACCCGTTAATGCATGTCAATGTGCAACCTTGTGCATAAATTAGACAACGCTCGAGCAGGTGTTTGCATGCAGTTTACCGTGAGTTGCACCTGAGAGACTCTGCATGACTCGCATATGCGGGAAGTGTGGTGCCAGCCTTCTAGGACAAAACGTAGACTGAAGAAATTGTAAAGCCACCTCCTTTGCCTGCCGTTCCCTTTTGTACCATGCTTTACACTGCTGCTGTTTTTTCAAATACAACAAACATTTATGGCATCAAAAGCCCTGATGTACACATTTAAACTTGTTTCATAACTTTATTTTCATACTTTAGTAACAAGACCATATTATGAGGCCTGGCCATGTCTCAGTGGTTTCCAGTTCTATAGTTAAATTTTTTTTTTACTGGTTCGGAGGGGATGATGACATTTGTCTAGTCAAAAGGTGAAGTGCGAATATAAATCACTAACTAGAATCATTACGCATATGGCATTATGGGATGAAAACTGACATTGTCCAGTCAAATAGACTAATCATCCAGATTTAAGGACCTTAAACTGATTAGAAACCACTCTCCCGTTCCTGCCCTGTTCTCATGTGGGAGCACATTGCTTACAGAAGGTAAGCAGTATCTGTGTATGATAACATGGAGACTTAAGAGCAAACATCTGTGTTTGCCCAATCAATAACCTAAATATACACTGAACAGCAGCCCATGGCACAGGAGGCATGACAGAACACCTGAGCGTTCACATTGCATATGACCCTGGATCTCTGATAGCTGCATACTGGAACCGGTGCTATATACCAGAATGGTCGTTATAGAGTCTGACCTCCCAATTACTACTGCTTCACATTTAATGTGACTGATTGATCTGAATATGGCTGCAGCTCTGCCTTTGGTCAAGTAAATTCTTACTATTAATATTCAATTTGCAGGTATGTACTGTAAATATTGACATGCATTATAATGCAAAATGTTTCAATTGGGGTGCATTCACATGGGCGAGTGCAATTTTGGTCAGTGAAAAGCTGAGCTTTCTATGTTATTCTCACATAGGAAGTGCAAAGCAGTGAAAACATGTTTCTTTTTCAATGTGGTCCCTATAGTAAACTGTTAAAAAAAAAAAACATCATACTGGCTTAAAAATGACATGCGACTATGGAAGATTTTTTTTATTTTTTTTTTAAATAAAAAGGAAATTTGATTATTAAAAGCAGCCATTGTCCATTCAAATAGACCAATTATCCAGATCTCAGGACCTATTTACACGAGCGTATATTGGCTCGGCCAATATACGCTTCAATCTGAGCGGTTTATCTCCTCACCTCCGGCTGTTTGCAATGGGAATGGGCGGGACGGGACAGGGCAGAGCTAAGCTCCTGCCCCCTCCCCTTGTCTGCAGCCAGCAATGGGAGTGGGCAGGACAGAGCTTAGCTCCACCCCCATTTCATTGCAAACACCAGAGGGGGGGGACTGCTCAGATGGAAGCATATATTGGCCGACTGTGAAAACAGCGGGCTGATATACACTTGTGGGAAAGAGCCCTTAAACCAGGAGTCCCCAACTCCAGTCCTCAGGGACCACCAACAGGTGATGTTATCAGGATCTCCTATAGCAAGAACAGCTATCGCAATGTCTGAGGCACAGACAATAATTACATCACCTGTGCAATACTAAGGAAATCCTGAA